>NC_135232.1:779591274-780791274 GCF_051348905.1 Ranitomeya variabilis
TGGTAACAACTCCTTCATGTTTCAAGTCAATGGGATAAAAAGTCAGAAAGTAAGGTAAATTAGATTAAGAATATTGCGGCTGTAAGACATTGCATGTTATAGAGCGAACCAAGAACAGATGTGCTCTTACAGCCTAAGTTGGGAGTTGTCTGCTTGATTCTCAGAGGAGACTCATGGTCTGATGTAATACACTCTGGAGGACACTTTCTGACTTGAATGTAAGAAGCCTTAGTAAAGCTGCTACTCTAAGGAGGCTAATCAAACATTTTTATTAGGCTGGGGTCACATTTGCATGTGTGATGCGAGAAACTTGCACGAGTCTCTCGCATCAATACCCGGCACTGCTGCCGGCACTCAGGACCGGAGCGTGCGGCTGCATAGAAATACAAGCAGCCGCACGCTCCGGTCCGAGCGCCTGCGACAGTGCCAGGTATTGATTCGAGAGGCTCATGTGAGTTTCTCGCATCACACACGCAAGTGTGACCCCGGCCTCATATTTATAATGGTCAGTGACTTCTGAACAGAACAAAAGCCACAGATAAACTCTGTATTGCAGACAATGCACTGTGAGAGCCATATCTCATCAATATACTTTGAAGAAAGATATATACTTCCAACAAGTTTTGACTGTGAGGCTGGCCATACACATTAGATGGCTGTAGGCCAAACTATTTTTTGGCTGCGGCAATGACTGATGACGCTTTGTTTGAATATCCCAGCATGCACTGGGATCGAAAATCAAAAATCTGATTTTATTCGAACCAATGTTATTCTGTGATTGTGTGTTCATCTGCGGTTTTTTTCCAGCTCGGATCGGATCACGATCGTACTGGAAAAAAGTTGCATCATGCTGCGATTGTAACCAGAAATTGTATCGCATCCCGCAATAGCAGCCAATGGGTGTGAGAAAAAAAAATCACACAGCGCTTGGACCATGCGAGTGCTGTCCGATTTTTACACACCGATTGCATTTGAAAAGCCGGCAATTCATCTGCCGCATACAGTAAAATTACAGAGTGGCAGGTTAGAATAAGATAGAATAGATATATATACACATAGAATACATAGATATATAGATGTCAGTGACACATATTATGTATATATATATATATATATACAGTATTCGGCTCCCTGGAACTTTTCAACCTTTTCCCACGTATCATGATTCAAACATAAAGATACCAAATGTAAATTTTTGGTGACGAATCAACAAGAAGTGGAACACAATTGTGAAGTTGAACGAAATTTATTGGTTATTTTAAATTTTTGTGGAAATTCAAAAACTGAAAAGCGGGAAGTGCAATAGTATTCGGCCCCTTTAACTTAATACTTTGTTGCACCACCTTTTGCTGCGATTACAGCTGCAAGTCGCTTGGGGTATGTCTCTATCAGTTTTGTACATCGAGAGACTGAAATTATTGCCCATTCTTCCTTGGCAAACAGCTCGAGCTCAGTGAGGGTTGATGGAGATCGTTTGTGAACAGCAGTTTTCAGCTCTTTCCACAGATTCTCGATTGGATTGAGGTCTGGACTTTGACTTGGCCATTCTAGCACCTGGATACATTTATTTGTGAACCATCCCATTGTAGATTTTGCTTTATGTTTCGGATCATTGTCTTGTTGGAAGATAAATCTCCGTCCCAGTCTCAGGTCTTTTGCAGACTCCTACAGGTTTTCTTCAAGAATGGTCCTGTATTTGCTCCATCCAACTTCCCATCAATTTTAACCATGTTCCCTGTCCCTGCTGAAGAAAAGCAGGCCCAAACCATGATGCTGCCACCACCATGTTTGACAGTGGGGATGGTGTGTTCAGGGTGATAAGCTGTGTTGACTTTTTGCGCCAAACATATCGTTTGGCATTGTTGCCAAAAAGTTCGATTTTGGTTTCATCTGACTAGAGCAGAGCACTTTCTTCCACATGTTTGGTGTGTCTCCCAGGTGGCTTGTTGCAAACGTTAAACACTTTTTATGTATATCTTTGAGAAATGGCTTTCTTCTTGTCACTCTTCCATAAAGGCCAGATTTGTGCAGTGTACGACTGATTGTTGTCCTATGGACAGACTGTCCCCCCTCAGCTGTAGATCTCTGCTGTCCATCCAGAGTGATCATGGGCCTCTTGGCTGCAACTCTGATCAGTCTTCTCCTTGTTTGAGATGAAAGTTTAGTGGGACGGCCAGGTCTTGGTAGATTTGCAGTGATATGATACTCCTTCCATTTCAATATGATCGCTTGCACAGTGCTCCTTGGGATGTTTAAAGTTTTGGAAATCATTTTGTAACCAAATCCGGCTTTACACTTCTCCACAACAGTATCACGGACCTGCCTGTTGTGTTCCTTGGTCTTCATGATGCTCTCTGTGCTTTAAACAGAACCCTGAGACTATCACAGAGCAGGTGCATTTATACGGAGACTTGATTACACACAGGTGGATTATATTTATCATCATTAGGCATTTAGGACAACATTGGATCATTCAGAGATCCACAATGAACTTCTGGAGTGAGTGTGATGCATTGAAAGTAAAGGGGCCGAATAATATTGCACGCCCCACTTTTCAGTTTTTGAATTTCCACAAAAATTTAAAATAACCAGTAAATTTCGTTCAACTTCACAATTGTGTTCCTCTTGTTGTTAATTCTTCACCAAAAATTTACATTTGGTATCTTTATGTTTGAAGCATGATATGTGGGAAAAGGCTGAAAAGTTCCAGGGACCCGAATACTTTCGCATATATGTATATATATATGTATATATGTATATACTAGATGGTGGCCCGATTCTAACGTATCGGGTATTCTAGAATATGCATGTCCACGAAGTATATTGCACAGCCCACGTAGTATATTTCCCAGCCACGTAGCATATTGGCCAGTCACGTAGTATATTGCCCAGCCACGTAGTATATTACCCAGTGACGTAGTATATTGCCCAGCCATGTAGTATATTGCCCAGTAATGAGGATATTGCCCAGTGACGTAGTATACAGCACAGAGCCATGTAGTATATTGCACAGTGACGTAGTATACAGCACAGAGCCACGTAGTATATTGCCCAGCCACGTAGCATATTGGCCAGTCACGTAGTATATTGCCCAGCTACGTAGTATATTGCCCAGCCACGTAGTATATTGCCCAACCATGTAGTATATTGCACAGCGACATAGTATACAGCACAGAGCCACGTAGTATATTGCCCAGCCACGTAGTATATTGGCCAGTCACGTAGTATATTGCCCAGCTACGTAGTATATTGCCCAGCCACGTATGTCACAGGTTAAAAAATAAAAAATAAACATATACTCACCTTCCAGGGCCCCTTGTAGTCCTGTCGCCTACTTCTCACGCAGGACCTGTGATGACGTCGCGGTCACATGACCGTGACGTCACGGCAGGTCCTTCTCGTGCAGGCGCGCAGGACCTGTGATGACGTCGCGTCACATGACCGTGACGTCATGGCAGGTCCTTCTCGCAGACCATCCTTGCCACCGGAACCTGACGCTTGCATGGAGCGGCCACCGGAGCGTCGCGAGGAGCGGGAAAGGCGGCGGAAGGTGAGTATATAATGATTTTTTTATATTATTTTTAACATTAGATGTTTTTACTATTGACGCTGCATAGGCAGCATCAATAGTAAAAACTTGGTCACACAGGGTTAATAGCAGCGGTAACGGAGTGAGTTACCCGCGGCATAACGCGGTCCGTTACCGCCGGCATTAACCCTGTGTGAGCGGTGACTGGAGGGAAGAATGGAGAGGGCGCTGGGCACTGACTGCAGGGGAGTAGGGAGGGACTAATCGGACTGTGGCCGTCGCTAATTGGTTGCGGCAGCCATGACAGGCAGCTGGCGAGACCAATCAGCAACTTGGATTCCATGACAGACAGAGGCCGTGACCAATGAATATCCGTGACAGAAAGAAAGACAGAAGGACAGAAGGACAGAAAAACGGAAGTGACCCTTAGACAAATATATAGTAGACTAGATGGTGGCCCGATTCTAACGCATCGGGTATTCTAGAATATGCATGTCCATGTAGTATATTGCCCAGTGATGTAGTATATTGCCCAGTGACGTAGTATATTGCCCAGTGATGTAGTATATTGCCCAGTTACGTAGTATATTGCCCAGTGACGTAATATATTGCCCAGTGACGTAGTATATTGCCCAGTTACGTAGTATATTGCACAGCCACGTAGTATATTGCCCAGTTACGTAGTATATTGCACAGCCACGTAGTATATTGTCCAGTTACATAGTATATTGCCCAGTGACGTAGTATATTGCCCAGCCACGTAGTATATTGCCCAGTTACGTAGTATATTGCCCAGTGATGTAGTATATTGCCCAGTGACATAGTATACAGCACAGAGCCACGTAGTATATTGCACAGCGACGTAGTATACAGCACAGAGCCACGTAGTATATTGCCCAGCCACGTAGTATATTGCCCAGCCACGTATGTCACAGGTTAAAAAATAAAAAATAAACATATACTCACCTTCCGAGGGGCACCTTGTAGTTCTGTCGCCTGTGTTCGGTTCAGGCTGCAGCTTCCGTTCCGAGGGTGTGATGACGTCGCGGTCACATGACCGTGACGTCACGGCAGGTCCATCTCGCGCAGGCGCGCAGGGCCTGTGATGACGTTGCGGTCACATGAACGTGACGTCATGGCAGGTCCTTGTCACACACCAACCTTAGCACCGGAACCTGCCGCTTGCCTGGACCGGTCACCGGAGCGTCGGAAAGGCGGCGGAAGGTGAGTATATAATGATTTGTTATTTTTTTTTTAATTATTTTTAATATTAGATGTTTTTACTATTGAGGCTGCATAGGCAGCCTCAATAGTAAAAAGTTGGTCACACAGGGTTAATAGCGGCGGTAACGGAGTGAGTTACCCGCGGCATAGCGCTGTCCGTTACCGCTGGCATTAACCCTGTGTGAGCCGTGACTGCGGGGAGTATGGAGCGGGCGCCGAGCACTGACTGCAGGGGAGGAGGGAGGGACTAATCGGACTGTGCCCGTCGCTGATTGGTCGCGGCAGCCATGACAGGCAGCTGGCGAGACCAATCAGCGAATGAATATCCGTGACGGAAGTTGCAGACAGAAAGACGGAAGTACCCCTCATTAGACAATTATATATATAGATTACATAGATGGAAGAAAAGCCGGCAATTCAGTAAATACAAAGAGAATAGGTAGATATATAGATGCCTGTGACAAATTCAATTAGTACAGTGTGTGTGCAGCTTACTCTACATGTATTTAACCCCTTAGTGACAGAGCCAATTTGGTACTTAATGACCGAGCCAATGTTTACAATTCTGACCACTGTCACTATATGAGCTTATAACTCTGCAACGCTTTAACGGATCCCGCTGATTCTCAGATTGTTTTTTCATGACATACTGTACTTCATGATAGTGGTAACAATTCTTCGATATTACTTGCGATTATTTATGAAAAAAACAGAAATATGGTGAAAATTGTTAAAATTTTGCAATTTTCAAATTTGAATTTTTATGCCCTGAAATCAGAGAGATCTGTCACACAAAATAGTTAATAAATAACATTTCCCACATGTCTACTTTACATCAGCACAATTTTGGAAACAACATTTTTTTTGTTAGGAAGTTATAAGGGTTAAAAGTTAACCAGCGATTTCTCATTTTTACAACAAAATTTACAAAACCATTTTGTTTAGGGACCATCTCACATTTAAAGTCACTTTGAGGCGTGTACATGACAGAAAATACCCAAACTTGACACAATTCTAAAAACTACACCCCTCAAGGTGCTCAAAACCACATTCAAGAAGTTTATTAAGTCTTGACGTGCTTCTGTTATGGTCTGGTGATGTAGGAGTGACATGCGACTAGCTCTGAGCAGGTGGTAACTATACAGACCGCAGTTCCTGATCTTAACACAGACACTAGCAGTAGCCATGGGATGTTCCTGTCACTCCCTGGACACCTCGTCACAGCCGGAGAACTAGCTACCCCTAAAGGTAGAAACAGGAAAGCTATCTTGCCTCAGAGAAAATCCCCAAAGGATAGGACAGCCCCCCCACAAATAATGACTGTGAGAGGAGAAGGAAATGACATACATAGTATGAAACAAGATTTAGCAAAGGAGGCCACTTCTAGCTAGATAGAATTAGTACAGGACAGAACACTGTGCGGTCAGTAATAAAAACTAGAAAAAGTCCACCGCAGAGAAATGCAAAAATTCTCCACACCTGACTAAAGGTGTGGAGGGCAAACTCTGCTGCCCAGAGCTTCCAGCTTAGCGGAATAGGTTCATACTGATAAGCTGGACAAATGAGCAAAACATAGAAAGTGCTGAACAACAAAGTCCACAACAAGTGAACTGCAAAAGGACAAGCAAGGACTTAGCTTTGCTGAACTGGTCAGAGTGTCATGGAAATCCAAAGAGCCGTGACTCCAGGCTGGAACAATTGACAACTGGCATTGAATGAGGGAACAGGGCAGACTAATATAGCCGAGCCAGAAAGACGATCAGTGAAAACAGCTGCTGATGCTAAATCCCAGAAGCAGCTGGAGCGCCCCCACACCGCCGCAGGGCCGAGGGGTACCCGGAGCCGGGCCTCTAGGTCTCAGTCCTGGGGTTGTCACGGTGGCTAGACCCGGTCCGTGGCCCTGTCTGTCAGTGGGGGACGTCCGGTGCAATAAGTGATGTTGTAGCGGTGCAGTTGTGGGGTGCAGGTCGCGGTAAATAACGAGGACACCAGGTTGCAGTCTCTTTACCTCTTTACTGAAGCTCTCTGGGTCCTCAGTCCGGAATACGGCTCACCAGGCTGCGCAAGTCCGGCCGGTCCAATGGCACTTCCAGAGCTCTCCTTGCAGGTGGAAATCGGTGCCTTCCTTCTAGCGCTATGTGTTGCAGTCCTTCCCTGCTGTGCTTACGGAAAGTACCCCACAACTGTTGTGCCTGTTTCTCGTGTTCCCTCACAACAACTTAATTCGCAATGATCTTTCTCGTCCCTCCAGATACTATGGTAGGAACGCACCCGTATGACGGGGAGGCTCGGAGATCTTCCGGGACTCTATCTGCGCCCCTCTCCTGTTGGTACCCCCCTTTGCCTTCCTGGGTGATGCGTGAGACAGTCCGCCTCAAGCTAACTGCCCTGCCGTAGGTCTGAGGTATGGCTTGAAACTCTTTACCTCCTCGGCGTTCCGGCCACCGGTAGTGCGCCTCAGTAAGGTGCTGCCTCTTTCAGCACAACCCTCACTGGTATCTCCTTTCGCTTGATTTCGTTTCTCACTCAGCACAATCTATCTCGCTTCTTAGTCCTTCCTTGGGCACCGCCGCTATGCTGAGCAGGCACGGTCCCTTTACGTTCTTTCCATGCCAAGCCTCTGCCAGGATCCCACCCCTGGCAGAGACCCTACAGTCTCTCCCTTCACAACACCCTCTGCCACCAGGTGTTGCTCCGTTCAATCCCGTCAGCATTCTCTCTAACTTCCTGCCTGACCCCCAGTTTACCCACTATGGTGGGGAGTGGCCTAATGAATAGCACCCTTAGCTCCCCCCGGAGGCCCAGCTGTGAAATGTCTTGGTGACTGTGATACCTGCTCAGAGAACTCCTTCCGTGCCATCGAACGCAGCATGGCCCCCCTTAGTGGCTGAACCATGCTACTGCAACGACCAGGACTCTGGGGCGCTGCACTCCCCCCTGGTTAAACACAGTACTCCGGGACTGGGAAGAAAAACAACAATACAGGTTAGCAAAAAGACATACAATTTTGTTGAGTGCAAATAACAATAAGTATACTTAAGTAGGCTTCCCTTTATGGGAGGTGAGGACACTTGTAACGTTACAAACATAATTAACCTTATAATTTACAGAGTATAAATAACTTCTGTTACCCAACCGGGTATTCTATTTAGTGCAATTTTTGAAATAACAACTTAACATTGCCTTTAAGAAACTCACACTCTTAGTCTATCAAAGGCCTTCCTATAATCACATTATAAGGCATTTCAACTTTACATTCTCCTTCTTGTGAACCTGCAGGACCGCCTGTCCCTACGGCACCAGACCTACTGCCTCTCCTTTCTTCTACAGGACCGCCCTGTTCAGCCAGGGCCTACTGCCTTTCGCTACTATACACAGTATAGACATAACATTCCTTTCGGTTGAAGAACTCTGAGCCAGCTCTACTCGGCCCCTTTAAGGACTCACTCTCTAACCCCTACGGGTTCACTCTCTGTCCTTAGCAACAAAGTAACTTTTCAATGGGGACGCAGGGTTTACCTTCTATCCTCACCCTCATTATTACTTCTCTTACTTTCAACTATGCAGACCTCCACTTCTACCCCTACGGGCTCTCTGCATCCTTCCTGTCTTCAAAACATTATTCAAATTTCACATTTTAACAAATTCAACACATATAACTCGGCATGTAAAACAGTTACATTTTCTTTTCAAGGCATCATTACCACATTACTATTCTGTAACAGTATCGCTTTCAAGTACAATTCTTCACATCCCCTTTAAGAGGGGACCAGGTCTCTCTGAGGTAGCTCGTCTTCTCAGCCTACCAGTCTCATGCAAAGTTCCGGTCCGATATCTTCACAAAGTGTCTTTAACTAGGACCAGTAGAAACGGTTTCTTCGCAAAGTGTCTTTTGACTAAAACCAGTAGGGAGCACCTTTAAGAAAGTGCAAACTATTTACAAGGGAAAGTTTGAATCATGCGCAGTTCATGATTTCTGCAGTTCTCTTTTTTTTAAACTGTATAAACTTCAGGAAAACAACAGTGACCCCGGGTCAACAAAGGGGTCACCTTTAACCCTAGACGGGTTTAGCAGCAAACAGGAACAGTTAAAGGAATGAACAGTTAACTATTTACATTTTCCATCCAATGATAGTACTTTCAAAACTTTCCACGAGGCGCCACCCGGCAGGTGGATCCCTGCTGTTCAGGGTTCAGGTCCACTCCTACTGCCAGGTACACCCCATGTGTTCGGGTCTGTTGTATGACCAGATCGTGCGCAGCGATGAAGGTCTGGGTTCCCACTGCTCTCTGCGCTGGCTCCTCAGGAGTCTCAACCACCCGAAGAGGCACTCCCTTGGCCACTGCTGTGGTGGCGGTGATCAACCTGCGGGCTCCAGGTTCTGCAGCCAGGCAGGTGGAGGCGACCGGAGTGGCTTCAGATCGATCACACGGTGACACCTTGGCTACAGGGGCTGGCCTCTCCTGCTTGTGCACATTCAGAGCAAACCACCCCTTTTCTCCGAAGTGCCAGGTGTAGGTAACGCTGTCCCCCGGGTAGAGGTCCCGATCCGGGTGACCTTCTCTGAGGTGCGACTCCACATCCCGGCGATTGACAAAGACCTCCGCATACAGCCCCGGTTCCTTGATAAAGCCCCAGCCTCCTCGGAGCTTGAAGATGGTGACAATGCCCTGCCTGCGCGGGGCCTGATGGGTGGTGGGGTCCTTGCGGGCCCGATCCTTAACCGCCAAATCTTTTTGATGGTAGGCCTCCCGTTTGGCCTGATGTATTCTCTCTTCCTCTTGCCACCGCTGTTCTAGCTGGGTCTGATATTCTTCCCAGCTTAGGGCCTGTACCATTTCCCCCTTCTGGGTCTCCACCCCGGGGAACCCCATGAGATTGGATCCAGGGTTCACCCAGCGGCACACCGTGCGCTCCGCACTGACCTCACACGGCAAGGGAGTAGGGGTGATAGGGGCTCGCATACGGTGTTCCATGCCCGTGGCTTCCTCCCATGGTAACAGGCGCTGAAGTCTATGGGTCCCCGGGAGAGGCGGTGCTGCTACGGGACCCACTAACACACCCTCGGCTGGTGGGGCAGGACCGGGGGACTCACCCACCGGTACGAATCCACTTTCCGCAACAGGTCCCGCTGGTTCCTCCGATGTCCGGGAACCCGCTGCCGGCACCGCCTGATGCGGGGCCTGGATTCTCACATTCAGTTGGAGGAGCCGGGTATATAACTCCTCCATCTCGGCTCTCAGGAATTTGGTGTTATCCACAGAGGACAGGCTGCTGGGCTCGTCCGGGTAGTCAGGGGAGACTTCCACTTCAACCCCGCTGTCGGGTTCGGAGCTGCTGGCCATAGCGTCCTCCACGTGGGTCGCTTCCTGGTCTTTTTCCCGCTCTCTCCTGCGTGAGCAGTTTCGTTTTCTCTGCCTCCGCCCCCCATTAAGGATCAGGAGGCGGATCTCTGCTGCTGACGGACACGTCCTCACTGCACAGAAATATTTAGACTGGGCGGCCATTATTCTTCGCGCTCTCCAGCTTGTCTACGCCCACTCCACGCCCTTCTTCTCTTCCTGCGCTCTCCTCAGCGCTGCAATGGCGGCGGATTTTGGCGGCAACTGGCACAGCACACAGTCTTGCAATAAAGTTCAGTCCACACACAATAAATCACAGTCTCTAGGCACACATGACCTGATTCTTCAGGCTTAAGTAGATCCTGTTCGTGACGCCAAGTTGGAGCGCCCCCACACCGCCGCAGGGCCGAGGGGTACCCGGAGCCGGGCCTCTAGGTCTCAGTCCTGGGGTTGTCACGGTGGCTAGACCCGGTCCGTGGCCCTGTCTGTCAGTGGGGGACGTCCGGTGCAATAAGTGATGTTGTAGCGGTGCAGTTGTGGGGTGCAGGTCGCGGTAAATAACGAGGACACCAGGTTGCAGTCTCTTTACCTCTTTACTGAAGCTCTCTGGGTCCTCAGTCCGGAATACGGCTCACCAGGCTGCGCAAGTCCGGCCGGTCCAATGGCACTTCCAGAGCTCTCCTTGCAGGTGGAAATCGGTGCCTTCCTTCTAGCGCTATGTGTTGCAGTCCTTCCCTGCTGTGCTTACGGAAAGTACCCCACAACTGTTGTGTCTGTTTCTCGTGTTCCCTCACAACAACTTAATTCGCAATGATCTTTCTCGTCCCTCCAGATACTATGGTAGGAACGCACCCGTATGACGGGGAGGCTCGGAGATCTTCCGGGACTCTATCTGCGCCCCTCTCCTGTTGGTACCCCCCTTTGCCTTCCTGGGTGATGCGTGAGACAGTCCGCCTCAAGCTAACTGCCCTGCCGTAGGTCTGAGGTATGGCTTGAAACTCTTTACCTCCTCGGCGTTCCGGCCACCGGTAGTGCGCCTCAGTAAGGTGCTGCCTCTTTCAGCACAACCCTCACTGGTATCTCCTTTCGCTTGATTTCGTTTCTCACTCAGCACAATCTATCTCGCTTCTTAGTCCTTCCTTGGGCACCGCCGCTATGCTGAGCAGGCACGGTCCCTTTACGTTCTTTCCATGCCAAGCCTCTGCCAGGATCCCACCCCTGGCAGAGACCCTACAGTCTCTCCCTTCACAACACCCTCTGCCACCAGGTGTTGCTCCGTTCAATCCCGTCAGCATTCTCTCTAACTTCCTGCCTGACCCCCAGTTTACCCACTATGGTGGGGAGTGGCCTAATGAATAGCACCCTTAGCTCCCCCCGGAGGCCCAGCTGTGAAATGTCTTGGTGACTGTGATACCTGCTCAGAGAACTCCTTCCGTGCCATCGAACGCAGCATGGCCCCCCTTAGTGGCTGAACCATGCTACTGCAACGACCAGGACTCTGGGGCGCTGCACAGCCATACCACTCAAAACCACAGGAGGGAGCCCAAGAACAGAATTCACAAAAATGCCACTTACAACCACCGGAGGGAGCCCAAGAGCGGAATTCACAACAGCTTCACAGCAACGGAAACAATGTGGAAGGAAAAAATGAACATTTAACTTTTTTTTGCAAACATTTTAATTCAGAACCAATTTTTTTTTATTTTCGCAAGTGTAAAAAGAGAAAATGAACCACAAAATTTGTTGTGCAATTTTTACTGAATACGCCGATACCATATATGTGGGGGTAAACCACTGTTTGGGCGCATGGCAGGGCTTGGAAGAGGAGTGCCGTTTGACTTTTTCAATGCAGAATTGGCTGGAATTGAGATCGGACGCCATGTCGCTTTTGGAGAGCCCCTGATGTGCCTAAACAGTGAAAACCCCCCACAAGTGACCCCATTTTGGAAACTAGACCCCTTAAGGAACTTATCTAGATGCGTGGTGAGCTCTTTGAACCCCCAAGTGCTTCACAGAAGTTCATAACGTAGAGCCGTGAAAATAAAAAAAATCGCATTTTTTACACAAAAATGATCTTTTCGCCCACAAATTTTTATTTTCACAAGGGTAACAGGAGAAATTGGACCCCAAAATTTATTGAGCAATTTATGCTGAGTATGCTGATACCCCATATGTGGGGGGGACCACTGTTTGGGTGCATTGCAGAGCTCGGAAGGGAAGGCGCGCCGTTTTGGAATGCAGACTTTGATAGAATGGTTTGCGGGCGTTATGTTGCATTTGCAGAGCCCCTGATGTACCTAAACAGTAGAAACCCCCCACAAGTGACCCTTTTTTGGAAACTAGACCCCCAAGGAACTTATCTAGATATGTGGTGAGCATTTTGAACATCCAAGTGCTTCACAGAAATTTGACGCAGAGCCATGAAAATAAAAAATCATTTTTTTCCTCACAAAAATGATTTTTTGGCCCCCAATTTTTTTTATTTTTGCAAGGGTAACAGGAGAAACTGGACCCCAGAAGATGTTGTCCAATCAGTCCTGAGTATGCTGATACCCCATATGTGTGGGTAAACCACTGTTTGGGCGCACGGCAGAGCTCAGAAGAGAGGGAGCACCAATTGACTTTTTGAATGCAAAATTGGCTGTTGCATTTGGAGACCCCCTGATGTACCTAAACAGTGGAAACCCCCCAATTATAACTCCAACCGTAACCCCAACACACCCCTAACGCTAATCCTAACCCAATCCATTACCCTAATCACAACCCTAACGCCAAAACACCCCTAACCCTAATCTCAACCCTAACCCTAATCAAATCCCTAAGCCCAACACACCCCTAATCATAATCTCAACTTTAACCCCAACCTTAACCCTAATCCCAAACCTAACCCCAATCCCAAAAACCCTAATGCCAACCTTAACCCTAATACCAAACCTAATCCAAACCCTAATCCCAAGCCTAACCCTAATCCCAACTCTAACCCTAACCCTAACTTTAGCCCCAACTCTAACCCTATCTTTAGCCCCAACCCTAGCCCTAACCGTAGCCCTAACTTTAGCACCAACCCTAACCCTAACTTTAACCCCAACCCTAACCCTAACTTTAGCACCAACCCTAACTTTAGCCCCAACCCTAACCCTAACTTTAGCCCCAACCCTAACCCTAACTTTAGCCCCAACCTTAACCCTAACTTTAGCACCAACCCTAGCCCTAACCCTAACATTAGCCCCAACCCTAACCCTAACTTTAGCCCCAACCCTAGCCCTAACCCTAACCCTAGCCCTAACCCTAATTGGAAATACATACATTTTTTTATTTTATAATTTTTTCCTAACTAAGAGGTGATAAAGGGGGGGGGGGGGGTTATTTACAATTTTTTTTTATTTTGATCACTGTGATAGGATCGCACAGTGACCAAAATAAAACAAGAGGAAGAATCTTCCTCTGCCGGCCGGCAGATCACGGCGGGCGCACTGCGCATGCGCCCGCCATTTTCTTCCCGGAGGAAGAAGCTGGCTGCCAGGAAGGGAAGCAGGAGGACCCAGGGACAGCGGTAAGTATGACAGAGTCCCCGAATCCCCCTATTTCTCTGTCCTCTGATGTGCGATCACATCAGAGGACAGAGAATGACACGACACTTTTTTTTTTTTTTTGCGCTCGCCGGTAAACGGTTATTTACCAGCGATCACAAAACAGGGGTCGGTAAAAACCAGCCGAGACCCCAAAGATCTTCCGGGTGCCAGCCGGCAGGCACACTGCGCATGCGCCTGCCATTTTTTTCCCGGAAAAAGATGGCGGCACCCGTCGGGCGCCACGAGGAGCATCGGGGAGATGGCTGAGTATCGGGGGGCTATCGTGGACCCCATTTCTCTGTCCTCTGATGTGCGATCACATCGGTGGACAGAGAAATTAAATGGGAAATCGTGTTTTTTGTGTTTTTTTTGCGGCCGCCGGTAAACGGTTATTTAACGTCGATCGCAACCCAGGGGTCTGTGAAAACCGACCCGAATCATGTTCTCTGCGGTCTCGGCTACCCCTGGCAACTGAGACCCCAGAGAAATTCCAACTGTGGGGGGTGCTATACACTTTTTCCACAGCGCCGCTGTGGTTTAAGTGCACTTAACTGCCGCCATTAAAAAGCGTATTGGCGGTCGTTAAGGGGTTAATTAAAAAAAGTTAATTTTTTTGAAAAAATGGCATGGGCTCCCAGTCAATTTTCTGAACCAGCAGAGGGAAAGCCGACAGCTGGAGGCTAGTGTTTATAGCCCGGGAAGGGGGTAATACCCATGGAGCTTCCCAGGCTTTTAATACCAGCTCACAACTGTATACTTAGCCTTTACTGACTATTAAAATGCACAATTTCTGGCACAGCCTCACTCTTTCCACTTTCTCTGTAGCAGTGGCAAGTGGAGTAATAGTTGGGGGTGGGGGGGTTGATGTCACCTTTGTATTGTATTGTAAACTGAGCACTGTTAGCCACTCCCATCTCCTATATAATCTGAGTCCTGACTAACACACATCATCAGAGATAGCTTTTGCTGCATGGCTGGAGGTGGTTATTAGAGTAGGAGGTTGGTGGATATATCTGTGAGTGTTGCTAGGTTTTCAGTGTGTGATAATTCCCTTTCTATTCCTACTTTGGTGTGACTGCTGCTAGGTTTTGAGTGTGTGATGAATCGTTTTCTTTTCTTACTTTGGTTTAATCCTCCACTTCCCTGTGAATTCCTCTGTTATATGTGCGTGTATATTTGTATGTTTGGTATTTTACCTTGTTAAGTTTGGTTGATGTATTGCAGTACACTACTACTCCCCTCTTCCCTGGGTGGGGGAAGGGTACAGCGGGCGGATTCAGGAGTTATGACAAGGTACTTGGCTCCAATAACTTCACCATCAGAAGTAATCTGGGGAGCAGGGTGAGCAAGGGCGCCCCCTAGAGTTAGGGACAGGGAAGGAGCCCCTGGTATCGGGACACTTTCATGACTTTCATGTTGTCCACAGATGGCCCAAGTGATCTTCAAAATTTTTTTCCAATTCCACGGTCTTCCAGATGATAAAGTGTCTGGCTAAGGTGTACAATTTGTTTCCAGGTTTTGGAGGATGCTGTGTACAAATTTCAAAATATCCTTAAACATCTTTTCAGCCGTCTGTTTTAACCCCTTCCCGACATGCACCGGTACTAGTACTGCTCTGCGGGAACTGAGTTCCCGCAAAATGCAGTACTAGTATGGCGGCACGATCGTGCAGCCTCACGCTGAGCGCCGTGGCGATCCCGTGCAGGTGGCAGCTGTATATGACAGCTGACACCCCGCAGCAATGTGTTGTGAATTCTGCTTTTGGGTTCCCCCCAGTGGTAGTAGGTGGTAATGCAGTTGTCCCTGGGTTGCAGTCCTGGTCAGGTGTGTCTGCTGATTGCAGTTCTGACTGGGGTATTTAGGTGTGCAGGATTCATTAGTCCTTGCCAGTTGTCAATTGTTGTTGGGAGGTGTTGGACCTCTGCCTGGTTCCTCCTGTCATTCTGCCAAATCAGCAAAGATAAGTGTCTGTTTTTTTTTTCCTGTGGCACACATGCTGTGTGCTTCACAATTCATTGCTATTCTTTGTGTTTTCTTGTCCAGCTTAGATTGTGTCAGTATTTTCTCAGTCTTGCTGGATTCTCTGGAGTGGCAGATATACATTCCATGTCTTTAGTTAGATTGTGGAACTTTTTGTATTATCTGTTGTGGATATTTTTGGAAGGGTTTTAATACTGACCGCCTAGTAATCTGTCCTATTCTTTCCTATTTAGCTAGAGTGGCCTCTTTTGCTAAATCCTGTTTTCTACCTGCGTGTGTCTATTCTTCTCCTACTCACAGTCATTATTCGTGGGGGGCTGCCTATCCTTTGGGGATCTGCTCTGAGGCAAGATAGCATTCCTATTTCCATCTATAGGGGTATTTAGTCCCCCGGCTGTGTCGAGGTGTCTAGGGTTTGTTAGGCACACCCCACGGCTACTTCTAGTTGCGGTGTTAGTTCAGGATTTGCGGTCAGTACAGGTTACACCGACTCCAGAGAAAGTTTTCATGCGGCTCCAAGGTCACCGGATCATAACAGCAATGCCCACGATCGGCGCTAGTGCTGATCGTGGGCATTTAACTCCTATGATGCCGCTGTCAGTAGTGACAGCGACATAGAGGGGCATCGCGCAGGGTGTTCTGGAAGGAGTCCCTGGATCCAAAATGGCCACTGGGCTCCTCCTGAAGTGAGGTGACTTGCCAGCTCCTGCTCAGAGCAGGAGCCGGAAAGCCTCCTGCACTGCCTGTCAGATCGCTGATCTGACACAGTGCTATGCAAAGTGTCAGATCAGCGATCTGATCTAATATAGTGATGTTCCACCCTGGGACAATGTTAGAAAGTAAAAAAAAAAAAAATCCCCAAATTTAGAAAAAAAAAATATTTCCCAATAAATCCATTTATTTATGTAAATAAAAAAAAAACAGTAAAAGTACACATATTTGGTATTGCCGCATCCGTAACGACCCGCTCTATAAAAATATCTCACTAGTTAACCCCTTCAGTGAACACCGCATAAAAAATAAATAAAAAACGAGGCAAAAAACAACGCTTTATTATCATACCAGCGAACAAAAACTGGAATAACATGCGATCAAAAAGACGGATATAAATAATCATGGTACAGCTGAAAACGTCACCTTGTCCCGCAATAAAAAAGCCGCCATACAGCACCATCATCAGAAAAATAAAAAAGTTATAGCTCTCAGAATAAAGTGATGCAAAAACAATTATTTTTTATATAAAATAGTTTTTATTGTGTAAAAGCGCCAAAACTTAAAAAAAGATGTAAATGAGGTATCACTGTAGTCGTACTGACCTGAAGAGTAAAGTTGCTTTATCAATTTTACCACACGTGGAACGGTATAAACGTCCCCCCTAAAAGATGTTCAGGAATTGCTGGTTTTTGTTCATTTTGCCTCCCAAAAATCGGAATAAAAAGTGACTAAAAAATTTCATGTGCCTGAAAATGGTACAAATAAAAAGGTCAACTCATCCTGCAAAAAACAAGACCTCACATGACTCTGTGGGCCAAAATATGGATAAATTATAGCTCTCAAAGTGTGGTGATGCAAAAACTATTTTTTGCAATAAAAAGCGTCTTTTAGTGTGTGACGGCTGCCAATCATAAAAATCCACCAAAAAAAGCTATAAAAGTAAATCAAACCCCCTTTCATCACCCCCTTAGTTATAGAAAAATAATAACATTTTAAAAAATGTATTTATTTCCATTTTCCCATTAGGGTTTAGGGTTAGGGTTGGGGCTAAAGTTAGGGTTGGGGTTAGGGTTGGGGCTAAAGTTAGGGTTGGGGCTAAAGTTAGGGTTGGGGTTAGGGTTTGGATTACATTTATGGTTGGGATTAGGGTTAGGGGTGTGGTTAGGGTTACGGTTGGGTTTAGGGTTAGGGGTGTGTTTGGGTTAGGGTTTCAGTTAGAATTGGGGGGTTTCCATTGTTTAGGCACATCAGAGGCTCTCCAAATGCGACATGGCGTCCGATCTCAATTCCAGCCAATTCTGCGTTGAAAAACTAAAACAGTGCTCCTTCCCTTCCGAGCTCTCCCGTGCGCCCAAACAGGGGTTTACCCCAACATATGGAGTATCAGTGTACACAGGACAAATTGGACAACGATTTTTTATTTTCACGGCTCTGCATTATAAACTGTAGTGAAACACTTGGGCGTTCAAAGTTCTCACAGCACATCTAGATAAGTTCCTTGGGGGTCTAGTTTCTAATATGGGGTCACTTGTGGGGGGTTTCTACTGTTTAGGTACATCAGGGGCTCTGCAAATGCAACGTGACGCCTGCAGACCAATCCATCTAAGTCTGCATTCCAAATGGCGCTCCTTCCCTTCCGAGCTCTGCCATGCGCCCAAACGGTGGTTCCCCCCACATATGGGGTATCAGCGTACTCAGGACAAATTGGACAACAACTTTTGGGGTCCAATTTCTGCTGTTACCCTTGGGAAAAAAAATTGAGGGCCAAAAGATAATTTTGTGGAAAGAAAAAAAGATTTTTTAATTTTCACGGCTCTACATTCTAAACTTTAGTGAAACAATTGGGGGTTAAAAGTGCTCACCACACATCTAGATAAGTTCCTTAGGGGGTCTTCTTTCCAAAATGGGGTCACTTGTGGGGGGGTTTCCACTGTTTAGGCACATCAGGGGCTCTCCAAACGCGACATGGGTTCTGATCTCAATTCCAGCCAATTTTGCATTGAAAAGTCAAACGGCGCTCCTTCCCTTCTGAGCTCTGCCATGCGTTCAAACAGTGGTTTACCCCCTATATATCGGGTATCAGTGTACCCAGGACAAATTGAACAACAACTTTTGGGGCCCAATTTGTCTTGTTACCCTTGGGAAAATTAAAAATTTGGGTCGAAAAGATCATTTTGTGAAAAAAAAAATTATTTTTTTTACGGCTCTACATTATAAACTTCTGTGAAGTACTTGGGGGTTCAAAGTGCTCACCACACATCTAGATTAGTTCCCTAGGGGGTCTACTTTCCAAAATGGTGTCCACTGTTTAGGCACATCAGGGGCTCTCCAAACATGACATGGTGTCCGATCTCAATTCCAGCCAATTTTGCATTGAAAATTCAAACGGCGCTCCTTCCCTTTTGAGCTCTGCCATGCGCTCAAACAGTGGTTTACCCCATATATGGGATATCATCATACTCAGGACAGATTGATCAATAACTTTTGGGGTCCAATTTGTCTTGTTACCCTTGGGGGAAAAAAAAAAAAATATGGGTCGAAAAGATCATTTTGTGAAAAAAAAAATGATTTTTTTTTACGGCTCTACATTATAAACTTCTGTGAAGCACTTCGAGGTTCAAAGTGCTCATCAGACATCTAGATTAGTTCCTTAGGGGGTCTCCTTTCCAAAATGGTATCACTTGTGGGGGGTTTCCACTGTTTAGGCACATCAGAGGCTCTCCAAACGCGACATGGTGTCCGATCTCAATTCCAGCAAATTTTACATTGAAAAGTCAAATGGCGCTCCTTCCCTTCCGAGCTCTGCCATGTATCGGCGTACTCAGGACAAATTGTACAACGACTTTTGTGGTCCATATTCTCCTGTTACCCTTGGTAAAATAAAACAAATTGGATCTGAAATAAAAATTTTGTGAAAAAAGTTAAATGTTAAATTTTTTTTAAACATTCCAAAAATTCCTGTGAAGCACCTGAAGGGTTAATAAACTTTTTGAATGTGGTTTTGAGTACCTTGAGGGGTGCAGTTTTTAGAATAGTGTCACTTTTGGGCATTTTCTGTCATATAGACCCCTCAAAGTCACTTCAAGTGTGAGGTGTTCCCTAAAAAAAATGGTTTTGCAAGTTTTGTTGTAAAAATGAGAAATCACTGGTCAATTTTTAACCCTTATAACTTCCTAACAAAAAACTATGTTTCCAAAATTGTGCTAATGTAAAGCAGACATGTGGGTAATGTTATTTATTAGATATGACTCTCTAATTTAAGGGCATAAAAGCTAAAAGTTTAAAAATTGCAACATTTTCAAAATTTTTGCCAAATTTCCATTTTTTTTCACAAATAAACGCAAGTCAAATCGAAGAAATGTTACCACTATCATAAAGTACAATATGTCACGAGAAAACAGTCTCAGAATCACCAGGATCCGTTGAAATGTTTCAGAGTTATGACCTCATAAAGTGACAGTGGTCAGAATTGAAAAAAATGGCCTGGTCAGGAAGTTGAAAACAGGCTTCAGGGTGAAGGGGTTAAAGATACCCATTATTTTTCATATCTCTTTACTACGTCCGTAGGTTCTCAATAAATTCTCCTCTACTGTAGCGTCAGTTCCTGCTTCCATGACTGAACCTCACATGGAGTATCTGGAAAACAAGAAGGTTTGCGGGACTGTTTTCTGACGGATAAACTGAAAAGGAAAGATACTGGTTTCATAAAAATGACATAAACACTTCAGTTTATCTCACGAAATTTCATGCCAAGCATCCTCTTTCTTCTTTGATGGACTCTTCTAGGACAAGCCCTAAATTTAGGGGTAATTGTTACTCACCTGTACCGACTCCAGTTCAGGGTTTTGTTTCATTCCTCTATGGCTAGCTCCCTCAGTGCTAGTCAGTGCTGAGTTACTATGTTAAAGAGGCAAGCACTTCTGATGTCATCATCCAAGGCCTTTTAAGATCAGTCCACCACCTGAGTATTCAGGTTGAATTGCTCTTTGCTAGCACGGCTTCCCTGGAGTTCAGCCACATTAACCAGTTGGCTCTGCTTATACCAGATGTGTAAATATCCGTTCAACTGCTCCAGTCTTCTCTCCAGCTAACATTATCAAGCTCAGTCCTGGTAATTCTGCTGCCATTTGCACAGTCAACTCTGCAAATAAGGTACCTGATCACAAACTGATCTCTGCTATTGCTGCTGTTGTTCACACCTTTAAAGAATAACCACCATTTTAATTTTAATTTCAAAAATACACTTGAAAATAATCAACAATTGATGACAGTTGCTAACGATAAGATGCAGTTAGGAGGGGGAAGACCAGAGCTCCATTTTTATCTCCTCTCCACTTTACATATGATCTTCTTTGTAGCAACTTTCATCTCCTATCTCAGTAATGGGAAAGTCTGTATTCACTGAAGACATTCTACCTGTGAATTGAGAAATAAATCGTCAGTCCTGGCAGAGAAAGAAGCAGATCTCTCTAATAAGATAATATCACAAAATTGCTTATTTTCAAGTGTGTTATTGATTTCTAAAGTACAAATTAAAAAAAACGGTTATTCTTTAACTCTGCTGTGTCCAGTTGCCTGATAACCAACTCATTTATTCCGATGCTTCTACTTTTTCAAATCTGCTTTGTCAAGATACCTGATAATGAACTCCTTTCAGCTGTCCTGGTTGGTGCCACACTGTCAGTTCTGCTATCTTGGTGCTTAAACTCTGCTGGGTTAAGTTACCTGATAATTAACTAGTCCCTGCTATTCTTGATGTTGAGCACTGCTGTTCCTGAGCATTACCACACTCATACAACAAGATACAAGATTGCCTACACATTTCTGCTGTTCCTGTGCAGTGTGCACATTTCGATTTGCTGCATCTAACGCTTCCAGCTCTGACCATTAAAGCCAGGACTTTGTGTAAAAAGCTGCTTCCGTGTATACTTACAACATGTACTTATGTACAAGTATCATTTAAAGCCTAAAGGGGTTGTCCACTATTAGAACATCCCATTCTCAAATACTATACTTCCGCTTTTAAAATAAAAACACCATATACTCACCTCTTGTACTAGCACCTGAGGCTCATGTGATAGTGCTATGCCATGTGAGCTCAGCAGCCAATCAGAGGTGCTGTGCTCTCACTTCGTTTGGACGCATCTTGTATGTCCATGGGAGGTACGAGCACTGTAGCCAATTATCAGCCACTCATTGCCTGCAGGGCCTTGGGAGACTCTGTGACAACAACATTGCTGAAATGGTGCTAGGTGAGTATAAGGTATTTTTATTTAAAAAACTGTAGCATAGTTCCTTTACCAGCTCCCTCACCCCTCCCTATCCTGGCGTGACATTGTAGCTGGCCCACCACGTTTTTCTAGATCCTAACATGGATCCTGTTGAAGTGCTTGCCAAACAAGTACAGACTCTGTTTTGGAGGTGACAGATCTGCGGTGTTTAGTGGTGCAGCAGCAGCAGCAAACTGCAGGTTTTGTAGTCTTGATTGTCAGCCAGACCCAACCTGAACCCAAGGTGGCTCTCTTGGACCGGTTTCTAGGGGGCGGAATAAATTTGTGCCATTTCGGGAAGTCTGTAAATTTTATTACATGTTGCATCCTTGTTCCTCTGGGAGTGAGGAACAGCTGGTGGGGTTTGTTGTTTCCGTACTTCAATGGGTTCCCCAATCCTGGACCTTTTCTCTTTTGGCTGATCACAGTCTCTCCGTTTGGTAGATTAATTTTTTGCAGCCTTAGACCTCATTTATGATGACTCTGGCAGAGTCTAATTTACTTAAGCTTCTGTTTGAAGTTCCTGAGATGGGCCACTGACAGTAGGTGGAATGATCCGGCCCTTAGTAGCAATTTTTGTCAGGGTCTGTCAGAAAGGCTAAAGGACGCTTTAGTCCTGTAAGAAATTTCTGAGTCCTTAGAGGCCGATATGGCCTTAGCCATCCGGATTGACAGACGCCTCATAGATAGACCTGTGATAACCCCTCTCCCTGCAGAACTCAGACAAGACTAATATCTTGTCCCAGAGTTTCCCTGTGGGAGGTAGTACTGAAGACTCTGTTCCTATTCTGCAAGAGGGATAGGTTATTTCTGCCATATTCTCCAATCTTAACCCCTTTACCCCCAAGGGTTGTTTGCACATTAATGACCGGGCCAATTTTTACAATTCTGACCACTGTCCCTTTATGAGGTTATAACTCTGGAGTGCTTCAACGGATCTTGGTAATTCTGACACTTTTTTCTCGTGACATATTGTATTTCATTATAGTGGTAACATTTCTTTGATATTACCTCCATTTATTTGTGAAAAAAGCGGAAATTTGGCGAAAATTTTGAAAATTTAGCAATTTTCCAAATTTGAATTTTTATACAATTAAATCACAGAGATATGTCACACAAAATACTTAATAAGTAACATTTCCCACATATCTACTTTACATCAGCACAATTTTGGAACCAAAATTTTTTTTTGTTAGAGAGTTATAAGGGTTAAAAGTTGACCAGCAATTTTTCATTTTTACAACACCATTTTTTTTTAGGGACCACATCTCATTTGAAGTCATTTTGAGGGGTCTATATGATGGAAAATACCCAAGTGTGACACCATTCTAAAAACTGCACCCCTCAAGGTGCTCAAAACCACATTCAAAAAGTTTATTAACCCTTCAGGTGTTTCATAGGAATTTTTGGAATGTTTAAATAAAAAACATTTAACTTTTTTACACAAAAAGTTTACTTCAGCTCCAATTTGTTCTATTTTACAAAGAGTAACAGGAGATAATGGACTCCAAAAGTTGTTGTACAATTTGTCCTGAGTAGGCTGATACCCCATATGTGGGGGTAAACCACTGTTTGGGCGCAAGGGAGAGCTCGGAAGGGAAGGAGCGCCGTTTGACTTTTCAATGCAAAATTGACTGGAATTGAGATGGGATGCCATGTTGTGTTTGGAGAGCCCTTGATGTGCCTAAACATTGAAACCCCCCACAAGTGACACCATTTTGGAAAGTAGACCCCCTAAGGAACCTATCTAGATGTGTGGTGAGCACTTTGACCCACCAAGTGCTTCACAGAAGTTTAAAATGCAGAGCCGTAAAAATAAAAAATAATATTTTTTCACAAAAATGATTTTTTCGCCCCCAATTTTTTATTTTCCCAAGGGTAAGAGAAGAAATTGGCCTGCAAAAGTTGTTGTCCAATTTGTCCTGAGTACGCTGATACCTCATATGTGGGGGTAAACCACTGTTTGTGTGCATGGCAGAGCTCGGAAGGGAAGGAGCGCCATTTGACTTTTCAATGCAAAATTGACTGGAATTGAGATGGGACGCCATGTTGTGTTTGGAGAGCCACTGATGTGCCTAAACATTGAAACCCCCCACAAGTGACACCATTTTGGAAAGTAGACCCCCTAAGGAACTCATCTAGATGTGTTGTGAGAGCTTTGAACCCCCAAGTGTTTCACTACAGTTTATAACGCAGAGCCGTGAAAATAAAAAAAAAAATTTTCCCCACAAAAATTATTTTTTAGCCCCCAGTTTTGTATTTTCCCAAGGGTAACAGGAGGAATTGGACCCCAAAACTTCATGTCCAATTTGTCCTGAGTACGCTGATACCCCATATGTGGGGGGGAACCACCGTTTGGGCACATGGGAGAGCTCGGAAGGGAAGGAGCGCCATTTGGAATGCAGACTTAGATGGAATGGTCTGCAGGCGTCACGTTGCTTTTGCAGAGCCCCTAATGTACCTAAACCATAGAAACCCCACACAAGTGACCCCATATTGGAAACAAGACCCCCGAAGGAACTTATCTAGATGTGTTGTGAGAACTTTGAACCCCCAATTGTTTCACTACAGTTTATAATGCAGAGCCGTGAAAATAAAAAATCCTTTTTTGTCCACAAAAATTATTTTTTAGCCCCCAGTTTTGTATTTTTCCAAGGGAAACAGTGCAAAATGAACCACAAAAGTTGTTGTCCAATTTGTCCTGAGTACGCTGATACCCAATATGTGGGGGGAGCCACCGTTTGGGCGCATGGCAGAGCTCGGAAGGGAAGGAGTGGCATTTGGAATGCAGACTTAGATGGATTGGTCTGCAGGCGTCATGTTGCATTTGCCGAGCCCCTGATGTAACTAAACAGTAGAAACCCCCCATCAGTGACCCCATATTGGAAACTAGACCCCCAAGGAACTTATCTAGATGTGTTGTGAGAACTTTGAACCCCCAAGTGTTTCACTACAGTTTATAACGCAGAGCCGTGAAAATAAAAAATATTTTTTTTTTTACACAAAAATTATTTTTTAGCCCCCAGTTTTGTATTTTCCCAAGAGTAACAGGAGAAATTGCACCCCAAAAGTTGTTGCCCAATGTGTCCCGAGTACGCTGATACCCCATATGTTGGGGTAAACCCCTGTTTGTGCGCACGGGAGAGCACGGAAGGGAAGGAGCACTGTTTTACTTTTTCAATGCAGAATTGGCTGGAATTGAGATCGGACGCAATGTCGCATTTGGAGAGCCCCTGATGTGCCTAAACAGTGGAAACCCCCAATTATAACTGAAACCCTAATCCAAACTCACCCCTAACCCTAATCTCAGCTGTAACCCTAACCACACCCCTAACCCTGACACACCACTAGCCTTAATGCCAACCCTATTCCCAACTGTAAATGTAATCCAAAACCCAAACCCTAACTTTAGCCCCAACCCTAACTTTAGCCCCAACCCTAACCCTAACTGTAGCCATAACCGTAGCCCCAACCCTATCCCTAGCCCTAACCCTAGCCCTAACCCTAGACCTAACCCTAACCCTAACCCTAATGGGAAAATGGAAATAAATAAATTTTTTTAATTTTTTTATTTTTCGTAACTAAGGGGGTGATGAAGGCGGGGGGTTTGATTTACTATTTATATCGGGTTTTCTAGCGGATTTTTATGATTGGCAGGCGTTACACACTAAAAGACGCTTTTTATTGCAAAAAATGTTTTTGGCGTTACCACATTTTGAGTGCTATAATTTTTCCATATTTTGGTCCACAGTCATGTGAGGTCTTATATTTTGTGGGACGAGTCGACATTTTTATTGGTAACATTTTCGGGCACGTGACATTTTTTTATCGCTTTTATTCCGATTTTTGTGAGGCAGAATGACCAAAAACCAGCTATTCATGAATTTCTTTTGGGGGGGGGGGGGGGCGCTTGTACCGTTCCGCGGTTGGTAAAATGGATAAAGCAGTTTTATTCTTCGGGTCAGTACGTTTACAGCGATACCTCATTTATATATTTTTTTATGTTTTGGCGCTTTTATACGATAAAAACTATTTTATAGAAAAAATAAAATTATTTTTGCATCACTTTATTCTAAGGACTATAACTTTTTTATTTTTTCGCTGATGATGCTGTATGGCGGCTCGTTTGCGGGACAAGATGATGTTTTCAGCGGTACCATGGTTATTTATTTCCATCTTTTTGATCGCATGTTATTCCACTTTTTGTTCGGTGATATGATAATAAAGCATTGTTTTTTGCCCCTTTTTTTTTTACGGTGTTCACTGAAGGGGTTAACTCGTGGGACAGTTTTATAGGTCGGGTCGTTACGGACGCGTTGATACTAAATATGTGTACTTTTATTGTTTTTCTATTTTTATTTAGCTAAAGGAATGTATTTATTGGAACAACATTTTTTTTTAATTATTTATTTAGGAATTTATTTTTTTTTTATTTTTTTTTTACACATGTAATTTTTTTTTTTTTACATTTTTACATTGCCCCAGGGGGGGGCATCACAGTAAAGTGACAGATCGCTGATCTGACACTTTGCTGTGCACTGTGTCAGATCGGCGATCACACAGCACAGCAGGGAGGCTTCCTGGCGCCTGCTCTGAGCAGGCGCTGTGAAGCCACCTCCCTGCAGGACCCGGATGCAACCCTGTGGCCATTTTGTATCCCGGACTGCAGGGAGGAGAGGCTTGGTACAAGGTGAGCACATCGCCTTGTACCAATCGTCTCAGGGAAGCCCGCAGGGAGCTCCCTCCCTGCGCGATGCTTCCCTATACCGCCGGCACACTGCGATCATGTTTGATCGCAGTGTGCCGGGGGTTATTGTGCCGGGGCGGTCCGTGACCGCTCCTGGCACATAGCACCGGATGTCAGCTGCGATAGTCAGCTGACACCCGGCCGCGATCGGCCGTGCTCCCCCCGTGAGTGCGGCCGATCGCGCTGGACGTACTATTCCGTCCTTGGGAAGTAGGGCCCACCCCACATGGACGGAATAGTATGTCTGATGACAGAAAGGGGGTAAGGGTGAGATGTTGAAAGCTCAGGAGGATGCTCCTGCTTCCTGTCTTTCAGGGAAATTATTTGTGTGTTACATTTATTTACAGTGGGGGAAATAAGTATTTGATCCCTTGCTGACTTTGTAAGCTTTGTAAGTTTGCCCACTGACAAAACCATGAACAGTCTATAATTTTAAGGGTAAGTTAATTTTAACATTGAGAGATAGAATATCAAAAATAAAATCCAGAAAATCACATTGTATAAATTATAGACATTTATGTGCATTTTTTAAGAAATAAGTATTTGATCCCTCTGGCAAACAAGATTTAATACTTGGTGGCAAAACCCTTGTTGGCAAGCACAGCAGTCTGACATTTTTGGTAGTTGATGATGAGGTTTGCGCACATGCCAGGAGGGATTTTGGTCCACTCCTCTTTGCAGATCACCTCTAAATCATTAAGGTTTTGAGGCTGTCACTTGGCAACTAGGAGCTTCCACTCCCTCCATAAGTTTTCTATGGGATTAACGTCTGGAGACTGGCTAGGCCACTACTTGACCTTAATGTGCTTCTTTTTGAACCACTCCTTTGTTGCCTTGGCTGTATTTTTTTGGGTCATTGTCTTGCTGGGAGACCCATCCACGACCCGTTTTTAATGTCCTGGCGGAGGGAAGGAGGTTGTCACTCAGGATTTTACGGTAGATGGCTCCATCCATTCTCCCATTGATGTGGTGAAGTAGTCCTGTGTCCTTAGCAGAGAAACACCCCCAAAACATAATGTTTCCACCTCCATGCTTGACAGTGGGGACAGTGTTCTTTGGGTCATATGCAGCATTTCTCTTCCTCCAATTAATGCCAAAGACCTCAATCTTTGTCTCATCTGACCACAGCACCTTCTCCCAATCACTCACAGAATCATCCAGATGTTCATTGGCAAACTTCAGACGGGCCTGCACATGTGTCTTCTTGAGCAGGGGGACCTTGAGGGCACTGCAGGATTTTAAACCTTCACGGAAACTTGTTCCTTGGTCCGTATAAGATGACCGCCACAATTAATCCTGTGGCTTTTCGTCTTGAATTACCACAAGCTCTTAAGATCCACAACATTTTCTATAAATCATTGCATAAAAAAGGTTATAGTGTGGAGGAGATAATGTGGGTACCCGCGCCAGAAGTTAATGCCAGTAGATTAATTCATTTTTCCATGTGGCATATCCAGATAAAGCTGGTCCTGAGAGTCCTGGGCTGGAGGTGGGGGGACTGTCATGAATGCAGGCTCAGACTGGCCCACAGGGTAACAGGGAAATCCCCCGGTGGACCCCTGTGTACATCTGGGCCCCCAATCCAACTGTATGGGCAGTACTTGGCATAATTCACTTGATTCACTCTGTGCAGAAAAAAGCAGCATCTCATTATTCATTAACCAGTTTATTATCATATAGAGATGTAGGTAAATTTTTGAACGAAGGTAGTATAATATTTGCATGCAGGTGAAAAGTGGGCCCCCCAAAGTCAATGTTACTGGTGGGCCCTTGTCACCCCAGTCCAACACAGCAAGAATGTGTTGCACTCTGCTAGGACCTGAAGTGTGCTGGGATTAGTAGATCTCAGCAATTAGCTGAGCACAGATCCTGTTTGAAATCTACAGTGCCATTCATGAGTTAAAAAGGTCTATGGTTTCTTGTGGTGTGGAATGGGTTAAGAATTCCTTGTTGTTACACCTCTCAGTTTTTTTATTGGCTCTTTTGTCAGCTGCTGCTTGTTGGAATTACGCCCCCTTCATTATTTAAACCTTCTCTTGGCTTTCTGCCATGCCAGCTATAGAATTACTGTACTATCCTGTGGCTGATTACTCTGGAGAAGGTGTTTTGGAGAAACTGTTGTACTTCCTTGAAACTTGTGGATTTCTATTTGCTTGTTTGTTTTTCCCCTGTCTATCTCATTCTCTGTGTTGTCTTTATCATAGTAGTAAGACTAGTGTCATGCTGTTCTGCACCCTAGCCAGGGCAAGGTGCTGGGTCAGTCAGGGCTTAAAGGCCCCGTCTCACATAGCGAGATCGCTAGCGAGATCGCTGCTGAGTCACAAGTTTTGTGACGCAACAGCGACCTCCATAGCGATCTCGCTATGTGTGACACGTACCAGCGATCAGGCCCCTGCTGCGAGATCGCTGGTCGTGTCGGAATGGCCTGGACCTTTTTTTGGTCGTTGAGGCCCCGCTGACATCGCTGAATCGGTGTGTGTGACACCGATCCAGCGATGTCTTCACTGGTAACCAGGGTAAACATCGGGTTACTAAGCGCAGGGCCGCGCTTAGTAACCCGATGTTTACCCTGGTTACCAGCGTAAATGTAAAAAAAACAAACAGTACATACTCGCCTTCTGATGTCCGTCAGGTCCCTTGCCGTCTGCTTCCTGCTCTGACTGACTGCCGGCCGTAAAGTGAGAGCGCAGCAGTGACGTCACCGCTGCGCTCTGCTCTCACTGTACGGCCGGATCTCAGTCAGAGCAGGAAGCAGACGGCAAGGGACCTGGACACCGAAAGGCGAGTATGTACTGTTTGTTTTTTTTGGTAACCAGGGTAAACATCGGGTTACTAAGCGCGGCCCTGCGCTTAGTAACCCGATGTTTACCCTGGTTACCCGGGTGCTGCTGGGGGACTTCGGCATCGTTGAAGACAGTTTCAACGATGCCGAAGTCGTTCCCCTGATCGTTGGTCGCTGGAGAGAGCTGTCTGTGTGACAGCTCTCCAGCGACCACACAACGACTTACCAACGATCACGGCCAGGTCATATCGCTGGTCGTGATCGTTGGTAAATCGCTTAGTGAGACGGGGCCTTAAGGCCCCGTCTCACTTAGCGACGCTAAAGCGATCCCGACAACGATACGACCTGTCAGGGATCGTTGCTGCGTCACTATGTGGTCGCTGGTGAGATGTCAAACAGTGAGATCTTCCCAACGATCGCTGCTGCGATCTCACTGTTTGACATCTCACCAGCGACCTGTACAACGATGTCACATGGGAGCCATTATGAAGATTCAGTGTCTGAGTCGTCAACGAGGTCATTGGTAAGGTGTCAAACACAGCGATGTGTGCTACCCAGCGGGACCTCAACGATCAAAAAAAGGTCCAGGCCTTTCCGACACGACCAGCGATCTCACAGCAGGGGCCTGGTCGCTGCTACGTGTCACACATAGCGAGATCGCTACTGAGGTCGCTGTTGCGTCACAAAACTTGTGACTCAGCAGCGATCTCGCTAGCGATCTCGCTTAGTGAGACGGGGGCTTTAGGCACTTGATGACACAAAGGTGGGAATAAGGCAATAGGGAGCTCAGGTTTCAGCATAAGGTGAGTGTTGAGGGGTCAACATCTTCCCCCTCTCCCTGTCATCAAGGATTTCCTTTACCAGCTCCCTCACCCTCTCCCTTTGCGTTGAACACCTGGCATCTCCCAGCCCTGGCATGACACTGCCCCAGCCATGATGGCAGTGAATCCTTGAGCCTCAGGAAGGGCAGCAACAAAGTAAATAAAAAATTTTTCCCAAGGTTTTTGTTGAATATGTAGAGACTAAATTGGACCAAGTGATACTTGATGAGAAGATTTGAACTGTGCACAATGAAGACATCTTGTTTCTATTTATTCAACTAAGAGAAACCAGAAAAGAGTTCATCAGTTTATTTTGGCCTGGGTGACTGGGGAGAAAAGTAGAATGGGCCCAAGTTAAAACCTTCCAACAAAGTGCTTTTGGAATGAGTGAATATTGTTTAGATGGAGAAGTAGTTCAATGACATGTAAGAATGCATCTTCGGAGGCATTACATGGATCAAAGGACTTGGTATGCCTTGTGTTTTTTTCCCAAATGGATGGTATATGAGGATGGCGGTCAGTCTGAAGGCAGATTTTTATGGTCCGTATAGATGGTCACTGGGAACTTAGCTCCTTCAAGTTGATGGTGCCATTTAAACAGATCTACTCTGTTTCCTCAAAAATAAGACAAGGTTTAATCTTAATTTTTAAAACATGCATTAGGGCTTATTTTCAGGGGATGCCTTAATTTCCATATTCCAATTTCATATTCATCTGTTTACATATGGTACTGTACTGAATGAATACATCTAAGGCTGCAGTGATCATATTGACATCGCAAATGTGTCATAGTATTTTATGCATTGGGCAGTAAAAAAATTACTTTTTTACCACCAAAATTTTGTTTTAGCGCAATGTTTTACATTTTCACACAATGAAATGGGTAAAAATAGCACCAAAATTTGTCACACAGTTTCTGCTGAATGTGGCAATACTACATATGTGGCTGTACAGTGCTGTTTAACCACAGGTCTATATTTGGGAGGGTGCTATTTGACTCTGGAGAACAAATTATCATAGAATAGTTTGCGGACTCCATATGCAGAGCCCCTAAGTGCCAGAAGAGCAGAGTCCGCCCTCAAGTGTCCCCATTTTGGAAATTGAAACTCTCTAGGGATTTATCTACAGGTGTAGTGACAAATTTGACTCTATGGGTGTTTTCCCGAAATAAACAGCAGTGGATGTTGCCATGTGAAATTTGCAAATCTGCCATTGTAGTGCCCATACGTTGTAGTGACCAGTATGTTGTAGTGACCAGTACGTTGTTATGCTCATCTCGTGCTTATGGAGATATGCACCCGTAAATTAAGTGGGTTCTCATTGCTATATAAATGTCAAATACGTGGACGCTAAATGTGGTTGGAAGGGAGGGGGGCATTTGGATTTGGGAGCTCAGAATTAGCTGGATTTCTTCTGTGAATGGGGAGCCATAGCTCTTTTCCAGAGATTTTGAGCTACCAGTAATGTGGAAGCCTAATATATTTTCCCTGAGTGGACCTGAGTGGGTACTTGCTTTTCTTTGTGGATTGAGTTGACGCTTTTATTAGGAACATTTTACATAACATATTGGATCACAATTATCCTGCGCTCTACGCTGAGTACTTACATTGGAGTTTTTATCTAAATCTTCAAATGACGTAATTCAGATGAAAACCCTGAGGGATCCATTTACTATGATGAGGCAGCAGAGTTACTTTGGCCTCTGTTCAGCGGTGTCCTTCTCTTTAGAGGTGCACAAAACTGTGGTTGACTGGGCTTTTATGCATGCTTAAAAAGACACCGCTAAATCATAGGCCAGACAGAGTCCACAGTGTCTCCATCTGTCTGATTATACGGAATCATTCGTCCAGTGTAAGCGCTCAGAAGAGAGTGCATGATAAATGTGAGCCGAGCCTTATTGCGATCTTTGGGAGAGAGAACGAACAAATTAACAGCAGGTCAAGAATTTGTTCTATTTATTTTTTACATTGTTTCTTATGTGGTGTAAGTAATTAGAAGACTTTATTCTTCCAATCGGTGCGATTACAGCCATACCAAATGTATATATTTTTTTACGTTTGGCTGCTATCACAAACTAAAAGATGCTTTTTTTTCAAAATAAAGTTTTTCCACTTACATATTTTGAAAGATCTAATTTTTTTAGACTTTTGCCAATGGAGTCATGTGAGGTCTCTCCTTGGTTTCTCTGGCTTAGAGCAGGAAGATAAGACTCTGCCTACAGTCCTGCCCCAGAGCAGGAACATCTCATTAGCTGAAAACTTCTAACACTGATTACACAAAAACTAAAAGACGGATTTCTTCACCCCAGGTACAATTTTTATCAGTGTAACAGTGGCAACCTGACAATGCCTGTAGGTTATTGAGCAAACCCTGCTGACAGGTTTCCTTTAAGTTGTATTTTCATACACCTTATGCTGCTTACATTTTAATAAAGTTGGTCATTATGAGCCTGATTCTTTAAGATTGCCTTTGTAAACGCCAGTCTTAATGAGTGGGACCTCTGGAGAAAAAAGCACTTACCGTATATACTCGAGTACAAGCCGAGATTTTCAGCCCAAATTTTTGGGCTGAAAGTGCCCCTCTCGGCTTATACTCGAGTCACGGTCGGTGGCAGGGTCGGCGGGTGAGGGGGAGAGGGCGCTGAGGCATACTTACCTGCTTCCAGGGCTCCTGGTGCTGTCCCTGCAGTCCCACGGTCTCCGGGTGCCGCAGCTCTTCCCCTGTTCAGCGGTCACGTGGGACCGCTCATTAGAGAAATGAATATGGACTCCACTCCCATAGGGGTGGAGCCGCATATTCATTCCTCTAATGACGGTAACGGTGACCGCTGATAGAGGAAGAGGCTGCGGCACCGAAGACCAGCTGTCCGGGGGAAGGAGCAGGACGCCGGGAGCAGGTAAGTATTACATATTCAGCTGTCCGCGTTTCACACGCCGGGCGCCGCTCCGTCTTCCCGGCGTCTCTCCGCACTGACTGTGCAGGTCAGAGGGCGCGATGACGCATATAGTGTGCGCGCCGCCCTCTGCCTGATCAGTCAGTGCAGAGAGACGCCGGGACGGGACGCTGAGGAGCTGCAAGCAAGAGAGGTGAGTATGTCGGGTTTTTTTTATTGCAGCAGCAGCAATGGCACAGCTTTATATGGAGCATCTATGGGGCAATAATGAACGGTGCAGAGCACTATATGGCACAGCTATGGGGCAATAATGAACGGTGCAGAGCACTATATGGCACAGCTATGGGGCAATAATGAACGGTGCAGAGCACTATATGGCACAGCTATGGGGCAATAATGAACGGTGCAGAGCACTATATGGCACAGCTATGGGGCAATACTGAACGGTGCAGAGCACTATATGGCACAGCTATGGGGCAATAATGAACGGTGCAGAGCACTATATGGCACAGCTTTCTATGGTACAGCTATGGGGCAATAATGAACGGTGCAGAGCACCATATGGCACAGCTATGGGGCAATAATGAACGGTGCAGAGCACTATATGGCACAGCTTTCTATGGTACAGCTATGGGGCAATAATGAACGGTGCAGAGCACTATATGGCACAGCTATGGGGCCATAATGAACGGTATGGAGCATCTAATTTAATTTTTTGAAATTCACCGGTAGCTGCTGCATTTTCCACCCTAGGCTTATACTCGAGTCAATAAGTTTCCCAGTTTTTTGTGGCAAAATTAGGGGGGTCGGCTTATACTCGGGTCGGCTTATACTCGAGTATATACGGTAAGTCTTTCAGAGGCGCTCGCTTTTTATTGAATTAGTTGCATCTAACAAGTGGCATGCACCTTTACCAGAAATGTTACTCCGGTTACTCTAGACAGGGACTGGCAAAGTTTTTGTAAATTTTGATGAATGAAACATGCAGGCTTAGCGACACCCTGTTCTGCCCATGCTCTGCTCGTTTTGATAAAGCTGGCTGGGAATGGTGTAATAATGTCAAGTCACAACATTTTTATGCAAATTTTGTAGCATTTGAAGATGTTTTATTTATATAAACAGGAGGAAATAACTTCATGAATCGAGGCCAATATATTTGTAGGTGATTGTGAAATATTGCATGGCCTCTGTTTCATCGCCTTTTAGAGCTAGTTGAGTATTTTACATTTGAACCTTGATATATATTTTTTTACTTTGTCTTAGGCCCCTTTCACAAGTCAGTGTCTGCGGTCTGTGTGGTGACAGTATCCACACCTACTGGAAAAACTTACACACGTAGACTCATTCAAATCTGTGGATCTGCATACATGTCAGTGTGTTTCCATGGACCGTGTGTCCATGTGCAAAACATGTAGACATGTCCGTTTTTTGCCGCAGCACGGTCCGCAATATGTCCCACACACGTGCACACTAATGACACGGATGGTCTCCAGGTGGCTATGTGTCCACGATCAGGAAATAGCAGCGTTTTGGATGCAGCGTATTTTTGCTGCCTCCAAAACACTGCGTTCTAATCATGCAGTTAAATCCGCATGTGTTCAGAGAAACTATGGGTGAAACTATGCAGTGGAGACTAGTGTGCAGATAATTAACATGCTGCGACTCGTAAAGCCGCACCACGGGTGAGTTTATGCAGCGTTGAATAGGAGCACAGTGGGCATGGAATTTCTATAAATCCCATCTACTGTGCTTCTAATGTAAAACGCAGCGTTCTGGATACAGTGCAGAAGAGCTGCAGCGCCCCAGAGTCCTGGTCGTTGCAGTACTATGGCTCCGCCGCTAAGGGGGGCTATGGTACGTCTGATGGCACTGAAGGAGTTCATCTGACCAGGTATCACAGACACCAATACATTTCACAGTCTGGCCTCCAGGGGGAGCTAAGGGTTCTATGTATTAGGCCACTCCTCACAATCTGGTAAAACTGGGGGTTAGGCAGGAAGTTAGTAGAGAAAGCTGACTGGGTTGGAACCAGGCAACACCCTGTGGCAGAGGGTGTTGTAGGGGGAAGATTCAGAGGGGTCCCTGTCAGGGGTGGGATCCTGACAGAGGCCTAGCAACCCGAGAGAACGTTACGGGACCGCGCCTGCATGATATAGCGGCGGTACCCTAAGAAAGGACAAGAAGCGAGGTATATTGTGCTGAGTGAGAAACGAGATCAACGCAACAAGGAGAATACCAGTAGGAGTCGTGCTGTAAGACGAGGCAACATCCTATTGAGGCGCATAACCGGTGGCCGGAACGCCGAGGAAGTATAGAGCTCCAAGCCAAACTTCAAACCTACGGCAGGACAGTCAGTTATAGGCGGGCTGTCTCACCCAATTGACCTAGGAAGACACAGGGGGGTAACAACAGGAGTGGGGCGACGCTAGAGTCCCGGAAGAGCTCCGAGCCTCCCCGTCATACGGGTGCGTCCTAACCATAAGATCTGGGGGACGTGGAAGAACATCAGAATCGAGTTGTGAGGGAACACGAGAAACAGACACAACAGTTGTGGGGTACTATCCCGTAAGCACAGCAGGGGAGGACCACAACACACAAGCGCTAGAAGGTAGGCACAGATTTCCACCTGCAAAGGGAACTCTGGATGTGCCATCGGACCGACCAGGCTTGCGCAGCCCGGTTAACCGTATTCCGGATTGAGGACCCTGAAGCCTTCAGTAAAGAGGTAAAGAGACTGCAACCTGGTGTCCTCGTTATTTACTGCACCGCACTACCACCACCATCCACACCTATCATTGGGCGCCCCTCAGCAGGGTCACGGACCGGGTCTAGCCACCGTGACAACCCCAGAGCAGAGACTCAGAGGCCCTGTCCCGGGTACCCCTCGGCCCTGCGGCAGTGGGGGCGCTTCAGAGCTGCATCCAAAAATCTGCTCCTCCTCATCATGGGCACGTAACGTTACAGTTAGCCCTGTTCCCAGACACTGGGTGCTGAGTCCAACTCTCATCGTTATCACCTGGTCTCCCTGCGATTAGCGAGATCAGGTGACACTGATGAGAGTTGTAGTCAGCACTTGTCTTTTGTGAAAAGCGCGCATTAAATAAATAAATGAAAAAAAAAAAAAAACATTGTGGGGTCCTCCTTGTTTTTCCTAACTAGATCAGGGAAAGCAGACAGCTGGCAGCTGGTGTTATTATGCTGGGAAGGGGCCAATAGCCATAAAGGTTCCCTGTTTCCTATTAATAACAGCTCACAGCCGTATGCCTAGCCTTTACTTTCTTAGGGACCCAAAAAAATGATATGAGTTCCTCCCTATTTTTACTAACAGCAAAGGCTGATATTAAAGTCTGGGAAGGGGTCATGGATATTGGCCCCCTCCCAGACTAAGAACACCAGCCTTCTGCCGCCCCAGAAATGGCGCATACATTAAATGTGCCAATTATGACGCTTAACCTCAGCTCTTCCCACTTGCCCTGGTGCGTTTGCAAGCATGGAAATAGTTTTGGGATTGATGTCAGCTGTTTTATGTCTGCTGACATAAAGGCCAAGGGGTAGTAATGGATAGGTGTCTGATAAAAGTAATAAAGACACACTGAGAAAAGTTCTTTAATTGACAAAAACACTATCCGACCCTCTTAAAAATGTATTGCCATAGAAATCAAGTTATACTCACCTGTCTGCCGTAATTCCATAATAAGGTCCCACAACGATCCCAACTCTGCTATATCCAGAGGGTGTGTTGAGCGGTGACATCAGCACACCAGCTGAAACACAGTAAGAGTACCGCAGGTCACAGATAGAGGTTCTCACGGTGAGTTCCGCGTGTGCTGGCCTATGAACTGCAATAACCTTACTGACGTCACCACTCGCAGCGTGAGAAGGCAGGGAGACCAGGGAACAGCGCTAACTGTACTGCTTTTTCCAGATTCCGGTACGTGTCACACTGATTGTGCATATGGATGACACACGGATGCCACATGGATGTTACACCTGGACACAGATAGCATCGGTACTGTTTTTTACTGTACCGTAAATATCAGCATGTGTTAAGGGGCTCATAGTTTGTAAGTCACTGCTTATATGAGAATCTTAGTCAAAATATTAAAATCAATTATTTTTTAATTGTCAACTTGTCTGCAGTTAACAACAATAAAGGGTGCACCCAGACTTTTTGCTCTCTGCTGCAGCTTCACCTATTCTTGGCTTGATGAACACTGTCAAAATAATTGTGTCATATAGTCGACTGGAACCGCCTGACTAAATTGTACATGTGAGGGAGGAGGCGAGAAAGATTGCCAGTTAGAGTCACCCTGCCTGTGCTTCTGTGTATGAATGCATTAGGGGGAAAGTGATGGGTGAGCACTGAGCAGTCAAGGGAGACTTCTTATTAGCTCAGGGTACGCAGAACAACGCTAGAAGAAGGCGCTGTTCATAATTTGTCATCTAGGCCCATATCTGCAAAAGATGTCAACCATCTCATTTTTATCTTGAGCTATTGACTCTGATGCAGCAAATGTAGGCGACATTCTAAGTCTGACTCTACTTAGGTTTACTTTTGGAGGAGCATATGTGTCCATGTTACTCGGAGAAAAATTATGATGATCTGCTTTTTGTCCATAGGGTGAGAAAAGGTCTCCTAGCAGACTTGCCTGCTGATAGTGTGAATAGGAGTACAATGGGTATCAGTGCTCAGTAATGGTCTTTTTTTTTGCTTGTCTACTTTATGTGGCAATGAGGTTGTTCCAATTGTAAAGTCATAACCTATTTTTGTTATTAAATCAAAATTATGGCATTTTTTGGGGCTTCCCACCAGAGTTAATTGTAGGAGCCAAACAGTCAAGAGAAGAGACTTGCTCTGTAAGCAGTTGTCAGATCTTCTCTCAGCTAGATATCTCCAGATATAGATTTCTGGGGCAACGGTGGCCTAAATTTGTCAGCCTAACTTGCAGACGCAAGCCTGTGTCACTGTCAGTATCTTTCCTAATCTACTTGTCAGAGAGTGTTAGGAATCATTATTATCACCACAAAGTGGATGGCAGAGTAGAAAAAAATCAAAGTAATTCCTGAGGAAGAGGATGATGAATTATAGATGCAGAACAATTATAAACATGTATGCCATCTCCTGTGGAGATCCTGTACAAAGCAAAAGAACAGCCCTTCTAGTCTTTTCTTTATCACTTCTGCAATTTTTCAGCTTCTCAACCAAGAAAGGCACACAGAAGCTGAAACATTGCAGATGGCAATTAAAAAGGGATGCTTTTTTTTCATTTGAAATTTTGTCTTTATTTTCATTTTGAGTTTATATTTTGTGTATCAAGTCCCGAGGGTCAGACACCAATAGTTATTAAAGAACCACTCCTCCCATCAAAGTTTTTATCTTCTTAGTATATTCAATCATCATATTATATAACACTGTGCACTTACAATTGTGGATCGCCCCGTCTAGGGCAGCAGGGTACTCGGAGCCGGGCCCTTCGGTTCTCAGTGGGGATGTCACTGTGGCTGACCCGGTCCGTGGCCCTAGGGATGTCCGTTAAAAATGGGGGAAAGGTCTTTAAAGGGATAATGTTCGTGACGCCACCTATGGTATTCGGTCAGGGTGACCGACGCTGCTTAGGGGTCCGCTGGGGATGATGTGATGGCAGCTAGATGGTATACCTTCCCACAGGTGAAGTGTATCCCCAGGGCTTCCCAGAGTGTAGATGGTGGATGGTGGATGATGTAAGGTACAGTGAATAACGAGGACACAAGGCTGCAGTCTCTTTACCTTTACTGAAGGCTTCAGCATCCACAGTCCAGGGTACAGACCACAGGGTAGGCAGAGTCCGGCCGGTCTGAAGGCAAATCCAGAGTCCCCTTATCCAGGTGGAAATCAGTAGCCTTCCTCTAGCGCCTGGGTGTTGTAGTACCTCCCTGCTGAGCTTCTCGGTAAGGTCCTCACAACTATTGTAGATGTTATGTCTCTTTCTCTTTGTCCCCCATATGGTTAGGATAGGACAAACCCGTATGACTGATGGCCTGAGGCTTTTTACAGGGACTCTATCACGCCCCGGCCCCCACAAGTTGCCACCGTGTCTCCTGGGTATAAGGTCGGGCAGCTAACGTGGAATTAACTGTCCTGCTAGTCTCTGAAGTAAAGGGTAGAGCTCCTTACTCCCTCGGTGTTCTGGCTACCGGATACATGCGCCTCAGAAAGGAGGCAGCCTTTTGCAGGGCAGAACTCCTCCTGGTTTCTTCTCCTTTTGCTATGACTTCGTTTATTACCCTCCGCAATACACTTCTCTCCTAATGTCTCTTTCTAGGATGCTGCCGCTTGTGGGGCAGGCGCAGCTCCGTGGACCCTCATCCTCCTCAGACCGCAGTCTGGATCTGACTAACTTACTCCAGCCATCTTCTGCCTAACTTCCTATCCAGCCCACCAGTTTTACCTAATTGTGAGGAGTGCCCTAATAGATAGGAGCATAGCTACCCCTGGCGGCCTGGAGTGTGAAGTGTGTTGTGTGTTGGTGTTACCTGGTAATGAGATCTCCTTTATTGCCTTCGGATGTAATATCACTCCCCCTGGTGGAAGAACGACATTACTGCAATGACCAGGACTCTGGGGCGCTGCAATTGCTCATTTTGCCTTTTTACCAGCTACTCCATCTTTTTTCTCTGCTCTTGGTAGAAACAGGTAGTCTCTTGTCCCGACATGACTCATTCTCCTACTGAACTCACACCAACCTCCCCCCTTCCCCGGCCAGTAATTTTTGCAGTGACTCATGAATCATACAGGGAAAATAGACTTTATTTTTCTACACAGCTTAGAAGGATTCAGTTAGTCAGTTTTTAATCACATGATGTCATAGACCTAATGGAAAACAGAAGAATCCACTGTGTAGAAAGGCAAAATGAGCAATTGTAAGTACACAGTGCTATGTAATATGATGAATACAATAGATTAAGAGAATAAAAACTTTGATGGGAATGCTTCTTTAATTTCAAATCCAGGGCTGTTGATTATTCTATTTCCTTTTTTCGCATAGGTGCAAGCACTTTGGGGTCAATTCATTAAGAATAGCAATGCGCACTCTAGTGTTCATTAAAGACTCACCAGAGTACCATACATTGTGTCTAATTAATTAATTGGCACACACCTCTTAATGAATTTGTTGCATCTTCTGAATGGTGTGCGGCTCTGTATGTCATGGACTGGAGTAACATTTCTGATATACAAAATGCCACATATTTAATTAAAGGGAACCTGTCACCCCCAAAATCGCTGGTGAGGTAAGCTCACCGGCATCAGGGGCTTATCTACAGCATTCTGTAATGCTGTAGATAAGCCGCCGATGTTACCTGAAAGAGGAGAAAAAGACGTTAGATTATACTCACCCAGGGGCGGTGAGCAGAGCAAAGTACTGCAGTGCGCAGGCGCCGGAAAGGTCAGAGAGGCCCGGCGCCTGCGCACTGCAGTACTTTGCTCTGCCCTCAACAGGGCAGACAAAGTACGCCTGCGCCGGAGCCGCGGCGTAAAGACCCGAAGAGGACATCATGGAACGAAGATGGGAGGCGCCGGAGCGAACCGGAGACACCCATCCGACCGGACCGCAGCGGGACCGCCCCTGGGTGAGTATAATCTAACGTCTTTTTCTCCTCTTTCAGGTAACATCAGCGGCTTATCTACAGCATTACAGAATGCTGTAGATAAGCCCCTGATGCCGGTGAGCTTACCTCACCAGCGATTTTGGGGGTGACAGGTTCCCTTTAACTGGCTACTGACTGACTACTCCTGGGCTCTGCCCATTTTGACAGAGCTGCTTAAAACTGGTTTAAAAATGCCAAAGTTGTAATAATAATTGCAACTTTTCAAAGCTTTTATGCCAGTTTTCTGGTTCAGAAACTTTGATGAATCGGACCTTAATGTTAGCTAAAAATCCTGAAAAGTCTTATAAAATGAAACCCTTCCACCCCATAATATTGTTTTACATTATTGGTTTGGATTTATGACAAACTTCCGTACTACTATGGCAGTAGTGTTATTCAAGCTCAGGAGCTGAGCCCACACTTAAATAAGTGGGTGGGCTCATCTGACACCCTCAGCTGACATCGGTCATGGACGGACGGGACGAGACTAGGCTTAGCTTAGTTAGCTTACGATCCCACGCCGCGAGGCCATGACGACGTGGGGTGTGCGTCCCAGGTGGTTATGGAATGTGGACCCACTAGACCACAGATAGGGACCTGGGCCTACCCAGACTAGGGAAGAGCAGCGACTGGGGTCTGTGGCAGCTGAGCATGTGGGCAAAGTGGTGACATGCAGGACTAGATGACACCATACAACTTCAGGTATGAAGAAACATAAAGGTCACTTAGACAAAGTCATCATACAGAACACAGGACATAATGCTAGGATCCCTATTCCGCACATCAAGGAAGGGCGAACATCACAGGACAGCAGACGTTACATGATAGCAAGAGGTCATCACGGGTTGATGCAGTCCAAGGTAATCTGGCATGGGCATATCAGGAGAACCTCTCTCTCAGGCCTCAGGCGTAACACTGGCATAGCAGAACATCAGACACCGATCTCGGACAGACGTCATCACAGGATGGACCCCAGGGCACAGGCAGGACATCGGAACACAGGCAAAACATGGACAGCTGCAGCGCTCCAGAGTCCTGGTCGTTGCAGTAATGTCGCTCTGCCGCTAAGGGGAGTGATGGTACGTCTGATGGCACTAAAAGAGTTCACCTGACCAGGTATCACAGTCACACATTACACTTCACACTCCGGCCACCAGGGGGAGCAAAAGATCCTATCTACTAGGCCACTCCTCACACATGGGTAAAACTGGGGGTTGGATAGGAAGTTAGGCAGAAAAAGCAGCCCGGGAGAGTTCGGGAGAGGACCTGTCAGGGGTGGGATCCTGACAGCGGCCTAGCACAGAGAGATCGTTACGGAGCCGTGCCTGTACCTTATAGCGGCAGTCTCCTAAGAAAGGACACGAGGCGAAGTATATTGTGGAGAAGTGAGAAACGAGATCACAGCATAAAGGCGATAGAACCAGAAGGAGTCATGCCCCAAGATCGGCAACATCCTTCTGAGGCGCGTAGCCGGTGGCCGGAGCACCGAGGAAGTAATAGGCTCTACGCATTACTTTGAACTACGGCAGGGCAGTTAACTTTAGGTTGGCTGTCTCACCTTTTACACCTAATGAAGACAACGGAGGCAATTGTGGGAGAGGGGCATCTCTAGGGTCCCTATAAAATAACTCCAGGCCTACCCCGTCATACAGGTACGTCCTATCCATATCATCTGGGGGACGGAGAGAAAGAACAGAAACAAACACGACAGTTGTGAGTACTATCCCGTGGTGCTCAGCAGGGAGGTACTACAACACACAGGCGCTGGTAGGAAGGCTACTGATTTCCACCTGCAAAGGGAACTCTGGATGTGCCTTCGGACCGGCCGGTCTCAGCCAGCACTGTTAGCAGTGCTCTGGATTGCGGATGCCGAAGCCTTCAGTAAAGAGGTAAAGAGACTGCAACCCTGTGTCCTCGTCATTTACTGCGACCTACACCGTCACCTGCATCTTTAATTGGGCGCCCCTTAGCAGGGTCACAAACCGGGTCAGGCCACCGTGACATCCCCAGAACCGAGAGACCCGGTACTGAGTACCCCCGCTGCCCTGTGTTTGGGGGCCGCTCCAACTTGGCATCACGAATAGGATCTACTTAAGCCTGAAAATCAGGTCATGTGTGCCTTGGAACTGTGACTGAATTGTGCTGAATCGTGATTTATTGAAAAGACTGTGTATTGCTGTTTGCCGCCAAAATCCGCCATCGCCGCGCCGTGTGGGGCACGAGGGGAGGAGCCATAGCTTCGTGGGCAGAGCCGCCGAAAAGAGCGCGGAGCAAGAAGACGCGGTGAGGTGCCGATTCCGGAAAAGGAACCCCGACTTCCACCAGGTTAGCAGAGGGGAGGAGCGGCTATGTCTGATCCCGGAGGAGCGGAGCCGCAGACTCAGAGGCACCTCCGAGCCCCGCAGTAGGCGCAGCTGCAGGCCTTGTACCACGGCCGGGTTCCGCAGAGCTTGCCGCCCCCAGCAGCCCGCCGGATACTGCCGCAGCTACAGCAGCCATAATGCCCTTCTTGGGGTTCTTCCTCCAAGTTGGTAGATAGGAAGGCCCTGGATACTGCGTCAGCCTTGACATTCTTGCTGGCAGGCCGAAAATGAAGAATGAAGTTGAAGCGAGCAAAAAATAAGGACCATCTGGCTTGGCGAGGATTCAACTTCTGTGCAGACTGGAGGTAGGCTAAGTTCTTATGGTCAGTGAAAATAATGACCTGATGGACTGTTCCCTCGAGAAGATGGCGCCATTCCTGTAGAGCCAACTTGGTTGACAGCAGTTTCCGATCTCCAATGGAATAATTTCTCGGAAGCGGAAAAAAATCTTCGAAATGAAGCCACAGGAAACCACAGGACTTTTAAGAGAGAACCGCCCCAGCGCCTGTGGAGGAAGCATCTGCCTCTAGGTAGAATTGCTTTTCTGTGACAGGTCGATGTAGCAAAGGCACAGAAAAAAAAGCTTTCTTCAGTGAAGTAAAAGCCTTTTCTGCCTCAGGAGACCAATCCTTGGAGTTGGCACCTTTTCAGATCAGGGCAGAAATGGAAGCCATGCAGGAAGAGAAGTTTGGAATAAATTGTCTGTAATAGTTAGTGAACCCCAGGAACCGTTGTATGGTCTTAACCGCAGTCGAACGAGGCCATTTCAGGACGGAGGCTAACTTCTCTGGATCCATCTTTAGACCACAGGACGAGACAATATATCCCAGGAAGGGCAGAGAGGACTGCTTGAAGATACACTTCTCAAACTTCGCATACAATCTGTTCTCCCTGAGTCTCTGCAGGACCTGGCGGACACTCCTGAGAAACTAAGCTAAATCTGGAGAGTAGATCAAGATGTCATCCAGGTAGACAACAACGCAAGAGTAGAGGAGATCCCTGAAAATGTCGGTAAGAAATTCTTGGAAAACAGCGGGAGCGTTACTGAGCCCGAATGGCATGACCCGGTATTCATAGAGACCATCTCGGGTTTTAAAGGCCATCTTCCACTCGTCCCCCTGGCGTATGCATATCAGGATATAGGCTCCTCTGAGATCCAGCTTGGTAAAGATCTTGGCACCCCTGAGACAGTCAAAGAGCTCCAAAATAAGCGGTAACAGATATTTATTTTTTACCGTAATCTGGTTTAGACCCCTGTAATCAATACAGGGGTGTAGAGATCCATCCTTCTTCTTGACAAAGAAGAAACCTGCGCCTACAAGAGAATAGGATTTCTGAATAAATCCTCTAGCTAGATTCTCAGAGTGTGAGAACCGGAACAGTTTTGAAACGAACAGACTTGGTCAGGGCTCCGCCATCTACGGAGGTCACCAGCACTGGGTTCTGGAGGAGTAGGACTGGAATCCGGTACCGATCCACCACAGCTTGGTAGATGAAGTAACCAGCGGACCTGGAATCCAAGTAGCCAGACACAGAAAAACTGATAGTCCCGAAGGACAAAGGCACAGACGTTAGCAGAGAAGGAGAGGAGTGATTCTCACCTAGGGAGGCCTCTCCCACAGACCCTAGACTCTGGAGTTTCCCTGTCTCTCAGGGCAGGAACGGATCAAGTAATAATTAAAAAAAAACTTCCATGGGTTCCCCGTATTTTTGATAACCAGCCAGGCAAAATTCACAGCAGGGGGCTGCAACCCTCAACTGTCTGCTTCAGCTGTGTGCTTATGCTGTGTATTGACAGTGTGGGAACTGCGGCTCTCTGACCGGCGGGGATGATTTCACTGGATGTTCGGGCCCTCCATGTAAGTGAATGGGGTCTGGGTTCATATACTGTTCTGGTACCCAAACCTGACCTTTTTGTAACTGTTTGTCAGAACATCCAGGTGTCCGCACATCTCTGGTACTACACCAAGAGGTAACTCTTCTTGTGTGCTGAGGACTTCAGCTGTATTATGCATCATAAATGACAAGCTAAGTAGTCCTTTAAACATGTATATTCACTTCTGATGAACCTCCTGTAGAGGGTAAATATGTCAAGTTTATATATTGTATACATGGTGTCTTTTTCTAATTTGTGGACTTTTGACTACCTAACGATGAGCTCACCAACTAAATTTTATCCAATTTGATTATCCATTCATGGTGTGGATATTTGCTCTGCCTGTGGGGTATGGCTTCTGTGATATAATAATATATAGGATTGATGCTGTGGAGATCTTTTGATATACTATAGATAATATCTGCAATATAATTGCAAGATATCAATATTTATTATCTGAAACAAATGAAATAAATTTGTTAATAACAGCAAATCTGCACCACATCCTTTATTCATATGAGCTCTTCCTTATAGTACTACTTCTAATTTAATTTGTCATATGCCTGACTCAGCAGTTAATTTATACTGTTGATATCTTGCCAAAATGCTCTAGCACTTTATATGTCATCTAACTCCCTATGAAACCTTATTTGGAATAGCCATCAAGGAGCAGGGGTGCCAATCTCGCCATCTAAAAAGAGTGCCAACCTCCGCTAACAGGCAGGGGCAGAATAGGGATAGCTACAATATATCTCCTGCCCCTTTTCCATAATATATATTAACACTTACTGTCAGCTTTCTCTTTCCCTTCTCTTACTGACGAATGTTATTTCTAGAGTATATCTATACTGTTGTTTACAATCTAATTAACCAATAGGGTTTTTCATACTATCCCTCAAGGGTTAGAAGGGAGAGTCGACGGTTAGCGGGGGCGCCAATTGCACAGGCGTAGGGTGCCAACCTCCGCTGATAGGTAGGGTGTACATAATTATAGAGTAGGGGTAGGCACACCCCCTTCGGCCTTTTCTATCTAGTGTCTTTTTTATAATTAGTGATGGTATTGTGTTGATTGCACTGATTGTTAATTTTAGATTGATAAATAAATGTTATTTTTTAATTTAGTGAAATAATTGGGGTCTTTTCTTTCCTCCCAACTCTAGCCTGGTACAGTGTGACCGTAATACAGGCTGGGGCATCGTGTCTGTAATATATCTCTTCCAGAGTCCATAACTTAAAAGCTGTTTTTGAATACACTCATTGACAGATTCATGTTTTTTCTCCAAATAAAACTATACATATTTTTTATCTGCCTAATTTTACTGAAGTGCAAAATCATACTGCCAGGTAATTTTTATGGTAAAATGAAAGCTGTAAATAAAAAGCCCAAAAAACAATTGCTGAATTGCGTTTTTTTTGCTATTTGTCCACACTTGAAATTTTTTTTTTGCACTTTCCAGGATACCACATGATAAACTGAATGGTGTCATTCAAATATACAACTGGTGCCACAAAAAAAAGCCCTCAAATGTTTATGTTGAGGGAAAAATTAAAAAGGTATGGCTCTTGGAATAAGGGGAAGTAAAAAAAAGCGCAAAAACAAAAAATTGCCCATTGGATTGTCATTATTTATGCGAGCACTGGATCCTATCAGAGGCTACTGATGGTCAGCAGCCTTCACGTTGTCAGACGCTGAAAGGCTGTAGTGCCCTGGGGACATCAGCAATGTTATGGATTGCTAGAGACATAGAGATTCGAGCAGATAAGCTGTATCTGGCCTGAGGTACATTAGCTTTTTATAATTTTTAATTTTTTTTAAACTTTTTACTTTTGAAAGATTTTCCTTTTTTTGTACAAATAACATCATAAACATAAGTATAGTTGTAGTAAAATTATGCAAAACAATGCCAAACATTTTAGATGTTTCTTCTTCCAGTGGCACAGTGCGCATCAGTGCTGCTCCTACTAAAACTAGGTCAGTCATCTAATGCATCACCTAAGAGTAGGTGGGGTACAGGGAAGGGATAGGGAAAAAGTCAGGGAGGGGGAAAAGACACAGAAAGAAAGAAGGCACGTAACATCAGTTGGTTAGCTCAGTTACATAGCCATCCCATGGAGCCCAGATGAGATTAAACAAATCAAGTTGATTATTAATACAGGCCGTAAGATTCTCTATACGCCTCATTTCTTTAATCTTCATCCTGAGTTTTTTCATGGAGGGAGCTGACCTTTTCTTCCAGTACGAGGCTACTAGATACTTCGCCGATGTTAGGATATGGAGGAGCAGCCCAGCATGGCCCTTTCACATAGGCACGGGGGGAACATTAAGCAAATAAGTCACAGGATCCCGAGGAACCTGTACATCCAACACCTGAGAAATCAACCCCTGTACTCTCTTCCAGAACGGGGATATAGTCTGGCAATCTCAGAATATGTGGCAATGAGCCCACAGCCCCCAGGCATCGCCAGCATTTATCCGACATGGCAGGGTAAATATTACGTAAAAAGATATCAGTATTTTGTACGGATTTTCCTTTTGCGTTATGCATGGTGACGATTTAGCTGCCTTAGACCATATGACCTGCCAGATAGGAAGCGGAAGTTCCCTCCCCAGGTATCTCTCCCACTTTATCATGTAAGCATGTTTAGGAGGGGGATCTGATGGCGGAGTGAACAGTATACTATAAATGTCCGTGATCAAACCCCTTTGTAGAGGGTTTCCCTTTACAGAATCGCTCAAAAGGAGTGGGGGTGGAGAACGTTGTGTTTTTATATAAAGGTAAGGCCAGGTGGCGGAATTGTAAGTATGAGAAGTAGGTCCTAAATGGGAGTTTAAACCGCTCTCTAAGAGTCTGGAAAGGAAGAATATTTCTGTTAATGGGGTCTACAATATCCACATTATAAAATAATTGTGCTTGAAGCCATGGTTCTGTCATAGCTGCAGTAAGACTATCAGGTATGGAGGGTGTAAAAAGGAAGGAGATCATAGGGGACTTGGGGGAGATCAATGGAAAGGCCTTGCTGCTTATTCTCCAAATTTTCATTGTAAATGCCATAGAGCCCAGCAGAGGCACTGAAGGGCATGTACTCCCATCTCCCCATAGCAATGAATTAGGATGCGCTGGAGCCATCCAAAGTTTCTCGATTTCTACCCATTTTCTATAAGCCTGCAAGGAGGCCCAAGCTGGTATCCTTCCAAGGTGCACGGCCAAGTAATATCTCCAGATGTCTGGAAAGGCAATACCCCCATGCGTTTTTGGAGATGTGAGGACTGATTTAGCTATTCGATGTCATCTCTGACCCCCAAAAAAAATTTAGAAGCACGGTCTGAAACCTCCTCAACACCGCTCGTGTGATCAGCACCAGCATAACCTCCAACATGTATAAGAACTTAGGTATAATAGACATCTTTATCAAATTTGCCCTGCCAAAAAGTGAGAGAGGAAGTTTAGACCATCTAGAAAGTAACCCATTAATTTCTTGAAAGAAGGCCGGGAAATTATGTCTATAAAGGGAGTCGTAAGAGCCAGTCAGGAAAACTGGCACACGGTAAGTTAAAGGGAACCTGTCACCCCCCTCAGGCGTTTGTAACCGTGAAATCGTCCCAGGGCGGGTCTTTCCCCCCTAATCAGACGCAGCACAGCCGTCACTCTGGGCCTGTGCGCGCCGGGCACCGCCTCCTCTTGCTTCATTAGCATCCCTGGCGCCTGTAAGTACGAAGGGCAGCGCAATTGCGCATGCCCGGAAAAAAATACTTACAGCGCAGGCACCAGGAACGCTAATGAAGTAAGAGGAGGCAGCGCCCGGCGCGCACAGGCCCAGAGTGACGGCTGTGCTGCGTCTGATTAGGGGGGAAAGACCCACCCTGGGGCGATTTCACGGTATGAGGGGGCACATTTTATAAGCGTTTATTTCAGCGTGTGCAGGGAGCATAACTAAAAGAGCCACCTTGTCAGAATGCAGCATTAGTGCTGCACAAGTGGCTCTTTTACTTACAAACGCCTGAGGGGGTGACAGGTTCCCTTTAACTGGGAGAGCTTCAGTCTTTGTTGTATTTACCTTGTACAGCTTTTTATAATTTTATTGAACACACTGGGGGTACAATCTGGGCTCTTTAAGAAGTTTGTGATAATCAGTCGGAGGTCAGATCGCGATGCACAGACATTGCGACCCGACATGAGATCGATAATCACAGACGTCTGAAAGAGCTCTTACTTGGAGGCGGGACAGCAGCCACTGTGTCTCTATACCCAACCATCTACATACACTACTGCATACATACATACATACATACATGTTTAGAGTATTAATAATAGAGACAAAGGAAAGCTCAAGTGGCAGTAAGGGAAAAAGTCGTGCAGGGTAAGTAGTGAAGTATTAGTGCTTACTACCTAGAAACAGGACCGGTATCAAATTACGTGGACAGTCGGAGAATTATAAACCATAACCTAAAAAGAGCACCACAAACCAACCATACAGTCCAATATAATGTAATTTTATTTTATAGGTATATAATTACATTAAAAAAGTTATACAACGGGAAAAAATACAGGTAAAAAATATAGACCAGCAGAGTACTGTATGGAAAAATACGGATCACAAGGGATTATATATGCATAAATAGCTGTTTGTGCTACTAAAATGCAGGTGAATTCCACAAATATATAATGGTATAAAAACAATCATAAATGTAAATGTGAATCGTACAAAAAAAAAGTCAACCAAAACACATAAATGTGTGGAACAACTGTTGTGCTACAGTGAATAAATCCAACATAATGATAAAAAGAAAGTAGCGAACGCTCAAATGAATGGTAATACCGTGAGGTGAGTATGAAGGATAGGCAGGTAATCACAGTAAGAATATAGGAAATAGTATCAGAAGTGAAAAATCACTTATCACTATGTTGGATTTCCACATTTCCTGACGGTGGAAACATACCCTTATACACACATGTACACAGCACACTCATACACACATGTAAACAGCACTCTTATACACACACATGTGCACAGCACACTCATACACACTACACAGCACACTCTTATACTCACATGTACTCAGCACTCTTATACACACATGTACATAGCACTGTTATACACACATGTACATAGCACTCTTATACTCACATGTACTCAGCACTCTTATACACACATGTACATAGCACTCTTATACTCACATGTACTCAGCACTCTTATACACACATACACAGCACTCTCATACACACAGCACACTCATACACACATGTACACAGAACACTCTTATACACACATGTACACAGCACTCTTATACACACATATACACAGCACATTCATATACACACACATGTACACAGCACACTGTTATACACACATACACAGCACATTCTTATACACACACATGTACACAGCACTCTTATACACACACATGTACTCAGCACTCTTATACACACACATACACCGCACATTCTTATACACACACATGTACACAGCACTCTTATACACACATGTACACAGCACTCTTATACACACATATACACAGCACATTCTTATACACACACATGTACACAGCACACTGTTATACACACATACACAGCACATTCTTATACACATACATGTACACAGCACTCTTATACACACACATGTACTCAGCACTCTTATACAAACATATACACAGCACATTCTTATACACACACATGTACACAGCACACTGTTATACACACATATACACAGCACATTCTTATACACACACACACACACATGTACACAGAACACTCTTATACACACACATGTACTCAGCACTCTTATACACACATATACACAGCACATTCTTATACACACATGTACACAGCACACTCTTATACACACACATGTACACAGCACACTGTTATACACACATGTACTCAGCACATTCTTATACACACATGTACACAGCACATTGTTATACACACATGTACTCAGCACATTCTTATACACACATGTACACAGCACACTGTTATACACACATGTACACAGCACATTCTTATACACACACATGTACACAGCACTCTTATACACACATATACACAGCACATTCTTATACACACACATGTGCAGCACCCCAGAGTCCTGGTCGTTGCAGTAATGTCGCTCTGCCACTAAGGGGAGTGATGTTACTTCTGATTGCACTAAAGGAGTTCACCTGACCAGGTATCACAGACACACACTACACTCCACACTCCGGCCACCGGGGGGGGGGTTCTATCTATTAGGCCACTCCTCACACTCTGGTAAAACTGGGGGTTGGACAGGAAGTTAGGGGGAAAGTAGCGAGGGAGAGCTCGAGAGAGGACCTGTCAGGGGTGGGATCCTGACAGCGGCCTAGGACAGACAGAACGTTACGGAGCCGTGCTTGAGTCCATAGCGGCAGACTCCTAAGAAAGGACACGAAAGCGGAGTATATTGCGGAGAAGTGAGAAGCGAGATCACAGCGCAGAGGAGATAGAACCAGAAGGAGTCGTGCCCTTAAGACCGTGGCAACATCCTTCTGAGGCGCGCAGCCGGTGGCCGGAGCACCGAGGAAGTAAGGCTACGTTCACATTTGCGTTGTGCGCCGCAGCGTCGGCGCCGCAGCGCACAACGCAAACAAAAACGCGGCAAAACGCACGCTAAAACGCTGCGTTTTGCGCCGCATGCGTCGTTTTTGCCCGCAAGTTGGACGCAAAAAAAATGCAACTTGAAGCGTTTCTTGCGTCCAACGCTTGCGGCCATGCGGCGCAAAACGCAGCACAACGCATGTCCATGCGCCCCCATGTTAAGTATAGGGGCGCATGACGCATGCGGCGCCGCTGCGGCGCCCGACGCTGCGGCGCTGACCGCAAATGTGAACGTAGCCTAAGAGACTTTACGTACTACTTCAAACAGCGGCAGGACAGTTGACTATAGGTTGGCTGTCTCACCTAAATCACCTAACGAAGACAAAGGAGGCAATTGTGGGAGAGGGGCAGCTCTAGGGTCCCAGAATAACTCCAGGCCTACCCCGTCATACGGGTGCGTCCTAGCCATATCATCTGGGGGATGGAGAAAAGGACATCAGAAACAGACACAATAGTTGTGAGGACTATCCCGTGGTGCACAGCAGGGAGGTACTACAACACACAGGCGCTAGAAGGTAGGCACTGATTTCCACCTGCAAAGGGAACTCTGGATGTGCCTTCGGACCGGCCGGTCTCAGCCAGCCCTGTTAGCAGTGCTCTGGATTGAGGATCCTGAAGCCTTCAGTAAAGAGGTAAAGAGACTGCAACCCTGTGTCCTCGTTATTCATCGCTACCTGCACCACGCACCATCATCACACATTTCATTGGACGCCCCTTAGCAGGGTCACGGACCGGGTCTAGCCACCGTGACAACCCCAGGACCGAGACAGAGAGGCCCGGTACCGAATACCCCGTGGCCCTGCGTCTGGGGGCGCTCCACATGTACACAGCACACTCTTATACACACACATGTACACAGAACACTCTTATACACATATGTACACAGCACTCTTATACACACATATACACAGCACATTCTTATACACACACATGTACACAGAACACTCTTATACACACACATGTACACAGCACACTCTTATACACACACATGTACTCAGCACTCTTATACACACACATGTACACAGCACACTGTTATACACACACATGTACACAGCACACTGTTATAGACACATGTACTCAGCACTCTTATACACACACATGTACACAGCACACTGTTATACACACATGTACACAGCACGTTCTTATACACACACATGTACATAGCATATGGGGGCCTTATTAATTACTGGCCATGTGTTTTTGGGTGGTAAATGTGACCTTCCGAGTACGGTGTCACTGCTGCCTCCCTGGGCATACACTGCACCAATGATGCCTGGGACATATACCCGGCTTCATTGCCCATTTCCATGGAAGGAGAACCTTGATTGCATGCGCGAGATCTGCAAAGAGCCTGTGGTGACTTCACTTTTACAAATCATGCTGCTCATGCATAGTGGGTCTTGATTTCAGGATGAGAGGGACAATTAGTCTCCCCTTCTCTTTCCAATTACTTTATCACAAATTTGCATTGCAGTTTCAAAGTTAATTTTATAATAATTCACCAATTAATAAGCCACAAAAAGGGGCTTGTTAGAATACAGGGAAAGGATACATCGCTTACATGGTGGTGGTTTAGGGTGCTAGGGCAATAACAGGTTCCCTTTAATATCTCAAGAACGGGTGAAAATTTTCATAAGCAGTAAATTGAAAAATTGCTTGTATTTGCAAGCAATATCTGACAATATCCATTTATGAAGATGGAAATAACCCTTTAAATCAGTAACTAAAGATCCCTTCTGTACTGGTTGTTCAGAATTTTTGTGTATCTCATGTGCTTGGCTTAGAATAGTGAAGTCCAGCACCAGTGGAGGTCAATAAAATGTTCAGTTTTATTTGATGTGCTTTGACTACTAATTGCTGGTTCGAGTATGTAACTGCTGCACTGAATATAAAGAGCTAAAAATCCCATTACAATTAGAAGCCTTACTTACCCTTGTGGCTTTACGTCTCTCGGGAAGATCTTGCATCATCTCTTGGCTGTACTACTTTTATTTTCAAGAAGCATGATAGGGAAGAAATATCCTTTGATTTGGTTTTACAAATAAAGCCTCACAATGTAGATTAAGGTTGCTGATATAACACCTCATTACACTTTGTTTGCTAGTGTTGGGGTATGTTCGCACATGGGGAAACAAGTATGTGAATGGAGCTTGCAGAAGTGGATGTGCGTTCTGCATACAGCTCATTCTGGTGAACAGAACAATTTAGCAGCAGGCACGTTTGCTAACTGTGATGTGTGACTATACTTGACGGTTTACTTCACACTTTTTATTATTTTGCTTATAAAAACGACAAACATTGTGTTTCTTTACGAACAATTTTAACTCCTTTGTACACTCTAACATAACTACATCACTATTAGGGCTCATACTCACTTGCGTGAAATACGGCCGAGTCTCGCATGGTAACACCCGGCTCTGCCGCCGGCACTTGGGAGCGGAGCATGCAGCTCCATGTATTGCTATGTGGCCGCACGCTCCGCTCTGGAGTGCCGGCGGCAGAGCCGGGTTTTAACATGCGAGACTCAGACGTATTTTAAGCAAGTGAGTATGAGCCCTAAGGCCGGTTTCACACGTCAGTGGCTCTGGTACGTGTGGTGACAGTTTTCTCACGTACCGGAGACACTGACTCACGTAGACACATTAAAATCAATGTGTCTCTGCACATGTCAGCGTGTTTTCACGGACCGTGTGTCCGTTTGAAAAACACGGAGACATGTCAGTGTTCGTGGGAGCGCACGTATCACACGGACCCATTAAAGTCAATGGGTCCGTGTAAAACACGTACCGCACACGGATGCTGTCCGTGTGCCGTCCGTGTGCCGTGCAGGAGACAGCGCTACAGTAATCGCTGTCCCCTGCATCTGGTGCTGAAGCCGGAATTCATTCCTTCTTCCCAGCAGCGTTCGCTGGAGAGAAGGAATGAAAAATCATTGTTTTTTTAATTTTTTTGTGTTTAAAATAAAGATCCTTGTCACCACCCCCCTCCCACCCCCTGTGCGCCCGCCCGCTGGAAATAAAATACTCACCCGGCACCCTCGATGCTTCCTCTCAGCGCCGCAGCTTGTCCTGTATGAGCGGTCATGTGGTGCCGCTCATTACAGTGATGAATATGCGGCTCCACCTCCCATAGGGGCACAGCCGCATATTCATCACTGTAATTGGCGGCACCACGTGACCGCTCATACAGGAAGAAGCTGCGGCGCTGAGACAAAGCATCAAGGGAGCCGGGTGAGTATTTTATTTCCAGCGGGCGGGCGCACAGGGGGTGGGTGGGGGGTGGTGACAAGGATCTTTATTTTAAACACAAAAAAAATAAAAAAACAATGATTTTTCATTCCTTCTCTCCAGCGAACGCTGCTGGGAAGAAGGAATGAATTCCGGCTTCAGCACCAGATGCAGGGGACAGCGTTTATCTCTAGCGCTGTCTCCTGCACGGTCCGTGTGGTACCCAGTCGGCACACGGCTGCCGCACGTGTGCCACACTGATGTGCCACGTGAGCACACGGACACGGATAACTCCGGTACCGATTTTTCCGGTACCGGAATTATCTGGACGTGTGGGACAGGCCTAACAAAGCTCCTGTTGCTGCTGTTTTACCATTTAAATGGCACTGTCAATTACCGACAATTCATTTAAATCACGTGATTGCTGGTGCACGTGTGCATCGGCTTCCATTCCCCCAATGATGAAATCACAGGGTGCCAATAAAAAATCCAGGGCAGCCAGGGACCTATAGAAGACCTCCATCGCTGTCCTTCCAGTCAGAGGCTAAACCTCATAGGAATATTTAGGCTAGGCCTACACAGTGACTTTGGGGGCAACCCATGTCAACATGTGGCCAAAGATTGTCAGGGTTTGTTGCTACAGCATAGCACGATACAAGTGAATGGGGTTGCATTGCAACCCTGAGGTTACTGTGACGGCAACATGTAAGTTGAAAAAAATTGTAACCAGTTGGAATTTTTATGACTTGCATGTCAAGGTTGCTATACACTAGGTGTCACAATGCGACTCATCCACTTGTTCTGGCCTGCGATATGTGTTGTGAATGATCACAGACTCAAGTTCCTTAACCCCTTCACTACCTATGGTTTTTCCGTTTTTGCATTTTCATTTTTTACTCCCCTTCTTTATTATGTTCTGCCAATATGACCATGTGAGGGCTTGATATTTGTGGGACGAGTTGCACTTTTCAACGCCTCCATTGCTTTTACCATATTGTGTACTGGAAAATTGGAAACAAATTCCAAGTGCGGTGAAATTGCAAAAAAAGTGCAATTCCACAATTGTTTTCTTTTTTTTTTTTTTACCATGCTCACTAAATGCTAAAACTGACCTGCCATTATGATTCTCCACATCATTACGAGTTTGTAGATACCAAACATGTATAGGTTCTTTTTTATTTAAGTGGTAAAAAAAATACAAAGTTTGTCAAAAGAAACAATGGCGCCATTTTCTGAGACACATAGCGGCTTCATTTTTCAGGATCTGGGACTTGGTGAGGGCTTTTTTTCGTGCGCCAAGCTGATGTTTTTTATTTTTATTTTTTTTAAAAGATGGATATGATGTTTTGATCGCCTGTGATTGCATTTTTTTTCAAAGTTGCGGCGACAAAAAAAAAAAATACCGTAGTTCATGCGTTTTGATTTTGTTCTCATTACTCCGTTTACCGATCGGATTAATTGTTTTCGTATTTTGATAAATCTGGCATATCTGAAAACCGCGATATCAAATACGTTAATTTTTGTAATTCAAGATTTTATTGAGAACATTTTTAACATGTATCAAACAAGATAACACAGAACTCAGTGACAATTAGGAATGCCGTCAATTGAGCTATAGAAGACCAAATCCAGGAAAGAGTGTATAACATGAAACCATGATAATCCTCAACTCCTTGAGTAAACAATATTGAAGGAGAAAAAGTCCTATGGGTAGGATAGAACTGAAGGTAGGGACTGAGGGAAATAATGCACGTAACAGGTAGACATATATGAACCTTGGAGAGAAGAATAAAAAGAAAGAAAGAGTATATGACGGACAAAGAAACATAATAAGAGGGGGCCATGAGCGGAGATCACGCTTTCCAAAAGATATTGGTACGAGGTGCAGTGTTTTAGAAAAGGGATATGCTATTAGGAACGGTAATTTCCAATGGATCTACAGTATATAGAGGAGAGGCTAGAAAGGAGTTCCAATGGAACTACTTGGTGGCTATTTTATTCCTCTCTTCCTGAGAATGTGTGATTAGTAAGGCCCCATTCACACATTCAGTATTTGGTCAGTATTTTACCTCAGTATTTGAAAGCCAAAACTAGGAGTGGGTGATAAATCCAGAAGTGTTGATCTGTTTCTATTATACTTTTCGTCTGATTGTTCTACTCCTGGTTTTGGCTTACAGATACTGAGGTAAAATACTGATCACATACTGAACGTGTGAACATGGCCTAAGTCTATGCGTTGGGTTCTTGCAATTTCTGCAAACCACTCTTCAAAAGACGGAACTTCAGTGGATTTCCGGTGATGATGAATAATTGTTTTTGCTGTTGGAGCAGGTGTCTCAGGAGAGACTTTTTTAAAACTTGATCATGCCATGGGGAGAATGAATATGAGAATACTTCTGATTTGCTAGGAATAGTTATACCAGTAACTTCTCGAATTATCCTGAGAACATCTTTCCAAAGTGCTTCCAGAGTTCCGCAGTACCACCATCTATGAACTAGAGTACCCTCACATACCCCACAACGCCAGCATAAATTATAGGTGTTTGGAAACCACTTGTGTAGAACCAATGGGACTTGATACCTTCCAAATTACCTTCTTGTAATTTGTCTCTTGGACTTTGGTTTCAATGAGCCATTTACGGGAAAGATAAAAACAGCTATACCCTTGATCGTTTAAAAATTTTTTGTTGTAGCTCCAATTCCCTGGCTCCACAAAAGTGAGGGAGAGACTCTAGGTCAGAGGGTGAAAGGAATTTATTTAAGATTGAAATTGCGTGTTGTACGTTTGTTGAGGAGATACATAGCTTTTCAAATGTGGATAGGAATCTTGCTGAGCCCGTTAGGTATAGATCGATGGAAGTGTTGTAGTTGGTTTGTGGGGCGAACTCCACGAAGAATGGATGTGATGGATAGGCCGGGGTCATACTTGTGAATGTGATGCGAGAAACTCACATCAATACCTGGCACTGCCGCCGTCACTCGGGACCGGAGTGTGTGGCTGCATGTATTTCTGTGGTGTACAGAAAAAACACTATACCTGGACCATGCTATGTTTTGAAAAAATGCTGAGATGCTGAAAATCAATAGAACGTTTTTTATATGTAGCGCCTTTATTAATGTATTATAGATTTATACACTGATGGGCATAAAAAAGCCCAAATATTCCTGGATTGCTTCCTGGCTTTTTTAATTCTGTATCCGAGAAATCTGTATAAAAAGCAATCAAAAAATGTTATGTAACCAAATACAGTACCAATAAAAACTTGGCAAAAGCAAATGAAAAAAACGTAATTCCTCATACAACTCTGTTGGCCAAAAAGATAAAAGGTTATAACTGTTAGAATATGACAACAAATTTTATTTTTTTAATAAAAAATTATTTTTAGTGTGGTAAAGTTGCAAAACCGTAAAAAAAAAAAAACTCTATAAATCTGGTATTACTGTAATCGTACCTACCAGAAGAATAAATATATATTATTTATACGTATTACGTAGAAAAATAGATAAAAACAGTTCTTCAACTGCCATTTATTTGTTCATTCTTCCAAAATTTGTGTGGGATCCTGATGGAGGAGCCGTGGTGTTCCGAAACGTGTTGAATAAAGCCACTTTTTCATTGGATTACCTATTTGGACTTCTAATTTTTCAAGAATCTACCTCTATATCCCATTTTTTTTACCTTGGTTGGTCACGAGGAGACCGGTGGATCTGCAGCAGCTTACATTTCTATGAGCCTATGTTAGTGCTCGATCTGGTGAGTAAATTTGAATAGAATTTACCTCCTTATACCCAGATAAAACCCTATTGCACTTTTATTTTCTTCCAGCTTTTTACTGGAAAGTTGGCAATAAGGCTCAGTTCATATTTATCCTGTGCTGAGCACTTGCTTCAGGGTTAGTGGTTACCATATAGATTCCAAAAAAATGCATTTCAGACAAAAACCACGAATGCAGCCATTGACTATAATGAGGCAGATAGAGATACTTTGGACTACATCTGGCCTTTGTTCTGGTGATTTTTATGATCGAACTGGTGGTTAGGAGCACAAGAAATGACCAGATGAGCAAACTAGCAATACAGGACGAGCTCTGGGAAGTGGGAGCTCTGCTGACCGCAGCCTCTAATCCTATCAACAACAACTAGAAATAGCCGTGGAGCGTTCCTGACTCTGCCTAGACGCCTCTTCACAGCCTAAGAGCTAACTACCCCTAAAGATAGAAAATACAGCCTAGCTTTCCTCAGAGAAATTCCCCAAAGAAATAGGCAGCCCCCACATATATTGACTGTGAGTTAAGATGGAAGTCACAAACACAGGAATGAAACAGGTTTCAGCATAGGAGGCCAGACTTCACTAAACAGACTGAGGATAGAAAAGGTATCTGCGGTCAGCATAAAAAACTAACAAAAAACCACGCAGAGTGTGCAAAAGAAACCAGCGCACCGACTCACGGCGCGGTGGTGCCACTCTGCATCCCAGAGCTTCCAGCTAACAAGATAAACTCATAATAGAAAGCTGGACAAAAACACAGTGGTAACAAATAAGCTAGCAAGGACTTAGCTTTTGCTGAAATAGACAGGTCATCTGAAAGATCCAAGAGAACTGAACCAGTACTAGGACATTGACAGCTGGCATCAAGTAACGATCTGAGTGGAGTTAAATAGAGCAGCCAGCCAAGGCCACAACGAGATCAGCTGGAGAATGAATCTCAGAACCAGCAGCTCCACTCACAGCCACCAGAGGGAGTCCATGAACAGAACTCGCCGAAGTACCATTCATAACCACAGGAGGGAGCTCGAGAACAGAATTCACAACAGGTGATGTCCCATCATTTTAGGCATCTTTCTACCACACAAAAGCGCGGCCAGCACAGTTGTGTGCATTCCTAAAAAGACAAGACACAGCCAGAAAAGAGGCCAGATGGAGTCCAAAATGACTCTGTCTGCCTCATTACAGTGAATGGTTTCATCGAGGGTTTTGTTTGAATCATGTTTTATGGGAATTTATATGAAAATCCCGACGTAAGTGCTCAGCATAGAGTGCAGGATAAATGTGAACTGGACCTCAAAAGTGATCAAAAACTATTATGTACCCAACATGCTAGTAATAAGAAGTTGAACTCACCTCGCAATAAAACAAGTCCCCACTCAGGTTTTGTCATCTGTCAACATAAAAAACGGTAATTAGTCTTACCGGTAATTGTATTTCCAGGAATCCATCCTGACAGCACCATGGAGGACGTCCTTCTTATCCATAGTGGGACAGGAAACCAGGAGAGTTTAAAAGGACCCTCCCCCTTCCACCCTTCAGTGATTTTCCATAGTAACATCTCTGGATGGATGCAAAAAGAGAATTTTATTTTGAACATAACAATTTTTATACAAATATTACTTCACATAAGTATACAACGTATTTGTAATAGGGAGGGAACTAACAGTGCTGTCAGGATGGATTCCTGGAAATACAATTACCGGTAAGACTAATTACCGTTTTCCAGGTCACCACCTGACAGCACCATGGAGAAATACCAAAGGAGACTTTTTTGGTCCTAGGGTGGGACTACTGCTTGAAGCACTTTCCTGCCAAATGCTAGCTGAGAAGAGACTACATCTAGTTTGTAATGTTTAGAAAAGGTGCTAATACTAGACCAAAATGCAGCTCTGCAGATCTGATCTACCGAGGCCCCCCCTTTTTCTGCCCATGAAGCGGCCATAGCCCTAGATGAATGAGCTTTAAGGCTATCTGGGGGATCCTTTCCCTGTGCCTGATAAGCTTGGCTAATAGTGGATCTAATCCATCTCGCAATGGTGGATTTTGACGCTTTTTTCCCCCTATTAGGACCTCCGTAAAGGACAAAGATTACTATCCCGTCTCCAGGCCCTAGTCATGTCCAAGTACTTAAGTACAGTTTCCCTGACGTCTAAGTTATGGAAGAACATTTCCTTTTGGTTTCTAGGGAACTGGCAAAATGATGGGAGCACTACCTCCTGATTTATATTTGAAACCGAGACCACTTTAGGAAGGAAGCCTGGATCAAGTCTTAAGACGAGCCTATCATCAAATACCTGTAGATAGGGGTTTTGGGTGGACAGGGCCTGAAGTTCCCCCAGTCTTTTGGCCGATGTAATGGCTACTAAAAAGCTGTTTTGAGGGAAAGTTTAGCAATGTTTATATCCTTTGCTATGTCAAACGGCTCCTTACATAATTCATTAAGGACTAGGTTAAGGTCCCAAGGTGGGATAGTTCTCCTGATTAGGGGTCTCAACCTTAGAACTGCCCTGGAAAACCGAGCAATCCAAGGGTGGGCAGCAAGGGAACAATCATAAAACACACTGAGGGCTGCTATCTGGACCCTCAAAGTACTTGGTTTAGGCCCCTTCTTGAATCCCTGCTGCAGGAATTCAAGAATTCTGGGTATGTCAGGGTGATCAACATCGATCGTTGTGTCTCCACAAAAACTGCAGAATTTTTTCCAAATCTTTAGATAGATTGCCAAAGTTACCGGCTTCCTACTTGCTTGCAGGATGGAAATGACTCCTTCTGATAGGCCTTTTGCTTTCAGGATCTGCCGTTCAGGATCCAAGCTGCTAACTGCAGATTCCCTGGGTTTTGATGAAGAATCGGACCCTGGAAAAGTAAGTCTTTCATTTTCGGAAGATGGTAAGGATTGTCTATTGACAGCTTCTTTAGCACAGGGAACCAGCTCCTCTTGGGCCAGAAAGGGACCACCAAAATAACTCGAGCTCTGTCCTCGCATATTTTCCTGAGGATTCTTGGTATCAATGTCAGAAGGGGGAAAGCATATAACAGACCCCTGCTCCATGACAGAGAGGGCATCTACTTCTGCCGGACCCTCTTGAGGGTTCAGTGAATAAAAGGTTCCAACCTTCGCGTTTCATCTGGTCGCGAATAGGTCCACCGTCGGAGTTCCCCAGCGTTGACATAATGCGTTGAAGACTTTGCTGTTTAGTTCCCACTCTGTAGGAGATAGCTTCTCTCTGCTCAGAAAATCCGCAGTCTGGTTCTTTGAGCCTTCTAGATGAACTGCTGAAATCGAGAGAACTGACTTTTCCGCCCATGCGAAGATCAGATCCGCCAGATGCTGTAGTTTCGGATGTCTTGGACCCCCCTGATGGCGAAGAAAGGCTACCGCCGTCGTGTTGTCCGATAGAATCTTTAGATGTTTGTTCTCCAATAAGATTCGGGATGAACACAGAACTTTCCATACTGCATGCAGCTCCCTGTGATTTGAGGAATTGTTGCTGTCTTCCGAATTCCATTGTCCCTGGTAGTATCTTTCGAGGACCTGACCGCCCCAACCTTGTTGGCTTGCATCCGTAGTTACCGTGACTGCTGGAGCCTGAATCCATGGGACACCAACCTGGAGATTTCTTGGCACAGTCCACCAGCATAGGGATTGTCTGACCCGATGGGATAGGTGGAACTCCTTGTCTAGCGAAGTTTGTCTTCTGTCCCATGACGTGAGAACTGCTGTCTGTAACTGACGGGAATGAAACTGGCTCCAGCTGACACATGGAATGCAGGCTGTCATTAAACCCAGGATCTTCATCGCATCCATGAATGATACTCAACTTCTTGAAAACTGGCGAATTCTTTTTATTAAGTCGGACAGCTTCTTGTCTGGAAGAAACGATTTTCTGACCTTTGAATCCAGTATGACACCTAGAAATTGTATTTTTGATTCTAGTGTCAGGTGTAACTTTGACCAGTTTAACACCCAGCCTAATTACTACAGTGTGGAGATCACCAACTGACAATCGATCTTGAGCTGCCCCACAGAGTCTGCCACTAACAGGAAATCGTCCAAATAGGGGACTATGGTGATGTCTCGTTCTCTTAGATATGACACAATTTCTACGATGAGTTTTGTAAAAACTCTGGGTGCTGTCGCCACACCAAATGGAAGGCAACGAAATTGGTAATGGAAGATTATCCCTTCTTTTTCTACCGCAAACCTCAGGTATTTTTGGTGATCTGGAAAAATTGGTACGTGATAATATGCACTTTTTAAGTCCAAAGTACACATTACCACGTCCTTTCCCAATAGGGGAATTGTGGAGCGTATAGACTCCATTTTGAACCTTTTGTATTGTAGCCATTTGTTTAGAGGCTTGAGGTTTATTATGGTTCGGGATTCCCCCGAAGGTTTTTTCTTTTATAGAGAAGAGACCTGAGTAATGACCTCTTCCTATTTGGTGAGGAGGAACTGGAGATATTGCCTCCATCTGGAGGAGATCCTGTATGTCTGACCACATTGGGGAGACTGAAGAGAGATGGACGTTGGAAACAAAATATCTTTCTGGGAGAAGGGAGTCGAATTCTATCCTGTACCCCTGGGAGATAATCTGGAGGACCCAACGACTTGTGGTAATCCCTTCCCACTCCCCTAGGAAGTTTAGCAACCGCCCCCCTATCCTGGTGGTGTCATTTTCTTCGGAACTCTGACCTAGAGGTTGAGGGACCTGAATCCCTATTCCGGTTTCTATTTTCTCCCCCTTTCTGGTAGCTCCATCTCCCCTGTTTTCCCTTACCCCTATAGTCTGATCTCTGACCGTAATAGGGTCTGCGAAAGGGCTGGAACTTTTTATGTTTTTCCTCTGGAAACCCCTTCTTTTCATCAGAAGCTTTCTCCAGAATATCGTCTAATATGGGGCCAAAAACCCTACCTCCTGAAAAGGGAATGGAACACAACTTATTTTTTGAATGAATGTCTCCTGACCAATTTTTTAACCATATAGCCCTTCGGGCTGCGTTTGATAAGGATTGGCCTCTAGCTGTAAACCTAACCGATTCTGCAGTAGCATCTGCAAGAAAACCGGTTGCTAATTTGAGTAGAGGGATAGCTTTTATAATAGAATCTCTAGCGGTTCTGGCTGACAACTGATCTTTCAAGTAATCTACCCACAAATGCATTGCCCGCGCCACAGATGTTGCCACTATATTTGTGCGGATTACTGCTGCAGAGCTTTCCCATGCTCTTTTTAGGAGTCCATGCGCCTTTCTGTCCATTGGCTCCTTTAAGTTGGAGGAGTCCTCAAATGGTATGGCAGTTCTCTTAGACACCTTTGCAAGTGGAATGTCAATTTTAGGTACATCTTCCCCATCTTTGACCTCCTCATGGTCAAAGGGAAGACGAAGTCTGAAGTCTCTAGGAATGGATATCCTTTTTTCTGCCTCCTCCCACTCTTCTAAAATCATTGAACGAATGTGGGCATTTACAGGGAAGACCTTTGATGTTTGCGAACGTAGCCCCCCAAACATCTCATCCTGAATTGATTGAGTGGTTGAGGGTTCCTCAATCTGCATAGTCTGTCTAACTGCTCCCAGAAGCTCATCTATATCATTAGATGAGAACAAATATTTTTTCCCTTTCTGAGGAGGGTCCTTACTCAATTCCTCCTCTTCCATATCAGATTCAAAAGAGCTGTCCTCCGATGACAGATCTGACTTTCTTTGTCTTTTCTTAGATCTCGGAGGATCCTGGGGGTCAGATTGGACAGGGTGAGGAAACGATAAGCCAGAAATCGAAGCTTGCACCTCTTCTCTAACAATGGCTCTCATGCTCGTCATTAGGGAAGCCTGTTCTTCTCCCACAATGCGGTTGGTGCAAGACTCGCAGAGCGACTTCTGCCAGGAGTCTTTAAGATTTATGGCACAAATGAGGCACTTCTTATACTTGCCGGGCTTCTTACACCCCCGACAAGGAAAGCCCCTAAAATAGATAACATAAAGATAGCTGATGGCCAGTCCTTTTATTGAAGGTTATAGGGAGCAGACCCCCAAGTGAGAACTCACATGCGCCTGGGTCTCCTGCAGTGCGTCGGATTTTGCCTCATCCATACTAATGCTGCTGGTTAGGCTGGAAACCTACTGAGCACCCCCATAGCCCACACATACCTCTTTATCCTGGAGCTGTCGGCGTCACCTGTCCCGGAGCTCCTATCGTTGCCGAGCGTAGGAGTGAAGAGGATGCAGCCCCATGCTGCCGGCCGCGACCCGGAAGTGACGTGCGTGGCAGCGGCGAACCGGAAGTGACTCGCCGCACTGAGCTCTACGGACCCCGGATACTCCCGGTCGGCGTGCTGTGATGCCTGCGTTCCTCACTGGATCCGCTTGCGAAGGGAGCGCCTTGCAGGAGCAAAAAAGAGCAGGTACATCTGGGGCTTCATCCTGGGTCGAGAGCCCCCCAGGGGGAAGTGACCCTTTCAACCAGGAGCAGCGCTACACTGGTGCTGCTGAGGGACCCTATTACTCGGGTGTCAGCTACGCAGAGTCCATGTAGTGGGAAGGAAGAGGCCGAGCCCCCCCGATCCTCACTCTCTGCACGGGACAGACGGAACTCTCGTCATTCCCATCCACAGTGGGACAGGAAAAACACTGAAGGGTGGAAGGGGGAGGGTCCTTTTAAACTCTCGTGGTTTCCTGTCCCACTATGAATAAGAAGGACGTCCTCCATGGTGCTGTCAGGTGGTGACCTGGAAATAGGGGTTTTCATGTTTATAGTAGCATAGAGGCTTTGGAAAAGCAAAATGGCTCCCCCAAGTATAATTAAGTGAAATCTGCACTCCAAATGTCCCCCTCCCTTTTAAGCCCTGAAGTGGGCCTAAACCACAGTTAGCATCCACAAGTAGGGCAATGGTGTAACTGGAAGGACCCACTTAATTTACGGGGTGCGTGTCTCCAGCTGGCCACAATGCAGGGGTGGGATTCAAATTTTTAACTACAGGTTCCTGTTGTGGATTCTGTTTGTGGGCTCCCTCTGGTGGTTACCGCTGGTACTGGGTGACTTTGGTGGGTTGCGGCCTTTGGTTTCCACCTGTCCATCAGTGGCTGGGTGTTTCCTATTTTACCTGGCCTTTCTGTCATTCCCTTGCCGGCTATCAATGTATTCAGATGTGCTCTGTTTGGTTCCTGCCTACCTGCTCCCAGATCTTTCAGGATAAGCTAAGTGCTGATTTTCAGTTGTTTGGTTTTTTGTCCAGCTTGCTTAGAATGTCTCTTTGTTAGCTGGTTGCTCTAGTGGACTGAGGTTCTCCCCATGTGCCATGAGTTGGCACATGGGTTCTTGTAATCTCAGGATGGTTTTTTTGATTAGGGTTTTTTGCTGACCGCTCAGTTCCCTTTTGTATCGTTCTGCTTTCTAGTTTACAGCGGGCCTCAATTTGCTAAAACTATATATATCATCTCTATGTGTGTGCCTTCCTCTCATTTCACCGTCAATACATGTGGGGGGCAACTATATCTTTTGGGGTTCATTCCTCTGGAGGCAAGTGAGGTCTTTATTTTCTCTGCAGTGCTAGTTAGCTCTTAGGCTGGTGCGTGGCGTCTAGAACCAACGTAGGCACGCTCCCTGGCTATTTCTAGTTGCGTTTGTCAGGCGTAGGGCAGCGGTCAGCCCAGGTTCCATCAACCTAGAGCTCGTCCGATATTTATTATACTTTGCTAATCCTGTGCTATCCCTAGCCATTGGGGATTCATGACAGTATAGCCGGCCCACAAAGTGTTAATTGTTTGGGCTGAAGCAGGAGAAAGAGAAGTGTTTAAGGGAAATTTTTTTTTTTTTTTTTCCCCTTCAGAGTTTTGCTGCCTAGCCCTTAATTGCTGTCTAGCTGCTTCTTACCTCCTCTTAACCCTTGAATGGCTCTGATCTTAGCTGTTTAACATGGATGTCCAGAGTTTGGCTTCCAGCCTGAGTAATCTCGCGGCAAAAGTTCAAAACATACAGGATTTTGTTGTTCACACTCCCATGTCTGAACCTAGAATTCCTATTCCAGAGTTCTTTTCTGGAGATAGATCTACCTTCCTGAATTTCAGGAACAATTGTAAATTGTTTCTTTCTTTAAAATCTCGCTCCTCTGGAGACCCTGCTCAACAGGTCAAGATTGTAATATCTTTCCTGCGGGGCGACCCTCAGAATTGGGCATTTGCATTGGCACCAGGGGATCCTGCATTGCTCAGTGTGGATGCGTTTTTTCTGGCATTGGGATTGCTCTATGAGGAACCTAACCTGGAGATTCAGGCTGAAAAGGCTTTATTAGCCCTCTCTCAGGGGCATGATGAAGCGGAAATATATTGTCAGAAGTTTCGGAAATGGTCGGTGCTTACTCAGTGGAATGAGTGCGCCCTGGCTGCAAACTTCAGAAATGGTCTTTCTGAGGCCATTAAGGATATTATGGTGGGGTTCCCTACGCCTACAGGTCTGAATGAGTCTATGGCTATGGCCATTCAGATTGATCGGCGTTTACGGGAGCGCAAACCCGTGCACCAGTTGGCGGTGTCTTCTGAACAGGCACCTGAGACTATGCAATGTGATAGAATTCAGTCCAGAAGTGAACGGCAAAATTATAGGCGGAAAAATGGATTGTGTTTCTATTGTGGTGATTCAGCTCATGTTATATCAGCATGCTCTAAACGCACAAAAAGGGTTGATAAATCTTTTGCCATTGGTACTCTGCAGCCTAAGTTCATTTTGTCTGTGACTCTGATTTTTTCACTGTCTTCCATTTCCGTCGATGCCTATGTGGATTCGGGCACTGCCCTGAGTCTTATGGATTGGTCATTTGCTAAACGCTGCGGTTTTAGTCTGGAACCTCTGGAAGTTCCTATTCCTCTGAAGGGAATTGACTCTACACCATTGGCTATGAATAAACCGCAGTATTGGACACAAGTGACCATGCGCATGACTCCCGTTCATCAGGAGGTGATTCGCTTCCTTGTACTTTATAATTTACATGATGTACTAGTGCTTGGTCTGCCATGGTTACAAACTCATAATCCTGTCCTGGACTGGAAAACAATGTCTGTGTTAAGCTGGGGATGTCAGGGGGTTCATGATGATGCACCTCCGATTTCAATCGCTTCATCTACTCCTTCTGAGATCCCTGCGTTTTTGTCTGACTATAGGGATGTTTTTGAGGAGCCTAAGCTCAATTCGCTCCCTCCGCATAGAGATTGTGACTGTGCTACAGAATTGATTCCTGGCAGTAAGTTCCCTAAGGGTCGTTTATTTAATCTGTCACTGCCAGAGCATACTGCTATGCGGAATTATATTAAGGAGTCCTTGGAAAAGGGACATATTCGTCCATCTTCGTCCCCTCTGGGAGCAGGTTTTTTTTTTGTGGCAAAAAAAGATGGTTCCCTGAGGCCTTGTATAGATTATCGCCTTCTGAATAAGATTACAGTCAAGTATCAGTATCCATTGCCATTATTGACTGATTTGTTTGCTCGCATTAAGGGGGCTAGGTGGTTCACTAAGATAGATCTTCGCGGTGCGTATAATCTGGTGCGGATAAAACAGGGTGATGAGTGGAAAACCGCATTTAATACGCCTGAGGGCCATTTTGAGTATTTGGTAATGCCTTTTGGACTCTCCAATGCTCCGTCAGTCTTTCAGTCCTTTATGCACAATATTTTCCGTGAATATCTGGATAAGTTTATGATTGTGTATTTGGATGATATTTTGGTGTTTTCTGATGACTGGGAGTCTCATGTTCTACAGGTCAGGAAGGTGTTTCAGGTTCTGCGGGCCAATTCTCTGTTTGTGAAGGGCTCAAAGTGTCTCTTCGGAGTCCAGAAGATTTCTTTTTTGGGGTACATTTTTTCTCCTTCTACTATTGAGATGGATCCCGTCAAGGTTCAGGCGATTTGTGACTGGACACAACTGTCATGAATAGTGTTGAGCATTCCGATGCTGCAAGTATCGGGTATCGGCCGATACTTGCTGTATCGGAATTTCCGATACCGAGATCCGATATTTTTGTAATATCGGATATCGGTATCGAAACAACATTAATGTAAAAAGGTGTAAAAGAAAGAATTAAAATAAAAAAAATCGCTATACTCACCTGTCCGACGCAGCCGGGACCTCAGCGAGGGAACCGGCAGCGTTGTTTGTTTAAAATTCGCGCTTTTACTTGCTTACGTGAATTCCCGGCTTCTGATTGGTCAGGGCGGCCATGTTGCCGGGACGCGGACCAATCACAGCAAGCCGTGACGAAATTACGTCACGGCTTGCTGTGATTGGTCCGCGTCACGGCAACATGGCCGCCATTAACCAATCACAAGCCGTGACGTCACGGGAGGCTGGACACGCGCTTATTTTGAAAAGCGCGCGTGTCCAGCCTCCCGTGACGTCACGGCTTGTGATTGGTCACGGCGCCATATTGCCGGGATGCGGACCAATCACAGCAAGCCGTGACGAAATTACGTCACGGCTTGCTGTGATTGGTCCGCGTCCCAGGAACATGGCCGCCATTAACCAATCACAAGCCGTGACGTCACGGGAGGCTGGACACGCGCTTATTTTGAAAAGCGCGCGTGTCCAGCCTCCCGTGACGTCACGGCTTGTGATTGGTCACGGCGCCATATTGCCGGGACGCGGACCAATCACAGCAAGCCGTGACGTAATTTCGTCACGGCTTGCTGTGATTGGTCCGAGTCCCGGCAACATGGCCGCCCTGACCAATCAGAAGCCGGGAATTCACGTAAGCAAGTAAAAGCGCGAATTTTAAAGAAACAACGCTGCCGCTTACAATCGCCGAGGTCCCGGCTGCGTCGGACAGGTGAGTATAGCGATATTTTTTATTTTAATTCTTTATTTTACACATTTATATGGTTCCCAGGGCCTGAAGGAGAGTTTCCTCTCCTTCAGACCCTGGGAACCATCAGGAATACCGTCCGATACCTGAGTCCCATTGACTTGTATTGGTATCGGGTATCGGTATCGGATTGGATCCGATATTTTGCCGGTATCGGCCGATACTTTCCGATACCGATACTTTCAAGTATCGGACGGTATCGCTCAACACTAGTCATGAATCCCCAATGGCTAGGGATAGCACAGGATTAGCAAAGTATAATAAATATCGGACGAGCTCTAGGGTGATGGAACCTGGGCTGACCGCTGCCCTACGCCTGACAAACGCAACTAGAGATAGCCAGGGAGCGTGCCTATGTTGGTTCTAGACGCCACGCACCAGCCTAAGAGCTAACTAGTACTGCAGAGGAAACAAAGACCTCACTTGCCTCCAGAGGAATTAACCCCAAAGATATAGTTGCCCCCCACATGTATTGACGGTGAAATGAGAGGAAGGCACACACATAGAGATGATGTATATAGCTTTAGCAAATAGAGGCCCGCTGAAAACTAGAAAGCAGAATGACACAAAAGGGGACTGAGCGGTCAGCAAAAAACCCTAATCAAAAAAACCATCCTGAGATTACAAGAACCCATGTGCCAACTCATGGCACATGGGGAGAACCTCAGTCCACTAGAGCAACCAGCTAACAAAGAGACATTCTAAGCAAGCTGGACAAAAAACCAAACAACTGAAAATCAGCACTTAGCTTATCCTGAAAGATCTGGGAGCAGGTAGGCAGGAACCAAACAGAGCACATCTGAACACATTGATAGCCGGCAAGGGAAATGACAGAAAGGCCAGGTAAAATAGGAAACACCCAGCCTCTGATGGACAGATGGAAACCAAAGGCCGCAACCCACCAAAGTCACCCAGTACCAGCAGTAACCACCAGAGGGAGCCCGCAAACAGAATCCACAACAGTACCCCCCCCTTGAGGAGGGGTCACCGAACCCTCACGAGAACCCCCAGGGCGATCAGGGTGAGCTCTATGGAAGGCGCGGACCAAATCAGTCGCATGAACATCGGAGGCGACCACCCAAGAATTGTCCTCCTGACCATAACCCTTCCACTTAACCAAATACTGGAGTTTGCGTCTGGAAACACGAGAATCCAAGATCTTTTCAACAACATACTCCAATTCTCCCTCCACCAGCACCGGAGCAGGAGGCTCGACCGAAGGAACAACAGGCACCTCATACCTCCGCAACAACGACCGATGGAACACATTATGAATAGCGAACGATGCTGGGAGATCCAAACGGAAAGATACAGGGTTAAGAATCTCCGAGATCCTATAAGGACCGATGAACCGAGGCTTGAACTTAGGAGAAGAGACCTTCATAGGGACAAAACGAGAAGACAACCACACCAAGTCCCCAACAAAAAGTCGGGGGCCCACGCGGCGACGGCGATTAGCAAACTGCTGAGTCTTCTCCTGAGATAACTTCAAATTGTCCACCACCTGATTCCAAATGTGATGTAGCCTGTCCACCACCACGTCCACTCCAGGACAATCCGAAGACTCCACCTGACCAGAGGAAAAACGAGGATGAAACCCCGAATTACAAAAAAAAGGAGAGACCAACGTGGCCGAACTAGCCCGATTATTAAGAGCAAATTCGGCCAGTGGCAAAAAAGCAACCCAGTCATCCTGATCAGCAGAAACAAAACACCTCAAATAAGTTTCCAAGGTCTGATTAGTTCGCTCCGTCTGGCCATTCGTCTGAGGATGGAATGCAGACGAGAAAGACAAATCAATGCCCATCTTGGCACAAAACGTCCGCCAAAATCTAGACACAAACTGGGATCCCCTGTCAGAAACGATATTCTCCGGAATCCCATGCAAACGAACCACGTTCTGAAAAAACAAAGGAACCAACTCAGAGGAGGAGGGCAACTTAGGCAAGGGCACCAAATGAACCATCTTAGAAAAGCGGTCACACACAACCCAGATAACGGACATTTTCTGTGAAACCGGGAGATCAGAAATAAAATCCATGGAAATGTGCGTCCAAGGCCTCTTCGGGATGGGCAAGGATAACAACAACCCACTAGCCCGTGAACAGCAAGGCTTAGCTCGAGCACACACTTCACAAGACTGCACAAAGGTACGCACATCCCTAGACAAGGAAGGCCACCAAAAAGACCTGGCCACCAAGTCTCTTGTACCAAATATTCCAGGATGACCAGCCAACACAGAAGAATGGACCTCGGAGATGACTCTACTGGTCCAATCATCCGGAACAAACAGTCTTTCTGGTGGACATCGATCCGATTTATCCACCTGAAACTCCTGCAATGAGCGTCGCAAGTCTGGGGATACGGCGGACAATATTACCCCATCCCTAAGGATACCAGCAGGCCCAGTGTCTCCAGGAGAGTCAGGCACAAAACTCCTGGAAAGAGCATCTGCCTTCACATTCTTTGAACCTGGCAGGTATGAAACCACGAAATTGAAACGAGAAAAAAATACCGACCAACGAGCCTGTCTAGGATTCAAACGCCTGGCAGACTCAAGGTAAGTGAGATTCTTGTGATCAGTCAAGACCACCACGCGATGTTTAGCACCCTCAAGCCAATGACGCCACTCCTCAAATGCCCACTTCATGGCCAAAAGCTCCCGATTACCCACATCATAATTGCGCTCGGCGGGCGAGAATTTTCTAGAGAAGAAAGCACATGGCTTCATCACCGAGCCATTAGAACTTCTCTGTGACAAAACCGCCCCCGCTCCAATCTCGGAAGCATCAACCTCCACCTGGAAAGGAAGTGAAACATCTGGTTGACACAACACAGGAGCAGAAGAAAACCGGCGCTTAAGTTCCCGAAAGGCCTCCACGGCCGTAGGAGACCAATCAGCAACATCAGCACCCTTTTTAGTCAAATCAGTCAAAGGTTTAACAATACTGGAAAAATTAGCAATGAACCGACGATAAAAATTAGCAAACCCCAAGAACTTCTGAAGGCTCTTAACAGATGTAGGTTGTGTCCAGTCTCAAATAGCCTGAACCTTAACGGGATCCATCTCAATAGTAGAAGGAGAAAAAATGTACCCCAAAAAAGAAATCTTCTGGACTCCGAAGAGACACTTTGAGCCCTTCACAAACAGAGAATTGGCCCGCAAAACCTGAAACACCTTCCTGACCTGTAGAACATGAGACTCCCAGTCATCAGAAAACACCAAAATATCATCCAAATACACAATCATAAACTTATCCAGATATTCACGGAAAATATTGTGCATAAAGGACTGAAAGACTGACGGAGCATTGGAGAGTCCAAAAGGCATTACCAAATACTCAAAATGGCCCTCAGGCGTATTAAATGCGGTTTTCCACTCATCACCCTGTTTTATCCGCACCAGATTATACGCACCACGAAGATCTATTTTAGTGAACCACCTAGCCCCCTTAATGCGAGCAAACAAATCAGTAAATAATGGCAATGGATACTGGTATTTGACTGTAATCTTATTCAGAAGGCGATAATCTATACAAGGCCTCAGGGAACCATCTTTTTTTGCCACGAAAAAAAAAAACCTGCTCCCAGAGGGGACGAAGATGGACGAATATGTCCCTTTTCCAAGGACTCCTTAATATAATTCCGCATAGCAGTATGCTCTGGCAGTGACAGATTAAATAAACGACCCTTAGGGAACTTACTGCCAGGAATCAATTCTATAGCACAGTCACACTCTCTATGGGGAGGGAGCGAATTGAGCTTAGGCTCCTCAAAAACATCCCTATAATCCGACAAAAACGCAGGGATCTCCGAAGGAGTAGATGAAGCGATAGAAATCGGAGGTGCATAATCATGAACCCCCTGACATCCCCAGCTTAGCACAGACATTGTTTTCCAGTCCAGGACAGGATTATGAGTTTGTAACCATGGCAGACCAAGCACTAGTACATCATGTAAATTATACAGTACAAGGAAGCGAATCACCTCCTGATGAACGGGAGTCATGCGCATGGTCACTTGTGTCCAATACTGCGGTTTATTCATAGCCAATGGTGTAGAATCAATTCCTTTCAGAGGAATAGGAACTTCCAGAGGCTCTAGACTAAAACCGCAGCGTTTAGCAAATGACCAATCCATAAGACTCAGGGCAGCGCCTGAATCCACATAGGCATCGACGGAAATGGAAGACAGTGAAAAAATCAGAGTCACAGACAAAATGAACTTAGACTGCAGAGTATCAATGGCAAAAGATTTATCAACCCTTTTTGTGCGTTTAGAGCATGCTGATATAACATGAGCTGAATCACCACAATAAAAACACAAACCATTTTTCCGCCTATAATTTTGCCGTTCACTTCTGGACTGAATTCTATCACATTGCATAGTCTCAGGTGCCTGTTCAGAAGACACCGCCAACTGGTGCACGGGTTTGCGCTCCCGTAAACGCCGATCAATCTGAATGGCCATAGCCATAGACTCATTCAGACCTGTAGGCGCAGGGAACCCCACCATAATATCCTTAATGGCCTCAGAAAGACCATTTCTGAAGTTTGCAGCCAGGGCGCACTCATTCCACTGAGTAAGCACCGACCATCTCCGAAATTTCTGACAATATATTTCCGCTTCATCATGCCCCTGAGAGAGGGCTAATAAAGCCTTTTCAGCCTGAATCTCTAGGTTAGGTTCCTCATAGAGCAATCCCAATGCCAGAAAAAACGCATCCACACTGAGCAATGCAGGATCCCCTGGTGCCAATGCAAATGCCCAATTCTGAGGGTCGCCCCGTAGGAACGATATAACAATCTTGACCTGTTGAGCAGGGTCTCCAGAGGAGCGAGATTTCAAAGAGAGAAACAATTTACAATTGTTCCTGAAATTCAGGAAGGTAGATCTATCTCCAGAAAAACACTCTGGAATAGGAATTCTAGGTTCAGACATGGGAGTGTGAACAACGAAATCCTGTATGTTTTGAACCTTTGCCGCGAGATTACTCAGGCTGGAAGCCAAACTCTGGACATCCATGATAAACAGCTAAGATCAGAGCCATTCAAGGGTTAAGAGGAGGTAAGAAGCAGCTAGACAGCAATTAAGGGCTAGGCAGCAAAACTCTGAAGGGAAAAAAAAAATAAAAATTTCCCTTGAACACTTCTATTTCTCCTGCTTCAGCCCAAACAATTAACACTTTGTGGGCCGGCTATACTGTCATGAATCCCCAATGGCTAGGGATAGCACAGGATTAGCAAAGTATAATAAATATCGGACGAGCTCTAGGTTGATGGAACCTGGGCTGACCGCTGCCCTACGCCTGACAAACGCAACTAGAGATAGTCAGGGAGCGTGCCTACGTTGGTTCTAGACGCCACGCACCAGCCTAAGAGCTAACTAGTACTGCAGAGGAAACAAAGACCTCACTTGCCTCCAGAGGAATTAACCCCAAAGATATAGTTGCCCCCCACATGTATTGACGGTGAAATGAGAGGAAGGCACACACATAGAGATGATGTATATAGCTTTAGCAAATAGAGGCCCGCTGAAAACTAGAAAGCAGAATGACACAAAAGGGGACTGAGCGGTCAGCAAAAAACCCTAATCAAAAAAACCATCCTGAGATTACAAGAACCCATGTGCCAACTCATGGCACATGGGGAGAACCTCAGTCCACTAGAGCAACCAGCTAACAAAGAGACATTCTAAGCAAGCTGGACAAAAAAAACAAACAACTGAAAATCAGCACTTAGCTTATCCTGAAAGATCTGGGAGCAGGTAGGCAGGAACCAAACAGAGCACATCTGAACACATTGATAGCCGGCAAGGGAAATGACAGAAAGGCCAGGTAAAATAGGAAACACCCAGCCTCTGATGGACAGATGGAAACCAAAGGCCGCAACCCACCAAAGTCACCCAGTACCAGCAGTAACCACCAGAGGGAGCCCGCAAACAGAATCCACAACACACAACCTACATCTGTTAAGAGCCTTCAGAAGTTCTTGGGGTTTGCTAATTTTTATCGTCGGTTCATTGCTAATTTTTCCAGTATTGTTAAACCTTTGACTGATTTGACTAAAAAGGGTGCTGATGTTGCTGATTGGTCTTCTGCGGCCGTGGAGGCCTTTCAGGAACTTAAGCGCCGGTTTTCTTCTGCTCCTGTGTTGTGTCAACCAGATGTTTCACTTCCTTTTCAGGTTGAGGTTGATGCTTCCGAGATTGGAGCGGGGGCGGTTTTGTCACAGAGAAGTTCTAATGGCTCGGTGATGAAGCCATGTGCATTCTTCTCTAGAAAATTCTCGCCCGCCGAACGCAATTATGATGTGGGTAATCGGGAGCTTTTGGCCATGAAGTGGGCATTTGAGGAGTGGCGTCATTGGCTTGAGGGTGCTAAACATCGTGTGGTGGTCTTGACTGATCACAAGAATCTCATTTACCTTGAGTCTGCCAGGCGTTTGAATCCTAGACAGGCTCGTTGGTCGTTGTTTTTTTCTCGTTTCAATTTTGTGGTTTCATACCTGCCAGGTTCAAAGAATGTGAAGGCAGATGCTCTTTCCAGGAGTTTTGTGCCTGACTCTCCTGGAGACTCTGGGCCTACTGGTATCCTTAGGGATGGGGTAATATTGTCCGCCGTATCCCCAGACTTGCGACGTGCATTGCAGGAGTTTCAGGTGGATAAACCGGATCGTTGTCCACCAGAAAGACTGTTTGTTCCGGATGATTGGACCAGTAGAGTCATCTCCGAGGTCCATTCTTCTGTGTTGGCTGGTCATCCTGGAATATTTGGTACTAGAGACTTGGTGGCCAGGTCTTTTTGGTGGCCTTCCTTGTCTAGGGATGTGCGTACCTTTGTGCAGTCTTGTGAAGTGTGTGCTCGAGCTAAGCCTTGCTGTTCTCGGGCCAGTGGGTTGTTGTTATCCTTGCCCATCCCGAAGAGGCCTTGGACGCACATTTCCATGGATTTTATTTCTGATCTCCCGGTTTCACAGAAAATGTCCGTTATCTGGGTTGTGTGTGACCGCTTTTCTAAGATGGTTCATTTGGTGCCCTTGCCTAAGTTGCCTTCCTCCTCTGAGTTGGTCCCTTTATTTTTTCAGAACGTGGTTCGTTTGCATGGGATTCCGGAGAATATCGTTTCTGACAGGGGATCCCAGTTTGTGTCTAGATTTTGGCGGACGTTTTGTGCCAAGATGGGCATTGATTTGTCTTTCTCGTCTGCATTCCATCCTCAGACGAATGGCCAGACGGAGCGAACTAATCAGACCTTGGAAACTTATTTGAGGTGTTTTGTTTCTGCTGATCAAGATGACTGGGTTGCTTTTTTGCCACTGGCCGAATTTGCTCTTAATAATCGGGCTAGTTCTGCCACGTTGGTATCTCCTTTTTTTTGTAATTCGGGGTTTCATCCTCGTTTTTCCTCTGGTCAGGTGGAGCCTTCGGATTGTCCTGGAGTGGACGTGGTGGTGGACAGGCTACATCAGATTTGGAATCAGGTGGTGGACAATTTGAAGTTATCTCAGGAGAAGACTCAGCAGTTTGCTAATCGCCGTCGCCGCGTGGGTCCCCGACTTCTTGTTGGGGATTTGGTGTGGTTGTCTTCTCGTTTTGTCCCTATGAAGGTCTCTTCTCCTAAGTTCAAGCCTCAGTTCATCGGTCCTTATAGGATCTCGGAGATTCTTAACCCTGTATCTTTTCGTTTGGATCTCCCAGCATCGTTTGCTATTCATAATGTGTTCCATCGGTCGTTGTTGCGGAGGTATGAGGTGCCCGTTGTTCCTTCGGTTGAGCCTCCTGCTCCGGTGCTGGTGGAGGGAGAATTGGAGTATGTTGTTGAGAAGATCTTGGATTCTCGTGTTTCCAGACGCAAACTCCAGTATTTGGTTAAGTGGAAGGGTTATGGTCAGGAGGATAATTCCTGGGTGGTCGCCTCCGATGTTCATGCGACTGATTTGGTCCGCGCCTTCCATAGAGCTCACCCTGATCGCCCTGGGGGTTCTCGTGAGGGTTCGGTGACCCCTCCTCAAGGGGGGGGTACTGTTGTGGATTCTGTTTGTGGGCTCCCTCTGGCGGTTACTGCTGGTACTGGGTGACTTTGGTGGGTTGCGGCCTTTGGTTTCCACCTGTCCATCAGTGGCTGGGTGTTTCCTATTTTACCTGGCCTTTCTGTCATTCCCTTGCCGGCTATCAATGTATTCAGATGTGCTCTGTTTGGTTCCTGCCTATCTGCTCCCAGATCTTTCAGGATAAGCTAAGTGCTGATTTTCAGTTGTTTGGTTTTTTTGTCCAGCTTGCTTATTATGTCTCTATGCTAGCTGGTAGCTCTAGTGGACTGAGGTTCTCCCCATGTGCCATGAGTTGGCACATGGGTTCTTGTAATCTCAGGATGGTTTTTTTGATTAGGGTTTTTTGCTGACCGCTCAGTTCCCTTTTGTATCGTTCTGCTTTCTAGTTTACAGCGGGCCTCAATTTGCTAAAACTATATATATCATCTCTATGTGTGTGCCTTCCTCTCATTTCACCGTCAATACATGTGGGGGGCAACTATATCTTTTGGGGTTCATTCCTCTGGAGGCAAGTGAGGTCTTTATTTTCTCTGCAGTGCTAGTTAGCTCTTAGGCTGGTGCGTGGCGTCTAGAACCAACGTAGGCACGCTCCCTGGCTATCTCTAGTTGCGTTTGTCAGGCGTAGGGCAGCGGTCAGCCCAGGTTCCATCACCCTAGAGCTCGTCCGTAATATATTTGTACTTTGCTTGTCCTGTGCTATCCCTAGCCATTGGGATTCATGACAGGTTCCCTGTTTGTGTTCGGAAACCCATCCCATTTTGAAACCACACCCCATTTGGGTACCACCCAATTTTGCTAGCCACACCAGTTTTCATGCACACTTTCCTCAACTACAAAATACAAGCAATAGTAACTAAAAGTAAAGGCACTTCCCCTTCTTACCCTACCTATACCTTCACTGGTCTCATTGCCTCCTGTCCAGCACACATTGTCCCAGTCACTGCCAGTCACTTCTAAGAATGGCTTACAGTATTATAGAGTTTTTCTACAAGTTTTGAAAATTAGTACTAAAGGAACCCTGCTCAAATTGTAAAGGATGAGAACCTGTTCATCTGTCACCTCAACTGTCTGCTGCACCTAATCCCTGGCTTCATCAGTCACAGGCCAAATATGTGCAAGTAACCATTGAGTGGTGGACTGAAGCAGTCAGCATGTAATCGCATAGAGTTAAAAAGACTGTTCACTTCTGGACAACCCCTTTCATTGATAGGTACGGCTTAATGATGGATGGCGACTGAGGCACATTTTGTGAGGAAGGTGGGGAGTTAGCTGCTGCTAGTACTATAGCTACTATGTTAACAGAGACCTTAGTAAGGCAGGTGTCACAATTGTGAGTGCAATGCGAGAAACTCACATCAATACCCGACACTGCCGCCAGCACTCGGGACCGTAGCATGTGGCTGCATGCATTTCTAGGCCCAAGTGCCGGTGGCAGTGTCGGGTCTTGAGGCGAGAGACTTGCGCTAGTTTCTCTCATTGCACTCGCAATTGTGACCCTGGCCTTATAGACCCAATCAAGGGAGGCCTTTTCTGGTGGTGCTCACCTAGTTTCTGAGGCAATGCACATAAGCCTGTAAATTGGTAGAAAGAATAATTCTTTATCCAACCCTTTTAACCCCTTAAAGGGAACCTGTCACCTGAATTTGGCAGGACCAGCCTTGCACTGGCGTGTACTCCGGAGGACAGAGAATGAACTTCAATCCAACATTGCGGCCAGCATGCAGCCAGCGGGTAAGGAAAGGGTGAATCAAAACACCCGAAAACCCCGCCCATATGACCCAAAACCGGTCCCGCCAAATTCAGGTGACAGGTTCCCTTTAAGGACCAAGCAGATTTTGCACTCCCCTTCGTCACACAAATATAACTTTTTAATTTCCCACTGACAAAGCGATGTGAGCGCGAGCTTGTTTTTTGAGGGACCAGTATTACTTTTGAATGACTCCATCCATTTTATCATATTGAAAATTAAGAGGAAAGTGAAATTGCGGGGAAAAAAAAAGGAGCAATTTCACAATTATTTTCTGAGTTTTGTTTTCTCAACGTTCATTCTGCAGTAAAAATAACCTGGAAATATAATTGTCCAGGTTAGTAGGATTACGACAATACCAAACTAACATATTTTTTTTTTATTTCAGTTGTGAAGAAAAATTCAGAAATTCCTAAGGAAAAAAAAAATAGCTTTAGTCATCATTTTCCAAAACCTGTAATATTTTTTTTCTGTTAATAGAGCAGTGTGAATGCTCATTTTTACTGCAGTATCCTGTTGTTGTTATTGATACTATTTTGGGTATTTATGATGATTTGATCTCTTCTTAATTCATTTTTTGTGGATCTGCAGCAACCAAAAACCATAATTCTGGCATTTTGACTTTTTTTTCTCATTACAGTTTTTACAGATCGGTTAATTTATTTTGCATTTTCATAGATCTTTTCTGAATTCGTGTACACAACAATTATGTGTATTTTTTGTATTTTACATATTTTTATTGTTAAATGTGGAAATTTTTTAAACTTTTTTTCTTTACTTTTCACTTTGTTAGTCCCCTTAAGGAACTTTATCCTTCACAGTGTACTCAGAATTGCTGTATATAGTTAAAAACACTGCCTTCTATGATGCCCAGCTACAGGCTGTATGTCAGAGGAAAGATCACATGACAGGCACTGGGGCATTCAGCAGGCCCCCAGAAGTCATACCAACCAATCAGATCTCTGTGATCACGTCGCAGGGAATCTGATGACCTCTCGAACTAATGTGGCTCTTAAATGCCGCTGTAAGCAATTGACAGCAGCATTTAAGAGGATAAAGGGGTTGTCCAGTCCAGAATGTGAATCATCATAGCGCATTCACTGTCAGCGCTAGGAACGGCGGTCACATGGCCGCATGTATGCGATATGCATACTCCATGCCACAACCTGTCTAGTGGACTCGCTCCATACAAGTATACACAATACAAGTGTATTGAGCAAGGCTACCCCTACTAGACAGGTTCTGGCCTGGAGTATGCATGCAAGTGACCGCTGTTTCCGGTGCAGACAACCTGTCCCAGGCATCTTGCCCTATGTCTATTTTTTTTTTTTACACCCACTAACATCATAGGCTGCAGCCAATAGAAAAGGTCACACAATTATATATTCAATTTATCATAAATCACAAGCAGTACTGGCATGCATTGCCAATATACTGCAGCCAGACAAGGAGGGCAAAACTTTGGCTTTTATCCTAATTCATGTGACAAGGTTCATTAGCAAGTCAATAGTAACTTTTAGGATTGCTACTTCCCATAGGTGGCAATAGAGTTCTAGTCCTCTTCCTTTTTAAAGAGACAATGTGCATATTACCCAGAGGAGCATTGCGGCTTAAAAGTCTACTCACCTTGGCTTGTTATGTCCATCTCCGCAAGGAGAAATGTTACCCCTTGGATCCTGTGCTTACCTTTCAAAATGTTTGTAACTCTCTGTAATAGTTCTGAGGTTTCAAGCTGCTCTTTGTTTATTCCTTTAGGGATGATGTGTGAAACTTACTCTTTAGGCTACGGTCACACTATCAGTATTTGGTCAGTATTTCACATCAGTATTTGTTAGCCAAAGCCAGGAGTGGGTCAAAATTGCAGATTTGGTGACGTGTTTCTATTATAGCTTTCCCCTCTGTTTGTTCCACTTCCGGTTTTGGCTTACAAATACTGATGTAAAATACTGACCACATACTGATAGTGTGACCGTAGCCTTAGGCTGCCGTCACACTAGCAGTATTTGGTCAGTATTTTACCTCAGTATTTGTAAGCCAAAACCAGGAGTGGAACAATTAGAGGAGAAGTATAAAAGACACATATGCACCACTTCTGCATTTATCACTCACTCCTGGTTTTGGCTTACAAATACTGATGTAAAATACTGACCAAATACTGCTAGTGTGACGGCAGCCTTAGGCTCAAATCTAAGCAGGAGTGACCAACTACACCACTAGTTTGTAGCACATCGCTAATAGCTAATAGCGGGAGGAGGGCGGATGTTTAACCACTTCCTGACATGAGCCGTACATGTACTGTTCTGTGGGAATTGCGTTCCAGCAAACAGCAGTACAGGTATGGTGCACCGATCGCGCGGCCTCACGCTGAGCGCCATCGGGTGCGGGTATCAGCTCTGTGTGCTAGCACTACTGACAGCGACATAGATGAGTATTGCGCAGGGAATAGGTGCCCTGCGTGCTTCCATGAGGACAAGGCAATGCGATTGCGTTGGCCTGATGGTCTCCTTGGAGACCCCCGGCAGCACGATGGCTGTGGGTTCCTCCAGGTTCCTGCAGGAAAGGTGGCTTGTGAGCACCTGCCTCCTTCCCTGCTTGTCAGACACTGCAGTGCAGAGTATCAGATCAGTGATCTGACACCATACAGTACGCATACCATACAGTACCATACGAATGTAAATAAAAATGGTACCGTTGAAAACATCATTTTGTCCCGCAAAACAAACAAGCTGTCATACAGGTCCATCAGCAGAAAAACAATAAAGTGTTATCTCTCATAATAAAGTGATGCAAAAATAATTTTTTCTATAAAATAGTTTTTATTGTGTAAAAGCCCCAAAACAAAAAAAAAACAATATAAATTAAGTATCACTGTAATCGTACTGACCCGAAAAATAAAGCTGCCTTATCAATTTTACCACACGCGGAACGGTATAAAAAAAAACAAAAAGCAATTCTTGAATTGCTGGTTTTTGTTCATTCTGTCTCCCAAAAATCAGAATAGAAAGCGATCAAAAAATGTCATGGGCCCGAAAATAATTTCAATAAAAACGTCAGCTCGTCCCGCAAAAAACAAGTCATAACATGACTCTGTCGGACGAAATATGGAAAAATTATAGCTCTCAAAATATGGTGATACAAAAGCAAGTTTTCACTATAAAAAGTGTCTTTTAGTGTGTGACAGAAGACAAACATAAAAACCAGTTGTAAATCTGGTATCGCTTCAATCGCACCGACCCGAAGAATAAAGTCGCCTAATCACTTATACCGCATCAGGAATGGTGTAAAAAATAAACAAAACCAATTCTTCACATGCTGTTGACTTTTTCACTCTGTCTCTCAAAGATCACAGTAACGCTCGGCGCACATTTATCCTGCGCTCTGCACTGCGCGCTTACACCAGGGTTTCCATGTAAATCTCTGAAATATGTGATTCAGATGGATTTCCCAGCAGAAAATTCCCTATAATGAGGCAGACGGAGGCACTGTGGACGCCATAGAACCTGTGATCTGGCAGTGTCCAACTTTTTAGGATTGCATAAAAGTGCCATCAGCCACAGTTTTGTGCACTTCTGAAAAGAACACCGCTGAACAGAGGCCAGGCGGAGTCCAGAGTAACTCTGCTGCCTCATTATAGTGAATGGATACCTCGGGGGTTTCATCTGTCATGTCAATCAGAGATTTAGATGTAAACCCCGATGTAAGTGCTCAGTGTAGAGCGCCGGATAAATGTGATCATAAATGTTATGTAAAATGTTCCCAATAAAAGCTTCAACTCCACTCTCAGGTCAGTTATCTGTTAAAGGAAATATAGGGGCTTCCACATTACTGGTAGTATAAAGGCTCTGGAACAGTGAAATGGCTCTTCTCCACCTTCAAAAGAAATTCGGCAAATACTCCACTCCCAAATCCAAATGCCTCCCTCCATTCTGAGCCCCAGTGTGCCTAAATCATATTTAGCGCCACATGTTTGGCATTTCTGTAGTGATGAGAGCCCGCCTAATTTACAGGTGCGTGTCTGCAGACCCATGAGCTGGGCATAATGTAATGGTGACTGCAACGTACTGGTCACTACAATGTACTGGTCACTACAACGGCAGTTTGTAATTTTCACTCGGCAACATCCACTGCTGCTTGTTTCTGGAAAACACCCATGGAGTCAAAATCATCACTACACCTGTAGATGAATTTCCAAAGGGGTATAATTTCCAAAATGGGTCACTTGAGGGGAGATTCTGCTTTTCTAGCACTTAGGGGCTCTGTATATGGAGTCCGCAATCTATTCTAGGAAAATCTGCGCTCCAGGGGCTCTCCAAACATGACATGGGTTCCGCTAATTATGCCAGCAAATTTTACATTCAAAAAGTTAAAATGGCGCTCCTTCCCTTCCGAGCCCTGCCGTGTGCCCAAACAGTAGATTTCCCCCACATATGAAGTATCGGCATGCTCAGGAGAAATTGCACAACAAATTGTGTCGTCCATTTTCTTCTGTTACCTTTGCGAAAGTAAAAAAATTAGGTCAAAAGGAACATTTTTGTGAAAGAAAAGTAAATGTTTACTTTTTTGTTCCACATTCCAAAAATTCCTGTGAAGCAACTGAAGGGTTAATAAACTTCTTGAATGTGGTTTTGACTACCTTGAGGGGTGCAGTTCTTAGAATGGTTTCACTTTTTGGTATTTTCTGTCATAAAGGCCCCTCAAAGTCACTTCAAATGTGAGGTGGTCCTTAAAATATGGTTTTGCAAATTTTGTTGTAAAAATGAGAAATCGCTGGTCAAGTTTAATAACTTCCTAACAAAAAAAAATTATGCTTCAAAAAATTGTGCTGATGTAAAGTAGACATGTGGGAAATGTTATTTATTAACTATTTTGTGTGGTATGTTTCTCTGATTTAAGGGCATAAAAATTAAAAGTTTGAAAATTGCAAAATTTTCACCAAATTGCCATTTTTTTCACAAATAAGCGCAAGTCATATTAAAGAAATTTTACCACTATCATCATGAAGTACAATATGTCATGAAAAAACAGTCTCAGAATCAGTGGAGTTGTGACCCCATAAAGTGACAGTGGTCAGAATTGTAAAAATTGGCCTGGTCAGGAAGGTGAAAGCAGTCTTCGGGGCAAAGGGGTTAATGATACGCTAATACCCTTCCCATAGCTTCTTGATTTTAACAGTATGTAGTTACTTAATTTCTACTTCCACCAATGTTTCTGAGTCTAAGTGCAGCAGGCTCGATGACATCACTAGATCGTGCCTGCTACTCAGAGCCTCAATCTTCCCACTGAACAAACCAGAGCATCGCATAAGGTAAATAGGGCTATGAGAGTTTTTTTTAATTTTTTCATGTTGTCAGTCAAAACTTGTCAGAAGATGTGAGGATTCATACTTTGTGTGGGCAATCATAATGTTTGGGGGGCTTCGGGAACTATCATACTGTGTGGTGGTCTATTGGGGCTATGATACGGTATAGGGGGTGTCATCCTGTTGAAGCAAGCTTTGGGCTAATTATATTGTGTGTGTGAGGGCTGAGGGGGCCATCAAATTGTGTGTGTAGCCTGTGGAGGCAATATAATGTGTGGGCCATCATACTGTGTAGGGGGTTTGTAGGGTCATCGAGACAGAGGGAACCACCTCAATACTGCAAAGTATCAAACATTACAATGTAGGCATAGTGCATAGCGCATAAAAGACCGCAGGAAAGGGTGCCCCCTTTAGGTAAACGCAAATGACACAAGGTAATACTTAAAAAGTACAAGGGGACAAGCTTACCAGAGTCTGTAAGGTAGAGAGGTGGTCACCCCACGAACTAACGCAGCTTTCTCAAGGGGATGGTTACAATGTGCAGATAGGACCTTCAAATAGCCCTCGTGATAGGTCACAATGGACCAATCAAAATGGCATCTGCGGCACATGTGTAGTGCGCGCATCAGGTCCTGCAGCGGCAAGGGCATCATATACTACAGTGGGGACCAGTAGTAGTCCTTCAATAGAAAAAATGACCTTTAAAAAATACTATTATCTTTAGCATTGCCGTTACACAGCTCCTCCTTGCTGTTCAAACACTCCACAAACAAAGACAATGGCAGCTTCAGTTCTCTTCATATAAATACTTTCTTTATCTCAAAAACCGGCACAGAATAACATCCATTTTCATAATTCAGAGATCAAACTTACATGCAGGATAAACACCACAGTGAATCATTCCAAGCTTGAAAAAGAGGGAGGTTCCTTGAAACGTCGCTCAGGTGTGGGTGATTGATCCAGCGTCTCTGACTTTTCCTATTTAGAATGAAATTTCCACTTATCTCTATCGCATTATGCTTGGAATTACTCGCTGTGGTGTTTATCCTGCATGTAAGTTTGAATTCTGAATTATGAAAATGGATGTTATTCTGTGCCATCATTTGAGATAAAGAAAGAATTTATATGAAGAAGAGAACTAAAGCTGCCGTTGTCTTCATTTGTGCGCTGTGGTAGTCATCATAATGAATGGGAGCATCATACTGTGGGTCACGGGGAATGCATCTTTCTGTAGGTAAGTCACTGTGGGGACATCATACCATGTTGGGGGGGGGGCATTTTGTGTACTTCAAAATGTGTGTGTGGAGGAATTGTGGGGGACACTGTAGGGCAGGGTTCTCAAACTCGGCTTGGGATATGGGCTGCATATATTTTTAATTTGGGGGGCCACATTCTTTGAATTTGTGACACCTTTTGATCATTTTTGCTGTTTTTTTTATTATTTTTTTTAGAGCTTGGGTCATTATGCATGTGGTGATAACAAATGTGCACCCACATTGTAGTTATGTCCCCATATTGTAGTTATGTCCCCATATCCAGGTCCCCATATTGTATATATGTCCCCATCCAGGTCTCCATATTGTAGATATATCCCCATCCAGGTCCTCACATTGTTGTTATGTCCCTGTATTGTAGTTATGTCTCCATATGCAGGTCCCCATATTGTAGATATGTCCCCATATCCAGGTCCCCATATTGTATATATGTCCCCATCCAGGTCTCCATATTGTAGATATGTCCCCATCCAGGTCCTCATATTGTAGTTATGTCCCTGTATTGTAGTTATGTCTCCATATGCAGGTCCCCATATTGTAGATATGTCCCCATATTGTAGTTATTTCCCCATCCAGATCCCCATATTGTAGATCTGCCCCATCCAAGTCCTCATATTGTAATTATGTCCCTAAATTATAGTCATGTCCCCATATTGTAGATATGTTCCCCATCCAGGTCCCCATATTGTAGATATGTCCCCATCCAGGTCCCCATATTGTAGTTATATCCCCATCCAAGTTCTCATGTTGTAGTCATGTCCCTATATCCAGGTCCCCATATTGTTGTTATGTCCCCATCCAGGCCCTCATATTTTAGTTATGTCCCCATCCAAGTCCCTATATTGTATATATGTCCCCATCCAGGTCCCCATATTGTAGGTATGTCCCCATCCTGGTCCTCATATTGTAGTTATGTCCCCATATTGTAGTTATTTCCCCATCCAAATCCCCATATTGTAGATCTGTCCCCATCCAAGTCCTCATATTGTAATTATGTCCCCATATTATAGCCATGTCCGCATATTGTAGATATGTTCCCCATCCAGGTCCTCATATTGCAGTTATGTCCCCATCCAGGCTCTCATATTGTAGTCATATCCCCATATCCATGTCCCCATATTGTAGTTATGTCCCTGTGTTTTAGAGGTGGAAAATAGAACAGAATTGACCACATTTTTTGCTTCACTTTTTTCTAATATCCCCCATTTTGGTATTTATATTTCCCCCATCCAGGTATACAGTGGGGGAAATAAGTCTTGCTGATTTTGTAAGTTTGCCCACTGACAAAGACATGAACCGTCTATAATTTTAAGAGTAGGTTAGTTTTAACATTGAGAGATAGACTATCAAAAATAAAATCCAGAAAATCACATTGTATAAATTATATAAATGTATTTGCATTTTGCAGTGAGAAATAAGTATTTGATCCCTCTGGCAAACAAGACTTAATACTTGGTGGCAAAACCCTTGTTGGCAAGCACAGCAGTCAGACTTTTTCATAGTTGATGATGAGGTTTGCGCACATGTCAGGAGGAATTTTGGTCCACTCCTCTTTGCAGGTCATCTCTAAATGATTAAGTGTCACAGGGTTACTGCAGCGGAGCAGAGCCAGAAGACCGCAACGTCTGGTGACTCCTACTCCTCCGCTAAGAAGAAGCACTTCTCCAGTGTATTAAACGTGTTTGTCTTTCAGCAGAACAGGGGTTAATCGGCCATATTGGAAATTCCTGCATTCAGCTGTGCTCGGTTAGTCACTCCTTTCCCCTATAAAATCTGGGCTCGATTACCAAGTCCTTGTCGGAGTTAGCAAGTGCTGAAAGACATAGGAGTGGGAGTGTTGGAGGAATTTATTTGCGACTGATGCCTGGTTTGTATGCTTGGAAATTCCTTATCCTTCCCCGTTTCCTGTTTTGCTTTCTCCCCCCTCCTTGCACACCCTGGTGAATACCTCTATTATATGTGAGTGTATATTTTGTGTGTGTGTAGTTTTCAGTTTACCCTTGTCTTTATTACTCTGTCTGTTGGGTTGGTGTACTGCGGTGCACAGTAGCGCCCCCTCTTCCCTGGGTGGGGGAAGAGGACAGACAAGGGCTAGTCTAGGAGATAGGGCAAGGGAGGAGGCATCTTCGCCATCTGAACCGGGGAACAGGGCGAGTTAGGGCACCCCTTAGTGTTAGGGCCAGGAAAGGTGCCCTTGGTCCCAGGTCACTTGCCAGTCGAAGCATGACATTAAGATTTTAAGGCTGATGCTTGGCAACTCAGAGCTTCAACTCCCTCCATAAGTTTTCTATGGGGTTAAGGGCTGGAGACTGGCTAGGCCACTCCATGACCTTAAGGTGTTTATTTCTGAGCCACTCCTTTGTTGCCTTGGCTGTATGTTTTGGGTCATGGTCTTGCTGGAAGACCCAGCCACGACCCACTTTTAATGTCTTCATATGATGACGTCCTCTTCTTTTCTTCCTGCTGCGGCTCCTGCGCAGGCGTACTTTATCTGCCCTGTTGAGGGCAGAGCAAGGTACTGCAGTGCGCAGGTGCCGGGAAAGGTCAGAGAGGCCCAGCGCCTGCCCACTGCAGTACTTCAACAGGGCAGATAAAGTACACCTGCGCAGGAGCCGTGGCAGGAAGCAAAGAAGAGGATGTCGTCGTATGAAGATGGGAGGTGCCTGATCCGGACCGCGACTCCCATTCAGACCGGACCGAACCGGGACCGCCCCTGGGTGAGTATAATCTAACTTGTTTTTCTTATCTTTCAGGTTACATCGGGGGGCTTATCTACAGCATTACAGAATGCTGTAGATAAGCCCCTGATGGCGGTGGCCGCAGTTTATATACGAAATATGAGGTGACAGATTCCTTTTAATGCAGGTAACGATTAGGAGCGTCTAACTGGTCTGTAGGAGCCAGAACTCTTAATGGTTGGTAGGAGATCAAATGCTTATTTCTCACTGCAAAATGCAAATACATTTATATAATTTATATAATGGGATTTTCTTTATTTTATTTTTGATATTCTATCTCTCAATGTTAAAATTTACCTACCCTTAAAATTATAGACTGTTCGTGTCTTTGTCAGTGGACAAACTTACAAAATCAGCGAGGGATCAAATACATATTTTCCCCACTGTACATGGCCTCCTCATCCCTTTCCTGGTATGCTTGGTCCCCTCATCCCCATCCTGGTATGCATGGCCTTTCATCCCATCATGGTATGCATGGCCCCCTCGTCTCTATCCTGGTATACATGGCCCCCATCAGACAAACATAAACCATTTTACTTACTGTACGTTTCCTGCGCTCTCTCGCAGTGTTCTGATACCAGCCGCTGATTTATGCTTGTAAGAAGCTCATGGCAGTGACATCATGTGCTGCTTAAAAGCAGAGGACAGCTACCAGAATACTCACTGCTCTCCACGCTGTGACTATAGGAGTAGAGAGCAGTGAATATTCATTGATCTTTAATAGCTTCCTGCTGCCCGGTGCTACTTAAACGAATGAATATTCACTGCTCTCCACTCTCATAGGCGTGAAGAGCAGTGAATATTCAATCTCTTTAGTAGCGGGCACATGTGATTGCCCAGCCGCAGCAGGAAGCCACTGCTGCTCTTACTGTGCCCACTATTAAAGAGAAATGAATATGAATATTCACTGCAATCTACTCCCATGGGCGTGGAGAGTCGTGAATATTCATTTCTCTTTAGCAGTGTGCACAGGGATTTGCCGCAGCGCCTGGCTCCTGCCTCCTGTGACCCACAGTTCTGGCGCTGCTGCTCTTCCACCTCCACACCACAGCGGGTACATCACATCAATTGAATGTGCGTCTAAAGACGCTCATTCAGCTTAAATAAAACGCTGCCTTCGGCTGATCCCCTGAACCGTGCAGGGATGCCAATTGGTCTACAGTGCCTGACGTCTGCATGAAGCAGCCTTAGGGTATGTTTCCACTGTCAGGATGGCCGGCGGTGAAGCCGCTCGGCGCTAAGCCCCGCCCCCTTTCTGGGACGCGATCATGCCGGATGTGTTAACTCTTCACATCCGGGATGATCGCTCTCTCCCATAGCGCCCTGTGATATGCCTTGCGGGGACGCTGCGTCCCCGCAAGGTGTACGGACATGCTGCGATCTGAAAAGACGCGCAGCATGTCCGGAGTCGCAGGGCCGCCGCGTGCGGGTTTCCACGCATAGTGGACACGGGATTTCAAAAAATCCCCTCCACTATGCTGGAACATCTGGACGCTGCTTGTTTGACGCTGCAGCTCTGCGCAGCGTCAAACAAGCAGCGTTTCCTGACCGTGGAAACATACCCTTAGGGGTCGTATGAGGTCTGCGGGCTGCGTGTTTGAGACCCCAGCTGTAGGGGCACAATACTGGTTTGGGGAGCTGTTGGGGCATTATAATTTTTTTTTACTGCACTATGGGGTTAGCAAATTGTGTAAGGGTTTGTAATCACACCATACAGTACTTTGCTGGGGTCGTCATACTCTGTGTGGATGCAAACTATGTGGGGAAATTCACTGTGCAGGTATCTTAAGGGGGATCATTTTTGGGTGTATAATAAATTATGTGGGCCATGAAAAAGTTATTGTAAGGGGTGAAATAACCAAGGGTCTCCAGTAAGAGCAAAATTACTGCGTATTGGCCACAATACATGTCCCTCTCCTTGTCTTTAAAAGTTGGAAGCTGTGCCCTTCTGTGACTGCATTTATATGCTATGAACCCGTGCCTTCATTGCCGAATATATATTGTATTTTTTAGGAAGAGCCAATTAGGACTTTTTATGGTGTCCCATGATTTTTTTGTATGTCCTTGCAACTATTAAATTAACCATACCTTTGCCACTTGTGATGTAGCGATCACTAAGCGGGTTGGGGAATACTCACTTGGCAGCGATATTCAAACATACAGCAACCGTTTCTTCATTTCATTAAGTCCAGTTCTGGTTTATTACACAAACATAAACTACTATAGGCCATGTAAACATCACAGACCCGACATACTGTACATTCTTTTCAGCGGATACATCTGCACGCATTACAGAAACGTATCTGCCCTATTAGTCCATTTCAACTCTGGTTATGTCCGCACAGTTCAATCACTGACACCCGTCAGTGCACACAATTCCCCATGCTTTGGGTTACCTGTTTAACAGACGGGCTTTATATTGGTCCTATCACTAGTCCAGACCCTCAGTAGCTTCCTGGACTTTGAGGAACTCCAGTCAACTCCAGACTCACACATGGCCTTTTCTCTCCCTGTCTCTCTTGCAACCAGGAAGCATCTAGGACCTCTCTGACCTCACACCCCATTGAGGGTATGTGGTTAACCAGACCCGCCCATCACTTTTTGGTTAACCCTTAAATCCAGTCCTTTTCAAGTATACAGATTTGTGGGACAACAAGACCCAGCAACCTGTCCTGGATTCAGATCGCAGCAGACCCTTGTCTGTGTGATACATACCTGTCTCTCACGATACAACTAGTTGGTACATCACACACTTTATCTGTTCTCAGTTGTTTTAGAGAATTTGCTGTGTATGGATTTGTATACTTTCTTTGAGTCTCTACACTACTTTGCTTACGTTTACAAGAAGGACTAAGCTAAACCAGTCAAAGCTCAGACTTTGAGCTCCTTGCCCTAATACTCCTCTGTTGCAGGAAATATGGTAATTTGGGGGCTTAGCACCCAAACCCCACCAATCTAAATTTCTCATATGTGATTTTGACATGTCAGAATTTTATGAAATTACATGTACAATTTATGTCTAGTGTTATCCACAGCTGCATGCATCCTGTTAAGGCTATCCTACCTGTTACCTAAAAACTCAGGTATTGGTTCTTTCATGACAGTCAAACTACAACTATCATTTTATGGTTTTCACAGGTTTACCGTGACAGAGAGGAGCTAAAAGACCGCAGTGTCTGATTTCTCCTACTCCTGCACTGATTAGAAGCACTTCACCTTCATATTAAACGGTGAAAGTTTCTTTTAGCAGTGCAGTGGTTAATCTGCTCAGTTAAGAGCTCCTGGAAGCTTTCCTGCATTAAGGCTCAGCTGTTTACTGTAGCCACTCCCATCTCCTATATAAACTGGGCCCTGGACTAGCACTCATTGTCACAGCTAGCTTATGCTGCATGGCTGAAAGTTGTTGGTGGTTGTTATTGGAGCAGGCATTTGGTGGATTTATCTGTGACTGTTGCTAGGTTTTGAGTGTGTGATAACTCCCTTTCTTCTCCTACTTTGGTTTAACCCCCATCCTCCACTCCCTGGCACATTCCTCTGTTGTCTTTGTGAGTATATTTGTATGTTTGGTATTTTTCATTATCCCTGTTCGTATTACCTTGTTAGTCTGGTTGGTGTACTACGGTACACTACTACTCCCATCTTCCCTGGGTGGGGGAAGGGTACAGCCCTAGGGTGGATTCATGAGCTAAGGCAAGATACTTGGCCCTGACATCTTCACCATCAGAAGTAATTCGGGTAACAGGGCGAGCTAGGATGCCCCTAGCGTAAGGGTCAGGGAAGAAACCCCTGGTCCCGGGACACCCTACTACAGAGTTATGACAATGGTGTACAATAGTATGAACATGATTTCATATTTGTAATGTACATCACCATGATTGATTGTTAAGATTTATGTACAATAACAATGTAGATGACTGAAATCAAAATAAGTATGAAATGCTACAATAAAAAAGGCAAGTCTAAAGAAAGTGATTTTTTTTAATAAAAATGTTTAGATTGTTGCAAATCCACAAAAAAAATCAATGATACTGATGACCTATACTTTGAATAAATAATCAATATCAGTTTGGTGAGCGTTTGACACCCGGCATCACCACCGATCAGCTGAATATAAACAGTGGATGGATCTGAGCAGCACCTCTCTGTGTAGCTGAACGATGGGGGTGCCAGGTGTCTAATCCTCTCCAATCTGATGGCTATGACTTATAATATATATAATATCATTATATAATAATATCACTAGACTGAAGAACCTCTTTGTTACTGAATGAAGAATAACTACTGCTGACACAATTAGCAATATAACTTCTTGGCAGGCTTTATCTTACATGTACAGTAGTTCATTAAGAACAACCTATTAATGTATTTATTTGTTTTCTCAGGTCTTGTACCTTTCCTACTATCGATTTGGGTGTCAGCTTTATCCTTCGGAGGGTGGCACTTTCAACGATACCTGAAGAAAAAGTAAAAGAAGGAGATTTCCTGGCCTTACCTCTTTTCTAATTATACCTCACAGCGATGTCATCATTAAAGCTGTTAATTTGCCTAAAGCTGATGATAACACTAATTCATGGTAAGAATTTATCTAAACTATTATTATTTAACATATGTAATTTGGAAGTATTGCTCCCTGTGGCATTGTCTGCTTGATGGAAAAAAATGTGTTTTGCTGCAATATTATTAAGGTCAATGCTGTATTTGAAGTCAGCCACTTGGGTGTTTGCGCCTAGGGTGGCAGTTTGCGGAGTGGTACGTGCTTGCAAGGGAGAACTAAACATAAATATATTTATATTCCAGCTTCCTCACCTCCTCCCTGCTGGACATTGAAAAGTATTTTTGGGAGATGGAGGGATTCATAGGCGGCACTAGAGGAGAGCAATAATGCCTGTGACCATGTCTCTGTTAGAGAGCTAGTACCACAGCATGTGACTCTGCTGCGCAGGGATACAGACACAGAGAGCCACGAGTTGCAAACAAGAAGCAAAGGCACAAGGATTTCTGCCCTGGCTGGCGCTATGTGAAGTGTTGCACAAAGCAGAGAAGAGGGGCTGCACTATGTAGTTCTGGTGATAACTGCAGGATGGGCAATGTTCACCCCTGCTCTGAAATTTGACTTTAGAGAAAATATTACAAATGGCAAATGTTACTTCCCATGATATGCTTATTCAGAAGAAAATAATACAAATACTTAAAGGGAACCTGTCACCAGGTTTACCCTATATAAAGTAGGGCCAGCACGTGTAAGCCCACTTGTACAGTATTCTAGAATTCTGTATATATGTCCCCAGTCCGCTTTGCAAGGCAAAAATAATAGCTTTTATTATACTCGCCTACGGGGAGGTCCGGTCCTATGAATATCTCTGGTCTTGATCCAGCGCCTCTCCTTTTCTTTGCAATCGCCGTCTTACTTTATATTGGCAAAACCTGGTAACAGGTTCCCTTTAAGTACAGTTGTGTAAAAAAGTGTTTGCCCCTTCCTGATTTTCTATTCTTTTCCGTGTTTATCACACGTAAATGTTTCAGACCACCAAACAAATTGAAATATTAGACAAAGATAAAACAAGTAAACACAAATTGCAGTTTATAAATTAAGGTCTTTATTAAGGGAAAAACAAAATCCAAACCTACAGGGCCCTGTGTGAAAAAGTGATTGCCCCTCTCTTAAAACATAAATTAGCTGTGGTTTATCACATCTTAACCACTGAAAATGTATAAAATTTCTATTCTGAATGTTGATCTAATTGGTTGACTGTCAGGATCAGGACAGACAAAGCTCTTGTAGGAAACATGCAATATGGTTGTACCTGTTCCCTTTATAATTTCTTATCCTTTGGGAGAACTAGGTGGACATGTGTCTTTATTTCAACCTTGCTAAGTATGTGACTATGAAATACACTGCTCACAAAAATAAAGGGAACACTAAAATCCCACATCCTAGATATCACTGAATGAATTAATGAAATATTCCAGTTGTAAATATTTATTCATTACATAGTGGAATGTGTTGAGAACAATAAAACCTAAAAATGTTCAACGTAAATCACAACTAATATCCCACGGAGGCCTGGAGTTGGAATGATGCTCAAAATCAAAGTGGAAAATGAACTTACAGGCTTATGCAACTTTAGTGGAAATGCCTCAAGACAAGGAAATGATGCTCAGTGGTGTGTGTGGCCTCCACTTGCCTGTATGATCTCCCTACAACGTCTGGGCATGCTCCTGATGAGGCGGCGGATGGTCTCCTGAGGGATCTCCTCCCAGACCTGGACTAAAGCTTCCGCCAACTCCTGGACAGTCTGTGGTTGGCGGATGGTGAAAGACATGATGTCCCAGATGTGTTCAATCGGATTCAGGTCTGGGGAATGGGCAGGCCAGTCCATAGCTTCAAAGCCTTCATCTTCTGGGAACTGCTGACACACTCCAGTCACAAGAAGGTTGACATTGTCCTGCATTAGGAGGAACCTAGGGCCAACCGCACCAGCATATGGTCTCACAAGGGGTCTGAGAATCTCCTCTCGGTACCTAATGACAGTCAGGCTACCTCTGGCGACCATATGGAGGGCTGTGCGGCCCTCCAAAGAAATGCCACCTCACACCATTACTGACCCACTGCCAAACCGGTCATGCTGAAGGATGTTGCAGGCAGCAGATAGCTCTCCACAGCGTCTCCAGACTCTGTCACGCCTGTCACAAGTGGTCATTGTGAACCTGCTTTCATCTGTGAAGAACACAGGGTGCCAGTGGCGAATTTGCCAATCCTGGTGTTCTGTGGCAAATGCCAAGCGTCCTGCACGGTGTTGGGCTGTGAGCACAGCCCCCATCTGTGGATATCGGGCACTCAGACCATCCTCATGGAGTTGGTTTCTAACCATTTGTGTAGACACATGCACATTTGTGGCCTGCTGGAGGTCATTTTGAGGGCTCTGGCAGTGATCCTCCTGTTCCTCCTTGCACAAAGGCTGAGGTAGCGGTCCTGCTGCTGGGTTGTTGCCCTCCTACGGCCCCCTCCACGTCTCCTGGTGTACTAGCCTATCTCCTGGTAGTGCCTCCAGCCTCTGGACACTACGCTGACAGACACAGCAAACCTTCTTGCCACAGCTCGCATTGATGTGCCATCCTGGATGAGCTGCACTACCTGAGCCACTTGTGTGGGTTGAAGAGTCAATTCTCATGCTACCACGAGTGTGAAAGCACAACCAACATTCAAAAGTGACCAAAACATCAGCCAGAAAGCATTGGTACTGAGATTTGGTCTGTGGTCCCTACCTGCAGAACCACTCCTTTATTGAGTGTGTCTTGATAATTGCCAATAATATCCATCTGTTGGGGTTCCTCAAGGATCAGTCCTAGGCCCCCTCCTCTTCTCTTTGTATACCTTCCCTATTGGACAAACAATCAGTAGATTTGGGTTCCAGTACCATCTCTATGCCGATGACACCCAATTATACACCTCTACTCCTGACAACACTCCTGCATTATTAGAAAACACCAGTGATTGTCTTACCGCTGTCTCCAACATCATGTCCTCCCTCTATCTGAAACTGAACCTGTCAAAAACTGAACTCCTTGTGTTTCCTTCCTCTACTAAGCTATCTATGCCCGACATTGCCATTTCTGTGTGTGGTTCTACCATTACTACCCAGCAACATGCCCACTGTCTTGGGGTCATACTTGATTCAGAGCTTTCATTCACCCCCCACATCCGATCACTGGCTCGATCTTGTTATCTTGTCTTAGCCTACCACTCTACCCCTGCCCTCCATTCTGCTAATAACCTGCGGTTAACATCCTCAATAATCAGAACCTCCCACTCCCATCTCCAAGACTTTTCACGTGCTGTGCCAATTCTTTGGCTGCACTACCCAGGATAATTTGATTAATCTCCAATACCCACAGTTTTAAGCGTGCCCTAAAAACGCATTTCTTCAGACTGACCTTCCACCTCAACACCTTAATCTAACTATCCCTGTGTTGCCCATTAAAAAATTTTATAATAACCAGGTTCCTCGTATAATGTTCTCATATGCTTTATGCATTTAATAGCCCTCTGTGTCTGTACTGTTACATATTTTGGCTGATAACCGGTTCATGGAGCATTACATTAACACCCGATTTCTTACAATATGGGTCATCAGAACATTGAAAGCAATTGCTTCCTTCTACAGTTGTGTCCAAAAGTATTGACACCCGTGCAATTCTGTCAGATAATACTCAGTTTCTTCCTGAAAATGATTGCAATCACAAATTCTTTGGTATTATTATCTTCATTTAATTTGTCTTAAATGAAAAAACACAAAAGAGAATGAAGCAAAAAGCAAAACATTGATCATTTCACACAAAACTCCAAAAATGGGCCAGACACAAGTATTGGCACCCTCAGCCTAATACTTGGTTGCACAACCTTTAGCCAAAATAACTGCGACCAACTGCTTCCGGTAACCATCAATGAGTTTCTTACAATGCTCTGCTAGAATTTTAGACCATTCTTCTTTGGCAAACTGCTCCAGGTCCCTGATATTTGAAGGGTGCCTTCTCCAAACTGCCATTTTTAGATCTCTCCACAGGTGTTCTATGGGATTCAGGTCTGGACTCATTGCTGGCCACCTTAGAAATTTCCAGTGCTTTCTCTCAAACCATTTTCTAGTGCTTTTTGAAGTGTGTTTTGGGTCATTGTCCTGCTGGAAGACCCATGACCTCTGAGGGAGACCCAGCTTTCTCACACTGGGCCCTACATTATGCTGCAAAATTTGTTGGTAGTCTTCAGACTTCATAATGCCATGCACACGGTCAAGCAGTCCAGAGGCAGCAAAGCAACCCCAAAACATCAGGGAACCTCCACCATGTTTGACTGTAGGGACCGTGTTCTTTTCTTTGAATGCCTCTTTTTTTCTCCTGTAAACTCCTGTAAACTCTATGTTGATGCCTTTGCCAAAAAAGCTCTACTTTTGTCTCAACTGACCAGAGAACATTCTTCCAAAACATTTTAGGCTTTTTCAGGTAAGTTTTGGCAAACTCCAGCCTGGCTTTTTTATGTCTAAGGGTAAGAAGTGGGTCTTCCTGGGTCTCCTACCATACAGTCCCTTTGCATTCAGACGCCGACGGATAGTACGGGTTGACACTGTTGTACCCTCGGACTGCAGGGCAGCTTGAACTTGTTTGGATGTTAGTCGAGGTTCTTTATCCAACATCCGCACAATCTTGCGTGGAAATCTCTTGTCAATTTTTCTTTTCCGTCCACATCTAGGGAGGTTAGCCACAGTGCCATGGGCTTTAAACTTCTTGATGACACTGCGCACGGTAGACACAGGAACATTCAGGTCTTTGGAGATGTACTTGTAGCCTTGAGATTGCTCATGCGTCCTCACAATTTGGTTTCTCAAGTCCTCAGACAGATCTTTGGTCTTCTTTCTTTTCTCCATGCTCAATGTGGTACACACAAGGACACAGGACAGAGGTTGAGTCAACTTTAATCCATCTCAACAGGCTGCAAGTGTGATTTAGTTATTGCCAACACCTGTTAGGTGCCACAGGTAAGTTACAGGTGCTGTTAATTACACAAATTAGAGAAGCATCATATGATTTTTCGAACAGTGCCAATAATTTTGTCCACCCCCTTTTTTATGTTTGGTGTGGAATTATATCCAATTTGGCTTTAGGACAATTCTTTTTGTGTTTTTTCATTTAAGACAAATTTAATGAAGATAATAATACCAAAGAATTTGTGTTTGCAATCATTTTCAGGAAGAAACTGAGTATTATCTGACAGAATTGCAGGGGTGTCAATACTTTTGGCCACAACTCTACCTTTCATGTCTCCCCTATTTCCTCATAGATTGTAGGCTTGCGAGCAGGGCCCTCATTCCTCTTGGTATTAGTTGATCTATGCGTTTATTGTTAAAGGGCCACTGTCACCCCCTCCAGCCGTTCTAAACTAAAAGAGCCACTTTGTACAGCAGTAATGCTCCCAACTGCCGTCACTCTTCTCTTCTGCGGCGCTGGTCGCCGCCCCCTGAGCGCTGTTTCTTCTTAAATCCGGCGCCTGGGGCAGGCGCAGTCTTCATTGTCAGTCACAGCTCAGATGCAGGGTGCCTGACTGCGCCTGTGCGGGCAGTGCGGCCACCCTGTTCCTGAATCCCCGCCCCGCACTGTGTTATTCATTATGCACAGTGCGGAGCTGGGGTCCCTGGGCATGCGCAGTGCGCTGTTTAGACGCTCCCCAGCTCAGACGCTCCCCAGCTCAGACGCTCCCCCAGCTCAGACGCTCCCCCAGCTCAGATGCTCCCCAGCTCAGATGCTCCCCAGCTCAGACGCTCCCCCAGCTCCCCCGCCTTCCCAGGAACCCCAGCCCCGCACTGTGCATAATGAATAACACAGTGCGGGGCGGGGATTCAGCAACAGGGTGGCCGCACTGCCCGCACAGGCGCAGTCAGGCACCCTGCATCTGAGCTGTGACTGACAATGAAGACTGCGCCTGCCCCAGGCAGGCACGCACAGCGCAGGCGCCGGATTTAAGAAGAAACAGCGCTCAGGGGGCGGCGACCAGCGCCGCAGAAGAGAAGAGTGACGGCAGTTGGGAGATTCATAGAGGACGATTCGGACCGCCTCCAGGTACAAAATCTGGTATTTGTGGCCAATTTTTAAAACGCTTTATTGAGGTAATAACTGAATCAAAAACTAAAAGAGCCACCTTGTTAGACTGCAGCATTACTGCTGCACAAGGTGGCTCTTTTAGTTTAGAACGGCTGGAGGGGGTGACAGTGGCCCTTTAAGCTGTAATGTCTTTTGTCTGTAAAGTGCTGCGGAATATGTTGGCGCTATATAAATAAAATAATAATAATAATAATTATTATTATACATGTACAGCATGATAATGAAGCCAGCTCACAAGAATACTCAGGGTATGTGCACACGTTGCGGATTGGCCGCTGCGGATTCGCAGCAGTTTTCCATGCGGTGCACAGTACCATGTAAACCTATGGAAAACCAAATCCGCAGTGCCCATGATGTGGAAAATACCGTGCGGAAATGCTGCGCTGTATTTACCGCAGCATGTCAATTCTTTGTGCGGATTCTGCAGCGTTTTGCACCTGCTCCTCAATAGGAATCCGCAGGTTTAAAAACGCAGGAAATCCATGGTAAATCCGCAGTTAATCTGCAGGTAAAACGCAGTGCATTTCACCTGCGGACTTTTTAAAAATGGTGTGTAAACATCCGCATACGAATCCGCAACGTGGGCACATAGCCTCAGGCTTTCACTGTAGTAAAGGTCAATGAAGGAAGAATCAAAATAAATGATCAGCAAACACAATTTTTTTTAACCAAATCGGCATACTTGGCCATTTAATGGCAAAATTGTCAGGTTCTAATTACTTTTATGTGATATGTTTGTCCATCTTACGCTAGCAAGCTATCCTAGCTTCCAATATTATGCAAGAATTCAAGCACATTGCCACTGAACTTTGTATTCTCCCATTGGCTTTAACCATACCTCCCAACCATCCCGGATCCAGCGGGACTGTCCCGATTTTGACAGTCAGCCCCGCGATCCCGGGCGGGACATTAGTTGTCCCGCACTGGTTGTGAGGTGTGTATATCACCCGGTCAGTCCCTGATCCCCTGCACCCGCCCGCAGAGAACTGCAGCATATTGGCTGCTCTGTGCGCACAGGCTCAGGACCTGTGATGAAGTCACAGGATGGGAGGAGTCAGGGGGTCACATGATCGGGAGGACCTCCGTGTACAGGACCTTGCTGGTTGTCATGATGCTGCAGGAAGGTAAGCATATGATATGTGTGAGGTCAGGAGGTGTTTACAGTGTGGATGTAGCAGAGCCGTGTGTGTACAAGGTTTATGGATCGGAGCAGCATGTGAAAGGTGTATGGAGCAGAGTCGTGTGTGTAAGACGTGTACGGAGCCGTGTATACGAGGTGTACGGAGCGGAGCAGCATGTGTGCGAGGTGTGCGGAGCAGAGCCATGTGTGTACAAGGTATATACGGAGTGGAGCAGCGTGTGCAATGTGTATGGAGAGGAGCCATGTGTGTATGAGGTCTACGGAGCGGAGCCGTGTGTGTATAAGGTGTATGGAGCTGAGCCATGTGTGTGCAAGGTATACGGAGCGGAGCAGCATGTGCAATGTGTACGGAGCGGAGTCGTGTGTGTACGAGGTGTACGGAGTGGAGCCGTGTGTGTGCGAGGTGTACTGAGTGGAGCCGTGTGTGTGCGAGGTGTACGGAGTGGAGCCGTGTGTGTATGAGGTGTACGGAGTGGAGCCGTGTGTGTATGAGGTGTACGGAGCGGAGCCGCATGTGCAAGGTGTATGGAGCGGAGTCGTGTATGTACAAGGTGTACGGAGTGGTGCCGTGTGTGTACAAGGTGTATGGAGAGGAGCCGTATGTGTATGAGGTGTACGGAGCGGAGCCGTGTGTGTGCAAGGTATACGGAGCGGAGCAGCGTGTGCAATGTGTACGGAGCGGAGCCGTGTGTGTACGAGGTGTACGGAGTGGAGCCGTGTGTGTATGAGGTGTACGGAGTGGAGCCGTGTGTGTATGAGGTGTACGGAGCGGAGCCGCATGTGCTAGGTGTATGGAGCGCAGTCGTGTGTGTACGAGGTGTATGGAGCGGAGCCGCATGTGCAAGGTGTATGGAGGGCAGTCGTGTGTGTACGAGGTGTACGGAGCGGAGCCTCATGTGCAAGGTGTATGGAGCGCAGTTGTGTGTGTATGAGGTGTACGGAGCGGAGCTGTGTGTGTACGAGGTGTACGGAGCGGAGCAGCATGTGCAAGGTGTATGGAGCGCAGTCTTGGGTGTACGAGGTGTATGGAGCGGAGCCATGTGTGTACGAGGTGTACGGAGTGGAGCCGTGTGTGTACGGATGTATGGAGAGGAGCCGTGTGTGTATGAGGTGTGCGGAGCGGAGCCGTGTGTGTATAAGGTGTATGGAGCAGAGCCATGTGTGTACGAAGTGTATGGAGTGGAGCCGTGTGTGTACAAGGTGTATGGGGAGGAGCCGTGTGTGTATGAGATGTACGGAGCGGAGCCGTGTGTGTACGGAGCGGAGCCGCATGTGCAAGGTGTATGGAGCAGAGTCGTGTGTGTACGAGGTGTATGGAGCGGAGCCGCATGCGTATGAGGTGTACGGAGCGGACGCTGGCTGTGTCGGATCGGAGCAGATATTGCTCCTCGCTCTGACACTGACTGGCACAAGAGACACGGAGGTCTTTATCAGTGGCGTATCACAGCTGCAGCGACATGAGCAGTCAGCGGCGCAGCTGGATGACACCATTCAGTGCCGTGGGAGTGGAAGCTGCCGGCTGCCGCGAGGGAGTGCGGTGAAAGGTGTCTGTGTGTAGTGATGGAGAAGGCAATGATGGGGGTGGGGTAACCATGTGTGGCCATTATACTGCACCCAGCATTGTGTGGGGCCATTATACTGTATGGAGCATCATGAGGGGCCATTATACTGTACCCAGCATTATGTGTGGCCATTATACTATACCCAGCATCGTGTGGGGCCATTATACTGTACAAAGCATCATGTGGCGCCATAATACTGTATGGACCATCACGTGGGGCAAGTATACGATACGATACGATATGATACGATACACTTTATTAATTATTAATTTATCCCTTGGGAAATTATGGTATCACAGCAGCACAACTTAAATCATAAAAATCATAAAATGAATTACATAATTGACATGACAGTGGAGTTGACAGAAGAACATTATACATTATACATTAGAATAGAACATACACAACGAGTGAACTGAAATGTAGAGAAATAAAGTAGACAATACACTGTATACTGTACGCAGCATCATGTGGGGCCATTATACAGTATGGAGCATAATGTGGCCAATGGCCATTGTACAGTATGGAGTCATGTGTGGCCATTATACAGTATGGAGCGTCATGTGTGGCCATTATACAGTATGGAGCGTCGTGTGTGGCCATTGTACAGTATGGAGCGTCGTGTGTGGCCATTGTACACTATGGAGTGTCGTGTGTGGCCATTGTTCACTATGGAGCATCGTGTGTGGCCATTGTACACTATGGAGCGTCGTGTGTGGCCATTGTACACTATGGAGCATCGTGTGTGGCCATTGTACAGTATGGAGCGTCGTGTGTGGCCATTATACAGTATGGAGCATCATGTGTTGCCATTGTACAGTATGGAGCATCGTGTGTGGCCATTGTACAGTATGGAGCGTCTTGTGTGGCCATTGTACACTATGGAGCATCGTGGGTGGCCATTGTACAGTATGGAGCGTCGTGGGTGGCCATTGTACAGTATGGAGCGTCGTGTGTTTCCATTGTACAGTATGGAGCGTCGTGGGTGGCCATTGTGCAGTATGGAGCGTCGTGTGTGGCCATTGTACAGTATGGAGCGTCGTGTGTGGCCATTGTACAGTATGGAGCGTCGTGGGTGGCCATTGTGCAGTATGGAGCGTCGTGTGTGGCCATTGTACTGTATGGAGCGTCGTGTGTGGCCATTGTACAGTATGGAGCGTCGTGTGTGGCCATTGTACAGTATGGAGCGTCATGTGTGGCCATACTTTTTTTGTTTATAATTATTGTTTACGAAACATTGTGATCAGAAGTGCTAAATGGGTGTGGTTGGGGCGTGGCTAATTGTGAAATGGGTGTGGTCGGAGGTGTGGCCTAAAATTTGCCGCAGCGCGCTACGCTCGCCGCTGACTTTGTCCCTCTTTACCTTCCTCGAAAGTTGGGCGTTATGCTTTAACCCCTCTACCTGTGGGCCATTTTCCATTTTTGTTTTTTGTTCCCCTTCTTCCTAGAGCCATAACTTATTTATTTTTCTCTCAATATGGCCATGTGAGAGCTTTCTTTTGCAGGACAAGTTGCACTTTTGAACAACACCATTGGTTTTAACATATCATGTACTGGAAAACGGGAAAAAAATTCTAAGGGTATGTTCACATGTTGCAGATTCCATTGCAGATTTTTCCTCTTGGATTCTACAGAATCCGCAGGTAAAATGACCTGCGTTGTACTTGCGGATTTCCTGCGGGTTTTAATGCGGATTTTATGCAGATTTTGTGCGGATTTCACCTGCGTTTTTACACCTGTGGATTCCTATAATGGAGTAAGTGTAAAAACGCTGCAGATTCCGCACAAAGAATTGGCATGCTGTGGAAAATAAACCGCTGCGTTTCTGTGTGGAATTTTCCACATCATGTGCACTGCGGATTTGGTTTTCCATAGGTTTACATGGTACTGTACAACCCATGAAAATCTGCTGTGGATCCGCAGCCAAATCCGCAACGTGTGCACATACCCTAAGCGCGGTGAAATTGCAAAAAAGTGCAATTCCAGTTGTTTTTTTTTGTTTTACTATGTTCACTAAATGCTAAAACTGGTCTGCCACTATGATTCTCCATGTCATCACGAGGTCACAGACACCAAACATGTCTAGGTTATTTTTTATTTAAAGGGTGAAAAAAAAAATCCCAAATTTGTTAAAAAGGAAAAAAATGGTGCCATTTTCCGAGACCTGTAGCGTCTCCAATTTTCATAATTTGGGGCCAAGTGAGGGTTTATTTTTTGCGCGCTGAGCTGATGTTTTTATTGATAGCATTTTGGTGTGGATACAATCTTTTGATTGCCGTTATTGCATTTTATTGCAACCAAAAAAACATAATCCTGGTGTTTTTAATTTTTTTTCTGATTACGCCGTTAAGCAATCAGTTTAATTATTTTTTTACATTGATACATCGAGCGATTCTGAATGCGGCAATACCAAATATGTGTATATCTGATTTTTTTTTTTATTGTTTTATTTTGAATGTGGTGAAAGGGGGGTGATTTAAACTTTTACTTCATTTTTTTTAATATGTTTAAAAACATTTTTAGTTTTACTTTTTGCATGTTTCAATAGTGTCCATGGGAAACTAGAAGCTGCAGTACTTTGATCGCCTCTGCTACACACAGGTGATGATCAGATCGCCTATGTGTAGCAGAAATAATCACTTCTGGTGGTCGCAAACTGCTTCCATTTAAGGATTATGGAGGCCACTGTGCCCTTAGGAACCTTGAGTGCTGCAGAAATTCTTTTGTAACCTTGGCCAGATCTGTGCCTTGCCACAATTCTGTCTCTGAGCTCCTTGGCCAGTTCCTTTGACCTCATGATTCTCATTTGGTCTGACATACACTGTGAGGTCTTATATAGAGAGCAAAAATTCTAAGAAAAAAATGCAGCACTCACCCACGATTCTTCACTTCTTTATTGTACAAGACGATCCATTATTCGGATGTGGCACAAAGACGGCTAGGGCTTGTGAGGGGAGCAGGGGTGTGCAAGAACGAGACCTTTTTTCTTAGAATTTTTGCTTGCACTGCTAATCATATATGCAAAGCACCTCCCAAATCTTCCACGGGCTGCAGTTCCCTCTTAGCTGAAGGAAGAATCCTGTATTAGAAAACGAACAATTAGAAAAAATATTTGTTCCTTCAGTGCCAGTGTATCTCTCAACTCTTATATAGAGAGGTGTGTGCCTTTCCAAATCAAGTCCTGTCAGTTTAATTAAACACAGCTGGACTCCAATGAAGGAGTAGAACCATCTCAAGGAGGATCACAAGGAAATGGACAACATGTGACTTAACTATGAGTGTCTGAGCAAAGGGTCTGAATACTTATGACCATGTGATATTTCAGTTTTTCTTTTTTATTAAATTTACAAAAATGTTTACATTTCTATTTTCTTCAGTCAAGATGGGGTGCAGAGTGTACATTAATGAGAAAAGAAATAACTTTTTTGAATTTACCAAATGGCTGCAGTGAAACAAAGAGTGAAAAACTTAAAGGGGTCTGAATACTTTCTGTACCCACTGTATTTTTAAGAAACCTAACTTGGGCGCATCAGTTGTGACACAATCAGAGTTCTTAGATGTAGCATGAAGCAGAACTCAGCTAACACCAGTCTCTCTATGGACATTGTCTATTGACAGTGAGCTGCTTATCAGAGGAGGGGGCAGAGTTGGTGGACTAGGCATGAGGCAGCTAGTCTGGGCAATGATAATGTCCTAGTGATAAAACCTTCATTGTAAGTCAACAACAGCACACAGCCTAATAAGTGATACATCGCTGAAATCAGTGTTTTAACTCCTACCTCATGCTGTCCTCAGATTAAATAGCAAAAACCTGCTGACAGATTCCCTTAAATTATAAAACAGAATTTATTGAGAACCAAGGGATGGAGTAGAGAGATAACCAAACTATTGGGAATCTCCAGCATGGAAACAATTTTAGATTGAAAGTAAAATAGTTGATTTGCTCAGTCATTTTCAATGGACCAATAAATCTTCCTGCAAGCTTTCTACAAGCAGTTTTTGGATGGATGTTATTAGTTGAGAGACAAACTTTATAATCTGGAGAGATGTTGAGTGCGATGCCTGTGTTTATCCACACATCTTGTAGCTACAGCAACAGACAGATTGGATTGAACCTCTGTCCAGATGACATGGATGTCTTGACAAGTGCTATTCACTGCAAGCTACTATGACTATCAGGTCCCAAAGCAGCACTGGCCTTCACGCTTCAACTCCTGTATGTGGAAGTGGACTTACACAGGGGACTTGTCCTCCAATGGCCAGTGGAGCGGTTTGGCAATAATTTTAAGGTCGCCCAGTCAGTAGGGAAGACATGGGATAAAATCAGAAGTCAGAAGAATTGTCAGTAAACAAGCGGTGGTCAAAACCAGGAGGAAAGACAAGGGACAAAATGGGATGTTTGAAGAAAAGTCAGTGAACAGGCTGAGGTCAGATCGAGAATAAGACATGCTGCACAAGAGCTAAATCACAGAAGTGCACCAGCGCTAGCATAAACCATAACTGGCAATTCCTAGCACTAAGCTGTGAGTTTTACTAGGATGTGGCGCTGTCTCATTGACAATAGCAGGGAGCTGATTAATCCTGGACATCACACATAACCATACTGCCGGACACCATGACTGGTGTCCCAGGTCCCGGTCACACTAGTCTCTGTGGTTGGACAGAGCTTGCACCACCCATTGCTTTTGGTACTAACGTCTCCTCTATAACTAGCTCCACCCACAGAATGAAAATGGTAGTACCGAGTGACAGAAGCAGGTGTAGCAATAGAGTCCAGATGAAGATGTGACCGCACGCAACGGTGCTGTTTGAAGTGTTTTCCACAATTTGTGATGTTTTATGTTTACATTGAAGTACCGTATTAATAAAATTGTATTTTTCATGATTCCCAGTAGCCTTCACTGCTATAATTCATAAAGCTTTTGCTCTATGCTTTTGGTGTTCATGCCAAATGTGGGTAAGGGCATTTTGGCCAAACATCCAAAGCACATTGTTCCATAAGTGTTGTGGTTCTTTGTGATGCAACTTTTCCATAGCGCCATGTTCTTTTTAAAAAGAATAAGCTTTCTCCCCGCAATCCTTCCATACTTTTTCTAATTGTACTGTTATATTGTCATGATGGTATTTATGTGTACATTTTTTTTACTGTGCTTACTTATATAGTGCCATCATATTCCACAGCACTATTGTCATCACTATTCTCACACTCTAAATTCTAAAAAAAAAAAGTATCTTTTTCGAGTGTGGGAGGAAACTGGAGTACCCGGAGGAAACCCACACAAACACTGGGAGAACATACAAACTCCTTGCAGATGTTGTCCTTGGTGGGATTAGAAACCTGGGATCGCAGATAGTGCTAATCACTGAACATTTAATATGCTGTCTGAGGCTTTAGAGTCTGAGATATAGTTCTTGGGTTTTTTGTACTTTCTCTGAGCATTGCATGGTCTGAACTTGGGGTGAATTTGTTGGGATATCCACTCCTGAGAAGATTGTCAGCTGTCTTGAATGTTTTCCACTTGTGAATAATCTGTCTCGCTGTAGAATGATAGACTCAAAATTGTTCGTAAATGGTCTTATAACCCTTCCCAGGTTGATGGGAATGGGAATAGCTTCTCTGAAGTTATTTCTGATTTGCTGATTTCTTCTGCTTTGATATTTTGTTAACACTCATCTGAATTCTGATTTTTAAAGAGGTATACACACTTCCTGATGAAAAATTTGATGTACTTAATTAGAAGCACTTGGTTGCTCCTTTATTATGGAACAGTAAGGGTGTAATTCATTTTGCTCACACTGCTTCAGCATTTTGGCATAGTTTTTGTCAAATAGATTAAGCAACATTACTCTGGCACTGAGCTCTGTTCCTTCCTTCCCCTATGGTTGGCGTCCTTTGTTCTAGTCTGGGCTTGCTCAGGCAGTTTTTGCTGCCTGAGTATTGAGGTATCAGCTTTTACTACCAAGCTACTCTATATATTTACTCACATAACTTTGCTGAATAAAGATGACAGATTGCCAACCCTTCTTAACTTACTTCTTACTAGTGTAATAGGATGCAGGTACTGAGTATGTCACCACGGAACAGACAGACCAACTGTTGAGGGGAATTTATTAACAGGAGTAGATTCTCCTCGCAGGGAGTAAACGGGGGGTTAATAGAGGTAAAACAATAGTAAACAGGTAAACGGAAACGAAAGGGTTAACGAGTATTCTTGTAACTTATCAGTCCAGGGAGGTCCTGACTGAAGGGTCCTTATTCCAATGTGGGTACAGTCACCAACAGCACTTGAAAAGTCTGAAGTCTTTCCTGTCTTCTGAGAACTGGAGACTCCTGGAGACTCCGGGGTTAAACCTTTGCAGCCTGTTCTTCTCAAAGTGAAACTGGAACCAGGAAATAGCACAGTCTCCGTCGCTGCTGCAAGAGCCTCTGTGCACCAGGCTGACAGTCTCTCTGTAGTAACGGTGTCACACACACACTGGGCAGTTACTTATCACACTCAGGGATCTTTGCTTGTCACTGCGGTCATCAGGGCTGCACAGTCACTGTCTCTGATTCAGGAGGCTTCCAAATCTACACCCCCACATCCAGCCTTTACTCTGGTGGGTATCTCAGCCTCAGTGCCCTCACGGGGAGCACTACTTTTAGGGGAGCACGGCGCTGCAGCCTGCCCTCTCTTTGGCGCGCTGCCTTCTCTCTGCTCTCCCGCTCTTTTCTGACCACTCCCCCTCTTTTCCCAGCAGTCCCCTGGTCCCCTCTGTCCAGGGCAGAACGTCTCCCCCCAACAACCCAGCTGTCTGACTATGTGGTTCCAGGCAAGGAGCAGGGAAAGCAACCTCCTTACATTCCCCCTCTCTTAAAGCTCGCCATTCCACGGGCGAGGTCTCTTCGTGCTTCTCTTTGTTCTTCTGAGGGGAGTCAGATACTGGCAATCCTTGCATCTCCTTCTGCCTTTCTTCTTGCACATACTCCCAAACTAAATGGTTTAGGAGCTGTTCATCGGTCAGGTTGAGATATGCTTTCTCTGCTTCATCAACAACTGCTGTCCTCTTCTTCTTTTTCTTCTTCTTCTTAGCCTTGCCGGTAGCAGGTGTTTGCGTAGGGACTTCTTGCTCGGGTTCCTCAGTCTGGGGGCTTAGTACAAGCAATCCTTCTCCATAGCTCCCCCTCTCTTTGACAGGAGCATTCTCGTCGAAGCTTGAGTCAGATGAATTAAGACCATGCAGGCCGGACTCTTTGTCATCTGCGCCGGGCTCTGCGGACATCACTTCCCAGGGCTTCTCAACCACACGCCCTGTCTCACACAGCTGCTCCATTTCCCCTGTCCGATCAGGAACTGGTGAGCTGACAGCCAACACACTCTTCACATCAGGGGACGACATCAGTGGTTCCTCCTTCTCATCGGCTCGGACCTTGAAAACGAGTGTCGCAGGAACACTTGGCACTTTCTCTCCTTCTTCAGGACCTCGTGCTGGGCAGGGTAGTAAAGCACTTTGGTGGTCCTCTCGAGTGAACGTTACTTTCTTCCCGCTGGACTGAGTCTCACCAACAAAACCTTCAGACCCAGGCTGTAGATTCACCAGGTTCGCCTTTACGTGTTGGGATAGCGCAGTCATTTCACCAGAGATGCCTGACACCTTCTCCACCTCTCCTTGGCGTCCGACATTGTGGTACTGTCTTGCCCTAGGTGGAACTCTTCTCTTCCTGCCGTACCATTCCCTCCAGGGGCGACGTTCCCTCCAGTTAGCAGGACCCTCAGAGGGGTGAGTGGATCTCTGCCACCGCTCTTCTCGGGTAGGGCAATTTCTGGACATGTGTCCCACCTTTCTGCACGTCCAGCACTCACGTCTGCGTCTGTCTGGAGGGCGCTTCAGTCTGGATCGTTGACCTCGGCGGGGAACACCTCTCATCTGCGGTTGCTCTTCACCCCAGGATACAGAGTTACACTCTGGGGCCACCACCGAAGCCTTCTTCATGCTGCGCACCTCTCCTCTAACTCTTTCTGGCGGCTCTCGCACGTTACCTCGGGGTATGCCGCTGGTCCCCAAAACCGCAGTAAGGGCTTTCCCCAGACTCTCAATCTCCTCCCAGATTCTACTTATCTTCAGCTGGGAATCTCGGGTCCACATTGCCTCCTCTTCATTCTGACTGGGTGCTCCGCAGTTGTAGCATCTAGGCAGTATTCTTCGCCGAGCGGCACTAGTCTCACTTTGGGGGGCTGTCTCTCTTTCTCGCACCAAAGGGCTGTACTCTGCAGCAGGGATCTTCTTATATTCAGCCACCTCCTCACGGACTTGCTTAACCTCCTTCTTCAAGTCTTCTACCCATTGAGGGGCTGTTACCTCCCTGCTCCATACCTTTCCTACCACCCCTTGCTCTTGCTCGTGCGTGCGTGCCTCACTCCTGACCTCAGAGAAAGTCATATCTAGCTTTACGCGCATGCGCTCTCGCAGAACCTGTTTCATCAACACGTCTCGCAAGCCTGTCACCAGTTGGTCTCGCAGCACAACGTCAACTGTCCCCACACCTATGCCGTCCTTCCGTATAATGGCAGTATGAAGCTCTTGCAGTGCGTTCATATATTGAGTCACGGTCTCCCCCTCTCTTTGTACCCGGTGGAACAGTCGCATGCGCAGCTCCCCTACGTCAGTGGGGTCCCCATGCGTCTCCTCAAGTATACGTAATACTTTGTCCAGGGTATCTCTCGCCTGGGGGGGTCTGAGCATAACAGACTCCCGTGCATCCCCCTCTAGGGCCATCACAGCTATTTCCGCCTGCAGAGCCGGTGTCATAGGATGCATCCGCATCATCCCTCGGATGCGCTCCGTCCAACCCCACAACATGACATTACTCCCTGAAAATCTTGGCAGGTTAGCCAACATAGCTCCCAGGGAGATGCTAGACCTGGGACCTCCCTCAACTGCTTGGTCTGCCCCTTCCGCGCTACCGTGTGACATCCTGCCGTCTACGCCAAGTGTAATAGGATGCAGGTACTGAGTATGTCACCACGGAACAGACAGACCAACTGTTGAGGGGAATTTATTAACAGGAGTAGATTCTCCTCGCAGGGAGTAAACGGGGGGTTAATAGAGGTAAAACAATAGTAAACAGTTAAACGGAAACGAAAGGGTTAACGAATGTTCTTGTAACTTATCAGTCCAGGGAGGTCCTGACTGAAGGGTCCTTTTTCCAATGTGGGTACAGTCACCAACAGCACTTGAAAAGTCTGAAGTCTTTCCTGTCTTCTGAGAACTGGAGACTCCTGGAGACTCCGAGGTTAAACCTTTGCAGCCTGTTCTTCTCAAAGTGAAACTGGAACCAGGAAATAGCACAGTCTCCGTCGCTGCTGCAAGAGCCTCTGTGCACCAGGCTGACAGTCTCTCTGTAGTAACGGTGTCACACACACACTTATCACACTCAGGGATCTTTGCTTGTCACTGCGGTCATCAGGGCTGCACAGTCACTGTCTCTGATTCAGGAGGCTTCCAAATCTACACCCCCACATCCAGCCTTCACTCTGGTGGGTATCTCAGCCTCAGTGCCCTCACGGGGAGCACTACTTTTAGGGGAGCACGGCGCTGCAGCCTGCCCTCTCTTTGGCGCGCTGCCTTCTCTCTGCTCTCCCGCTCTTTTCTGACCACTCCCCTCTCTTTTCCCAGCAGTCACCATGTCCCCTCTGTCCAGGGCAGAAAGTCTTCCCCCCAACAACCCAGCTGTCTGACTAAGTGGTTCCAGGCAAGGAGCAGGGAAAGCAACCTCCTTACACTGTTATTCACACCTTCATCTAAACTATCAAGTTATCTGATCATTAGTTCATTTCTGCTGTTCTAATGCAGTCTACATCTTCAACTTGTGTCAGTTTTTTTGGTATTTACTAATCATCTTATCTCAACTATCCTGGTGCAGCTTACATTTACCATTCTGCTTTGTGTAACCACACTTCTGCTGCAAGATACGCATTTTGTTCCTATTATTCTATTCCTATATAACCTCCATATTTAGCTGAACTGCATCCACTCCTTCCCATCTGCTCACCTGCAAACCCTGCTGTGCTGGTCCTTGCTGATCCATGTATTGTCTTCATCGACTTCTTCAATGACAAGCCTGTGCTGCTCATGTACGGTATACCTCCAACTTAGAGAATCCTCCTCATCTGGCTCATCGTGTAGGCCCATAACATTGTTAGGTATTGTTGTTTATCTGAGGTTGTATTGACCCAGTTTTAAGCTCTTTTAAAGATGATATTTTCTTTTAAGTATGTCCTGATACATAAAACGTTAGAATTCAAAGAGGGTGTACTTAGTTTTGAAAGGCTCTATATTGTTATAGGAAACTTAGCATGTTGCCATTCCTCCAAAACTGATTTAAAGTCAAGAAGTTCCTGGCTGCAATGGAATAATTTCGCTCAACAGCAAAGAGTTTCCTGGAGAAGAAACCATGGGGGTGGTTTCTCAACTTAATCAGAGAACAACAAGATAATACTTGCAATTCCTATGGAGAAGACATCCAGTTCAAGGGGAAAAAAAAGCTCGCTGACTTCTGGATGATGCTAAAACATGACCTGAGAAGATTAAAAGATTAATATGCAGAGTTTGGCCAGTTCTGAGAATTTGCCCCCTTCAGAGTCTATGTAACACTGAACAGAAACATCCTGGTGATGAGATCTTTGGAGAAAATTAAGATGAACAAGAACATAATGATTTAGAATATCACGTACGAGCTCTTTTAAAAATGCTGACACATGGCTGGAGTATTACACAGACCAAAGGGCATGCCTAAATATTCATGGTGACTGTCACGGGTATTGAATGCTGTCTTCCATTTATCTCCTTCCTTGATGTCAATCAGGTTGTAGGCTTAGCAAAGATCTAACTTATTAAATATACAAGCTCCTTTGATCCGATTGAACAGTTCTCAAATGAGAAGCAAAGGGTAGTGATAATTTTTTGTGATTTTGTTCATGCCCCAGTAGTCGATGCATGGTCTGAGAGAACCATCCTTCCTTTATACAAAAAGGAATCGCCAGCATGAGGTATAGATTTTCTTTTACATAGGTGTGCACAGAGCGACTTCAGCCTCAGTTATAGACAAGGGGGAAAACATTGTCTTTTTGAGGTGGTCTCAGCACTTTGCTTGGAAAATCTACTATATAATTGTCTAAGGGTCACTTCTGTCTGTCTTTCTGTCTGTCTGACACGGATATTCATTGGTCGCGGCCTCTGTCTGTCATGGAAATCCAAGTCGCTGATTGGTCGCGGCAAAACGCCCACGACCAATCAGCGATGGGCACAGTCCGGCGGCAACATGGCCGCTCCTTCCTCCCCGCAGTCAGTGCCCGCTCCATAATCCCCTCCAGTCAGCGCTCACACAGGGTTAATGGCAGCGGTAATGGACCGCGTTATGCCGTGGTGTAATGCACTCCGGCACTGCTGCTATTAACCCTGTGTGACCAACTTTTAACTATTGATACTGCCTATGCGGCATCAATAGCTAAAAGATCTAATGTTAAAAATAATTTAAAAAAAATAAAAAATCGTTATATACTCACCGTCCGTCGGCCCCCGGATCAGGAACAGGCCTTCCCCACTCCTCGCAACGCTCCGTGAGACCACTACATCATCATCTCGCAAGACCGCAATGCATGGAGCGGTCACCAGAGCGTCGGTAACCGCTTCGCCTGGATGTGGGGCCAACGGAAGGTGAGTATATAACTATTTTTTATTTTAATTCTTTTTTTTAACAGGGATATGATGCCCAGATTGCTATATACTGCATGGGCTGTGCTATATACTAAGTGGGCTGTGCAATTTACTACATGGGCTGTGCAATATAATACGTGGGCCGTGCAATATAGTACGTGGCTGTGCAATATAATACGTGGGCTGTGCAATATACTATGTGGGCTGTGCAATATAATATGTGGGCTGTGCAATATATTGTACTATGTGGGCTGTGCAATGTAATACGTGGGCTGTGCAATATAATACGTGGGCTGTGCAATATTAAAAGGGGGCTGTGCAATATATGCAATGCGTGGGCTGTGCAATATACTGCGTGGGCTGTGCTATATACTACATGGGCTGTGCAATATAATACGTGGGCTGGGCAATATACTACGTGGGCTGTGCAATATAATACATGGGCTGTGCAATATAATACGTGGGCTGTGCAATATAATACGTGGACTGTGCCATATACTGCATGGGCTGTGCTATATACTACGTGGGCTGTGCAATATAATACGTGGGCTGTGCAATATAATACGTGCGCTGTGCAATATACTACGTGGGCTGTGCAATGTACTGCGTGGGCTGTGCAATGTACTGCGTGGGCTGTGCTATATACTATGTGGGCTGTGCAAAATAATACGTGGGCTGTGCAAAATAATATGTGGGCTGTGCAATATAATACGTGGGCTGTGCAATATACTACGTGGGCTGCGCAATATACTACGTGGGCTGTGCAATGTACTGCGTGGGCTGTGCTATATACTACGTGGGCTGTGCAATATAATACGTGGGCTGTGCAATATAATACGTGGGCTGCTATATACTACGTAGGCTGTGCAATATACTACGTGGGCTGTGCAATATACTACGTGGGCTGTGCAATGTACTACGTGGGCTGTGCAATGTACTGTGTGGGCTGTGCAATATACTACATGGGCTGTGCAATATACTACGTGGGCTGTGCAATATACTACGTGGGCTGTGCTATACACTACGTGGCCTGTTTTATACACTACATGGGCTGTGTTATACACTACGTGGCCTGTGTAATACACTACGTGACTTGTGTTATACACTACGTGACCTGTGTTATACACTACGTGGCCTGTGTTATACACTATGTGGGCTATGTTATACACTACGTGGGCTGTTATACACTACATGGACTGTGTTACATACTGCGTGCGTGGGCTGTTATATACTACGTGAGCTGTGTTATATGCTACGTGGGCTGTTATAAACTACGTGGCTGTGTTATATGCTATGTGGGCTGTTATACACTCCGTGCGCTGTGCTATATACTACGTGGCTGTGCTATATACTCCATGGGCTGTGTTATATACTGCATGGCTGTGCTATATACTCCGTGGGCTGTGCTGTATACTCCGTGGGCTGTGCTATATGCTAAGTGGCTGTGCTATATACTACGTGGCTGTGCAATATACTACGTGGCTGTGCAATATACTACATGGCCTGTTATATACTACATGGCCAGCTGCGAACAATCAGCGACAGGCGTAGTCCGGCTGCGAATTGGCGCAGGATTTGAACCACGCTTCACTAATTGGTCACGGCCGGCCGAATCCTGTGTATTCTATGTATTATTCTAAAATCTTCATAAATAAACTTCATACATATTCTAGAATACCCGATGCGTTAGAATCGGGCTACCATCTAGTCTAATATATAAAGCTGAATGTGTGTATGTGTGTATGTGTGTATGTCCGGGATTGGCATCTGAACCGTCGCAGCTACAGCCACAAAATTTTGCACAGTCACACGTCTGGACCCCGAGAGCGTCATAAGCTATGTTGTGAGGCGAAATTTTAACCCCGCACTTTCCAATTCACCAAACAATTTTGCCCCTATCTACATAATGGGGAAAAAGTGAAAGGAAAAGTGTTGGAGGCGTCGCAGCTACAGGCACAAAATTTTGCACAGTCACACGTCTGGACCCCGAGAGCGTCAAAGCTATGTTGTGAGGTGAAATTTTAACCCCGCGCTTTCCAATTCACAAAACAATTTTGCCCCTATCTACATAATGGGGAAAAACTGAAAGGAAAAGTGTTGGAGTCGTCGCAGCTACAGGCACAAAATTTTGCACAGTCACACGTCTGGACCCCGAGAGCGTCAAAGCTATGTTGTGAGGTGAAATTTTAACCCCGCGCTTTCCAATTCACCAAACAATTTTGCCCCTATCTACATAATGGGGAAAAAATGAAAGGAAAAGTGTTGGAGGCAAATTAACAGCTACCAGATGTGAACAAGGGGGACTTAAAGAATGAGAGCGATGGCGCCAAAGAATATATACTGTACAGTTGCTAAGGTGGGGCCCCGACATGGGATAATCACCACACCACCACGGGGATATGAACACACACACAAAATGCGCCACACACTACCACGTGCTCGAACACATATACCACCCTCAGCGCACATTTCACCACACATACACCAACCTTGCCACATAAAAGTCGAAACACAAAAGTCGCCGCTCAAAACTCGCCACGCGCAAAGCTCTCCACATGCAAAACTCGCCACACGTGCAAAACTCACCTCATGGAAAACTTGCCACACGCAAAACTTGCACACGCGGAAAATTGCCACATGCACAAAAGTTGCAACACATGCAAAAGTTGCCTCACACAAAACTTGCACATACTCAAAAGGCACCACACATAAAACTCGCCACGCGCAAAACTCGCCATGCCAAAACTTGCTGCACACAACTTGCTACACTAACCTGTCACATGCAACTCGACACACAAAAAGTTGCTACACGCATGTCGCCACACAAAACTCATCTCACAAAAGTCGCTACATGCATGTCACCACATGCAACTCAACACACACAACTTGACACACGCCCTAAAACACACACAAGTCTGGTATTATCCTTCAAAAATAAAAATCTGATTAATAAGCAGACAAACTACAAGAGCAACAAATGTACCATATAGGAATCCGGCAGCTGTCAGTCACATGACCAGTCTATTATGTGTATGTGTGAGCTAATATATACTGCCAGGGGGTGGGCTTACTGTTGGCTGGGGATTTATCAGGCTGCCAATTTAGCTTACAAATACTGAGGTAAAAATACTGACCAAATAACGTGTGAACGAGGTCTAATACAGGAGGAGATGACATACAGATATATACTATATACAGGAGGAGATGACACACAGGTATATACTATTTACAGGGGAGATGACACACAGGTATATACTATATACAGGAGGAGATGACACACAGATATATACTATATACAGGAGAGATGACACACAGGTATATACTATATAGAGGAGGAGATGACATACAGGTACATACTACATACAGGAGGAGATGACATACAGGTATATACTATATACAGGAGGAGATGACACACAGGTATATACTATTTACAGGGGAGATGACACACAGGTATATACTATATACAGGAGGAGATGACACACAGATATATACTATATACAGGATAGATGACACACAGGTATATACTATATAGAGGAGGAGATGACATACAGGTACATACTACATACAGGAGGAGATGACATACAGGTATATACTATATACAGGAGGAGATGACACACAGGTATATATTATATACAGGAGCAGATTACCTACAGGTATATAGTATATACAGGAGGAGATGACATACAGGTATATGCTATGTATAGGAGGAGATGACATACAGGTATATACTATATACAGGAGGAGATGACACACAGATATATACTATATATAGGTGAGATGACACACAGGTATATACTATATACAGGAGGAGATTACATACAGGTATATACTATATATAGGAGGAGATGACATACAGGTATATACTATATACAGGGGAGATGACACACAGCAGGTATATACTATATACAGGGGAGATGACATACAGGTATATACTATATACAGGAGATGACATACAGGTGTATACTATATATAAGGGAGATGACAAACATGTATATACTGAGGTGAAAATGAGAGGTGTGAGGTGAAAATGAAAAGGTGTGAGTGCAAAATGAGAGGAGTGAGGGAAAATAGTGGAGTGATCGGAAAATGACAGATGTGAGGTCGAAATGACAAGTGTTAGGGGGGAATGAGAGGAGTGAGGGGGAAAATAAGAGGAGTGAGGGGGAAAATGAGAGGTGTGAGGGAGAAAATGAGAGGTGTGAGGGGGAAAATGAAAGATGTGATGGGGAAAATGAGAGGCGTGATGGGAAAATAAGAGAAGTGAGGTGCTATAACTAACCACAGATATTTACTATGCCCAGGCAACGCCGGGCTCTTCAGCTAGTATTATATATTTGGAAAATCGTAATAAAAAGGCATATTGTAAGCTATGGAATTTGAGTAGTAAAAGGTTGAGGTAAAGAAGTTATACAATACTGAAAACATGATGAACCCCCCGGGGGTAATCTGGTCAGTTGACAAATTAGCGGTACATGTATGTCATGAATCCCAATGGCTAGGGATAGCACAGGACAAGCAAAGTACAAATATATTACGGACGAGCTCTAGGGTGATGGAACCTGGGCTGACCGCTGCCCTACGCCTGACAAACGCAACTAGAGATAGCCAGGGAGCGTGCCTACGTTGGTTCTAGACGCCACGCACCAGCCTAAGAGCTAACTAGCACTGCAGAGAAAATAAAGACCTCACTTGCCTCCAGAGGAATGAACCCCAAAAGATATAGTTGCCCCCCACATGTATTGACGGTGAAATGAGAGGAAGGCACACACATAGAGATGATATATATAGTTTTAGCAAATTGAGGCCCGCTGTAAACTAGAAAGCAGAACGATACAAAAGGGGACTGAGCGGTCAGCAAAAAACCCTAATCAAAAAAACCATCCTGAGATTACAAGAACCCATGTGCCAACTCATGGCACATGGGGAGAACCTCAGTCCACTAGAGCTACCAGCTAGCATAGAGACATAATAAGCAAGCTGGACAAAAAACCAAACAACTGAAAATCAGCACTTAGCTTATCCTGAAAGATCTGGGAGCAGGTAGGCAGGAACCAAACAGAGCACATCTGAATACATTGATAGCCGGCAAGGGAATGACAGAAAGGCCAGGTAAAATAGGAAACACCCAGCCTCTGATGGACAGGTGGAAACCAAAGGCCGCAACCCACCAAAGTCACCCAGTACCAGCAGTAACCACCAGAGGGAGCCCACAAACAGAATCCACAACACATGTAGTCTTAAGCACAGTAGTCTTAGGAGCACAGGTGCATCTGTAAAGGGTAGATATTTAAAGGAAAATTCCTCAAAAGGAAAAGGTCCCACTTGGATTAACACTTTCTTGGTGCAAAAACTGATAAGACTATTTATAATAGTGGAGCCATTTGCCAAGATGACCTGACATGATTCTTGTACAGAAATAAAATGAAGTCTAATCCTCCTAGTCAACAAAGAATCAGTAACATTTTATGTAGCACCTGAGTCCACCAAAGCTTTAGGCTATGTGCACACGATGCGGATTTGTTGCGTTTCCGGAACGTTTTTTTCTGTGCGGAAATGCTCTAAAAACACAATGGATTACTTAAGCAATGTTAATCAATGACATTCCTGAATTGTTGTGCACTTGATCCGGAAATGTCCATCCTTATTCACAGCATTTTATTTTCCGCAGCATGTCACTGCTGATCTGTAGCGTTTCTGCACCCATTGACTTATATTGAGTCAGTCAAATCCATAGCAAATACGCAGGTGTAAAAAGGTTTGCGGATTTGCTGCAGATTTACTGCTAAAAATGCTGCAAATTGTCAAAGGGAAATTATGTCTGAAGGAGGAAGAGTGTGTGGGCGTAGTATATGTGTGTGTCTGTGTGTGTGTCTCTGTGTGTGGGCGGAAAATATGTTCTCTGCAGAGAACATGTGCGTGTGTCTCTGTGGGCGGAGAACATGTGCGTGTGTCTGTGTGTGGATGGAGAATATGTGTGTGTGTCTGTGTGTGGGCGGAGAATATGTACGTGAGTCTGTGTGTGGACGGAGAATATGTGTGTATGTGTCTCTGTGTGTGGGTGGAGAATATACAGTTAGGTCCATATATATTTGGACAGAGACAACATTTTTCTAATTTTGGTTATAGAAATTACCACAATGAATTTTAAACAAAACAATTCAGATGCAGTTGAAGTTCAGACTTTCAGCTTTCATTTGAGGGTATCCACATTAAAATTGGATGAAGGGTTTAGGAGTTTCAGCTCCTTAACATGTGCCACCCTGCTTTTAAAGGGACCAAAAGTAATTGGACAAATGACTCCAAGGCTATTTCATGGACAGGTGTGGGTAATCCCTTCATTATGTCATTCTCAATTAAGCAGATAAAAGGCCTGGAGGTGATTTGAGGTGTGGTGTTTGCATTTGGAAGGTTTTGCTGTGAAGTAAACATGCGGTCAAAGGAGCTCTCCATGCAGGTGAAACAAGCCATCCTTAAGCTGCGAAAACAGAAAAAACCCATCTGAGAAATTGCTACAATATTAGGAGTGGCAAAATCTACAGCTTGGTGCATCCTGATAAAGAAAGAAAGCACTGGTGAACTCATCAATGCAAAAAGACATGGGCGCCCACAGAAGACAACAGTGGTGGATGATCGTAGAATAATCTCCATGGTGAAGAGAAACCCCTTCACAACAGCCAACCAAGTGAACAACACTCTCCAGGAGGTCGGCGTATCAATATCCAAATCTACCATAGAGAGAAGACTGCATGAAAGTAAATCCAGAGGGTTCACTGCACGGTGCAAGCCACTCATAAACATCAAGAATAAAAAGTCTAGACTGGACTTTGCTAAAAAACATCTAAAAAAGCCAGCACAGTTCTGGAAGAACATTCTTTGGACAGATGAAACCAAGATCAACCTCTACCAGAATGATGGAAAGAGAAAAGTATGGCGAAGGAGTGGTACAGCTAATGATCCAAAGCATACCACATCATCTGTAAAACATGGCAGAGGCAGTGTGATGGCTTGGGCATGCATGGCTGCCAGTGGCACTGGGTCACTAGTGTTTATTGATGATGTGACACAGGACAGAAGCAGCCAAATGAATTCTGAGGTATTCAGAGCCATACTGTGTGCTCAGATCCAGCCAAATGCAGCAAAACTGATTAGTCGTTGTTTCATACTTCAGATGGACAATGACCCAAAACATAAAGCCAAAGCAACCCAGAGGTTTATTAAAGCAAAGAAGTTGACTATTCTTGAATGGCCAAGTCAGTCACCTGATCTCAACCCAATTGAGCATGCATTTCACTTGTTAAAGACTAAACTTCAGACAGAAAGGCCCACAAACAAACAGCAACTGAAAACCACCGCAGTGAAGGCCTGGCAGAGCATCAAAAAGGAGGAAACACAGCGTCTGGTGATGTCCATGAGTTCAAGACTTCAGGCAGTCATTGCCAACAAAGGGTTTTCAACCAAGTACTAAAAATGAACATTTTAGTTAAAATTATTGAATCTGTCCAATTACTTTTGGTCCCTTTAAAAACAGGGTGGCACATGTTAAGGAGCTGAAACTCCTAAACCCTTCATCCAATTTTAATGTGGATACCCTCAAATGAAAGCTGAAAGTCTGAACTTCAACTGCATCTGAATTGTTTTGTTAAAAATTCATTGTGGTACTGTCTGTAACCAAAATTAGAAAAATGTTGTCTCTGTCCAAATATATATGGACCTAACTGTATGCGTGTGTGTGGGCGGGGAATATGTGCGTATGTCTCTGTGTGTAGGCGGGGAATATGTGTGTGCATCTCTGTGTGTGGGCGGAAAATATGTGCATGTGTTTCTGGTGTGGGCACAGAACATGTGCGTGTGTCTCTGTAGGCGGAGAATATGTGCGTGTGTCTGTGTGTGGATGGAGAATATGTGCGTGTCTCTGTGTGGGTGGAGAATATGTGTGTGTCTCTGTGTGGGCAGAGAATATGTTCCTGTGTGTCTGTGTGTGGGTGGAGAATATGTTCCTGTGTCTGTGTGTGGGCACAGAATATGTGCGTGTGCCTGTGTGTGGGCGGAGAATATGTGTATGTGTGTCTGTGTGTGGGCGGATAATATGTTCCTGTGTCTCTGTGTGTGGGTGGAGAATATGTGCGTGTGTCTGTGTGTGGGCGGAGAATATGTGCGTGTGTCTGTGTGTGTGTCTGTCTGTGTGTGTACCCATGAGACGTGTGTACCCAGGCGTCGCCTGATGGGACTACTATTCCCATCCAGCTACATGTTTTGTCACATGTAACAGAGACAGCATGAGTCGATGATGGGAGAATAGTCTTGAAAACTTAAACTCTGAGGAATTGGAGAAGAGTGACACAAGTATTATGAAGATATTAACCTTAGGTGATGTCTCCATCCTCACCCTGGTCTGGAGTTTTCTTGCTTGGTGTTCAGCTTAGAACAGTCTATATTTGAATGACTTTGGTCTCCACAATAAATATACATGATAATTTGTCTGCCAGGCCTTGAATTTTCTCTGAAGGGGACAATACTTTATAGCCAATTTGAATAGGTTTCACAGTTTCCTCCCTGGGGAGAGACTTATATGGATCTCAGACATTCGGTTCACAAGGCTGGTTGTCGAAAATGGGTTGAACACAACACCGTTTATTTAAATTATTTATTTAAATAATTAAAAAATACAGTGTGAGGACCCCTCTATTCTTGATAACCAGCCTTGCTGAAGCTGACAGCTGAGGATTGCAGCCCCATCTGTGAGTTTTGCGTGGCTGATTATAGAAAATAGAGGGGAACCCACTCTGGATTTTTTTTTTATTTATTTACAGCGCAGTAGCCGATTGATGAATACTCCTATCAGACGCTCCTGCTTTCACTGTTATTAGCGGCAGCAGGTGCAGGCTGATGGGAGTAATAGTTCCATCAACCACTGCTTGCTGTATTTGCTTTCACTTGAATACAACTCTCATCATTCTCCCCTGATCGCCGGCAGAGCAGGAGAGAATAATGAGAGCATCTTAAGCACCCGGCACCTCGGAACAATGCTTATTGTACCGCTGCTTACTAGGTGCCGGGACGTATCACACGGATGACATCCCAATGTGTCATATGTGTGCGGTACGTTTTGCGGTCCGTGATGACAGTAAAAAATGGAGTTGTCTACGTTTAGGTCACATGGACACACGGTCTGTGGAAACAATGCCGTGCTACGTGTGTAAGTGTCTCCGGTACATGTGAAAACTGTCACCACACGTACCGGAGACACGGACGTGTAAAAGAGCCCTAACTAAGCCATTATGGATTTCTACAATTGCTAACTTACGTAATACTATAGGTTATATATTGTGCAAAGACCCTTTTTAAAGATGCTTTTAAAAGTTTCCTAATTCCCTTGTGTACTTTTACTTTTGAAGACATTTTATGACATTAAGATCATGTCTTCGCATATGGAAATTAGCCTTTCTGCATTTAATTTTGTACTATTCTTGCAAACAGTATTATAGGATTATAATAGGACAAATTAAAACATATTATGTTACTAATTCTATTATGTACGGTAAGTGATAATAAAATTAGGTGTAAAAGTGCCCTCCCGCACTCTTGTTTATTATTCTTTCTCCATGACCTTATTTAAACCCATAGGGACTCTATACTTACATTTGCCATACAGATATCATTACTGAAGGCAATTCCTCCCCCAATAATTATACTGCCATTCCAAACAGGTGGTAACCTTGCAGATTAACAGCCCAGTCATAACTTCCAACAATGTCTCAGTTATCCAAACTATACTTATACCAACATTACTAAAGGGTCATTCCCAAAATCACATTGTGGTTTTATAATAAGGTTCACATATGTTTATTCATTTGTGCCAATTTATTTATTTTACTTATTTATATAGCGTCATTAATTCCATAGTGCTTTACAGACATCATCATCACTGTCCCTATTGGAGCTCACAATCTGCATTCCCTATCAGTATATCTTTGGAGTGTGGGAGGAAACCAGAGAACCTGGGAGAAATCCACATAAACATAGGAAGAACATAAAAACTCCTCACAGATGTTGTCCTTGGGGGAATTTGAACCCAGGTGCTAATATAACTCATTTTTAAATGTGCCACATTTTGCACATATCACCCTCAAAAAGATGCCCTTTCCGGCTCCAATTATCCTGCAGTTGTCATTGGATCTATCCTGCTATATTTACAGTGCTCCTGGTTAATCATGCGAACTGCAGTCTTTCATGTGGTTTCCATCCAACAAGTATCTGCTCTGCCTCCACCTCTGATATAGAGTATACTCTTCCTTTACAATACACTATTCATAGAATCATAGAATGGTAGAGTTGGAAGGGACCTACGGGGTCATCGTGTCCAACCCCCTGCTCAATGCAGGATTCACTAAACCATCTCAGACAGATGTCTGTCCAGCATTTGTTTGAAGGAGAACTCACCACCTCTCGTGGCAGCCTGTTCTACTCACTGATCACCCTAACTGTCAAAAAGGTTTTTCTAATATCTAATCTGGATCTTCTCCCTTTCAGTTTCATCCCATTCTCGTGTTTCTATGTGCAAATGAGAATAATGATGATCCTTCTACAATGTGACAGCCCATGAGATATTTGTAGACAGCTATTAAGTCTCCTCTTAGCCTTCTTTTTTGCAAGCTAAGCATTCCCAGATCCTGTAACCGTTCCTCATAGGACATACTTCACAGATCACTCACTACCGTGGTAGCTCTTCTCTGAACTTGCACCCACAAGCTTAATTGTTGTTATTGGGATCAGTTGTGTTTGTTATATCAACAAAAAGTAGCAATAATCTGTAAAGTATAAAAGAAATTATACATTTTTTTTTAAATTATTTAAATAAAAATGTAAATCTGAAAATTGTGCTTTGCATTTGCATTTATTCATCCTCCCTGACTCAATACAATGTAGGACCAACTTTTGCTGCAATTACTGCTGCAGGTTTTTTGAGGTATGTCTCCACCAGCTTTGCACATCTAGAGGCTGAAATTTTTGCCCATTCTTCCTTGCAAACTAGATCTAGTTCAGGGAGATTGGATGGAGAGCGTCTGTGAACTGCAATTTTCAAGTCTTATCACATATTCTCAATGGGATTTAGGTTTAGACTTTGAGTGGTCCATTCACACACGAGTATGCTTTGATCTAAACCATTCCATTGTAGCTCTGGTAGTATGTTTAGGGTCGTTGTCTTACTGGAAGGTAAATCTATGCCCCAGTCTCATGTCTTTTACTGCCTCTAACGGGTTTTCCTCTAGGATTGCCCTGTATTTATCTCCATCTATCTTCCATTCAACACTGATCAGCTTCTCTGTCTCTGCTTAAGAAAAGTATTTCCACAGGATGATGCTGCTACTACCATGCTTGACATTGAGGATGATGTTTTCAGTATGATGTGTGGTGGTGTTAGATTTCTGACACACATATCATATTGACTTTAGCCAGGGCCGGCCCGAGAGATTACGGCACCCTAGGCGAAACTATTTTGTTGTGCCCCTACTACTTTTAACATACCTCCCAACTTTTGAAGATGGGAAAGAGGGACAAAGTTTGCTCGGCAAATTTTAAGCCACGCCTCTGACCACACCCATTCATAACTAGCCACACCCATATCCCCGTCCCAACCACACCCATTTAGCACTGCTGATCAAACTGTTTCATAAAGAATAATTATAAACAAAAAAATATGGCCACACAGTGCTCCATACTGTATAATGGCCACACATGATGCTCCATACTGTATAATGGCCACACATGATGCTCCATACTGTATAATGGCCACACATGATGCTCCATACTGTATAATGACCACACATGATGCTCCATAGCTACTCCTACACACGCGGCTGCGCTCCGTACACACGCGCTCCGCTCCATACACTTCGTACACACGCGGCTCCGCTCCGTACACCTCGTACACATTTAGCTCCACTCCACACACCTCATACACACATAACTCCGCTCCATACACCTCATACACACGGCTCCGCTCTGTACACCTTATACACACATGGCTCCGCTCCATACACCTCATACACATTCAGCTCCGCTCCATACACCTTTTGCCTTTTGAAAAGATTTTTTATAATTTTTTCTATTTTTTCTCTGGCGCCCCCTTAGGGTCTGCGCCCTAGGCGGCCGCCTAGTTCGCCTATACGTTCGGGCCGGCCCTGACTTTAGCCCCAAAATATCTACTTTGGTCTCATCTGACCAAAGCACCTACTTCTACATTCTAGCTGTGTCCCCTTATACATAGCTTTTTGCAAACTGCACGCAGACTCCTTATGGCTTGCTTTCAAAAGTTGCTTTCTTTTTTCCACTCTTACATAAAGGCCAGATTTTTGAAATATATAACTAATAGTTCTGTGGACAGATTCTCCCACCTGAGCTAAGGTTGCTTCTCTAATCAGTGCTCTCCTTGCTTGGCCTGTCAGTTTAGGTGGACGGCCATGTGTTAGTAGGTTTGAACTTGTGCCATACTCCTTCCATTTTTAGTTGTTAGATTGAACAGTGCTCTGTGAGACGTTCAGAGCTTGGGCTATTTTTTTATATAACCTAAACCTGCTTTGCTTTTCTCCACAAGTTCATCTCTGACATGTCTGGTGTGTCTTTTGGTTTTCATGATACTGTTTGATCCCTTAAGCAAACCTCTGAGGCCTTCACAGAACAGCAGTAGTTATGCTGAGAATAAATTCCACACAGGTGAACTCAATGTAACAATTAATTATGTGACTAAGAGTACTGTCACACTCTGCAACTTTCCAACGATCACGACCAGCGATGCGACCTTGCCATGATCGTTGGAAAGTCGTTGTGTGGTCGCTGGAGAGCTGTCACACAGACCGCTCTCCAGCGACCAACGATGCCGAAGGCCCCGGGTAACCAGGGTAAACATCGGGTTACTAAGCGCAGGGCCGCGCTTAGTAACCCGATGTTTACCCTGGTTACCGTCGTAAAAGTAAAAAAAAACAAACAGTACATACTCACATTCCGGTGTCCGTCAGGTCCCTTGCAGTCTGCTTCCCGCTCTGACTGAGTGCCGCCGTAAAATGAAAGCAGATCACAGCGGTGACATCACCGCTGTGCTCTGCTCTTATATTCCGGCCGGCAGTCAGTCAGAGCGGGAAGCAGACTGCAAGGGACCTGACGGACACCGGAATGTGAGTATGTACGGTTTGTTTTTTTTCACATTTACGACGGTAACCAGGGTAAACATTGGGTTACTAAGCGCGGCCCTGCGCTTAGTAACCCGATGTTTACCCTGGTTACAAGCGAACGCATCGTTGGATCGGTGTCACACACACCGATCCAACAATGACAGCGGGAGATCCAGCGACGAAAGAAAGTTCCTACGACGTACGATTCTCAGCAGGGTCCCTGATCGCTGCTGCGTGTCAGACACAGCGATATCGTATGGATATCGCTGGAACGTCACGGATCGTACCGTCGTAGCGACAAAAGTGCCACTGTGTGACAGTACCCTAAGTCAACAATTATGTCAAGTTAAGGCTCACAAAAAATAATGAAATAATGAAAATTTGGACTACCACAAAATGACAATCATGACCTCTCATAGTACCAAATATAATTCCAAAATGTTACCAAGTCAGTGGCCACTCATACATTCTAAAGGCACGGCTACAGGTCTAGCTCCTAGCCCCTTGACATGTGGAGCTAATTCATTCTCAACCAAATTAAAAAGCTGACCTCTATGTCCTTTCCACATATTACATCATGTTCACATATCAGACACATACAGCGCAGATACTGTTCACATATCAGACACAAACAGCAGACACCGCTCACACATGCATCAGGCACACTGTCACATATGAGACACATGCAGCACACATACTGCTCATATGTCAGATACACTGATGAGCAAAAGGGCAACAATGTTTTGAACTTTAGACTTTCAGGCTCCATATCTCATCCTCCACTACTGCTAGGAACTTGAGATTGTTATTATTTTATAGAAATAGAGGAGAACAGAACCAATACATATATATATGCACACCAGGGATGCAAAATACACACAAAACTACTTTATTGTCATGTAGAGCACAAACATAGTTGAAAACAATTAAAAATGACAACACCCCATCTGTAAATGAGCTAATGTAAGCAACGCCTTTATACCATAATATGCAACAAATAGTTCCCGACCTGTGAAGTAGCATATACACTGTGTTCCAAATTATTATGCACAAAGAGTTTAGGAGTGATAAGGTAAGAATTTTTTTGTTTGTCATTTAAACTCATTGATGGTGATGTGTGTCAGGGCTCTTTATATCACTGAAAGCAATTGCAGATACCTGTGCACATTAGTTTGGCAGGTGTGTCCAAATAAAGGCAAGACTACTTAAGAAGGCTGTTCCACATTATTAAGCAGGCTACATTTTTTGCCAAAATGGGAAAAAAAAAGGATGTGTCGGCTGCTGAGAAGCAACAAATTGAGAAGTATTTAGGTCAAGGCATGACTACAATCAACGTTGCCAAGACACTTCATGGTGATCATCGCACAACCAAGAAGTATGTAGCTGATTAGGAAAAATTGAGGACTCTTTCCAACAGGCAATTGCGTAAGGTTAAAAGAGCAGCTGCAGAAATGCCTTGTCATAGCAGAAGACAAGTTTTTGAAGCTGCTGGTGCCTCCAACGTCCCCAGAACAACAAGATGCAGGGTCCTTCAGAGGTTTGCAGCTGTGCGTAAGCCATCCTGTCGACCACCACTATCCACTGCGCACAAGCAGAAATGGCTCCAGTGGGCCAAACGATACATGAAGACTGACTTCCAAACTGTTTTGTTCACTGATGAGTGCCGTGCAATGCTCGATGGTCCAGATGGATGGAGTGGAGGATGGCTGGTTGATGGACACCCCGTGAAAACACGGCTAAGGCGCCAACAAGGAGGAGGTGGAGTAATGTTTTGGGCTGGAATCATGGGGAGAGAGATTGTCGGCCCCTTTATGATCCCTGAAGGGGTAAAGATGAACTCCATAATCTATGTGGAGTTTCTAAAACAACACTTCGTGCCATGGTTCAAGAGGAAGAACCGTGCTGTCCGCAGCAAGATTATTTTCATGCATGATAATGCACCGTCTCATGCTACAAAAAACACATCTGCATCTCTGGCTGCTATGGGCATAAAAGAGGACAAACTTATGATGTGGTCACCATCTTCCCCTGACCTCAACCCCATTGAGAACCTCTGGAGCATCATCAAAAGGAGTGTCTATGATGTCGGGAGGCAGTTCATATCTAAGCAACAGCTCTGGGAGGGTATTCTGTCCACATGCAAAACAATTGAAGCAGAAACCATCCAAAAACTGACAAATTCAATGGACGAGAGAGTTCAGAAGCTTCTTTCGAACAAGGGGTCCTATGTGCAAATGTAACATCACCTAGAATAAAGTTTTCACTTGAAAACTGTTTGATTTCATTTTGTAATAAGCTGATAATGCTTATTATAACTTCACAATTCACCATTTTTTTGTTCAAAATAAAAAAAAAGGTTGAAAACTCTGCTGTGCATAATAATTTGGAACATGCATTTTGAGTGTTTATTTTTTTTTTAAAAAAGATACTGTTTTCATAGGCAGTTTGTTCCAAAACATTGCAATTATACTAGAATAGTAGATGACTGGAAACTAACAATGACTGCAATTCAGATAGGTAATTTAGAGAAAATATGAGGAAATATTATTTGCATAATAATTTGGAACACAGTGTATACATGCAAGGCAATCAACACATGACGGCAGTAAAGAGTATATGTGTAGCAGGACAAGTAATCAGCAATGACAATACATATAAATGTATGCTCAATATGGTCTAGTAATTAGCAATGAAAATACATAGTGTATGCTCAATATGTTCTAGAGAGTCAGTGCCAAAACTACTCCTATATATTAAACGGGACCAGCCAGAAAGACAGTAAGTGTGCGTCCCCACGGGGAAACAATTAGCATCAAATCTGCTGACAAAATGTCCTGTGAAGTGGTCGGGGGTTGCAAAAACAAAACCTCCAGGGTGTCCAGATGTTTGTAATGTAGCCCACAAAGGGATAATAGAGAGGGAGCACAAGAAATCTGAGGTAGTAAAAAATGGAGCACGAAAAGCAATGAATGCAAATACTACCCAAGGAGTCTGCTGTGCCAAAAGGAGTCTGGAGTGATCCAAGGGGGATCCAGAGTCAGACCCTGTGCACCCCTGAGAGGTTGAAGGCTGTAAAAGCAGTGGGACCCTGGATGGCAAAAAATAGATGGGTTATCATTTTATGGACAATCATCTTGGCTATCTCATACATAAATTTGATTTTCAACCATAAAGCATATGATTAGTTTTGCAGATGCTTGTCACATCACTGCATTGTTACTGTTTTGCTCCTGATTCTGAATATATACTTAAAATTAATTATTTTGTTAATCCACATTTGGCATTCATCACTGCCTGAATCCTTCTGGAAATGCTTTTGATAAGATTCAAGCATCTCTTGACCAAAATCTGTTCCCAGGTTTCTTCTACATGTTCCCATAATGGTGCATACTGGTCAACTCACTTAGCTATTATGGATGAGTGAACGTGTTCGGTGATACTAGGTTATCGCTTTGCGAGTAATGGGCGGTGCTCGATGTTAAACCGAATCACCGTCCTGCATCTTTGGCACCTGTTACACAGCCAATAAGCATGCTGGGATTGCCTGTGAGTCACTGTAATGCAACTGCCATCTTGGTTGTGGCATTACTGTGATTGGCTGGCCGTCTGACGTCTTCAAGGATTTTAAAAGGACAGGAGCTGCCCGACCTGGCACACTGATGCCATTTCACAGCTTTGTGACACTTCATATTGGAGGGAGAGATTGCTTGTCTAGGCATGTGCGCACAGTACAACAAATCAGAGAGCTTTAGTGTAGATACTGGTGCTGAAGCTGAGCCATCATACTATCAGTGCTTCCAAGGGCTAATTGTTTGTAGCACATACATTCTGCATTAGTCTAGGGAGGGAAAGAGAGTCACGGGAGCAGGAAGAGTGACAGAATCCAGTCTGTAGACAGGGATTAGGCCTGTGCAGTCTGATGGCAAATACAGTTCTGGCAAAAATTAAGAGACACTGCAAAATGTTCAGTTTGTCTGATTTTTCTCTTTATAGGTATATTTTTGGGTAAAATGTAAATTGTTCTTTTATTCTATAAACTTCTGACAACATGTCTCCGAATTTCCAAGCAATAAATTTTGTATTTTTTTTCTCACAAAGAAAAATGGTCAAAATTAAAAAAAACAAACAAACAGTGCTTTCAGACCTCAAATAATGCAAAGAAAACAAGTTCATAATCATTTAGTAACAACAATACTAATGTTTTAACTCAGGAAGAGTTCAGAAATCAATATTTTGTGGAATAACCATGATTTTAAATCACAGCTTTCATGCGTCTTGGCATGCTTTCCACCAGTCTTTCACACTGCTTCTGGTGCAAAAATGTAAGCAGTTCTTCTATGTTTGATGGCTGGTGACTATCCATCATCCTCTTGATTACATTCCAGAGGTTTTCAATGGGGTTCAGGTCTGGAGATTGGGCTGCCCATGACAGGGTTTTGATGTGGTGGTCTCTTAATTTTTGCCAGAGCTGTATATAGCTGCAGTTTTTTATGTTATTTTATGTTATTTTTTATGTTATTAAACAATTGAATATATTTTAATCCATCAAGTATTACGTGCTTTGAGGTACTTTTTGTTTTATATAATACACCCAAAAATCATTGAAAATAGTTTCCTGGGCTACATTTCTCAGCCATACACTATTTCGTAGTGTGGAGTACATTTCTGTGATCTCTAAAACTGCTAAAATGCTTTTAAAAATATTGTAGGCTTCCATTTTTCACACATACAATGTTGCATGGTCTGTGAACATTTCAGTGATCGTTTAGGCTATGTGCACACGCTGCGGATTTTGTTGCAGATCCGCAGCGTTTTTGGACTTGCGGAATTGCACCAAACCGAAATGTAGTGCACAACCAATGTTAATCTATGTGAATCCAGAATTGGTGTGCACATGCTGTGGAAAAATCCATGCGGATTCGCAGCATTTTATTTTCTGCAGGATGTCAATTCTTTAATAAGTAGTCCCATCATCTGGCTACTGTGTTGATTATTAGAAAAAAAAAACATTTACATATGCAGATACAGTACATATTCACCATACGGCTAATCCCCGATGCCCTCGATTGCCTGCAAAAAAATAAAAATAATAATAAACCAACACAAATACTCCTTGTTCCGATGTAATCCATTTAATAACGAGTGTCCCAGGACAATCTCCCATGTAGAGCTGTCACATAAGGAGATGGGACCGCTCTACAAGGGCTCCAGTGATAAAGTGACAGGAGGTATCCTCCTGCACTGTATCACTCCACCGCTTAGAGGTAATTGGAGTTTGTCCTGTCACTTGCGGCACCGCTGCGTGAGGAAATTCTTAGAGATGCGCCATTTCTGGGGTGGCTGAAAGCTGGTGTTTGTAGCCAGGGGGGCCAATATCCATGGCCCCTTCCTAGGCTATTAATATCAGCCCGAAGCTGTCTGCATAGCCTTTTCTGGTTGTTATTAATTATAGGGGGACCCCACATTTTTTGGGTCCCCTATAGACAGTAAAGGCTAAATATACAGCTGTGAGCTGATATTAATAGCCTGGGAAGATCCATGGGTCTTACCCCCTTCCCAGGCTATAAACATCTGTCCCCAGGCGCTGGCTTTCCCTCTCAGGTTTGGAAAATTTCACAAGAAACCACGCCATTTTTTTTCCATGTTTTAAAAAAATTAAACAGATATTGCGTTTAAGGCCGGGGTCACACTTGTGAGAAACTCGCTCGAGTCTCGCACCTCAATATCCGGCACTACCGCCGTCACTCAGGACCGGAGTGTGCGGCTGCACGTATTTCTTTGCAGCTGAATGCTCCAATCCGAGTGCCAGTGGCAGTGCCGGGTATTGAGGAGACTCGTGCGAGTTTCTCGCAAGTGTGACCCCGGCCTAAGGCAGATTTTGTGTGTGTGTCTTTAACTCTTTAGGTACCATTTTATTATGATTATTACTAAAGATCAGGCTTGGTATTATCTATCTATCCATAGATATATCTATCTACCAATCTTTATATATATATATATATATATATATATATATATATATATATATATATAGCTATATCTATCTGTCTATCTATAGATACAGCTCTATAGATATAAATTAAGAGTCCACCACATCAAAACCCTGTCATGGACAGCCCAATCTCCAGACCTGAACCCCATTGAAAGCCTCTGGAATGTAATCAAGAGGATGATGGATAGTCTCAAGCCATCAAACAAAGAAGTATTGCTTAAAGGGAAGGTGCCATAAAAAAAAAATTCTTTACAGCAATTGAAAAAATGTAAAGAATTAATGTTTACATTTTCTTAAAAAATATTATCATTTGTTCATAATTTAGTAAAATATGAAAAATAATTTGAAAAGTTTTGGAATTTCCACTTTCAAACACTAGGGGGAGCAGCTAATGAAATTTGACAAACACCTAGTGTACAACTAGCTCACATCACAGCACTGCAGTAATTATGGGCGGAATCTGCTGACGTGTGTGATGTCTCCTCTCCTTCCCTTCTAGGTGTTTGCTAAGGGATAAGGAGGATGATATTCAGGAACTCAGTGAGCAGCCATTTTGTTGGTGACTGCAGAGTTATACTGACAAGTAGACCGTCACTGAGGATGGCAGGGAGCAAGGATTCTGGGAGATATATGGTGGAGGGAGCAGGGTGACAGCAGCACAGAGTATTTCAGGAGAGCAGTGTGCTGGTCTTTGGGGGGCACCATGTTCAGTGCGCGGAGCAGCCAGGGATTGTACATAGAGCGCTGTCTTTTATACACATGGATGGACAGTCTGCTTGTCTGCTCCCCAGAAATCCAGGAAACATTTCTGTGGATTGATGGCCTGTTCTAATCCAGACATTGCATGCAGACCCCATTCCCCTCCTCAGATCCTGTCTTCTCCATCCTGTCCTGGCGATGTGTGAAAGCAGGGCGACAGGCGCAGTCGGGGTGACGCTGGGAAGGAAATGTAGCCATATAGTAACGATAAAAATGAGACCCCTCTCTTCAGCTGCCTCACCAGCCCTCCCCTGACTGCACCTTACTGGAGGTCATGCTGCCCCCTCTATTACCCCAGACTCGTGTGCAGGTGCTAGGCCAGGACCACCATAGAATGGGTCCCCTTTCTGAAGATAATACTGCCATAGTGTTCTCACATAATACCGCCATGTAGATCACACATAATACCGTCATATAGATCACACACAATACTAATAATAATAATAATAATAATTTTATTTATATAGCGCCAACATATTCCGCAGCGCTTTACAACTTATAGAGGGGACTTATACAGACAACAGACATTACAGCATAACAGAAATCACACTTCAAAACAGATACCAATAGGAATGAGGGCCCTGCTGCTCGCAAGCTTACAATCTATGAGGAAAAGGGGAGACACAAGAGGTGGATGGTAACAATTGCTTTAGTTATTTGGACCAGCCATAGTGTAAGGCTCGGGTGTTCATGTAAAGTAGGGTTGAGCGACTTTCATTTTTTTAAGATCGAGTAGGGTTTTGGGAAACCCGATTTTGTCCAGAGTCGAGTCGAGTGCAGTCGGCCGATTATCGCTAAAAGTCGGGGATCGACCGAAACACGAAACCCAATGCAAGTCAATGGGGAAGCATAGTCGGCAGTGAGTGGAGGCCAGGAAAACACCTACAGTGCCCATTTTAATGCCAAAAACATCCATTCTTGTTTCTGAAGCTTGCCAATCTTAATTAACTGTATAATAATAGTTGGGCATAGGGAATTGGGGGAAAGTTGTGGGGGGAGTAGGGCTGGCTCAAGTTTTTCGTGGGCCCAGGAAATGCGGACTACGTCACGGCGGTGTTGCAGGGAAAGGTAAGTATTTAAAAGTTGCAAGTGCTGTGATCCTGAGCAAGCAGGGGGGGCCCACTCGTTCGCATTGCCACTGGCACAGGGCCCCTCAAAGTACGGCGGTGTGTTTGCATGGCGGGGGCGCCTCCCACCAGCAGCGACACTTTTGCGTACTCTGAGGGGCCCTGTGCCAGTGACGTCGCCAACGAGTATGCCCCCCCACCTGATGAAGGAACCTGCACTTTCATCTGCACCTTCCTCTTTGTCCCTGTGTAAGGTGGTATAACATGCGGGAAGGGGAACCTTACTTTCAGCAGGGACAGATTCTGGCTGTGTAGAGTACAAGGGGAATGTAGTGGTCTAGGTCAATGTACCAGCAGACTCATTTAGCAGTGGCTGGGCAATGGGCAGGATGAGGAGGAAACAGATATAGGGCCAAAGAATAAAGTAGGCTACATGCAGTTCAAAATTGGTAACAGGACTAAACAGGCGGCATTGCTTTGTTCAGTGGAGTAGCAAACCCAAGAGCAGCAGACACTGTTTCAAGGGCCTAACCACACTAGTAGGCCAAATGCAGTTTAATATCTGATAGTATAGGGCGAAAGCCAGAATGTGGAAGCTCAGCTTTGTTCAGTTGAGGACAACACCAGGGAGTGGCAGACACCTTTAGTAGGCCGGAAAAGCCTATTGCATTTTTTAAAATGGTAATTTGGAGCAGAAGGTTGAAGCTCAGCTTTATTTAGTTGAGGGCAACACCAGGGAGGGGCAGAAGCCGTTAGTAGGCCCTAACCACCATTTTTTTTTTTTTTAAAACCACTTAATGAGAGCCGGAAGGTTGAAGCTCAGCTTTATTTAGTTGAGGACAACACCAGGGAGGGGCAGAAGCCGTTAGTAGGCCCTAACCACCATTTTTTTTTTAAAACCACATAATGAGAGCCGGAAGGTTGAAGCTCAGCTTTATTTAGTTGAGGACAACACCAGGGAGGGGCAGAAGCCGTTAGTAGGCCCTAACCACCATTTTTTTTTTTTTTAAAACCACATAATGAGAGCCGGAAGGTTGAAGCTCAGCTTTATTTAGTTGAGGGCAACACCAGGGAGGGGCAGAAGCCGTTAGTAGGCCCTAACCACCATTTTTTTTTTAAACCACATAATGAGAGCCGGAAGGTTGAAGCTCAGCTTTATTTAGTTGAGGACAACACCAGGGAGGGGCAGAAGCCGTTAGTAGGCCCTAACCACCATTTTTTTTTTTAAAACCACATAATGAGAGCCGGAAGGTTGAAGCTCAGCTTTATTTAGTTGAGGGCAACACCAGGGAGGGGCAGAAGCCGTTAGTAGGCCCTAACCAAAGTTGAAGGCCAAATGCAGTTTAATTTCTGATACTATAGGCCGAAAGCCAGAAGGTGGAAGTTCCGATTTAGACAGTGGAGGACAATTTGAATTAGGGACTGCAGACAGACTTAGTAGGCTGTCCCCTGTGGACCATGCATCCACCACATTAACCCATTGCGCCGTAATGGACACGTAATCTTCCGTGGCCATGCCTACAGGTCCATGCGTCTGTTGTCAGGTGCACCTTTGTACTCACAGATTGCCAGAGTGCATGGACAATGCGGTCTTCTACATGCTGGTGGAGGGTTGGGATGGCTTTTCTCGCAAAAGAAGTGTCGACTGGTTAGCTTGTAGCGTGGTACAGCGTAGTCCATCATGGCCTTATTAATAGTAAATAAAATATATAACTAGGCTCTATGAACTTTTAAATAGGTTCCAGGGGTACACGGGCAGCATTGGTGTGGTCAGTGGAGGAGTATTGCAAGTAGGGGCTGCAGACAGGCTATCAAAGGCCTAAAATAACAAACAGTAGGCAGTCATGGCAGTTTTACATCGGTTACATGGATACACAGGCAGGCACTCCAGGCAGCATTGTGCTCAGTGGAGGAGTATTGCAAGTAGGGGCCGCAGACAGGCTATCAAAGGCCTAAAATAACAAACAGTAGGCAGTCATGGCAGTTTTACATCGGTTACATGGATACACAGGCAGGCACTCCAGGCAGCATTGTGGTCAGTGGAGGAGTATTGCAAGTAGGGGCCGCAGACAGGCTATCAAAGGCCTAAAATAACAAACAGTAGGCAGTCATGGCAGTTTTACATCGGTTACATGGATACACAGGCAGCTAGGTGGTGAGTGGAGGAGTATTTAAAGTAAGGACCGCAGACAGGCTATCAAAGGCCTAACATAACAAACAATAGGCTCATGGCAGTTTTACAGCGGTTACATGGATACACGGGCAGGCAGCTTGGTGGTGAGTGGAGGAGTATTTAAAGTATGGACCGCAGACAGGCTTCGAAGGCCTAACACAATAAAATGGGCTGGCTGTAGGCACTTTAAAATTGGTTCCAGGGGTACACGGGCAGCAGTGGTCTGGTCAGTGGAGGCCTAGTGGAAGTATGGACCGCAGACAGGCTTCGAAGGCCTAACACAATAAAATGGGCTGGCTGTAGGCACTTTAAAATTGGTTCCAGGGGTACACGGGCAGCAGTGGTCTGGTCAGTGGAGGCCTAGTGGAAGTATGGACCGCAGACAGGCTTCGAAGGCCTAACACAATAAAATGGGCTGGCTGTAGGCACTTTAAAATTGGTTCCAGGGGTACACGGGCAGCAGTGGTCTGGTCAGTGGAGGACTAGTGGAAGTATGGACCGCAGACAGGCTTCGAAGGCCTAACACAATAAAATGGGCTGGCTGTAGGCACTTTAAAATTGGTTCCAGGGGTACACGGGCAGCAGTGGTCTGGTCAGTGGAGGCCTAGTGGAAGGAGGGAGCGCAGACAGGCTTCGAAGGCCTAACACAATAAAATGGGCTGGCTGTAGGCACTTTAAAATTGGTTCCAGGGGTACACGGGCAGCAGTGGTCTGGTCAGTGGAGGACTAGTGGAAGTATGGACCGCAGACAGGCTTCGAAGGCCTAACACAATAAAATGGGCTGGCTGTAGGCACTTTAAAATTGGTTCCAGGGGTACACGGGCAGCAGTGGTCTGGTCAGTGGAGGACTAGTGGAAGGAGGGAGCGCAGAAAGGCTTCAAAGGCCTAACATAACAAACAATAGGCTCATGGCAGTTTTACAGCGGTTACATGGATACACGGGCAGGCAGCTTGGTGGTGGTGAGTGAAGGAGTATTTAAAGTAGGGACCGCAGACAGGCTATCAAAGGCCTAACATAAAAAAACAATAGGCTCATGGCAGTTTCACAGCGGTTACATGGATACACGGGCAGGCAGCTTGGTGGTGGTGAGTGGAGGAGTATTTAAAGTAGGGACCGCAGACAGGCTTCAAAGGCCTAACATAACAAACAATAGGCTCATGGCAGTTTTACAGCGGTTACATGGATACACGGGCAGGCAGCTTGGTGGTGAGTGGAGGAGTATTTAAAGTATGGACCGCAGACAGGCTTCGAAGGCCTAACACAATAAAATGGGCTGGCTGTAGGCACTTTAAAATTGGTTCCAGGGGTACACGGGCAGCAGTGGTCTGGTCAGTGGAGGCCTAGTGGAAGGAGGGACCGCAGACAGGCTTCGAAGGCCTAACACAATAAAATGGGCTGGCTGTAGGCACTTTAAAATTGGTTCCAGGGGTACACGGGCAGCAGTGGTCTGGTCAGTGGAGGACTAGTGGAAGGAGGGAGCGCAGAAAGGCTTCAAAGGCCTAAAATAACAAACAATAGGCTCATGGCAGTTTTACAGCGGTTACATGGATACACGGGCAGGCAGCTTGGTGGTCAGTGGAGGAGTAGGGACCGCAGACAGGCTATCAAAGGCCTAAAATAACAAACAATAGGCTCATGGCAGTTTTACAGCGGTTACATGGATACACGGGCAGGCAGCTTGGTGCTGAGTGGAGGAGTAGTGCAAGGAGTGTCTGTCCCAGTACTCCCAAAATATAAATAGATGTTAATGTCTCGCAAAACAACCAAAACAAAAAAAAAGATGGCATACTTAGGTACAGGGGTGGGCTCATCTGCTGTGTTTCTGACATAGTAATTTGGCAGTAACTATTTAATGGTGCCAATATAGGACACAGACACAGACTACTTTAAGTTGCATCATAGATGTCTACAAATTTGTATTGTCAGTGCCAGACATTGAATGATGTCAGCGAATAGACTAAAGATTGGTGGAGCTGTGCGACATAATTTTGCACGTAGTAGAGCCCAGTTTGAGCTGGGGTAGGGGGGAACTCTCTTGAGGCCGGCGGGACCGCCCCAGGGCCACTCATGTTACAACGGTGTGTCTGACGTTGGGTGCGCACCACCACCGCCAGAGACACTACATTGTACTATGAGGGACCCAGTAGCAATGCCGTCAACCAAAAGCGAGCACACCCACCTCTTCAGACAAACAGCAGTCTCACGGGTGCTTGCGCCAAGTCGCGATACCACGGCCCCGTGTGGGGAGTTTGGCCATTTAGGGAGGTGTAAACATGTCGTATGCTGTACAATCTGCAGCAGCAAATTAGACATTAGAAAAGTAATTCACAGGCAAGAGCTTTTCATAGGAAAGCTAGGTGTCGGCCGGGCAAGGTGGGGCAAAAGATTTTGAAATCCAGTTGTGGTTCATTTTAATGAATGTTAGATCGTCAACATTTTGGGTAGCCAGACGAGTCCTTTTTTCGGTTAATATTGACCCTGCAGCACTGAATACTCTTTCTGATAGGACACTTGCTGCCGGGCAAGCAAGCTCCTGCAATGCATATTCTGCCAATTCTGGCCAGGTGTCTAATTTGGAGGCCCAGTAATCAAATGGGAATGACGGTTGAGGGAGAACATCGATAAGGGATGAAAAATAGTTAGTAACCATACTGGACAAATGTTGTCTCCTGTCACTTTCAATTGATGCAGCAGTACCTGTCCTGTCTGCGGTCATAGCAAAATCACTCCACAACCTGGTCAGAAAACCCCTCTGTCCAACGCCACTTCTGATGTGTGCACCCCTAACACTCCTAGTCTGCTGCCCCCTGGAGCTCGTGTGAGAACGATCACGTGCGCTGTGTGCTGGGAATGCCTGAAGCAAACGGTCAACAAGAGTTGATTGTTTGGTTGCTAATATTAGTTCCAAGTTCTCATGTGGCATAATATTTTGCAATTTGCCTTTATAGCGTGGATCAAGGAGGCAGGCCAACCAGTAATCGTCATCGTTCATCATTTTCGTAATGCGTGTGTCCCTTTGTAGGATACGTAAGGCATAATCCGCCATGTGGGCCAAAGTTCCACTTGTCAAATCTCCGGTTGTGATTGGTTGAGGGGCAGTTGCAGGCAAATCTACGTCACTTGTGTCCCTCAAAAAACCAGAACCCGGCCGTGACACGCAACCAATTTCCTGTGCCCCCGTGAAAGTTTCCGCATTAAAAATATACTCATCCCCATCATCCTCCTCGTCCTCCACCTCCTCTTCGCCCGCTACCTCGTCCTGTACACTGCCCTGACCAGACAATGGCTGACTGTCATCAAGGCTTCCCTCTTCCTCTGGTGCAGACGCCTGCTCCTTTATGTGCGTCAAACTTTGCATCAGCAGACGCATTAGGGGGATGCTCATGCTTATTACGGCGTTGTCTGCACTAACCAGCCGTGTGCATTCCTCAAAACACTGAAGGACTTGACACATGTCTTGTATCTTCGACCACTGCACACCTGACAACTCCATGTCTGCCATCCTACTGCCTGCCCGTGTATCCTCCCACAAATAAATAACAGCACGCCTCTGTTCGCACAGTCTCTGAAGCATGTGCAGTGTTGAGTTCCACCTTGTTGCAACGTCTATGATTAGGCGATGCTGGGGAAGGTTCAAAGACCGCTGATAGGTCTGCATACGGCTGGCGTGTACAGGCGAACGTCGGATATGTGAGCAAAGTGCACGCACTTTGAGGAGCAGGTCGGAGAACCCAGGATAAGTTTTCAATAAGCACTGCACCACCAGGTTTAAGGTGTGAGCCAGGCAAGGAATGTGTTTCAGTTGGGAAAGGGAGATGGCAGCCATGAAATTCCTTCCGTTATCACTCACTACCTTGCCTGCCTCAAGATCTACTGTGCCCAGCCACGACTGCGTTTCTTGTTGCAAGAACTCGGACAGAACTTCCGCGGTGTGTCTGTTGTCGCCCAAACACTTCATAGCCAATACAGCCTGCTGACGCTTGGCAGTAGCTGGCCCATAATGGGACAACTGGTGTGCAACAGTGTCATCTGCCGATGGAGTGGTTGGCCGACTGCGTTCTGTGGAAGAGCTGTAGCTTCTGCAGGAGGACGAGGAGGAGGAGGAGGGGGTGCGAACGCCTACAGCCAACTGTTTCCTAGACCGTGGGCTAGGCACAACTGTCCCTAAATTGATGTCGCCTGTGGACCCTGCATCCACCACATTCACCCAGTGTGCCGTGATGGACACATAACGTCCCTGGCCATGCCTACTGGTCCATGCATCTGTAGTCAGGTGCACCTTTGTACTCACAGATTGCCTGAGTGCATGGACGATGCGCTGTTTAACATGCTGGTGCAGGGCTGGGATGGCTTTTCTGGAAAAAAAGTGTCGACTGGGTAGCTCGTATCGTGGTTCAGCGTACTCCATCAGGGCTTTGAAAGCTTCGCTTTCAACTAACCGGTAGGGCATCATCTCTAACGAGATTAGTCTAGCTATGTGGGCGTTAAAACCCTGTGTACGCGGATGCGAGGATAAGTACTTCCTTTTTCTAACCAGAGTCTCATGTAGGGTGAGCTGGACTGGAGAGCTGTAGATCGTGGAACTTTCGGGTGTGCCGGTGGACATGGCAGACTGAGAGACGGTTGGAGACGGTATTGTTTCCGCCGGTGCCCTACATGCAATATTTCCTCCTACAAAACTGGTGATTCCCTGACCCTGACTGCTTTTGGCTGGCAAAGAAACCTGCACAGATACTGCCGGTGGTGCGGAAAATGGTGGCCTTACAGTGACGGAAGGGATGTTGCGTTGCTGACTAGCTTCATTGGCCGAGGGTGCTACAACCTTGAGGGACGTTTGGTAGTTAGTCCAGGCTTGAGAATGCATGGTGGTTAAGTGTCTATGCATGCAACTAGTATTTAGACTTTTCAGATTCTGACCTCTGCTTAAGCTAGTTGAACATTTTTGACAGATGACTTTGCGCTGATCAGTTGGATGTTGTTTAAAAAAATGCCAGACTGCACTCTTCCTAGACTCTGATCCCTTTTCAGGGATTGCAGACTGAGCTTTAACCGGATGGCAACGCTGTGCTCCAACAGGTTTTGGCTTTGACACGCGTTTTGGTCCAGATACGGGCCCGGCAGATGGAACCTGTTGCGATGTTGATGCCTGCTGCGGCCCCTCCTCCACCTCCGCTTCTGAACTACTGCCGCCTGCACCCTGTTCCCCCAATGGCTGCCAATCGGGGTCAATAACTGGGTCATCTATTACCTCCTCTTCGAGCTCGTGTGCAACTTCGTCTGTGTCACTGTGTCGGTCGGTGGTATAGCGTTCGTGGCGGGGCAACATAGTCTCATCAGGGTCTGATTGTGGATCTGTACCCTGAGAGGGCAATGTGGTGGTCTGAGTCAAAGGAGCAGCATAGTACTCTGGCTGTGGCTGTGCATCAGTGCACTCCATGTCAGAATATACTTGTAATGGGCATGGCCTGTTAAATGTTTCACTTTCTAAGCCAGGGACGGTATGTGTAAAGAGCTCCATGGAGTGACCCGTTGTGTCGCCTGCTGCATCCTTCTCTCTTGTTGTAGTTTTTGCTGAGGAGGACAAGGAAGCGACTTGTCCCTGACCGTGAACATCCACAAGCGACGCGCTGCTTTTACATTTACCAGTTTCGGAAGAGGAGGCAAAAGAGCTAGAGGCTGAGTCTGCAATGTAAGCCAAAACTTGCTGTTGCTGCTCCGCCTTTAAAAGCGGTTTTCCTACTCCCAGAAAAGAGAGCGTTCGAGGCCTTGTGTAGCCTGACGACGAAACTGGCTCCACAGCTCCAGACTTAGGTGGAATATTTTTATCCCCACGACCACCTGATGCTCCACTACCACTACCATCATTACCAGCTGACAATGAACGCCCACGACGACCTCTTGCACCAGACTTCCTCATTGTTTTAAAATCTTAACCAAAGTAACTTTATTTGTTGCTATCAAACAACTTACACGGTGAGCTATAACTTCAGTATGATTTCAATATCCCTTAACAGGTTGGTGAGACCACAAGGAAAATCAGGCACAATGTTACACACTCTGTTTTCTGTGGCACAAAATCACAGAGATGACACACACGCAGGACTGTCACTCAAGCACTAATGTCAATATTAATCTCCCACCTAATTTATTTATTTTTTTTTCTCAGGGAGACTTTAGAAACCAAATAATATTAAAAAAAAAAAAAAAAAAGGCTTTCTATGGCCCACAATTAGAGAGAGAGAGGTGGCACAACCAGGAGTCAAGACTGGCGCACAAGCTGAAAGGGCAATATTACTCTCCCACTGTTTTTTATGTTTTTTTTGTTTTTTTCAGGGAGACTTTAGAAACCAAATAATATTAAAAAAACCAAAAAAAAAAAAGGCTTTCTATGGCCCACTGAATGAGAGGGAGAGAGGTGGCACACCCAGGAGTCAAGACTGGCACACAAGCTGAAAGGGCAATATTACTCTCCCACTGTTTTTTTATGTATTTTTTGTTTTTTCAGGGAGACTTTAGAAACCCAATAATATTTAAAAAAAAAAATAAATAGGCTTTCTATGGCCCACTGAATGAGAGGGAGAGAGGTGGCACACCCAGGAGTCAAGACTGGCACACAAGCTGAAAGGGCAATATTACTCTCCCACTGTTTTTTTAGGTTTTTTTTTTTTTTCAGGGAGAATTAGAAACCAAATAATATTAAAAAAAAAAAAAATAGGCTTTCTATGGCCCACTGAATGAAAGGGAGAGAGGTGGCACACCCAGGAGTCAAGACTGGCACACAAGCTGAAAGGGCAATATTACTCTCCCACTGTTTTTTTATGTATTTTTTGTTTTTTCAGGGAGACTTTAGAAACCCAATAATATTTAAAAAAAAAAATAAATAGGCTTTCTATGGCCCACTGAATGAGAGGGAGAGAGGTGGCACACCCAGGAGTCAAGACTGGCACACAAGCTGAAAGGGCAATATTACTCTCCCACTGTTTTTTTATGTATTTTTTGTTTTTTCAGGGAGACTTTAGAAACCCAATAATATTAAAAAAAAAAAATAAATAGGCTTTCTATGGCCCACTGAATGAGAGGGAGAGAGGTGGCACACCCAGGAGTCAAGACTGGCACACAAGCTGAAAGGGCAATATTACTCTCCCACTGTTTTTTTAGGTTTTTTTTTTTTTTTCAGGGAGAATTAGAAACCAAATAATATTAAAAAAAAAAAAAAAATAGGCTTTCTATGGCCCACTGAATGAGAGGGAGAGAGGTGGCACACCCAGGAGTCAAGACTGGCACACAAGCTGAAAGGGCAATATTACTCTCCCACTGTTTTTTTAGGTTTTTTTTTTTTTTCAGGGAGACTTTTGAAACCAAATAATATTAAAAAAAAAAAAAAAAAAAAAATATAGGCTTGCTATAGCCCACTGAATGAGAGATAGCGCACACACAGCAGTGGCACACAAGCCCTGACTGAGGCCAATATTTTTCTCCCACTGATTGATGTAGTGTTTCTGTGTTGAGGTAGATTTTAGAACACAAATCACGGAAAAAATAAATAGGCTTTCTATGGCCCACTCAGTGAGAGATGGCACACACAGGGATGGCACTGTAGCAGAAATGCCAATCTTAATCTCCCACAAAAAAAAAACAAAAAAAAAAAAAAAACTGTCCTACAATTACTATCTCCCTGCAGTAATGTAAGCCAGGTATGGCAGGCAGCAATAGGAGTGGACTGATGCACAAATTAAATAAAAAGTGTGGACAAACAAAAAAGATAGCTGTGCAGAAAGGAAGGAACAAGAGGATATGTGCTTTGAAAAAAGCAGTTGGTTTCCACAGTGGCGTACACACAGCAATACAGCTATCACGGAGCCTTCTAGGGCAGCCCAATGAGCTACAGCGCTGAGGGGAAAAAAAAAAAAAAATAGCTTCCACTGTTCCTGCACACCGAAGGTGGTGTTGGACAGTGGAAATCGCTGCAGCACAAGCGGTTTGGTGGTTAGTGGACCCTGCCTAACGCTCTCCCTGCTTCTGATGAAGCGGCAGCAACCTGTCCCTAAGCTCAGATCAGCAGCAGTAAGATGGCGGTCGGCGGGAACGCCCCTTTATAGCCCCTGTGACGCCGCAGACAGCAAGCCAATCACTGCAATGCCCTTCTCTAAGATGGTGGGGACCAGGATCTATGTCATCACGCTGCCCACACTCTGCGTTCACCTTCATTGGCTGAGAAATGGCGCTTTTCGCGTCATTGAAACGCGACTTTGGCGCGAAAGTCGCGTACCGCATGGCCGACAAGCACAGGGGTCGGATCGGGTTTCATGAGACGCCGACTTAGCCAAAAGTCGGCGACTTTTGAAAATGATCGACCCGTTTCGCTCAACCCTAATGTAAAGCTGCATGAACCAGTTAACTGCCTAAGTATGTAACAGTACAGACACAGAGGCTATTAACTGCATAAAGTGTATGAGAACATGATGGAGGAACGTGATTATGTTGTTGTTTTTTTATTAATAGGCCACACAGGGATAATTAGGTTAATGCGTTGAGGCGGTAGGCCAATCTGAACAAATGAGTTTTTAGGGCACGCTTAAAACTGTGGGGATTGGGGATTAATTGTATTAACCTAGGTAGTGCATTCCAAAGAATCGGCGCCGCACGTGTAAAGTCTTGGAGACGGGAGTGGGAGGTTCTGATTATTGAGGATGCTAACCTGAGGTCATTAGCAGAGCGGAGGGCACGGGTAGGTTGGTAGACTGAGACCAGAGAGGAGATATCAAATAGATCACACAATACTGTCATACAGTTCTCACATAATACCACCATATAGATCACACATAATACCGCCAGTGTTCTCACATACCGCCATATAGATCACACATAATACCGCCAGTGTTCTCACATACCGCCATATAGATTACACATAATACCGCCAGTGTTCTCACATAATACCGCCATATAGATCACATATAATACCGCCAGTGTTCTCACATAATACCGCCATATAGATCACACAATACCGCCACATACTTCTCACAATGCCGCCACATAGATCTCACATAATACCACCGTATAGATCACACAATACCGCCAGTGTTCTCACATAATACCGCCATATAGATCACACAATACCGACACATACTTCTCACAATGCCGCCACATAGATCTCACATAATACCGCCATATAGATCACACACAATACCACCATATAATTCTCACAATAGTGATCAAGCATAATACCACCATACAGATCACATAATACCGTCATATAGATCACACATAATGCCATAATACAGCATGACCCCTGCAGCTCCTGTTATCGCACGTATTGAGTTGTGTGTGCAATGGGGAAAGACATGCAGGGGGAGAGGAGTCCATAGGAGAGGATTAGATACACGGTTCACCAGACAGTATCACACAGGATAGCATTAGATACACGGCTCAGCAGTCAGTATCACACTGGAGGATTAGATACACGGCTCAGCAGTCAGTATCACACAGGATAGGATTAGATACACGGCTTAGCAGACAGTATCACACAGTATAGGATTAGATACAGGGCTCAGCATAGTATCACACAGTATAGGATTAGATACACGGCTCAGCATAGTATCACACAGGATAGGATTAGATTGACGGCTCAGCAGTCAGTATCACACAGGACAGGATTAGATACACAGCGCAGAAGACAGTATCACACAGGATAGGATTAGATACAAGGCTCAGCAGTCAGTATCACACAGGACAGGATTAGATACATGGCGCAGCAGACAGTATCACACAGGACAGGATTAGATACACGGCGCAGCAGACAGTATCACACAGGAGAGGATTAGATACACGGCTCAGCAGTCAGTATCACACAGGACAGGATTAGATACACAGCTCAGCAGGCAGTATCACACAGGAGAGGATTAGATACACGGCTCAGCAGTCAGTATCACACAGGACAGGATTAGATAAACGGCACAGCAGACAGTATCACACATGAGGATTAGATACACAGCTCAGCAGTCAGTATCACACAGGACAGGATTAGATACACGGCGCAGCAGACAGTATCACACAAGAGAGGATTAGATACATGGCTCAGCAGTCAGTATCACACAGGACAGGATTAGATACACAGCTCAGCAGACAGTATAACACAGGAGAGGATTAGATACACGGCTCAGCAGTCAGTATCACACAGGACAGGATTAGATACACAGCTCAGCAGACAGTATCACACAGGAGAGGATTAGATACACGGCTCAGCAGTCAGTATCACACAGGACAGGATTAGATACACAGCTCAGCAGACAGTATCACACAGGAGAGGATTAGATACACGGCTCAGCAGTCAGTATCACACAGGACAGGATTAGATAAACGGCACAGCAGGCAGTATCACACAGGAGAGGATTAGATACACGGCTCAGCAGTCAGTATCACACAGGACAGAATTAGATACACAGCTCAGCAGACAGTATCACACATGAGGATTAGATACACAGATCAGCAGTCAGTATCACACAGGACAGGATTAGATACACGGTGCAGCAGACAGTATAACACAGGAGAGGATTAGATACACGGCTCAGCAGTCAGTATCACACAGGACAGGATTAGATACATGGCGCAGCAGACAGTATCACACAGGAGAGGATTAGATACACGGCTCAGCAAACAGTATCATACAGGATAGGATTAGATACACGGCTCAGCAGACAGTATCACACAAGAGAGGATTAGATACATGGGTCAGCAGTCAGTATCACACAGGAGAGGATTAGATACACAGCTCAGCAGACAGTATCACACAGGATAGGATCAGATACACGGCTCAGCAGACAGTATCATACAGGATAGGATTAGATATACGGCTCAGCAGACAGTATCACACAAGAGAGGATTAGATACATGGCTCAGCACAGTATACTCAGCATAGTATAGTGATAGATACACGGTCTGATGTCCTGTGAGGAGCTACAGTGAGAGGCAGGGTCGGAGCAGCACAGAGCCTCCCCTATCCCCCATCTGTTACCTCTCTGCAGCTCCTGATAAGAGGACATCAGACCGTAGCGCTTCAGCCTCTCTAGCGATACTAGAGATTAGAGCCAGGGCATGAGGCAGCATAGCAGAGGACAGGGAACGGCCGCTGACAGTGTGAAAGGGGAGGCAGATGGAGATGTCCCTCCTATAACAGCGCAACTCTCGCAGCTCTCAAGTCACAGTGGAGCTCACAGGTACACTGTAGGCTGAAGAAAGATGGCGCTGACCTCCTGCCTCTGCTCTGATGTGGAGACAGCCCAGGGGGCGTGGCCAGAGCTCAGCAGGGAGCAGCTCAATGATAGGTATGGGGTCGGACGCCGACCGCAGACTCCTATGCCCAGGGCTGCCGTATTTGCAGAGTGTAAGTGTCGTGCAGCTACACTTACACTCCTGCAAAGCAAAATGGCGGCGCCCAGTGGCTGCAAAAATAATTAACAATAAAAAAGATATTAAAGTAAAAAAAAAAAATTTGTGTTAAAAATAATTGTTTATATAAACAATCATTTTTAATACAAAAACAAAATTGCGGCACCTTCCCTTTAAATTTTTGCACCAGAAGCAATGTGAAAGACTGGTGGAAAGCATAACAAGATGCATGAAAGCTGTGATTAAAAATCATGGTTATTCCACAAAATATTGATTTCTGAACTCTTCCTAAGTTAAAACATTAGTGTTGTTGTTTCTAAATGATTATGAACTTGTTTTCGTTGCATTATTTGAGGTCTGAAAGCACTGGGGTTTTTTTTAACTTTGATAATTTTTCTTTGTCAGAAAAAAAATACAAAATTTATTGCTTGGAAATTCGGAGACATGTTGTCAGAAGTTTATAGAATAAAAGAACAATTTAACCCCTTAGTGACAGCCAATACGTCTTTTAACTGACCTGCGATATAAGAGACTAGCATCTCCATACAGGTGACAATCCAGCATCTGTGGTTGTGCACTATAGCTGACAACTTGCTGTATCAGCCACGATCAGTGTTTGCACAGTCCAAATCTGTTTAACCCCTTAGATGCTGCTGTCAATAGTGACTACATCATTATAAATGATTAACAGAGTGTGGGGGCTTCCTCTTTATCCCAATTGGTGCCCTCAGATAATGATTGTGTGGTCCTGATGTTTGCCATTGCACTTCACGACCAAATTGAGGCCTTAGAGTCTGTTGGCTGTAGAAATCTGTTTAGAAGTTAGAGGCATTTAGGTGGCAAAAATACACATTTTCATTTCGGTCATGCCACTTTGCATTAATTCCTGAAAAGCACCTGAAGGGTTAATAAACTACCTGACAGCCGTTTTCAATATGTAAGGGGGTGCTGTTTTTAAAATGGTATAAGTTTTGGGGGTTTCCCAATATATAGGACCTCTAAAGGCACTTCCAACATGGATAGGTCCTTAAAAAAATAAATTTTGTAAATTTCCTTGAAAAAATGAAAAATTACTGCTACATTTTTAAACCTCCTAAAATGCTAACAAAATAAAATAACGTTTTACAAATAGTGCTGATGTAAAGCAGACATGTGGGAAATGTTATTTATTAATATTTTGCTGTGGTATGACTATCTGGATTAAAGGGATAATCAATCAAAGTTTGAAAATTGCTATTTTTTTAACATTTATCTCAAATTTATGATATTTTTTATAAATAAACACAAAACATATTGACCTAAATTTACCATTATCATAAAGTATAATGTGTCCCGTAAAAACAATCTCAAAATCACTGGGATATGTTGAAGCGTTCCACAGTTATTACTACATAAAGTAAGACTGGTCAGATTTTAAAAATTTGGCTGTCACTAAGGGGTTAAATTTTTCTCAAAAATATACCTATACAGAGAAAAATCTGACAAACTGAACATTTTGCAGTGGTCTCTTAATTTTTGCCAGAGCTGTACAATTTTAAGTGGTCTGTGAACATTTCTGTGATCTTTGAAACTGATGAAAAGCTTTTAACCCCTTAATGACCGCCAATACGTCTTTTAACTGACCTGAGATATAAGAGAATAGCGTCCCCATACAGGTGACAATCCAGCAGCTGTTGGCTGTCCACTATAGCTGACAACTTGCTGCATCAGCCACGATCAGTGTTGGCACTGTCCAAATTTGTTTAACCCCTTAGATGCTGCTTTCAATAGTGACTACATCATTATGAATGGTTAACAGAGTGTGGGGGCTTCCTTCTAATCCCAATTGGTGCCCTCAGATCATGATTTTGTGGTCCTGATGTTTGCGATTGGCAATTCATGACCAAATAGCGGCCTTAGAGTCTGCCGGCTGTTGTAACCTGTTCAGAAGTTAGAGGCATTTACAGTAGGTGGTAAAAATGCACATTTTCATTTCTGCATGTCACTTTGCATTAATTCCTGAAAAGCAACTGAAGGGTTAATTAATTACCTGACAGCAGTTTTCAATATGTCAGGGGGTGCTGTTTTTAAAATGGTATCACTTTTGGGAGTTTCCAAATATATGGGACCCCTAAAGGCACTTCAAACATGGCTAAGTCCCTAAAAAAATAAATTTTGTAAATTTCCTTGAAAAAATGAAAAATTACTGCTACATTTTTAAACCTCCTAAAATGCTAACAAAATAAAAGAACATTTTACAAATGGTGCTGATGTAAAGCAGACATGAGGGAAATGATATTTATAAATGTTTTGCTGTGGTATGACTATCTGGATTAAAGGGATAATGATTCAAAGTTTGAAAATTGCTAGTTTTTTTACATTTTTCTCAAATTTCTGATATTTTTTATAACTACACACAAAACATATCGACCTAAATTTATCATTATCATAAAGTATAATGTGTCACGAAAAAACAGTATCAAATTCACTGGGATTTGTTGAAGCGTTCCTGAGTTATTACCACATAAAGTGACACTGGTCAGATTTAAAAAATTTGGCTCCGTCACTAAGGGGTTTTTAGACTTCCGTTTCTCAATCATACAGTGTTACGTGGTCTGTCAACATTTCTCATTTCTGTGATCTCTACAACTGAGAAAAAGTATTGAAACATTTTTCTGGATTGAGTTTGATTGTCATTCATACACTTTTTCGTTCTTTCTGTTACATTACGGTGGAGTAAACTAACAAAAATTGATTGCTGCAGGTGACCAATTTGTTTCTATTAGTAAAAATAAAGTTGCTTTTAAGAGACCTAGCAATTACAAAATGTGTAAAGTGTGCATTAAGGGACGGTGAAGTGCTGATGATGGTCACGCATACACTGAGGATGTGGGGCAGGTGTGACTATGCCTGTTGCTGGAGCACAAGTAACACGCCTGTCAACAACACATAGGTTCCTGTCCCAATTTGCAGGGAGACATGGTACACCATTTCTGACGCCAGAGCAGTGCGATCATGGTGGTTCATTGGATAGCAGATAACACTACCAGCAGGCTTTGCAGCATCACACATTGTTCCACACAGTCCAGTCTCACCAACCTTAAGTCTGGATCACTTAATCCTCACCGTGATCCTCCTTCCTCCCACCACGTTGAGTCCCAGAAGACTAGTGATCCCATACTAGGACACTCCGAAGAGCTCTTTACAACATAATTTTTTGATTGTGGCCTCTCAATCTACATGATCCAAGAGGGACAGGAGTACTGATGCACAAACCTTAGAGCTGCCCGGCCACAAGAACATGACAGTGGGGAATGTCAAATTTGGGATAACTAGGAAGATGTTGATGAGACACAGTTGCCGCTAAGTCTTGTTGTTGTTAAGTCACAAAGTCAGGAGGATGAGGGTGCGGTGGTGGAAGATGAGGCGGTGGATGACGAAGTCACTGACCCAACCTGGGAAGCTGGCATGCAGAGCAAGGCCAGCAGGGCTGAGGTGGAGAGATTGGCAGCACCAAAACAGACAGGAAGAGGCAGTGGCATGACCAGGGGGAGAAGGCAGGCAGCTGTTTCTCTGTCAAAGAGTTAGGTGTTCCCCAGTGTGGGACTTTTTTTAAAGAGAATTCTGAAACAAACAAAATGGCCATTTGCAACCTGTACCATGCAAAGATCAGCAGGTGCCTAGCCACTAAGAATCTAACCACCACCAGCATGGTCAGGCACATCTAAGCACCCGACTGGGTTGTCCGAACTTCTGGGTCCACGATTGGTGCCATCGGGTGACACTACAGCCTCTTCCAATGTACTAGGTGCTTCCCAGTCCCCTGTCCAAAACACTGGTGCAGATGCCTCTTGCCCTGCACCTATTCTTGCACATTCTGATTTACCATCATCAGGCACTTCCAATTCCTTGTCCAAGCCCAGGGTTCAGCTCTCACTTCCCCAGACCAATTTCTTGTCGGTTTGAAATATTTTATTGTCACTCCTTAAAGCGGAGTAAAAGTGACACAGTTGTTCTCAACAGCAAGTTGGGAGTCAGAGATGATTCCAGATGTCTTAGCCATGCTGTTCTCCTTCCATTCAGCACTATTTCCATCCATTTGAACATTTTCACTGCCCCCCAGACCTCCTTGTAGGGTCTGCCACAAAAAAGCTCAGCTTTTACGTTGACTCCCATTAAACTTATTACTCGAAACGAGCATGTGAATATTAGGAATAACTCGGTTCGAACAACGAGCACCCGGGTATTTTAATGCTCGCTCATTCCTATTGGTCATGTATACAGTTTTAGTTTTTTTTTCAACTCTACCCACAAGTGTTTTATTCAATTGAGATCTGGGGACTGTGGAGGCCAATCCAGCACCTCTGCTTCCTTGTCATTGAACCTTTTCTTCGTCAATCTCGATGTATGCTTTGGGGTCATTGTCCGGCTGGAACACTAAGTCATTATTTTCATACCCATACTTGAGTATATGAAGTAACTCATCTTGTAGGATACTCACATACAGCTCAGCATTGAGACCACCATGGATCTTGGTCAAGTATCCAACAAGGCAAAACAATCCCATATCATCAGGCATCCTCCACCTAACTTCACAGTTCCTTCAATTTCTATATCCATTAGCCCCTTTTTCCCTAGTTTCTTCCATTTGCACCCATCAGAGCCTAGTCTATTGACTTTTATCTCATTGCTCAAAATCACCTGTTTCCAATTTCTACTATCCACTTTTCTCACTCTTTTGCAAACTTGAGCCGGCACTTCGTATGACAATATTGAAGTCAAGGCTTGTTCACCTTTTTTCCCAAGTCACAATTCTAGACTTGTGTAAAGTGTGTTGCATGGTGCTTGCATGGACGTCTGTGATCTCACTATTACAAAGCATACAAGCCACCTCTACTGTCCTTTCACACCAGGACTGATATACCTTGTGATGAGCTGACTTGTTGACTCCGATATTTTACCTGGATGTCCACCTCTTGGCTTTAAATGGTTAGACAGACTTAATTTCGAATTCGTCATGTCACTCACATGATGCAGTTTGGCAATTCTCTTGGCCGAGAGACCCCAATCGATGAGCTGGATGATGCTGTTTCTCTTTTCTTGGGAAATCTTCTTTGTGGCTGGTCCTTGATTCGAACTAGTGACCTTTTGCTTGGGATTCAACATAATAGCATACTGAACTATTAAGGAATGTGAGAACAGGTTGTATTTTGTAGTATTCAGGAAGAAAAATATTTTTCCATCACCAGGAGCAAAACAGTAACAATGCAGTGACATGATAGGAATCTGTATAATTAATCATATGCTAAATAGTCAAATTAATGCATGAGATAGCCAAGATGATTGTCTATAAAGTGATCATAGTCTCTTATTAGAAGCAGTAGTGGATGGTGAAAGTTAGAAATTTAAAACACTGTTACTCTAGTGCTCTATAGTGTAGCACGCTCATCACACACACACACACACATCAGACACATGAAGCATACAGCTCTGGCAAAAATTAAGAGACCACTGCAAAATGTTCAATTTGTCTGATTTTTCTGTTATAGGTATATTTTTGAGTAAAATGTAAATTGTTCTTTAATTCTATAAATGTCTGACAACATGTCTCCGAATTTCCAAGCAATAAATTTTGTATTTTTTTTTCTGACAAAGAAAAATGGTCAAAATTTTTTAAAAAACCCCAGTGCTTTCAGACCTCAAATAATGCAAAGAAAACAAGTTAATAATCATTCAGAAACAACAATACTAATGTTTTAACTCAGGAAGAGTTCAGAAATTAATATTTTGTGGAATAACCATGAGTTTTAATCACAGATTTCATGCGTCTTGCCATGACTTCCACCAGTCTTTCACACTGCTTCTGGTGCAAAAATTTAAGCAGTTCTTCTTTGTTTGATGGCTTGTGACTATCCATCTTCCTCTTGATTACATTCCAGAGGTTTTCAATGGGGTTCAGGTCTGGAGATTGGGCTGCCCATGACAGGGTTTTGATGTGGTGGTCTCTTCATTTTTGTGAGAGCTGTATATAAAAAAATATTAAAGTTTGAATCACCTTTTTTCCTCCTTTAAAATAAATATAAACACACAGGAAAGTCTGATGTCTAGCTGCGACATCCCAAAATATTACCATATGAAGCAGTCAAAACATTATATTTACCCTGAAATTGACAATAACAATAAAGCTCAGACTGTCTGCTCAGACTGCATAATCCAAGCCCTCACACAGCGGCGCAGCGCCATCAACCAAAACTGTTATGGTCTTCAGAAAATGGCGACACAAGCAAATTTTTTCCAGTACATCACTTGATAAAATGAATGGTGTTACAATTTGTCGTACAAAAAAGCCCTCACACAGCTGTGGAAAATTTAAGAAAGTTATGGCCCTTGGAAGGAAATGAGAAGAAAATGAAAGTGCAAAAACGGAAAATCAACATGTCGGGAATAGGCCAATAAATATAAGCTGATTGGCTTCCATGTAGTAGATTGGCATTTTTTTTTTTTAGATACACAGTCGCCAGTTTAATTGTACTTTGGAGGGAGGAAACTAAACACTTTCATTGTGCCAAAATGAAGAAGAACAGTACATTATGCAAGTAGAGGAGGAATATCCCTTCTCCTCTACAGCAGCAGCTGAGCAGCATGTAGTGGATGGCAATCGGATGATGCTCTTATCACAACGTGCAGTCATGTCACTGTGATAGGAGCCTCTCCATAACCAGTGAGCGATTTATATTACTACCAGGGAAAGCACTCAATAGTTAATACTGGTCCCGACACAGAGTCTCTGCCACTTATAGGAACCTGTAATTGCCAATGTGCGCTCCCCTCTACAGGGATGGAGAGCGCTGATTTATTACTGAGCAGTACAGTAGCTGCCGGCCAACAATGATCTTCAGGCAGTGACACAAGTCACAGCTGATACCACAGGTTTGCAATCAGCTGTTTCTGATCAGCACTGCGCAGGCCACAACTAAGAGCAGTGCAGTCGTGGGTTGTGTTCCCCTAGTATATAATATAACCTTTGGCTTTTGCTCCTTCACAAACCGCTTTTTCCATTGCATTTCCTCAATATCATATGCCAATAAGAACAATCATTCTACTCATTGTACCTTGGAAGCTTTTTAAGACATTCTCCAAGTTCTAACAGATACAACAGGATTTAAAGTGAACCTATCAGCAGTTTTGGCCAATAAGAGATACAGCCATCACCTTTCAGGGCTGATATACATACATCATTCAATAATGCTGTATATCTACCCCCAGCCCGCCCTGCAAGAGAAGAAAAATAACTTTTATTATACTCACCTGCAGGGCGGTCCGGTCCGATCGGCGTGGCTGGTCTTGGTTCAGCTCCTCCTATTTTCTTACGATCCCTGACCTCCTGCTTGCTTCATGTGGATGACGCATCCCTTCTTCATCCACACAGTCTTCTTGGCACAGCACTCCTGCGCAGGCGTACTTCCATGCCCTGTCGAGGGCAGAGCAAAGTACTGCAGTGCGCATTTACCGGGGCTCTTTGACCTTTTCCGGCACCTGTGCACTGCAATACTTTTCTCTGCCCTCGACAGGGCAGAGAAGTGCACCTGCGCAAGAGCATGGTGCCGAGGAGACGCGTCATCCACACAAAGCAAGCAGAAGGGCGGCATCGCAAGAAGGGAGGCGACGGACCAAGGCCAGCGATGCCCATCAGACCGGACTGCCCTGCAGGTGAGTATAATAAGTTATTTTTCATCTCTTAAAGGTCGGGTTAGGGGCAGATACACAGCATTATAGAATACTGTATATCAGCCCTGAAAGGTGATGGCCGTATCTCATATCAGCCTAACCTGGTGACAGGTTCCCTTTAATCTTAATTATCCAGACATATTATTTCAGTAGGCCTAGAGACATAGCCTATTGTTTGAATCTTGACTCTTGAGTTATTGTTTGCTGCAGCTTATTGTCTACAATCTTTGGGGGACAGAGACATAGGGTAATTGAACAATAGATGTTTGCTAATATGTTGATTATCCATTGTATAAGTCCAGCTAGTTTGTTGACTTGCAAAACAGAAAAGGACGAACTATGCAGATTGATTAAATACTCAAACAATGAGAGATGAGCCCCTGCCTTCTTCTCCCAATCCTGTGGAAAAATGTCTGATTAAGAGCTGTGAACTAGAGGATATGTCTCAATTAGAGATGGGCAGACACCTGGATGTTCGGGTTTGGACGAACATTTACAAAAAGTTTGGGTTCGGGTACCACAACAGTACCCGAACCCCCGACCCCATTCACTTGAATGGGGGGCCCGAACATCCAGTGTTTTCTCCACTGTAATGTGCAAGAAAGTGTGGCAAACACCGCTTCTGATCGGCCGTGAAATCATCCCCACGCGCGGGGATGTCAAAAGACATCGTGAGCGCTCAGCTGTGATCAAAAGTATAAAGTTTACCTCTGGTCACTGGTGTCAGCTGATGGGACAACCGCTCCCATCATCCGACACTTGCTGCCGTTAATAAAAGTGAGAGCAGGAGCGGCGGATGTGAGTGTTCATCAGCAGCTCCTGCCCTGTAAATAAATAATAAAAAAAAACGGCATGATTTTCCCTGTATTTTTGTTAACAAGCTAGGCAAAACTCACAGCTGGGGGCTGTAACCCTCAGCTGTCAGCTTCAGCAGGGCTAGTTATCAAGAATAGAGGGGTCCCCATGCCGTATTTTTTAATTCTTTAAAAAAATTATTTAAAAAACAGCGTGGGGTTCCCCCCCATTTTCGACAACCAGCCTTGCTAAAGTAGACAGCTGGGGGCTGATATTCCGAGGCTGGGAAGGGGCCATGGATATTGGCCCCCCAGCCTAAAAATAGCAGCCCTCAGCTACAGAAAAGGCACATCTATTAGATGCGCCAATTCTGGTTCTTTGCCCAGCTCTTCCCACCTGCCCTGTAGCGGTGGCAAGTGGGGTTAATATTTGTGGGGTTCATGTCACCTTTGTATTGTCCGATGACATTAAGCCCACGGCTTAGTAATGGAGAGGCGTCTATAAGACAACTATCCATTACTTATCCTACAGTTGTATTGCAAAGAAAGACACAGCAAGAATAAAGTCATTTATTTGAAAGAAAGACACAAACTCCTTTAATAATCTTAATTAAACCATACTTACGACCTTGCCTAATTCCATCGAAGCCCTCGATCTCATGTAATAAACCAAAAATAATAAAACAACAATATACCATACCTGTCCGTCGTTCTGTCCCGCGCCGTAATCCATGTCTGGGGGCTAAATAGTTTTCAACCTGAACAGTGCCAAAATGTGACTGTCCAGGCTGAGAACGGCTGGAGAATGAATTGCTGTGAGCGCAACCTCAGTGACTGGAGGTGATGTCATCGAGGATACCCACGGTCACTGAGGCTCCGTTCCCAGCCTGGCTGAACTGCGGTGACCTCGGTGAGATACCTGCTAGCAGCGTGAGAGAGAATTTATTAGGTATTGTCAAGAGGAAGATAAGAGACACCAGATGCCACAATGCAGACCATCTGAATGATGCTATCAAAGCAACTTGGGCTTCCATAACACCTCAGCAGTACCACAGGCAGATTGCCTCCATGCCATGCCACATTGATGCAGTAATTGATACAAAAGGAGCCCCAACCAAGTATTGAGTGCATATACTGAACATACATTTCAGTGGGCCAACATTTCAGATTTTAAAATCATTTTTTCAAGCTGGTGTTATAAAGCATTCTAATGTACTGAGATAATTACTTTTTGGTTTTCATTGGCTGTAGCCATAATAATCAGCATTAACAGAAATAAACACTTCAAATAGATCACTCTGTTTGTAATGACTCTATCTAATATATGAGTTTCACTTTTGGTATTGATGCACTGAAATAAATTAACTTCTTGATGATATTCTAATATTGTGAGATAAACCTGTAGGTTAAAGAGAATCTGTTACCTACTTTTTCGTATATAAGCTGTAGCCACTGCCTTTAAGGGCTTATCTACAGCATTCTGTAATGCTGTAGATATGCCCCCGGTGTAACCTGAAAGATAAGAAAAACAAGTTATATTATACTCACCTGAGGGGGCGGTCCGGTGCGGTCCGGGTCCGATGGGTGTCACAGGTCTGGGTCCGGCGCCTCCCTTCTTCATTTAATGACGTCCTCTTCCTTGCTTCCTGTCGCAGCACCTGCGCAGGCATACTTTATCTGCCCTGTTGAGGGCAAATGAAAGTACTGCAGTGTGCAGGCGCCGGGAAAGGTCCGAGAAGCCCGGCGCCTGCGCACTGCAGTACTTTGCTCTGCCCTCAACAGGGCAGATAAAGTGCGCCTGCGCAGGAGCCGCGACAGGAAGCAAGGAAGAGGATGTCATCGCATGAAGATGGGAGGCGCCGGACCCAGACCGCGACGCCCATCAGACCGGACCGACCCGTACCGCCCCCCCATGTAAGTATAATCTAACTTGTTTTTCTTATCTTTCAGGTTACATCGGGGGCTTATCTACAGCATTACAGAATGCTGTAGATAAGCCCCTGATGACGGTGGCAGAAGCTTAAATACGAAAAAGTAGGTGACAGATTCCCTTTAACTCAACCAGGCTATGCTTTCCCTTTTTAGGTTTGTGTGTACTTTTAGCACAGCACAGAACAACGTATACAATTTTAGTTTTAAAATGCAAAAGAAGTAAAAAATAACAAAAAGGAGATATAAAAACACAAGGAAAAAAACAGTACAAAAAGAAAAAGTTAAAATACAGAACTATTGTATGTATAGATTCTGTGAGACCTTTTGGCGGAGGAGATCACCACGGAAATTTGGACAGATCTACAAGTATATTGTAAATCCTGAATCTGACAATGAGGTTTTCTTGATGAGATATAATAAAACAGCCTCATCTGTAACCCTCACACATCCTTCTGGTCAAGTGAGAGAATGATGGCTAATTGTATGCATGGAAAGATGTGTGCAAAGGCATACTTCTAATTTATGTCATACTTTCTCAAACGAACCTCCTGGTGGATTAATATAACCGCCATATTTCTGATCATATGTTCACCATCCAAGACACGTAAAAATTAACTATCCATAATTTAGGTCGATATTACATTTCTGTGTTTTCTCAAATGCTGAAAATCCTGGCGCTTGAACCCACAGAAATTATTATATTCCCCAATCACAGATACAGTATACAATTATGTGCCAAATAATAACAGTCTAACATCACTAATGTGATTAATTTCCATTTTTGGCAGAAAAGATCATACAACTTGGGGAAAAAAATTAATGACTAGGTGTACGGGAGTAATGGGCAACCAACAGAATAAACAGTTATGACATGCATGCTGCTAATTGGCTGTAATATACTCTTTTAGTGAAAGGGGGTGTTCTAATTAATAGCAGTGCAGAGTTCAATTAGTGAGGTCATTCATTCTGTGAAGAATCAGGTTTGAATGATGGCTCTTATTTAAAGAAGGAGGGCAGCAAATGTTGCACCTGATGGTTTTAGCCCTTGCTCAGTGAGTAAAACGGTTCATTCCAGACATTGTACCGAAGCAGAAAGAACTTTGAAGAAGCTGATTGTACAGGGGAAAACATATAAAGAAGTGCAGAAGATAACTGGATACTCAGCTAAAAATATTTCCAATGCTTTAAAATGGCAAACAAAACCCAAAGTACGTTTTATGAAATGAATTAAAGAAGATCTTCATTTACCTGTGAGTCCTGCAACCATCAGAAGAGGCCTACATGAAGCCAAATTATATGCAAGAAACCCTCGTAAAACACCGTAGTTGAAAAAAAGACGTGTTGAAAAGGTTACAGTTTGTCAAAGAACACATTGACTGGACTAAAGAGAAATATTGCAACATCCTATGGACAGATGAGAGCCAGACTGTTTTTATGGGGTCTAAAGACCACAGGTGACAGCTTGTGAGACGACCCATAAACACTTAATTCAAGCCACAGTACACTGTGAAGACTCTAAAACATGGAGGTTCAAGCATAATAGTTTGGGGATGTTTCTCATACTATGCAGTTGGGCCCATTTGTATATATTATTTACATAAGAGGTACCATGGACCTGCTTGAATGTATATCAAAATAATATAACAGGCCATGTTGCCTTATGCTGAAGAAATGTACTTGAAATGGGTATTTCAGTAGGTCAACAACCCCCAAAACACTAGCAAGCGGGCAACATTCTGGGTCTAGACCAACAAGATATCATGAAGGGGACATCTCAATCCCCAGACCTCAATCCGTTTGAGAATTTGTGGAGTGACATCAAAAATGCTGTTGTTGATAGAAAACCGAAGAATGTAAAAGAACTGTGGAATGTAGTTCACAGATGTCAAATGCCGCACAGATGTAAGACAGATGTCAGAAATAAAGGTTATACAGCTAAATAGTTCAGTGATTCATAGAAAAGCTAAGTCAGTAAGCAAATTTTAGTTTATACTGTAAATATTGCAGTTTGTAAATGAACCAGCCAATTATTCCTTTTTCTTAATTATCAGGTTTAAAATTGATATTTTGTTCTTGTTTTCAATTGGAATTGAATGTGCGGTGCTATTATTTTGCACTGTATATGGTAACTGTCATTAGATGAGAGTCAGGAAAAGGGTCCTGAGGACAACACAAGCCTGGAGATCCCATAACATTTAAAACTAGTCTTCTAATATCTGTACCAGTTATTCAATCACCCTATGTAGATAAAAAAAGCCAAAAGATAGCTTTAGTTCAGCCTACGTGGTAAAGTAAGTATTTTTTGTTAAGGTCCTCACATGTGGGACGCACTCCCCTTGAGAAAGCGTAAAAGCGAAACGTGCGTTGTGGCATTGGTGGCTGTATTTGGGGTCCCTTCACTTAATTATGGCTAAGCTCTATACTACCTTTATGTTAGGTATGGACTAATTAAGCCTTTTTTTTTCTTGTCTTCCAATATTATACTGCATGATATACAGTACATATATGCGGACTGATTATTTTTGTTACTATACTGTCATAATAGTCTGTACTATGATTTACGGTATCGTGCCTTACATGCAAATTCTTACGTGAATAATGGAAGTTCATTAGTATTCACTGCTTTGTCTGATATAGACTACCTTGCTACCCTTTACATTTTGTGAAGAACCCCTCCCACCTTTTTTTTATTTGATCCCCTTCTTTTGAATCCTCTTACATGTCCCATTTACTTTCTGGTTCATGTCTTTTTTACATTTAATTCTTAATAAAAATTTACATTTTATATGCTTTTGAGTGGTGTTTCTCTGAGTGCGTTGTACATTACTTTGGTTGTATATGTTAGTAGAGCCTACCGGTTATTGATCTTTATATGATGGGAAAACCCCTATAACTATGTTTATATGTCTTTTGGATATTTTTATCTTCAAAAATATTAAATATTCACTTTTTTTTATCAGTAAATGCCATAATTTAAATTAAAAAGGTGAGTCTTTATTTTAAATGTAACACAAAAAATGGACTGAGAAGCAAAGTCAAAATTCAATGAAGCTCTGAGGCTATGTTCCCACGCAGCATTTTTTTTCTGCAGCCAAAGTCTGCTCTTGGCAGTAAAAATTGTGCCATCAAAATGCAGGTTTTGCTGTGTTTGTTAACTGCATTTTTTTGGAGCCGTTTATGTGTGTAATTTGTTCATATTGCATGCTTAATAAACTTTCCGTATATACTCATGTATAAGCTGAGATTTTTTGTGCTGAAAACACCCCACTCAGCTTATACACAAGTCATGGTCAAGAAAGCCGGGGGGAGAGGGGAGCAGCAGCAGGAGTCGGCGGGTGTAACATCATACTCACCCTCCTCGCGCCATCGCTGAACGTCCCCCCATCTCCGTTGTCCCTGTGCTGAGCGGTGACGTGGTACCGCTCATTAAGGTAATGAATATGCATGCATCTCTACTCCCATAGGCATGGAGCGCATATTCATTACCTTAATGATCGGTACCATGTCTGCTGCGGTCTCTCATTCTGCATCAGCCGCAATGGAGCCTGCTCAGTGGCACACGTCCGTATCTCGCATGTGGAAACCAAGCTGTGGAGCCGGCACTCCAGAGCGGAGCGTGCGGCCGCATAGGAACACATGGAGCTGCACAGCTCCGCTCCAAAGTGCCGGCGCCAGAGCTTGGTTTCCACATGCGAGATACGGACTTGTGCCTCGCATGTGGAAATGAGCCCTTAGTCTGATTCTGTGCAAAGGGTTACTGCTGCCTTTCCAGGCTCTGCCACTGTAGCCTGTGCTGATCAGCGGCGAGCAGATGTCTCTGGGACTAAGTCCTGCTTTTCCCCTTCTGAGCATGCCCAAAGGAAGACCTCTCAGTGGAGGTCTGGGGTCACATGCTCTGGTACTGCAGTAGCTCCTATTGGTCCTCTAGGAAGGTCCTGAAGTTGCTCAGTTACTGTAGCAGTTCTCATTGGTCCTCTAGGAAGGTCCTGAACTTGCTGCAGCTATAAAAGGTTCACATGGCCGCACGGCCTTGTGCTCGTATACACTTGTTTACGTGTGTGTGTTGTGAGTGAAAGTCGCTCTTTAATCATCCTCTCCCTTGTTTTTGAATGCTCGCGTAAGGAGGATGATTGTAATCTAGCGCCCGACTTGTTACCAACACAAGTACACAAACATCGTCTATTGCTGTGACCGCCAGTGCGGCGCCGTGCGCTATCACAGCGCTTTCCAAACCCAAGTCTGGGTGGTTAGTGGAGTCCACCAGTGCGGCACTGCATGCACTCTCGTGCTACTATATTATTATTTCTGTTACATGCGGTACTGCGGCCCTGTGACGCAACAGGGTTCGCTTATTTCACACAGGGTGAAGCTAACCCATGTGTGTATCCTCATTGTACCGCCATATAGTCCATCATTGCTTAGCAGCAGGTTCCATCTCTGCACGGTGGACCCCGGGCTGCGAACGCACCTTATTCCTTTTCTCTAATTATTTGGTGCGTTCCGCTAGCCCTAACAGGGGGATCCATGCATACAAGGATGGGACAGGGGAGCCGAGCCATGCATACAAGGATGGGACGGGGAGCCATGCATACAAGGATGGGACGGGGAGCCATGCATACAAGGATGGGACAGGGGAGCCATGCATAAAAGGATGGGACGAGGGAGCCATTCATACAAGGATGGGATGGGGGGAGCCATGCATACAAGGATGGGACGGGGGAGCCATTCATACAAGGATGGGACGGGGGAGCCATGCATATAAGGATGGGACGGGGGGAGCCATTCATACAAGGATGGGATAGGGGGAGCCATGCATACAAGGATGGGACGGGGGGAACCATGCATACAAGGATGGGATGGGGGAGCCATTCGTACAAAGATGGGATAGGGGGAGCCATGCATACAAGGATGGGATGGGGGAGCCATTCGTACAAAGATGGGATAGGGGGAGCCATGCATACAAGGATGGGACGGGGGGAGCCATGCATACAAGGATGGGACGGGGGGAGCCATGCATACATGGATGGGACGGGGGGAGCCATGCATATAAGGATGGGACGGGAGGAGCCATGCATATAAGGATGGGACGGGGGGAGCCATGCATACAAGGATGGGACGGGGGAGCCATGCATACAAGGATGGGACGGGGGCAGCCATTCATACAAGGATGGGATAGGGGGAGCCATGCATATAAGGATGGGACGGGGGAGCCATGCATACAAGGATGGGACAGGGGGAGCCATGCATACAAGGATGGGACGGGGGGAGCCATGCATATAAGGATTGGACAGGGAGGGCCATGCATACAATGATGGGACGGGGGAGCCATGCATATAAGGATGGGATCGGGGGAGCCATGCATACAAGGATGGGACGGGGGAGCCATGCATACAAGGATGGGACGGGGGGAGCCATGCATACAAGGATGGGATGGGGGGAGCCATGCATACAAGGATGGGACGGGGGAGCCATGCATACAAGGATGGGACGGGGGAGCCATGCATACAAGGATGGGACGGGGGAGCCATGCATACAAGGATGGGACGGGGGAGCCATGCATACAAGGATGGGACGGGGAAGTCGAGCCATGCATACAAGATGGGACAGGGGAGAGCCATGCATACAACGAGGGGATCGGGGGAGCCATGCATACAAGGATGGGACGGGGGAGCCATGCATACAAGGATGGGACGGGGGAGCCATGCATACAAGGATGGGACGGGGGAGTCGAGCCATGCATACAAGGATGGGACGGGGGAGCCATGCATACAAGGATGGGACGGGGGAGCCATGCATACAAGGATGGGACGGGGGAGTCGAGCCATGCATACAAGATGGGACAGGGGAGAGCCATGCATACAACGAGGGGATCGGGGGAGCCATGCATACAACAGAGTGAGCCATACAGAGCAGGACAGGACAGGGGGAGCCAAACAGAGCAGGACAGGGATGAAGGGACAATGCATACCCGGCTTATACTCAAGTCAATAAGCTTACTCAGTTTTCCGTAGCAAAATTAGGTGCCTCGGCTTATACTCGAGTTGGCTTACAGTCGAGTAGTTTTATTCAGCAAAAAATGCAGTTAAATTGTTATATGCGTTTTCTGCAGAATTTTTATGCGTTTTCCGTTCTTTTCACTTGTGCAAAAAACACTGTAAAACTTCTAAAGAAATTGACATACTGCAGAACTAAAAATATGCACCATTTTTCAAATTCAGTCAGGAAAAAAAAACAAGCGTGTGCATGAGTTTTCTGAAATCTCATAGCTTTTTGCTGGTACAGTAAAAAGCAGGTTTTTCATTGCACAGATAAACCTCCCCCCCCCCCTCCCAAAAAAAAAAAAAAAAAATGCTACAAAAACGTGTGAGTATAGCCTGCATGGCATGAATACAAACTTAAGCTCGATCCACAATTCTACAGGCTTCAGAGCTGAAATCTTTCACTCTGCCTTGCTTGAAAGATATTTATAGAGAATTTGCATGCCGATTTTCATTCATTCTAGGAGGCATAGTTTTTACAACACACACTGTATAGTCATGGCCAATTGTTTTGAGACTGACACAAATTTTTTTTTTTTTTACAAAGTTATCAGCATCAGTGTTTTTAGATCTTGTAGACAGATGTTTCTATGGTTACTGAAGTATAATTATAAGCATTTCATAAGATTTTATACTTTTATTAAAAAATACCTCAAGTTTATGCAAAGACTCAATATCTACAGTGTTGTCCTGTATTCTTCAAGACTTGTGTAATTCTCCCTGGCATGTTGGGTATCAGCTCCTGGGCCAAATCCTGACTAATGCAACATATTCTTACCTAATCAATGCTTGTAGGTTATTGCAATTTCTGTGTTTTTGTTTGTCCAGCTGCTTTTTGAGGAGTGACCACAGGTTCTCAGTGGGATTGAGGCCTGGGGAGATTCCTGGCCATGTATCCAATATTTTGTTCACCAAGCCACTCAGTTATCACTTTTGCCTTGTTCGTGCTGGAAGAAGCATTTTTCATCACCAAATTTCTCTTGGATTTTTGAGAGAATTTGTTCTTAGAGGATATTTAGAAACCATTTCTATTCATGGCATTGTCCTTAGTCAAAATTGTGAACCCACTCCCTTCTCCCGTCTCATGATGCTTACTGTTGGTATGACACAGTTCACCTTTTCTTCTCTTGACAATCATTTTTCCAAGATGTCTCAAATAATCTGAAGGAGGCTTCATCAGAAAAATAACTTTGCAGGAAGTACAGGGATTGAACTGCAGAGGACTGGGGTAACGTTATTTTTCTGATGAAGCCCCCTTCAGACTGTTTGGGATATCTGGAAAAAAATATTTTCCAGAGAAGTATAAAAGCGTCAACACTAGAGATGGACAGACACCTGGATATTCGGGTCGGGCAGGTTCAGCCAAACAGTTACAAAAAGTTCGGGTACCAGAATAGTACCCGGACCCCATTCACTTGAATAAGGGGCCCAAACATCCAGTGTTTGCCACGCTGTCATGAACATGTCTTGACTCCTGTAATAAAACAAAAATAAAAAACAGCATTATCCCTCACCTGTCTGACGTTTTATCTCACGCCGTAATCCATGTCTGGGGATTAATAGTTTTCAACCTTGATGGTGCCAAGATGCGACCGTCCAGGCTGAGAACCACAGGTGAATGACCCCTTTAATGAGACTGATTAATGAAGTATATAGGATTTAAAGGCATAAGAAAATGACCTATTGATTAAATCATGATTTTGTATTAAATGTATTTTTTTTTTTAAATATTTAATTTTTTTTTTTACGTACCACAATTTGAATTTAAAATAAAAACATCTGCAATTCCCATGCAGGATGGCGTTTTTTAACACCCATGCTTCCTTTTGGTTCAGTAATTTACACATGCACATAGCCACAGTGGTTGGATCCCGATCCTATCTTTTGTATTGAAATGTCTAATGAGCATGTGGAAAAGTTTATAGTGTAGGAAGGAGGAGCAGGGTCGGGTGGGACATCACCTATTGTGATAGATCCTGTCTTATCAGCTGTGTATAGAGGTGTTACCTCTCATTGTAATCCTGCCTCTGATGATAATGAACATGCTGAAAACTCATTCTGTAAGGACAGGAAGTAAGTATGAGTCAAGAAACGTCTCAGGGGCCAGTGTGAAAATTGCAGGATCAATAATTTTTATATATTTTTATATATATCTCCTGATATGAAGAAACGTAATGCTAGAAATGTTTGAGTAGAGAAAGTCAAGCTGGAGCCTCGCTTGCTTTGTGAAATTCACGGTATGATCTAACTGTTCCGTGCAATCCAACCTCAGGAACGGGTGAGCAGTGATTAACTGTTTGTGTCTTACCAAGAATTGGCGGCTTCTTCCTCATCTATGTTGTTAATAGTGTTTTTTTTTTCTTTTTTTAGCTTTCAGTAGAGCTCCAATACCCATGGCAGTTGTTCGAAGAGAGTTGTCATGTGAAAGCTACCCTATAGAGCTGCGCTGTCCAGGAACTGATGTTATCATGATTGAAAGTGCCAACTATGGAAGAACAGATGATAAAATCTGTGACTCAGATCCAGCTCAGATGGAGAACATTCGATGTTATCTACCAGATGCCTACAAGATAATGTCACAGAGGTATTTTCTGGCTTTAGTTTTGGTACAGCTTTATGGTTCACTATCTCTAAACTTACTGTTGGCTCTTCTTGGCTATAAGGGAATGTTCACACTACTGAAGTTCCAGTAGAAAAAAGCCTACGCAAATTTGCAGTGGAATTCACTGGAGAGAATATCTGTGGCTAAGTTTCAGAATTTAGACCGCACACTGATCATAAATTGATGGCATATCCTATTGGTATCAGGGAACTTTCCAACATGGGAATTCCAACATTTATACATGCATATTTTTCTGTGTTTCTTTTTTGTCTTTTGTCTTTTTTAGGGCCTCGCTCACACTAGCACATAAAATTTTGGTCCCATTCTCATCCACAAAAGTGGAACAATTTTTTCTCACTTGTCATCCTTGTGCTGTCTGTTTTTTTACTGAGCAGCTATTAATCTTTTACAAGACTCTTTACAGTTTCCTAAGTTACAGAATTGTAATGTATCCTGAAAAATTGGATGATATACTGGTGGTCCGTATACTGATGGTCCGTATACTGGTGATCCATATACTGATGGTCCGTATACTGATGGTCCGTATACTGGTGCTCTGTATACTGATGGTCCGTATACTGGTGCTCTGTATACTGATGGTCCGTATACTGATGCTCTGTATACTGATGGTCCGTATACTGGTGATCCATATACTCATGGTCCCTATACCGGTGATCCATATACTGATGGTCTGTATACTGATGGTCCCTATACTGATGGTCTGTATACTGATGGTCTGTATACTGATGTTCCATATACTGATGGTTCGTATACTGATGGTCCATATACTGGTGATCCATATACTGATGGTCCGTATACTGGTGATCCATATACTAATGGTCCGTATACTGATGGTCCCTATACTGATGGTCTGTATACTGATGGTCTGTATACTGATGATCCATATACTGATGGTTCGTATACTGATGGTCCATATACTGATGGTCCGTATACTGATGGTCTGTATATTGATGGTCCGTATACTGATGGTCCATATACTGATGATCCATACACTGACGGTTCGTATACTGACGGTCCATATACTGATTGTCTGTATACTGATGGTCCGTATACTGATGGTCTGTATACTGATGGTCTGTATACTGATGGTTCATTTACTGATGGTCCATATACTGATGGTCCATATACTGATGGTCCGTATACTGGTGCTCTGTACACTGATGGTTCTTATACTGATGGTCCGTGTACTGATGGTCCGTATACTGATGCTCTGTATACTGATGGTCTGTATACTGATGGTTCGTTTACTGATGGTCCATATACTGATGGTCCGTATACTGATGGTCCATATACTGATGATCCATACACTGACGGTTCGTATACTGACGGTCCATATACTGATTGTCCGTATACTGATGGTCCGTATACTGATGGTCCGTATACTGATGGTCCGTATACTAATGGTCCGTATACTGATGGCCTGTATACTGATGGTCCGTATACTGATGGTCTGTATACTGGTGGTTCTTATACTGGTGGTCCGCTTACTTATGGTCCGTGTACTGATGGCCCGTTTACTGATGGCCCTTATACTGATAGCCCATATACACTGATGGTCCATATACTGATGGTCTGTATACTGATGGTCTGTATACTGATGGTCCGTATACTGATGGTCTGTATACTGGTGGTCCGTATACTGGTAGTCATTATACTGTTGGTCCATATATTGATAGTCCATATACTGATGGTCCGTATACTGATGGTCCGTATACTGATGGTCTGTATACTGATGGTCCGTGTACTGATGGTCCATATACTGATGGTCCGTATACTGATGGTTCGTATACTGATAGTCTGTGTACTGATGGTCCGTATACTGATGGTCCGTATACTGATGGTTCGTATACTGATGGTCCGTGTACTGATGGTCCGTGTACTGATGGTTCGTATACTGATGGTCCATATACTGATGGTTCGTATACTGATAGTCTGTGTACTGATGGTCCGTATACTGATGGTCCGTATACTGATGGTCCATATACTGATGGTCCGTATACTGATGGTCCGTATGGCATGTGATGTGTTTCTCATGCTGAATACAGCTGAGAAAAAAATACACAGATTTGCACGGCCTCATTAAATAACATTGGTCAGAGAGCTATCACATTTTTTTTTTTTATTCTAGTTGTCTAATTTATGCGAAAATGTGAGTTTAAGTGTAAGGTTCTATAGGGGGAGATTTTCTTTAAAGGAATATGTTTTCGTACCTCCTGTTTTGTTGTGTGTTTGTTTTTTTTGCATTTGTAATATTACAATTCTTGTGATTCATAGATTATATGACTTTATGGTACTAATCATGGAAGCTCAAGCTATAATGTTAAAAAATTAGAAAAATGCCACAGAAGCCTAAAAATATAGGCCCTGATTCATCAGAACCAGCATGACTGACCCCAATTCATCAGGACCAGCATGACTGACCCCGATTTATCAAGACCGCATGCTTCTTAATGAATCTGGAGTATCTGACAAGTGGGATACTCCTCCGTGCGCAGCACACCACAAATCTTACTCTAGTTAGGGACTGGAGTAAGATTTCTGGCATAGCTCGTCATTAAAGAAACAAGTCTGTGGCATCACACCCCTGTCCTGCATTGCTATGCCAATTTTAGTGGAGCTGGGCAAAACTTGGCGGGAAAATGCCAAAAGCTGCAAAATGTTTGCAGATATTTTGTATTATAATTGATTGTCTAATTTTGTATAAATAATTATGATCTAATTATTATGTCCAGCACTGATCAGATCCCAGTTATGCAAGATAAAAGGCATGTTCCAGGCATGGTGGCTCAGTGGTTAGCACTGCTGCTTTGCAGCGCTGGGGTCTAGTACTCCATCGCATTACTGATAGGGAGTTTAGATTGTGAGGACAGTGATGCTGAGGCCTGTAAAACGCTGTGGAAATTAATGGCACTACATAAACGAGTAAGACAACAAAGAGTGAAGAAATGACATGTAATAATGAAAGCCCTAGTTCTCAACTGATAAATCCCCTTTGTTCCATGGCTGCCGATCCCGTCCGGTTTTATTTTACGACTTTTTATTATTTTATGCCATTCCCCAACGGCCCTGTTATTTCTTATCATGGCAGACACTTTCAAAGAAATTATATCATTGTATCGTTGTCGTGTACCGACGTAGCTTAGAACAGTAAATTCAACCCAACTTATCATGCTCAATGCCAGGATTTTATAAAAAAAATATGAGAGTTGACCTGTGGGTGTATCCTACTTACTCATCATAAATGTAAATTAGAAATGGACCAGTTACCGATAGCAACAAGTCAAATTACTGATTATACTTTCTACCTTATACTAGAAAAATAAGATTGTAAACTGAGTGAATTACTAATATAAATATATTCATTTGTTTTTATTCTCTACCCTTCGCGACATGAGATGCAAGAGCACGCCCCATGTAAGGTGCTGGCCAGTGCAGCGGGCTCAGGAGCTGAGCCTGCACAATACCAATTTGATGCCGACTGTGTCACTCTGCTGGCATCTTCCTATAAGAGTAGCGGGTGGAGCTTGCTTTGATTGCCTCTCTTTAACCATTTAATTGGCGCTGTCTGTGGCAGGGCTTCACAGGAGAACACCGCTTTCACTATATTCTGCAATATGGCAGTATTGCAATCCACGGAAGAAGCGATCAGGCGATTGCAGGTTTACAGATTTCTGAATTTCTGATTTTGCCGCTTTAATATAAATAAGCTACACATGTTTGGTATCACTGTCATCATACTGACCTGAAGAATAATGTTGCTAGGTCATGTTTACCACACATTGAAAACTGTAAAAACAAAATTAGAATAATAATGTTGAATTTGCAGGGTTTTTTAAAAGGTCATTTGACTGCACTTGTAAATTTTCTTTTTGATTTTCAGTACACTATATAGAAAATGAATGATGCCTTTCAACACTACAACTTATCCCACAAAAAAAGTAGGCCCTTATATGTCTCTATTGCTTCTCCCCAATCCCCCGAAAAAATAAAAAAATAAAATTTTCTGTGGCTTTTAGAAAATTGGGCTGAACAGTGGCTCCGTGGTTAGCAGCGCTGGGTCCAAATCCCTCTAAAAAGGACAGCATCTGCAATGAGTTTGTATGTTCTCCCCATGTTTGTGTGGGTTTCCTCCAGGTTCTCCGGTTTCCTCCCACATTCCAAAGAGGGAATGTAGATTGTGAGCCCCAATGGGGACAGTGCCGATAATGTCTGTAAAGCGCTGCAGAATTAATGGTGCCAAATTAGCAAATCATAATATATAATTGCCCTGTCATGAAGGGGTTAAAGAGGATAGCAATAACTATTTTCTATACCATTAGGTTTGCCCTGAAAAAAAACACATTTTATAAAATGAGAAAATACTGCGTAGGTCACATACAAATAATCTGATTCTTAGGAGGAATAAGATTTGCACCATCATCATCTCCCAGATGCCTAGATCTTGAGAAGAAAGCTATGGGAAGATGAAGGCCGATCTCCTTGCCTGAAAACATTCCTTATTTTTTAATAAGATAACAAATGATTTGTTTACCAGGAGCCTTAGAAAAATTAGATTATCAGTGCCTGGACTAGCTACCTTATGCCAAGTTGTCCAACCACACCCCCTCTTCTGATAAGCAGCTCACTGTCAATAGGCAATGTACACAGAAAGCTGTGGTGTGGATGGGGGCAGCTTTCTGAGCTCTGCTATATGTAAAACCTCTGTGTCTCAATTGCAGCGCCCAGTAAAGTAAGTGACACATCACTGGAATCGGGGTCCTTTTAGTACCTTATGCTGCTCTCAGATGAGGTAACAAAAACCTGCTAACAGATTCCCCTTAGGCCTCTTTCACACGTCCTGATATTTCCGGTACCGGAAAAACCGGTACCGGAGATATCCGTGTCCGTATGTCTGTGTGCTCAAGTGGCACATCAGTGTGGCACACGTGCGGCATCCGTGTGCTGCCCGTGTGCCGCCTGAGGACCACACGGACCGTGCAGGAGAGACAGCGCTACACTAATCGCTGCCCCCCCCGCATGTGGTGCTGAAGGCAGAATTTATCTCTTCTCCTCCAGCGTTCGTTGGAGAGAAGAGATGAAAGATCTTTTTTTTTGGGGGGGGGGGGTGAAAAATAAATTTTGCATGTGCCCCCCGCCTCCCCCCCCAGTGCGCCGCCTGACCCCTTGCCGCAGAAATACTCACCTAGCTCCCGCGATGTCTCCTCTGTCCTCTCCGCGCTGGCAGCTTCTCCTGTGTGAGCGGTCACGTGGGACCGCTCATTACAGTCAGTGAATATTCCCTGACTGTAATGAGCGGTCCCACGTGACCGCTCACACAGGAGAAGCTGCCAGCGCGGAGAGGACAGAGGAGACATCACGGGAGCTAGGTGAGTATTTCTGCGGCAAGGGGTCAGGCGGCGCACTGGCGGGGGAGGCGGGGGGCACATGCAAAATTTATTTTTCACAAAAAAACAAAAACTTGATCTTTCATCTCTTCTCTCCGGCGGGGTAGAAGAGATGAATTCCGCCTTCAGCACCATACGCAGGGGGGACAGCGCTTACTGTAGCGCTGTCTCTCCTGCGGGCGGTACGTGCACACGGAGGAGAGTGCACACTGTTCTCCGTGTGCACGTGTGCTGTCCGTATTGTGGTCCGTGCTGCCGGTAGAAAACGGACATGTCTATGTGTTTTCAGCACGGACATACGGGCCGTGTGAAAACATGCACATGTGCATAGACCCATTCATTTGAATGGGTCTATATGTGTCAGTGTCTCCGGTACGTGAGAAAACTGTCACTACACGTACCGGAGACACTGACGTGTGAAAGAGGCCTTAAGGAAAGTATCCATAATATCCCCCCTTTCCTCTCTTTTTTTTTTTTTTTTTTCCATTTATTGTTTTTTTTTGGCACTAGAACACACTTCTAGTGTGTGGCTGTGCTGCGGTTCCATTTTATTTTACGCTGACCGCAGTGAGACCATTACAGTGGACATGTTGAAGTTTTATGTGTCATTTTTATTGACTGATATTCCATGATATGTATTGCAAGAATCCAGTCAAGGGTTTATTTATTTTTTAGGAGAACAGTCAATATTGTCAGCTACTAGGCTGTATAAAAGGAGAGGAAACACTATATCATTAATCTATTGCCATTCAATAATGAGTGGAGGAACACTAAGAAACACTTCTGGCTTATAATCATCAGAACCCAGTTTAATGTTTTATATATCTAAAGTGCAAATAGTCAAGCAAATTATGGTTGGCTCAAGTCAGGGAACGATGTGCGTAGCTGAGTACGTAGATTCCTGAAAAGATGGTAACAAATTGCAAGCTTTTGAGACTATTCAGTAAGCACCTAATGGTATCAACCACTGAAGAATCACAGTATCACAACATAATCAAGCAGTCAAACCAGAAAAACCAAAGACGGTGAAAATTAACTATACCTTTCAAAAAAATAAAGGGAACACTAAAATACCACATTCTAAATATTACTGAATTAAATATTCTAGTTGCAAATCTTTATTCATTACATAGTGGAATACGTTGAGAACAATAAAACAAAAATGATCAATGTAAATCAAAATTAATATCCCATGGAGGTCTGGATTTCGAATGATACTCAGAATGAAAGTGGAAAATCAAATTCAAATGAGACCAAAATAACAGCCAAAAAGGTTGAGATCAGAGAAATGGTCTGTGGTCACCACCTGCAGAACTACTTCTTTATAGGCATTGTCTTGCTGATTGCCTATAATCTCTACCTGTTTTCTGTTCCATTTGAACAACAGAAGGAGAAATTGATTCACAATCAGTGTTGATTCATAACTGAAGTGTGACTTGGAGTTACATTGTGTTGTTTAAGTGTTCCCTTTTTTTGAGCAGTGTGTTTGCAGACTGCAACATTGGTCTGATATCTCCATGGTTTTGGCAAATCATCAAATTATAGAAGTTTAATCAAGTTTTGGTGGACTGAAGCATAATTTGTATGCATATACAGTTGTGCTCACCTACTCCGGCATAATTTTTGCTTTCTTGACCTTTTTTCAGAGAATATGAATGATAACACCAATACCTTCTCTCCACTCATGGTTAGTGGTTGGGTGAAGCCATTTATTGTCAATCTACTGGAATTTCTCTTTTTAAATCTAATAACCAAAAACATCCAAATGACCCAGATCAAAAGTTCACATACCTTGGTGATGTTGGCCTGATAACATACACAGAAGTTGACACAAATGGGTTTGAATGGCTACTAAAGGTAACATCCGCACCTGTGACCTGTTTGCTTGTAATCAGTGTGTGTGCATAAAAGAAAAAGTGACAATGGAACTGGGTAATGTAAGAGAAAAAAATATGGCATCTGGCAATAAGGCTGCCGTCACACTAGCAGTATTTGGTCAGTATTTTACATCAGTATTTGTAAGCCAAAACCAGGAGTGGGTGATAAATGCAGAAGTGGTGCATATGTTTCTATTATACTTTTCCTCTAATTGTTCCACTCCTGGTTTTGGCTTACAAATACTGATGTAAAATACTGACCAAATACTGCTAGTGTGACGGCAGCCCAAGAGTGTGGAGCCTGAAAGCAGCAGCAGCACCACTGACAACAACCAGGCAGCAATACTACTAAACACAGGTCACAATTACCAGAAAATTAGTGGGGAGGGATTGGATGATGTTATGGAATATACGGCACATTATCTCAGTCTGAGCAGGAAAATGTTACTTCTGACAGTGAGAGGTCAGTTTTAATCAGCTTTCTGCACAGTCCTCCTTCTATGCTGCTCCAACATTTAAAGGAAACCTGTCATGCAAAAAAAACTCTATTAACCTGCAGATATGGGGTTAATTGAATTCTAAAACTGCTGCACTGAGAACCCAGCTACTAGAAGGAAATTCATTGGCCGTGAACTCGCAGGACCTGTGAGACGACACCACAAGCAGGAGAAGTTTCTCACGCTCATGGTGCCATTAGAGAGGTAATAGTTCCTAGTTCTCTGTCTGAGCATCTCACGTATTGGAATTATTTTCTGTGCTGCCATTAGCACCTGGAACCCCCATGTGCTTCACAGAACTTTATAATGAAAATAAAAAAAATCACATTTTACCCACAAAAATGTACTTTTAGCACCAATTTTTTATTCTTACAAGGGTATAAGGAGAAAATGGGTCCCAAAATTTGTTGTGCATTTTCTCCTGAGTTTGTCGATAACCATACCTCCCAACTTTTGAAGATGGGAAAGAGGGACAAAGTTTGCGGCGCGCGCTTCGCGCCGCGGCAAATTTTAGGCCACGCCTCTGACCACACCCATTCATAATTAGTCACACCCATATCCACGTCCCAACCACACCCATTTAGCACTGCCGATCACACTGTTTCATATACAATAGTTATAAACAAAAAAATATGGCCACACAGTGCTCCATACTGTATAATGACCACACATGATGCCCCATACTGTATAATGGCCACACATGACGCTCCATACTGTATAATGACCGCACATGATGCTCCATACTGTATAATGGCCACACATGATGCTCCATACTGTATAATGGCCACACATGATGCTCCATACTGTATAATGACCGCATGCATACTGTATAATGGCCGCACATGATGCTCCATACTGTATAATGAACGCACATGATGCTCCATACTGTATAATGGCCACACATGATGCTCCATACTGTATAATGACCGCACATGATGCTCCATACTGTATAATGACCGCATGCATACTGTATAATGGCCGCACATGATGCTCCATACTGTATAATGAACGCACATGATGCTCCATACTGTATAATGACCGCACATGATGATCCATATTGTATAATGACCGCACATGATGCTCCATACTGTATACTGGCTGCACATGATGCTCCATACTGTATAATGACTGCACATGATGCTCCATATTGTATAATGACCGCACATGATGCTCCATACTGTATACTGGCTGCACATGATGCTCCATATTGTATAATGACCGCACATGATGCTCCATACTGTATACTGGCTGCACATGATGCTCCATACTGTATAATGACTGCACATGATGCTCCATATTGCATAATGACCGCACATGATGCTCCATACTGTATACTGGCTGCACATGATGCTCCATATTGTATAATGACCGCACATGATGCTCCATACTGTATAATGACCGCACATAATGCTCCATACTGTATAATGACCGCACATAATGCTCCATACTGTATGCTGGCTGCACATGATGCTTCATACTGTATAATGACTGCACATGATGCTGCATACTGTATAATGACTGCACATGATGCTCCATACTGTATAATGACTGCACATGATGCTCCATACTGTACAATGACCGCACACGATGCGCCATACTGTATAATGACCGCACATAATGCTCCATACTGTATGCTGGCTGCACATGATGCTGCATACTGTATAATGACCGCACATGATGCTCCATACTGTATAATGGCCACAGTTCTCCATACTGTATAATGACATACAGGCACGCAGCTCACACACACGCTCACACACACAGCTCACACGCACGCAGCTCACACACATGCAGCATCACACACACAGTATCACACATACACACGCAGCATCACAAACGCAGCTCACAAACACATGCAGCTTTGACACAAATGCATCACACACGCAGCCATCACACACACACACACAGCCATCACACACACACGCAGTCATCACACACACACACGCCGCCATCACACACACACAGCCATCACACACACATGCAGTCATCACACACACACGCAGTCATCACACACACACACGCAGTCATCACACACACGCAGCCATCACACACACACACGCAGCCATCACACACACACGCAGCCATCACACACACACGCAGCCATCACACACACATGCAGCCACCACACACACACACGCAGCCATCACACACACACGCAGCCATCACACACACACGCAGCCATCACACACATGCAGCCATCACACACACACGCAGCCATCACACACACACGCAGCCATCACACACACACACCCAGCCATCACACACACACACCCAGTCATCACACACACCCAGCCATCACACACACACACACACACACACACACACACAGCCATCACACACACACACACACCCAGCCATCACACACACACACACAGCCATCACACACACACCCAGCCATCACACACACACACCCAGCCATCACACACACACACACAGCCATCACACACACACACAGCCATCACACACACACCCAGCCATCACACACACACACCCAGCCATCACACACACACCCAGCCATCACACACACCAGATACCTCATACACACATGACACACACACAAATGCAGCATCACACACACACAATGACACACACATGCAGCATCAGACACACACACACACATCTCACACACACACATCTCACACACACACATCACACACACATCACACACACACAATCTCCTCTGTGGTGCAGGGGCGGCTGATCTGTCCATGTGCAGCTCTTCAGTTTCTCCGGCTGCTCACAGCTCTGCACTGTCCCGGCACCTCCCCAGTCTCTCCTTCTCTGCCGGGATAGCAGCTAAGAGCAGGAGAAGCCGGAGCTCCGTGCACACACAGGAGGAAGTGAGTGGCTGACCTCTCATCTTGATCGCTGCTGGCTCTCTGCCTCAGCGTGGCAGCGCCGCACACACAGGGGGCGGGGGCGGGGGGGGGGTGGGGGTGGGATCGGTCGGGAGGAGACCCAGCATGTATAAGAAAAAAAAAACAGCCACAAACCTAAGCTACTCAGGTGCCGCCCCCTGCATTGTCCCCGCCCCAGGCACGTAGTGCGGGACATTAGTGTCCCGCCCGGGATCCCGGGGCTGGCTGTCAAAATCAGGACAGTCCCGCGGGATCCGGGACGGTTGGGAGGTATGCGATAACCCATATGTGGAGGAACACCACTGTTTGGGCGCATGACAGGGCTTGGAAGGGAAGGAGTGACGTTGGGAAGGAGTGACGTTTTAGCATGCAGACTTTGATCGACATGACGCCCACAGACCAGTCTCATTTGGAGAGCCCCTGATGTGCCTAAACGGTGAAAAAAAAACACTATTGCCCCAGTTTTGGAAACTGCACCACTTAAGGATTTTATCCAGATGTATAGTGAGCATTTTGAAGCCTCAGGTACAACATAGAATTTGATAATATCAGGTCGGCATATTGAAATTTTTCATTTTTTTCACAAAAATTTTTTTTTAGCCCCATGAATGATCACACCAAAGATTTTTCTCCACTCATGGTTAGTGGTTGGGTGAAGCCATTTATTGTCAAACTACTGTGTTTTCTCTTTTTAAATCATAATAACAACCCAAAACATCCAAATGACCCACTCAAAAGTTCACATACCCCATTTCTTAATACCGTATATTGTCCCCTCTAACATCAATAACAGCTTGAAGTCTTTTGTGGTAGTTGTGGATGAGGTTCTTTATTTTCTCAGATGGTAAAGCTGCCCACGTTTCTTTGCAAAAAGCCTCCAGTTCCTGTAAATTCCTGGGCTGTCTAGCATGAACTTCACGCTTGAGATCTCCCTAGAGTGGCTCAATGATGTTGAGGTCAGGAGACCGAGATGGCCACTCCAGAATCTTCACTTTGTTCTGCTGTAGCCAATGACAGGTAGACTTCGCCTTGTGTTTTGGATCTCTGTCATGCTGGAATGTCCAATTATGTCCCATGCGCAGATTCTGGGCTGATGAGTTCAAATTTGCCACCAGTATTTGCTGATAACGTGCTGCATTCATCTTTGCTTCAACTTTGACCAAGTTTCCTGTGCCTTTGTAGCTCACACATCCCCAAAACATCAGCGATCCACCTCCGTGCTTTACAGTAGGAATAATGTTCCTTACATCTTAGACCTCTCTCCAAAATGTCATGTTTATGGTTGTGACCAAAAAGTTCAATTTTGGATTCATCACTCCAAATTACCTTGTTCCAGAAGTTTTGAGGCTTCTCTCTGTGCTGTTTTGCGTCTTGTAGATGAGATACTTTGTGACATTTGCACTGTAATGGTTTTCTTTCTGGCGACTCGACCATGCAGCCCATTTTTCTTCAAGTGCCTCCTTATTGTGCATCTTGAAACAGCCATACTGCTAGTTTTCAGAGTCCTGTATTTCAGCTGATGTTATTTGTGTGTTTTTCTTTGCATCCCGAACAATTTTCCTGGCAGCTGTGGACGACATTTTTGTTGGTCTACCAGACCATGGATTTGTTTTAACAGAGCCCCTGATTTTCTATTTGTTAATTACAGTTTGAAAGCTGTTGACTGACATTATCAATTCCTTGTATATTTTTTTTTGTATCCCTTTTGTGTTTTATACAGTTCAGATACCTCCTGTAGATCCGTTGGCAATTCTTTTGCTTTCCCCATGACTCACAATCCAGAAAAGTCAGGGGCTGGATGAAAGATGCAAAAGTTTGTGTGGATCTCAGAAACTCACTCAGTTTTTATGCACACACACACTGATTACAAGAAAACAGGTCACAGGTGAGGATGTTACCTTTATTCGCCATTCAAACCCATTTGAGTCAAGTTCTGTGCATGTTATCAGGCCAAAATCACCAGAGTATGTAAACTTTTGATCAGGGTCATTTGGATGCTTTGGATTGTCCTTATGATTTAAAAAGATAAAGCACAGTAGTTTGACAATAAATGGCTTCACCCAACCACTAAACATGAGTGGAGAAAAAGTTTTCGTATTATCATTCATAATTCTGCTGGGGTATGTAAACTTTTGAGCACAACTGTATATTGGGGTTTCCACGTAAATCCCCCAAAAATGCCATTCAGATGAAAACCCCCAACGGAGCCACCCATTATAATGCGTCAGATGGAGACAATTCGTAGTCCTTTTGGCATCTGCTCCAGTGGTATCCATCTTTTAAGGCGTGCACAGGTCTGTGTTCGCCCACAGTTGTGTGCTAAAAAGACGCCTAAATGATGGGACACGGCCGGAACACAGACCAGTTCAAAGTGACTCCATCTGCCTCGTAAGTGAGTGGTTCCATCCAGGGTTTTGTCTGAATCACGGTTTTGGGGAATTTACACAGAAACCTAGACGTAAGCACTCAGCGGAGAGCGCAGGATAAATATGAGCTGAACCTTATTCTGATTTTTGGGAGGTAGAATGAACAAATACACAGCAGGACAAGAATAGTTCTTATTTTTATTTTTGCGCTGTTCACCATACAGTATAAGTAAGTAGGATTTATTCTTTGGGTCGGTGCCATTACAGCAATTCCAGATTTATATCTTTTTGTTGGTTAGGTTTTGCTAATATCCCACAGTAAAAAATGCTTTTTTAAAGAAAAGTATGTTTTTTTGTCGCCATATTCTGTGAGGCTAGTTTCACATTTGCGTTTAAAAACGCAGCGTTTAAAACGCAAATGCAGGTGGTGAAAAAAACGCATGTAAACGTGTGCAAACGCTGCATTTTTTAGACGCATGCGTTTTCTCATGCTGTAAAAAAACGCGGCGTTTACATGCGTTTTTTCCTGCGTTTCCGTTTTTGAAACGCCTGCTGAGAAGTGTGTGACAGCTGTCAATCATCAAAATCATCTAGAAAACCCACTATAAATAGAAATTACTAGGGTTGGGGTTAGGGTTAGGGGTAGGGTTAGGATCCCTAGGGTTAGGGGTAGGGTTAGGATCCCTAGGGTTAGGGTTAGGGTTAGGATCCCTAGGGTTAGGGTTAGGGGTAGGGTTAGGGTTTGGATCCCTTTATCACCTTGATGGTGGGGGGTGGCTTATCAGTGTGTATTCTTGTTTTTTTCTATTGAAACGCATGCGTTTAAAACGCAACCAAACGTATGTGCCTAAAAACGCATTCGTTTACATAGACAGCAATACGTTTTTTTGCCGCAAAAAAACGCATGCATTTTTTGGCGGCAAAAAAACGCCTCTAGAAATTACTACATGTTGCATTTCTGCAACAAAACGCAAGCATAGAAAAGACACGTGTCGTCAAACGCGGCAAAACGCATACAAAAAAAAGCATGCGTTTTTAATGTTAAATATAGGAATACGCATGCGTTTTTTTGCGCTAAAACGCAGCGGCAAAAAACGCAAATGTGAAACCAGCCTTAGCTGTAACTTTTATTTTTGGGGGAACAGAGCTACATGAGGGCTTATTTTTTGTGGGACGAGTTGCAAATTTGTTTCACACCATTTTGGAGTACATAGCGTTTTTTGATCGCTTTTTATTCATATTTTTCAGATATAGCCTGAACAAAACCCACCAATTCAGTTATTGTTTTTATTTATTTTTTTTGTGACGTTCACCACCAAAGTGATAAGATTAATTTTGTATGTCGGGTCGGTACAATTACATCGCTACCAGATTTATACTGTTTTTTTATGCTTTGCTATTTTTACACATGAAAAACAATATTTAAGCAAAATTAATTTAATTTTGTATATCCATATTCTGAGAGCTGTAATTTTTAATTTTTTTTTGCCGAATATGCCATATAAGAGCTTGTTTTTTGCGATAGTTTGGCGTTTTCATTTGTACCATTTTTTTTACATGTGACTTCTTGATCACATTTTATTGACGTTTTCAGTATGATGAAAAAATGACATTTTTGGTATGTTTTTTTTTTTTACGGTGTTCGCCAAATGGAATAAATAACCTACCAGTTTTATGGAGCGGGTTGTTCCAGATGTGGCAATACCAATTGTGTCCATTTTTTTGTTTATCTTTGTTTTAATAAGAAACCCTGCGTTTTGAGTGGATTTTCGTGATCTGTGTGCACTTTTTTGTGTGTTTTTCACTGTGGGACATGTATAATTTTTATTTTGATCACTGGTCTCATAAACTGCTGTACTCATCTATAGCAGTGCATGAGAGCAGTCAGTGTCTCACTGACTGTGCCTGTGAGAGCCAGCTTATTGCTGGCTTTCACAGGCCACCGTACCCTGGGTGACCTCAGGGTACCATGGTAACCATTTGGACCCACGGTTCTCATCGCAGGGGTCCGATAATTACTAAGCGGGTCTTGTGACCCCTTGTAAAAACTTAAATACCCCTGTCGCGATTGACAGCAGTATTTAGTGGGTTAATCAGCCCTGATTGGTCGCAAATCCGGCTGGGGCCAAGCCTGCATGGTGTCAGCTGTCACATACAGCTGCCACCTGCTGGAATTGCTGCAGCACTATTCCCTTATTCTCCATTTCCATTTTAAAATGTACCCTTAACAACCGCCGTTTTAATGCATATCTGCAGTTGTTAAGGGGTTAAGACAAAACTTAAAGCAGAAAGACCCACAAACAAGCAACAACTTCCAGACTCCAGACAGTTATTACCAGCAAAGGATTCTCTACAAAGTATTAAAAATGAACATTTTATTTGTGGTAAAGTTAATTTGTCCAATTACTTTTGAGCCCCTGAAATGGGGAGATTTTCTGGAAAATGATGCAATTCCTCATCGTTTCACAGGATATTTTTGTTCAACCCCATTAATTATACCTAAAAGTCTACACTTCAATTGCATCTAAGTTGTTTAATTTTATATAAAATAGTGGCAACCAGAGCCCAAATCACAAAGTTGGTCACTGTCCCAAGTATTTTTGGACCTAACTGTATTTCAAAATTCAACGTCCTGTTTACATTTCATACATTTAGTGTATTAATAAATCTTAAAGTACAGGGTGTCCCATCTATATGGATACACCTAAATAAAATGGGAATGGTTGGTGATATCAACTTTCTGTTTGTGGCACATTAGTATATGGGGGGGGGGACTTTTCAAGATGGGTGGTGACTAGGGTTGAGCGACTTTCATTTTTTTAAGATCGAGTCGGGTTTTGTGAAACCCGACTTTGTCCAGAGTCGAGTCGAGTGCAGTCGGCCGATTATCGCTGAAAGTCGGGGATCGACCGAAACACGAAACCCAATGCAAGTCAATGGGGAAGCATAGTCGGCAGTGAGTGGAGGCCAGGAAAACACCTACAGTGCCCATTTTAATGCCAAAAACATCCATTCTTGTTTCTGAAGCTTGTCAATCTTAATTAACTTTATAATAATAGTTGGGCATTGGAAATTGGGGGTCATTTGGCAAAAGTTGTGGGGGGAGTAGGGCTGGCTCAAGTTTTTCGTGGGCCCAGGAAACGCGGACTATGTCACGGCGGTGGAGCAGGGAGAGGTAAGTATTTCAACGTTGCAAGTGCTGTGATCCTGAGCAAGCAGGGGGGGCCCACTCGTTCGCATTGGCACTGGCACAGGGCCCCTCAAAGTACGGCGGTGTGTTTGCATGGCGGGGGCGCCTCCCACCAGCAGCGACACTTTTGCGTACTCTGAGGGGCCCTGTGCCAGTGACGTCGCCAACGAGTATGCCCCCCCCACCTGATGAAGGAACCTGCACTTTCATCTGCACCTTCCTCTTTGTCCCTGTGTAAGGTGGTATAACATGCGGGAAGGGGAACCTTACTTTCAGCAGGGTCAGATTCTGGCTGTGTAGAGTGCAAGGGGAATGTAGTGGTCTAGGTCAATGTACCAGCAGACTCATCTAGCAGTGGCTGGGCAATGGGCAGGATGAAGAGGAAACAGATATAGGGCCAAAGAATAAAGTAGGCTAAATGCAGTTCAAAATTGGTAACAGGACTAAACAGGCGGCATTGCTTTGTTCAGTGGAGTAGCAAACCCAAGAGCAGCAGACACTGTTTCAAGGGCCCAACCACACTAGTAGGCCAAATGCAGTTTAATATCTGATAGTATAGGCCGAAAGCCAGAAGGTAGAAGCTCAGCTTTATTCAGTTGAGGACAACACCAGGCAGGGGCAGACACCGTTAGTAGGCCGGAACCACCATTTTAAAAAAAAACCAGCAGTTAATCAGAGCCAGAAGGTAGAAGCTCAGCTTTATTCAGTTGAGGGCAACACCAGGCAGGGGCAGACACCGTTAGTAGGCCGGAACCACCAATTTTTTAAAAAACAGCAGTTAATCAGAGCCAGAAGGTAGAAGCTCAGCTTTATTCAGTTGAGGGCAACACCAGGGAGGGGCAGACACTGTTAGTAGGCCGGAACCACCAATTTTTTAAAAAACAGCAGTTAATCAGAGCCAGAAGGTAGAAGCTCAGCTTTATTCAGTTGAGGGCAACACCAGGGAGGGGCAGACACCGTTAGTAGGCCGGAACCACCAATTTTTTAAAAAACAGCAGTTAATCAGAGCCAGAAGGTAGAAGCTCAGCTTTATTCAGTTGAGGACAACACCAGGCAGGGGCAGACACCGTTAGTAGGCCGGAACCACCAATTTTTAAAAAAACAGCAGTTAATCAGAGCCAGAAGGTAGAAGCTCAGCTTTATTCAGTTGAGGACAACACCAGGGAGGGGCAGACACCGTTAGTAGGCCGGAACCACCAATTTTTAAAAAAACAGCAGTTAATCAGAGCCAGAAGGTAGAAGCTCAGCTTTATTCAGTTGAGGGCAACACCAGGGAGGGGCAGACACCGTTAGTAGGCCGGAACCACCAATTTTTTAAAAAAACAGCAGTTAATCAGAGCCAGAAGGTAGAAGCTCAGCTGTATTCAGTTGAGGACAACTTGAATTAGGGACTGCAGACAGACTTAGCAGGCTGTCCCCTGTGTGGACCATGCATCCAATACATTAACCCATTGCGCCACAAAGGACACGTAACCTTCCGTGGCCATGCCTACAGGTCCATGTGTCTGTTGTCAGGTGTACCTTTGGACTCACAGATTGACAGAATGCAAGGACAATGCGGTCTTTAACATGCTGGTGGAGGGGTGGGATGGCTTTTCTCGCAAAAGAATTGTCAACTGGGTAGCTCATAGCGTGGTACAGCGTAGTCCATCATGGCTTTATTAATATTAAAAAAAATAAAAAAAATAGGCTCTATGCACTGTAAATTAGGTTCCAGGGGTACACGGGCAGCAGTGGTCTGGTCAGTGGAGGCCTAGTGGAAGGAGGGACTGCAGACAGGCTTCGAAGGCCTAACACAATAAAATGGGCTGGCTGTAGGCACTTTATAATTGTTTCCAGGGGTACACGGGCAGCAGTGGTCTGGTCAGTGGAGGCCTAGTGGAAGGAGGGACCGCAGACAGGCTTCGAAGGCCTAACACAATAAAATGGGCTGGCTGTAGGCACTTTATAATTGTTTCCAGGGGTACACGGGCAGCAGTGGTCTGGTCAGTGGAGGCCTAGTGGAAGGAGGGACCGCAGACAGGCTTCGAAGGCCTAACACAATAAAATGGGCTGGCTGTAGGCACTTTATAATTGTTTCCAGGGGTACACGGGCAGCAGTGGTCTGGTCAGTGGAGGCCTAGTGGAAGGAGGGACCGCAGACAGGCTTCGAAGGCCTAACACAATAAAATGGGCTGGCTGTAGGCACTTTATAATTGTTTCCAGGGGTACACGGGCAGCAGTGGTCTGGTCAGTGGAGGCCTAGTGGAAGGAGGGACCGCAGACAGGCTTCGAAGGCCTAACACAATAAAATGGGCTGGCTGTAGGCACTTTATAATTGTTTCCAGGGGTACACGGGCAGCAGTAGTCTGGTCAGTGGAGGCCTAGTGGAAGGAGGGACCGCAGACAGGCTTCGAAGGCCTAACACAATAAAATGGGCTGGCTGTAGGCACTTTATAATTGTTTCCAGGGGTACACGGGCAGCAGTGGTCTGGTCAGTGGAGGCCTAGTGGAAGGAGGGACCGCAGACAGGCTTCGAAGGCCTAACACAATAAAATGGGCTGGCTGTAGGCACTTTATAATTGTTTCCAGGGGTACACGGGCAGCAGTGGTCTGGTCAGTGGAGGCCTAGTGGAAGGAGGGACCGCAGACAGGCTTCGAAGGCCTAACACAATAAAATGGGCTGGCTGTAGGCACTTTATAATTGTTTCCAGGGGTACACGGGCAGCAGTGGTCTGGTCAGTGGAGGCCTAGTGGAAGGAGGGACCGCAGACAGGCTTCGAAGGCCTAACACAATAAAATGGGCTGGCTGTAGGCACTTTATAATTGTTTCCAGAGGTACACGGGCAGCAGTGGTCTGGTCAGTGGAGGCCTAGTGGAAGGAGGGACCGCAGACAGGCTTCGAAGGCCTAACACAATAAAATGGGCTGGCTGTAGGCACTTTATAATTGTTTCCAGGGGTACACGGGCAGCAGTGGTCTGGTCAACGGAGGCCGATTGTAATGAGTGTCTGCCAGTTAGTAGTCAAAAACAACAATTAAATGTGAATGTCTCGCATTAAAACAAAACAAAAACACTAAAGGGTGCAATCATTAGGTTCAGGGGTGGGATCCTCTGCGTTGTTTCAGACCTACTAATTTAGCGCAAAGTATTTACTGTGGTAAATAGAGGACACTGCCCCTGACTATGTTAAGTACCATCATACATGTCAACACAATGGTATTGTCAGTGGCAGGTATGGAAGGATGTCAGCGCATAGACTAAACATTGGTGGAAGTGTGAGAGATAACTGTGGAAGTGGTAGAGCAATGTTTGACCTGGGGGTGGGTGAACTCTCTTGTGGCCGGCGGTACAGGCCCAGGGCCCCTCATGTTACAACAGTGTGTCTGACGTTGGGTGCGCACCACCACCGCCAGAGACACTTTATTGTACTATGAGGGACCCAGTAGCAATGCCGTCGACCAAAAGCAAGCACACCCACCTCTTCAGACAAACAGCAGTCTCACGGGTGCTTGCGCCAAGTCGCGATACCACGGCCCCGTGTGGGGAGTTTGGCCATTTAGGGAGGTGTAAACATGTCGTATGCTGGACAATCAGCTGCAGAAAATTAGACATTAGAAAAGTAATTCACAGTAGTCCACAGGCAAGAGCTTTTCATAGGAAAGCTAGGTGTCGGCCGGGCAAGGTGGGGCAAAAGATTTCGAAATCCAGTTGTGGTTCATTTTAATGAATGTTAGATCGTCAACATTTTGGGTAGCCAGACGAGTCCTTTTTTCGGTTAATATTGAACCTGCAGCACTGAATACTCTTTCTGATAGGACACTTGCTGCCGGGCAAGCAAGCTCCTGCAATGCATATTCTGCCAATTCTGGCCAGGTGTCTAATTTTGATGCCCAGTAATCAAATGGGAATGACGGTTGAGGGATAACATCGATAAGGGATGAAAAATAGTTAGTAACCATACTGGACAAATGTTGTCGCCTGTCACTTTCAATTGATGCAGCAGTACCTGTCCTGTCTGCGGTCATAGCAAAATCACTCCACAACCTGGTCAGAAAACCCCTCTGTCCAACGCCACTTCTGATGTGTGCACCCCTAACACTCCTAGTCTGCTGCCCCCTGGAGCTCGTGTGAGAACGATCACGTGCGCTGTGTGCTGGGAATGCCTGAAGCAAATGGTCAACAAGAGTTGATTGTTTGGTTGCTAATATTAGTTCCAAGTTCTCATGTGGCATAATATTTTGCAATTTGCCTTTATAGCGTGGATCGAGGAGGCAGGCCAACCAGTAATCGTCATCGTTCATCATTTTCGTAATGCGTGTGTCCCTTTTTAGGATACGTAAGGCATAATCCACCATGTGGGCCAAAGTTCCAGTTGTCAAATCTCCGGTTGTGATTGGTTGAGGGGCAGTTTCAGGCAAATCTACGTCACTTGTGTCCAAAGCCAGAACCCGGCCTTGCCACGCAACCAATTTCCAGTGCCCCCGGGAAAGCTTCCGCATTAAAAATATACTCATCCCCATCATCCTCCTCGTCCTCCACCTCCTCTTCGCCCGCTACCTCGTCCTGTACACTGCCCTGACCAGACAATGGCTGACTGTCATCAAGGCTTTCCTCTTCCTCTGGTGCAGACGCCTGATCCTTTATGTGCGTCAAACTTTGCATCAGCAGACGCATTAGGGGGATGCTCATGCTTATTATGGCGTTGTCTGCACTAACCAGCCGTGTGCATTCCTCAAAACACTGAAGGACTTGACACATGTCTTGTATCTTCGACCACTGCACACCTGACAACTCCATGTCTGCCATCCTACTGCCTGCCCGTGTATGTGTATCCTCCCACAAAAACATAACAGCCCGCCTCTGTTGGCACAGTCTCTGAAGCATGTGCAGTGTTGAGTTCCACCTTGTTGCAACGTCTATGATTAGGCGATGCTGGGGAAGGTTCAAAGACCGCTGATAGGTCTGCATACGGCTGGAGTGTACAGGCGAACGTCGGATATGTGAGCAAACTCCACGCACTTTCAGGAGCAGGTCGGAGAACCCAGGATAAGTTTTCAATAAGCACTGCACCACCAGGTTTAAGGTGTGAGCAAGGCAAGGAATGTGTTTCAGTTGGGAAAGGGAGATGGCAGCCATGAAATTCCTTCCGTTATCACTCACTACCTTGCCTGCCTCAAGATCTACTGTGCCCAGCCACGACTGCGTTTCTTGTTGCAAGAACTCGGACAGAACTTCCGCGGTGTGTCTGTTGTCGCCCAAACACTTCATAGCCAATACAGCCTGCTGACACTTGCCAGTAGCTGGCCCATAATGGGACAACTGGTGTGCAACAGTGTCATCTGCCGATGGAGTGGTTGGCCGACTGCGGTCTGTGGAAGAGCTGTAGCTTCTGCAGGAGGACGAGGAGGAGGAGGAGGAGGGGGTGCGAACGCCTACAGCCAACTGTTTCCTAGACCGTGGGCTAGGCACAACTGTCCCGAAATTGATGTCCCCTGTGGACCCTGCATCCACCACATTCACCCAGTGTGCCGTGATGGACACATAACGTCCCTGGCCATGCCTACTGGTCCATGCATCTGTAGTCAGGTGCACCTTTGTACTCACAGATTGCCTGAGTGCATGGACGATGCGCTGTTTAACATGCTGGTGCAGGGCTGGGATGGCTTTTCTGGAAAAAAAGTGTCGACTGGGTAGCTCGTATCGTGGTTCAGCGTACTCCATCAGGGCTTTGAAAGCTTCGCTTTCAACTAACCGGTAGGGCATCATCTCTAACGAGATTAGTCTAGCTATGTGGGCATTAAAACCCTGTGTACGCGGATGCGAGGATAAGTACTTCCTTTTTCTAACCAGAGTCTCATGTAGGGTGAGCTGGACTGGAGAGCTGGAGATCGTGGAACTTTCTGGTGTGTCGGTGTACATGGCAGACTGAGAGACGGTTGGAGACGGTATTGTTTCCGCCGGTGCCCTAGATGCAATATTTCCTCCTACAAAACTGGTGATTCCCTGACCCTGACTGCTTTTGGCTGGCAAAGAAACCTGCACAGATACTGCCGGTGGTGCGGAAAATGGTGGCCTTACAGTGACGGAAGGGATGTTGCGTTGCTGACTAGCTTCATTGGCCGAGGGTGCTACAACCTTAAGGGACGTTTGGTAGTTAGTCCAGGCTTGAAAATGCATGGTGGTTAAGTGTCTATGCATGCAACTAGTATTTAGACTTTTCAGATTCTGACCTCTGCTTAAGCTAGTTGAACATTTTTGACAGATGACTTTGCGCTGATCAATTGGATGTTGTTTAAAAAAATGCCAGACTGCACTCTTCCTAGCATCGGATCCCTTTTCAGGGATTGCAGACTGAGCTTTAACCGGATGGCCACGCTGTCCTCCAACAGGTTTTGGCTTTGACACGCGTTTTGGGCCAGATACGGGCCCGGCAGATGGAACCTGTTGCGATGTTGATGCCTGCTGCGGCCCCTCCTCCACCTCCGCTTCTGAACTACTGCCACCTGCACCCTGTTCCCCCAATGGCTGCCAATCGGGGTCAACAACAGGGTCATCTATTACCTCCTCTTCGAGCTCGTGTGCAACTTTGTCTGTGTCACTGTGTTGGTCGGTGGTATAGCGTTCGTGGCGGGGCAACATAGTCTCATCAGGGTCTGATTGTGGATCAGTACCCTGAGAGGGCAATGTGGTGGTCTGAGTCAAAGGAGCAGCATAGTACTCTGGCTGTGGCTGTGCATCAGTGCACTCCATGTCAGAATCTACTTGTAATGGGCATGGCCTGTTAAGTGTTTCACTTTCTAAGCCAGGGACGGTATGTGTAAAGAGCTCCATGGAGTAACCCGTTGTGTCGCCTGCTGCATCTTTCTCTCTTGTTGTAGTTTTTGCTGAAGAGGACAAGGAAGCGACTTGTCCCTGACCGTGAACATCCACAAGCGACGCGCTGCTTTTACATTTACCAGTTTCAGAAGAGGAGGCAAAAGAGCTAGAGGCTGAGTCTGCAATGTAAGCCAAAACTTGCTGTTGCTGCTCCGCATTTAAAAGCGGTTTTCGTACTCCCAGAAAAGAGAGCGTTCCAGGCCTTGTGTAGCCAGACGACGAAACTGGCTCCACAGCTCCAGACTTAGGTGGAATATTTTTATCCCCACGACCACCTGATGCTCCACTACCACTACCATCATTACCAGCTGACAATGAACGCCCACGACGACCTCTTGCACCAGACTTCCTCATTGTTTTAAAATCTTAACCAAAGTAACTTTATTTGTTGCTGTCAAACAACTTACACGGTGAGCTATAACTTCAGTATGATTTCAATATCCCTTAACAGGTTGGTGAGACCACAAGGAAAATCAGGCACAATGTTACACACTCTGTTTTCTGTGGCACCAAATCACAGAGATGCCACACACGCAGGACTGTCACTCAAGCACAAATGTCAATATTAATCTCCCACTGTTTTCTTTTTTTTTTCTTTTTCAGGGAGACTTTAGAAACAAAATAATAAAAAATAAATAGGCTTTCTATGGCCCACTGAGTGAGAGATGGCACACACAGGAGTCAGGAGTGGCACACAAGCAGAAAGGGCAATATTAATCTCCCACTGTTTTATTTTTTTTTTCTTTTTCAGGGAGACTTTAGAAACCAACTAATAAAAAATTAATAGGCTTTCTATGGCCCACTGAGTGAGAGATGGCACACACAGGAGTCAGGAGTGGCACACAAGCAGAAAGGGCAATATTAATCTCCCACTGATTGATGTAGTGTTTTTTTTTCAGGTAGATTTTAGAACCCAAATCAAGCAAAAAAAAAAAAAAGGCTTTCTATGGCCCACTGAGTGAGAGATGGCACACACAGGAGTCAGGAGTGGCACACAAGCCCTGAGGCCAATATTTTTCTCCCACTGATGTAGTGATTTTTTTTCAGGTAGATTTTAGAACCCAAATCAAGCAAAAAAATTAATAGGCTTTCTATGGCCCACTGAGTGAGAGATGGCACACACAGGAGTTAGGAGTGGCACACAAGCAGAAAGGGCAATATTAATCTCCCACTGTTTTATCTTTTTTTTCTTTTTCAGGGAGACTTTAGAAACCAAATAATAAAAAATTAATAGGCTTTCTATGGCCCACTGAGTGAGAGATGGCACACACAGGAGTCAGGAGTGGCACACAAGCCCTGACTGAGGCCAATATTTTTCTCCCACTGATTGATGTAGTGTTTTTTTTTCAGGTAGATTTTAGAACCCAAATCAAGCAAAAAAATTAATAGGCTTTCTATGGCCCACTGAGTGAGAGATGGCACACACAGGAGTCAGGAGTGGCACACAAGCCCTGACTGAGGCCAATATTTTTCTCCCACTGATTGATGTAGTGTTTTTTTTTTCAGGTAGATTTTAGAACCCAAATCAAGCAAAAAAAAAAATAGGCTTTCTATGGCCCACTGAGTGAGAGATGGCACACACAGGAGTCAGGAGTGGCACACAAGCCCTGAGGCCAATATTTTTCTCCCACTGATTGATGTAGTGATTTTTTTTCAGGTAGATTTTAGAACCCAAATCAAGCAAAAAAATTAATAGGCTTTCTATGGCCCACTGAGTGAGAGATGGCACACACAGGAGTTAGGAGTGGCACACAAGCAGAAAGGGCAATATTAATCTCCCACTGTTTTATCTTTTTTTTCTTTTTCAGGGAGACTTTAGAAACCAAATAATAAAAAATTAATAGGCTTTCTATGGCCCACTGAGTGAGAGATGGCACACACAGGAGTCAGGAGTGGCACACAAGCCCTGACTGAGGCCAATATTTTTCTACCACTGATTGATGTAGTGTTTTTTTTTCAGGTAGATTTTAGAACCCAAATCAAGCAAAAAAATTAATAGGCTTTCTATGGCCCACTGAGTGAGAGATGGCACACACAGGAGTCAGGAGTGGTACACAAGCCCTGACTGAGGCCAATATTTTTCTCCCACTGATTGATGTAGTGTTTTTTTTTCAGGTAGATTTTAGAACCCAAATCAAGCAAAAAAATTAATAGGCTTTCTATGGCCCACTGAGTGAGAGATGGCACACACAGGAGTCAGGAGTGGCACACAAGCCCTGACCGAGGCCAATATTTTTCTCCCACTGATTGATGTAGTGTTTTTTTTCAGGTAGATTTCAGAACCCAAATCAAGCAAAAAAATTAATAGGCTTTCTATGGCCCACTGAGTGAGAGATGGCACACACAGGAGTCAGGAGTGGCACACAAGCAGAAAGGGCAATATTAATCTCCCACTGTTTTCTTTTTTTTTTCTTTTTCAGGGAGACTTTAGAAACCAAATAATAAAAAATAAATAGGCTTTCTATGGCCCACTGAGTGAGAGATGGCACACACAGGAGTCAGGAGTGGCACACAAGCAGAAAGGGCAATATTAATCTCCCACTGTTTTATTTTTTTTTTCTTTTTCAGGGAGACTTTAGAAACAAAATAATAAAAAATAAATAGGCTTTCTATGGCCCACTGAGTGAGAGATGGCACACACAGGAGTCAGGAGTGGCAAACAAGCAGAAAGGGCAATATTAATCTCCCACTGTTTTATTTTTTTTTTCTTTTTCAGGGAGACTTTAGAAACAAAATAATAAAAAATAAATAGGCTTTCTATGGCCCACTGAGTGAGAGATGGCACACACAGGAGTCAGGAGTGGCACACAAGCAGAAAGGGCAATATTAATCTCCCACTGATTGATGTAGTGATTTTTTTTCAGGTAGATTTTAGAACCCAAATCAAGCAAAAAAATTAATAGGCTTTCTATGGCCCACTGAGTGAGAGATGGCACACACAGGGATGGCACTCTAGCAGAAATGCCAATCTTAATCTCCCACAAAAAAAAAAAAAAGAAACTGTCCTACAATTACTATCTCCCTGCAGTAATCTCAGCCAGGTATGGCAGGCAGCAATAAGGAGTGGACTGATGCACAAATTAAATAAAAAGTGTGGACAAACAAAAAAGATAGCTGTGCAGAAAGGAAGGAACAAGAGGATATGTGCTTTGAAAAAAGCAGTTGGTTTGCACAGTGGCGTACACACAGCAATACAGCTATCAGGGAGCCTTCTAGGGCAGCCCAATGAGCTACAGCGCTGAGAGAAAAAAAAAAAATGTAGCTTCCACTGTCCCTGCACACCGAAGGTGGTGTTGGACAGTGGAAATCGCTACAGCACAAGCGGTTTGGTGGTTAATGGACCCTGCCTAACGCTCTCCCTGCTTCTAATGAAGCGGCAGCAACCTCTCCCTAAGCTCAGAGCAGCAGCAGTGAGATGGCGGTCGGCGGGAACGCCCCTTTATAGCCCCTGTGACTCCGAAGACAGCAAGCCAATCACTGCAATGCCCTTCTCTAAGATGGTGGGGACCAGGACCTATGTCATCACGCTGCCCACACTCTGCGTTCACCTTCATTGGCTGAGAAATGGCGCTTTTCGCGTCATTGAAACGCGACTTTGGCGCGAAAGTCGCGTACCACATGGCCGATGCAACGCTGGGATCGGCTCGGTTTCATGAGACGCCGACTTTGCCAAAAGTCGGCGACTTTTGAAAATGAACGACCCGTTTCGCTCAACCCTAGTGGTGACCATGGCAGCCATTTTGAAGTCGGCCATTTTGGATCCAACTTTATTTTTTCCAATGTGAAGAGGGTCATGTGACACATCAAACATATTGAGAATTTCACAAGAAAAACAATGATGTGCTTGGTTTTAACATAACTTTATTCTTTAATGAGTTATTTACCAGTTTATGACCACTTATAAAATGTGTTCAAAGTGCTGCCTATTGTGTTGGATTGACAATGCAACCCTCTTCTCCCACTCTTGACACACTGATAGCAACACCTCACAAGAAATGCTAGCACAGGCTTCCAGTATCCTTTGTTTCAGATGCTGCATATCTCGTATCTTCACAGCATAGCCAATTGCCTTCAGATGACTCCAAAGATAAAAGTCTAAAGGTGTCAGATCCGGAGACCTTGGTGGCCATTCAACTGGCCCACGATGACCAATCCACTTTCCAGAAAACTGTTCATGTAGGAATGCTTTGACCTGACACCCATAATTGATGGAATGGTGTGGTATATGGGGTACAAAGATAGTGGGGCCATTCTTCATCAATGGAAACCTCAATGCTACTGGATATCTGAAATTGCTACATGATGTGTTTCCCTCTTTATGCACTGAAGATGGTACGTTCTCTGAGTCTTTCCAGCAAGATGGTGCACCACCACATTATGGCTGTAGGTCCGAGCATTCCTACAAGGAATCTGACCCCCATAGACAAGCATTTCTTCTGAGGTGTTGCTATCAGTGTGTCAAGAGTGGAAGAAGAGGATTGCATTGACAATCCAGCACAATGGGCATCATTTTGAACACATTTTATAAGTTGTCATAAACTTGTAAATAACTCATGAAAGAATAAAGTTATGTTAAAACCAAGCACACCATTGTTTTTCTTGTGAAATTCTCAATAAGTTTGATGTGTCACATGACCCTCTTCCCATTAAAAAAAATAAAGTTGGATCCAAAATGACTGCCATGGTCACCACCCATCTTGAAAAGTTTCCCCCCCTCCCATATACTAATGTGCCACAAACAGGAAGTTGATATCACCAACCATTCCCATTTTATTTAGGTGTATCCATATAAATAGCCCACCCTGTTTACAAAATGCTGCTGCATTCTTATATTCAACAGTGGCTCATGAAAGTATTCACTCCCTTGGCAATTTTCATGTTTTGCTACCTCACAATCTGGAATTTCATGGTATTTTTTTTGAGGGTTTGCATCAGTTCATATAAATAACATCCCTACAACTGTAAACATTTTCTGTGACTACACACCATTTTATCTTAATTATCCAGACATCTATTTTCAGTAAGCCAGGAGGAATAGACTGTTATCTACAGTCTATAGTGACTTCTGAATTTGTGTGTTTCTTTCTTCAGTTGGACAAGAACCATATGAGTCTTAAACGTTTATTTTTGACATTTTTGAATGGCTGATGTTTGCCTCTTATATCAGCTTCTACAGCTTATGTCTACTATCTTTGCAAGACATGCAGGGTCATTGAACAATGGATGTTTGCTTAATATGTTGAGTAACCATTGTCTGGGTCCTGGTTCCTGTTGACTTGCAAAACAGTGGAGTAAAAACTATGCAAATTCATTAATTAGTCAAACAATGAAAGTTAATCTCATCACATCTTCCTTTTGACCTTTGGATGCTGGCTTGAAGAACAATAGTTTTGAGCAATATAAAGAGGATATGCCCCTGTAACAATATATTCAAGACATCTAAAAGATCCAGAGATTCAAAGAACCAGAGACTCTTTTCAAAACCACAGCTAGTATAACATTCTACAGAATATCTGCCAGATAATGGCTACATCATGAGGTACACAGGTTTGACATTTTATAGGATGTCAGCTTCTGGGACCATGGCCTGGCTGAAGGAATACAGATCTGTTCCATTGACCATCACTGAAACCATTGATATGTTTGGGGTATTCAGGATTTGGAACCACTGGTTACTTGAGCCCCATGGATACATTTGGGAAAACCAGGATTGGGACTCACCGGTCACCTGGCTCCATGGAGATGTTCAGAGAAGCCCGGTTGTCACCCTCCCGTCACCTGGCCTTTTACCTCTATGGACTGTCAGCTTCCTAAGCTTGTCATTACCTATGCATGCGACAGGTGGGGGTTGTCGACCCAGTAAGCTCTGAACAGCTGCTCTTCTCCCAATGAGTCATCGGAAGGGTGAGACTCTGTAATTTTGCACCATCTTGGGTATTTTGCTAGGACTGTTCTATGTGTTATTTGCCTGTTTTGTGGTTCTATAATTGCCACACTGTTTTACCCTCACCCTGTGTTGTCAGAGTAATATTATGCCCACGGTAAAAGGAGAGCGGGCATTCGGTGGGATGATCTCTGGTTCATTCAGATTTGGTTAGCAGACTAGAGCACCCACAGACCCCCCGTGTCTCCACATACGGAAAAAAAACACCAAAAATGAGGAGACATGGGAGATCAGGGGTTGCGCTGGTCAGCTATTCGAAACCGCGCGGGTTCAGTAATGGTCAATGGTGCATATCTGTATTCTTACAGCCGGGTCTGTGGTCCCCTAAGCTGGCATCCTGTAGAATGTCAAATCTGAGTTCCCCAGGTTGTAGCCATGATTTGGCAGCTATCCTTTAGAGTGTTCCTGGCTGTGGTTTTGTAAAAAGTGTCTGGTTCTTTGAATAGCTTGATCTCTTGAATGTCCTGGATTTATTGTTACAGAGACATATCCCCTTTATATAGCTCCAAACTGTTCTTCTTCAAGGCAGCATACAAAGTACAAGAGGAAGATGTGATGAGATTAACTCGCATTGTTTGATTATTTAATCAATTTGCATAGTTTTTACTTCTCTGTTTAACAAGTCAACAAGCCACAGGCCCCACACAATGGTCAAACAACATATTAAGCAAATCACTGACAGACTGAAACATGTTTTGCTCAAGAATATCCCTGTATTTTGCACCATCCATCTTCCCCCTCAACAATTACCATGGGGATGGTGTTTTCTGGGGGTGATGAGTTGTGTTGGTTTGGCGCCAGACATATCGTTTAGCTTGGTGGCCAAAAAGTTAAATTTTGGTCTCATCTGACCACAGCACCTTCCTCCATACATTTGGGGAGTCTCCCACATGTCTTTTAGTCAACTCAAAATAAGCCTTACTATTTTTGTGTAAAGACTTTTTTTTGTGCCCACTCTTCCGTAAAGTCCACCACTATGGAGTGTAAGACTTATTTTGGTCATATGGACAGACACTCCAGTCTCTTTGGGAACTCTGTATCTCCTTCAGGGTTACCGTTGTTCTCTGTACTGTCTCTCTGATTGATGCCCTACTTGCCTGGACTGAGAGTTTTGGCAGGTTTTTGTGGTACTATGTTCTTTGCATTTGATGATAATGGATTGGATGAGGCTCTGGGGAATCATTAGAGGTTGGGATATTTTTTATTTTTTTTTTATAACCCAACCCTGACTTGAATTTCTCAATAAGCTTGCCACTGACTTGTTTGGACATCTCTTTGGTCTTCTTGGTGTTTGCTTAAAGGGAACCTGTCAGCAGGATACCTTGGTTGATTAAATCTGTCTTGTGGTTGTTGTTTAATCTTTATTTTCAGTTTTGAGTTAAAATGAGATTCTCGTGCTTCGGGGCGGCCTGTGGGGGAGGGGTGTATTCATGTGGCGCTCTTATTAGCTATGTATAATGCTGACTGCTGACAGGTCACGGATCCCTCAGTGACCTGCCCTATAGTTTACATAATGAATATACAGTATGTACATACAGAAAAAAAACCTTCTGCAGCCAGGTACCAGCCGTGGCACTTGCGCTGGAGCATAATTGCAATGTCACTGTGTTAATAATAAATGTACTTGATAGTATAAAAAAAATCCATTTGAAAATGGCAGCTTTCAGTGTGTATAAAGGCACTCCAATAGCTACTACTGCGCAGGCATGGGTGGCGCCATCTTGGAGGATGACATTTTTTTTTTCTCTAGCAAGATGGAGCCGCTGGCGCCTGCGCAATAGAAGCTATTGGATCACCTCTATATACACCAATAGCAGCTACAGTGCACGTGTGGAGGACACCATATTCAAATGAAATTTTTTTTATATACTATCAGGATAACCAGTACATATGTGATTATGCTGCAGCGCAGGTGCCACAGCTGGCACCTGCCTGCAGAAGGTTTTTTTTTCTTCACTATATACAGATATTTATTATGTAAACTATGGGGCAGGTCAGTGAGGGATCAGTGGCCTGTCAGCAGTCTGCATTATGAATACCTAATCAGAGCACCATATGAAGCCCCCCACAGGCCGCCCCAGAGCACGAGCATATCATTATCTCAAAACTGAAAATAAAGATTAAAAAACAACCACAAGACGGATTTCATCACTAGGTATAATTTTATCCAGTATAACGGCGCCGACACTGTGCACAATCCTGCTGACAGGTTCCCTTTAATGGTGTTGCAACCACTGTGGCATTTCAGAAATGGTGTGCATATACTAACAGACCATGTGACACTTAGATTGCACACCGGTGGACTTCCTTTCACTAAGCATGTGACTTACGAAGATAATTTCTGGCACCAGAAATTTTTAGGTGCTTCATAGCAAAATGCGTGAATACAAATGCACATGCCAGTTTTTAGTTATTTGATCCCATAAATTTTATTTATTGCCTATATTTTTCTCACTTCACTTCAGCAACTTATACTAATTAGCGCTGAATGATGCATCACTCACAAATTGGTTCACAAAAATATTTAAACACAGGTTGTAATGTAATAAAATAGTTAAAAAGCCAAGGTGGTGGTTGAATACTTTTGCCAACCACTGTATATACAGTATACATGTTGTAAGGTCTGGCTTAGTGGCATAGGTCTAAAAACATATAGCCAACGTTTTCATACATCTTATTGTATACAGAGAGTTACTGTATTCTTATATTCTTATGTATGTATGTGTACTTGAATTATATGTGGTAAGATGCAGCTTATTGGCACACTCCCTTTCTTATTGGCTCACTTCCTAATGCAGAATCCTGCATCTAAATCCAATCCAAGTATTATTGAGAAATGTGTACTTTTTTTTCTGTGGTGCAGTGAATGTTGACCCAACTCCATCATGTAATTTCTTTATTCCTATCTGATCAAATATATAAATCCCGACTGATTTTTACTCTAATATGGCCTTAGGAAGTCATTGGTCCAGTGCTGAAACACCCAGCCTCTTTCACCCTGAATAAACCTGCTATTACTATTCTGCCTACCTATCTTGATAAATCAGCTCGGCCATCGGATACACTTTTTTTTACCCAATTCTGTAACTATTTATTGTCCAACTGGCAACTGTTATGACTGACTGGGATTTTTAGTCGCGCTACAGCTCATTTTATGTACTTTGATCTTGAAACAGCACTGGGCCTCGTAGTAGCACATTCTCATGAGTTGAGCATACTACCTTACGTCTTGGTTTTGCCGTTGCCACTCATTTTGTAGGAATATCTGAACTATGGAGTGCCCTATACTTTTGTTTCAATAATTATCACTTTCTAGACTTGTTGAGCTCAAACGTGGTTTGCAGCATGTACACGTAGAGCAGCAGTCATGGACAGGGACAGTACATATCTTTCACAGCCCACAGGCAACATGTTTTGAGCACCACTACCACAAATATGACAGGTGTTGAAATGGAGGTCATGTAGTAGGAAATGTATAAGCATTGCCTGGTATTTGAATGGTGTTGGAACCAGACTTAGTGCCTAACAGTTGAGACGTATCCTCCATAATGGACAAGAGCCAATTCCCAACAGCAACGTTGCACAACAAAGCATCCAGCCTTCGTTCTTCATTTTTTTAAAAATCTCTTTCTGTATGGCTGCCTGTCATCTTCACCTGGGAATTTCTTTAAAAAATATAGTTAAAGAATGTTGTGACTATGGGCAGAGGAGTGTGTCTGGCCATTTTAACTGTTTTTACATGATAAAGCACACCTTTCAGGCTTTACAAAACCAGGACAGTGTGCCTGAGCCGCAGCCTGATTTGTAACATTGTACAAACATGGACAAAATTGTTGATACCCTTCTGTTAAAGTAGGAAAAATAATTAAAATATCAAGGATCCACTGGCGCCGCTATACTTAGTATGTGAGGTATTGACTTCACTTTATACGGTCATTGAACATAATAAGGGCTGTCAGGCCTCTATGTTCTTTTTTAACTCTTTTAAACACACCCCCACCAATCAAGTCCAGTATAGTGGGGAATGTATGAATTTCATACTTACCCACAATTTCTTCAAATTTGAGAATGACTTTTACCTCCAACAATGGGGAACAGCCATGGGGTTGAGGTTCGCGCCCAATTATGCTAATCTATATGTGGGCCTGTGGGAACACCAACACATATATCCCCAGGGCAAGCTGTGCGCAGGCCTTGTCCTATGGAAACGTTTTATTGATGATGTGTTTTTATTTGGTCTGGAGATTCCCAATCTTTAACACAGTTTTTAGCTTCTATTCATAAAAATGATTTTTATTTAAATTTTACATCCACCACTAGCAAGGAATCCCTTCACTTTTTTGATCTGACTGTTTTTATTCAAGATAACAAAATTTTGTTTGTCTACACCGTAACTGTACAAAGGACACCCACTTTGAAGAGGAAGCCCAAAACTTGAAAGACAAATTTGTAGAGAAAGGGTATGATAACACTTTTTTGGAGGAAATTAAAGAAAGTATAAGCCAATTACCAAGGGACTCATTGATCTCCGACAATATTGCTAAAAACCCAAGCAAAATACCTATTGAAGGAGTTTGGAATATGGCTATTATTGTAGAACATAATCCTTATAACTACATCCTGAGGAACATTATAAAAAAAAATTGGAAAACACTACAGGGAGACCAAATCCTGGGAGATCTACTTCCTAGTAAACCAAGGTTTATATACAAAAAAGCTAAAAATGGAGGCAACATTATAGCCCCCATTGTACAAGATAATGCACACAAAAAAGGTCTGATTACATCACATTTAAACCTAGAGGGATTTTTTCCATGTCAAAAATGCCAAATGTGCCGTACATTAACTCCATGTTGGAGAACTCACTTCCAAAATGGTAGTGAAACAATATACATAAAAGACTTTATTTCCTGCCAGACCAAGGGAGTCATTTATTGCATTGAATGTCCTTGAAACAAAAAATACATAGGACGCACAAAAAGGAAACAAAAAGGAACCCTGGGTACTGCATTCACCAGACATCAATACAATTTCTATCCACTCCTCACGTGTTAACCTCTGCGGCATGTCAATGTCTGTAAACAAAGAGAAACTTGTAAATAACTCACGTAAAAATATAGCTCCGTTAAAACCAAGCTCACCATTGTTTTTCTTGTGAAATTCTCAATAAGTTTGATGTGTCACATGACCCTCTTCCCATTGGAAAAAATAACGTTGAATCCAAAATGGCCGACTTCAGAATGGCCGCCATGGTCACCACCCATCTTGAAAAGTTATCCCCCTCCCATATACTAATGTGCCACAAACAGAAAGTTGATATCACCAACCATTCCCATTTTATTTAGGTGTATCCATATACATGGCCCACCCTGTATGTATATACACTGCTCAAAAAAATAAAGGGAACACTTAAACAACAGAATATAACTCCAAGTAAATCAAACTTCTGTGAAATCAAACTGTCCACTTAGGAAGCAACACTGTTTGACAATCAATTTCACATGCTATTGTGCAAATGGAACAGACAACAGAAATTATTGGCAATTATCAAGACACTCAATAAAGGAGTGGTTCTGCAGGTGGGGACCGCAGACCACATCTCAGTACCAATGCTTTCTGACTGATGTTTTGGTCACTTTTGAATTCTGGTTGTGCTTTCACACTCGTGGTAGCATGAGATGGACTCTACAACCCACACAAGTGGCTCAGGTAGTGCAGCTCATCCAGGATGGCACGTTAATGCGAGCTGTGGCAAGAAGGTTTGCTGTGTCTGTCAACGTAGTGTGCAGAGGCTGGAGGCGCTACCAGGAGACAGGCCAGTACACTAGGAGATGAGGAGGGGGCCGTAGGAGGGCAACGACCCAGCAGCAGGACTGCTACCTCAGCCTTTGTGCAAGGAAGAACAGGAGGAGCACTGCCAGAACCCTGCAAAATGACCTCCAGCAGGTTACAAATGTGCATGTGTCTGCACAAACGGTTTGAAACTGACTCGATGAGGATAGTCTGAGTGCCCGACGTTCACAGATAGGGGTTGTGCTCATAGTCCAACACCGTGCAGGACGCTTGGCATTTGCCACAGAACACCAGGATTGGAAAATTCGCCACTGGCGCCCTGTGCTCTTCACAGATGAAAGCAGGTTCACACTGAGCACATTTGACAGGCGAGACAGAGTCTGGAGACGCCATGGAGAGCGATCTGCTGCCTGCAACATCCTTCAGCATGACCGGTTTGGCAGTGGGTCAGTAATGGTGTGGGGTGGCATTTCTTTGGAGGGCCGCACAGCCCTCCATGTGCTCACCAGAGGTAGCATGACTGCCATTAGGTACCGAGAAGAGATCCTCAGACCCCTTGTGAGACCATATGCTGGTGCGGTTGGCCCTGGGTTCCTCCTAATGCGGGACAATTCCAGACCTCATGTGGCTGGAGTGTGTCAGCAGTTCCTGCAAGATGAAGGCATTGAAGCTATGGACTGGCCCGCCCGTTTCCCAGACCTGAATCTGATTGAACACATCTGGGACATCATGTCTCGCACCATCCACCAACCTCACGTTGCACCACAGACTGTCCAGGAGTTGGCGGATGCTTTAGTCCAGGACTGGGAGAAGATCCTTCAGGAGACCATCTGCCGCCTCATCAGTAGCATGCCCAGCCATTTTCGGGAGGTCATACAGGCACATGGAGGCCAAACACACTACTGAGCATCATTTCCTTTTCTTTAAGCATTTCCACTGAAGTTGGATCAGCCTGTAACTTCATTTTCCACTTTGATTTTGAGCATCATTCCAACTCTAGACCTCTGTGGGATATTAGTTGTGATTTACGTTGATAATTTTTAGGTTTTATTGTTCTCAACACATTCCACTATGTAATGAATAAAGATGTACAGCTGGAATATTTCATTTAGTGATATCTAGGATGTGGGATTTTAGTGTTCCCTTTATTTTTTGAGCTGTGTGTATATATATATATATATATTTTTTTTTTTCCTGCAAGCCGCTATTTCATTTAAAAACTTAAATAGTATATATTTTATGTGACTCATGTGAGCAGTGATTGTAAAGATTTTTATTTTATTTTTCTTTATTCTTCAATAAAAATGAAAGCTGTATTTTTGTCAAAAAGCTTGAATAGTTGGGTAGAGTCCTAGGAAATGTCAGTGTCATACATTTAATTTCATGACAATTGGAGGCTTTGGAGTACTTCTAATTTGAGGGTAATCAAATTCCCCTGCCAATGTCGGATTTCAATTTTAGAAGACTCAATCATCACTAGTAATGACCCTCACATAATAAATTCATCATGTCAGTTATTCTGCAAGGGAATTTACATTAAAAAATAATAAAAATAATCATGGCATTGTTGTTTTTTCATCACGCTACCTCCCGAAAATCAGAGTAAGCTGTGACCACAATTACTTCACAAAAAATGAGTTCCCCAGCCCCCACAAAATAAATCAAAACCTCCACTCAGGTTCAGAAATGTACAAATAAATGCCTCATAACCCTCAGAATGTGAAGTGTTATTATTGTTCCAAAGCAATATAACATAAAGAAGAATATAAATTTGGTTTCACATTGACCATACTGACCCACAGAATAAATTTACTATGTCCCATATGTCACACAATGAATAGCATAATGAGCAAAATTGCCAGAATTGCTGCTTTTGTTCATCCTGTCTTCCAAAAAAAAGTGAGTAAAATAATGGTCAGAATTCTTATCAACTTCCTCTCTAAGCTTAATGTGCTTGAATTCTTCAGATCGCAGACGGTATACAGCTTTAGGTATGCTAATACCAGCATGTTTTTTTCAAACTTCTTCCGGGGGAAGAAGGCACAGTGCCGAAACGCGCGTTGGGGCAGGTGGCACCACAGAGTCTCAGGTAACCTTCTAGGCAAATATTGCAATGTCTGTTTATATTCTTTTTTTGCTTTGTACTTCAGTCCTTGATTTGGTATACAGCCTTCTCGGACACTGGTCTGGACACATTTATTCTCTAGGCTATATCACTTGGAATAGTGTATTGCACCTATGCACTTGCACTTTTTTAGCAAAATCATTTACTATCTTTATGCCTGCTGGTCTGCCTGACTCTTACTGTGGTTCCACCTTATTGGGTTACCTCTGTCATATCCCTACTCATTTTCAGTTATATGCTTTTATACTGTATATTTTGTTTACAATAAAGTTTCATACTTTTATACTTGGTTCTTCTTTGGTGCTTTTTCTTGTATGATTTTTATGATTTATGCACTGAACCTACTTTACCCATCCTTGCACCTTCACACTGATCTGTTGATCAGGATTCCATTGTGGGTGTTGGCCTGGTTATAGGTTATAGGTATTCATAATGCAGCTTGCTGACACGTCACTGATCCCTCACTGACCTGCACCCCAGTTTACATAATTAATATTATACACTCCCTGACAGAAATTATGTCGCTTATCCATGTTATGTAAATAAAAGCTTATAACATGACGTTAAATTCATCCATTGGTTGTATAAATTATTCTTTTGAAAGCTGAAACCCTCCGAAATGTGGTTTAGGTTAAGAAAATAAATTGGCATCAGTGCAGAAATATTGATCAGTTAATGGACACAGAATGGTCAGATTTTGGCAAGACAAAAGTTTTGTCGCCCACAGAAAGTAATGTGATACTCAAACAAATAATGAACTTAAAATACAAATACTGTATATGTTGCATAACATTGGTGAATAAAGTTGTGGTGCTATTAGAGTCATATTTAATATTTTGTGTGACTTCCATGAGCTTGAAGGACTGCATCCATGCGGTTTAACAATGATTCATACAATTTATTAAAGAAGTCATCAGGAATAGCAAAGAATGCAGAGGCATGTAAGCCTCCCAGAGTTCATTTAGTTTCTTTGGTTTTGTCTTCCAAGCTTCCTCTTTCATCTTCCTCTTCCTCTTGAACTTTTTTGCCTGGAGAAACTTTGTTGTAGAGATGGATGAATAATTTATACAACCAATGGATGAATTTAACGTCAGGTTATAAGCTTTTATTTACATAACATGGATAAGCGACATAACTTCTGTCAGGAAGTGTATATACATACTAAAACAAAAAATCACTTCTGCAGGCCGGTGCCAGCCGTGGCACTTACGCTGCAGCATAATCACATGTGTAATGTCCATATAATTATTATGGTTGAGGCTATCCTAAGATTAAAAAAAAAAAAAAAAAAAATCTTAAAACGGCACCGCCGAGCCTGCACAGTAGCAGCTATCAGTGTATATAGATAGAGGTGATCCAATAGCTGCTATTGCGCAGGTGCTGGTGGCGCCATCTTGCTAGAGCAGAGAAAAAAAGTCCTCCTCCAAGATGGTGCCGTCAAGTCTGCACAATAGCAGCTTTTAGTGTATATAGAGGTGATCCAATAGCTGCTATTGTGCAGGTGCTGGCAGCTCAATCATGCTAGAGAAGGGAAAAAAAGTCATCCTCCAAGATGGCACTGCCGAGCCTGCACAGTAGCAGCTACCAGTATATATAGAGGTGATCCAATAACATCTTGCTAGAGAAGAAAAAAAATTTCCTCTCCCAAGATGGCACCGCCGAGCCTGCGCAATATCATCTATTGGATCACCTCTACATATACAGACAACTGCTACTGCGCAGGCTTAGCGGCACCATTTTCAAATGGATTTTTTTAAATATCAGGATAACCTCAACCATAATAGTTATATGGACAATACACATGCGATTATGCTGCAGCGTAGGTTCCATGGCTGGTGCCAAGCACCATATTATCCCCCCCCAGGGCGCCTCAGGGGACGAGCATATAATTAACTCAAAACTGAAAATAAAGATTAAACAACAACCACAAGACGGATTTCATCACCCAGGTATCATTTTAATCAGAATAACGGCTCCAACCTGACACTGTCTGTAGGTTACTGAGCACAATCCTGCGGATAGGTTCCCTTTAAGGTCATGCTGCATTAGAAAAACCTGGCTCCATTAGCATAAAATAAAAAGGTTATGTCTGTCAGAGTAATGTGCTCCTGTGTGTGGCTGCATTGTACTATTTGGAGGACTATGGGGTGTGTTTTATACTGTTTTGAGCACTATGGGGTGTGTATTATACTATGTGGAGGACTATGGTGTGTATCTTACTAAACAAGCAAAATGCTGCTTATTCATCGAGAGATTGGATTGTTTATGCCAGAACAGAAATCATAGTTCTCAGCAGCACATTGATTGTTCTGTTCCCATCATTCTTTCTCAGTTGGTGTAAAGAGGCCGGAAACCACATGTCAAATGACTGCAATATTATCTATCATGCTCGTTTGACGGCCTGAACTCAGAGCATGTAAATACAACAGAAATGCTTCTGTGTGATGTGCAATATGTTAGCATTTGTGGCCCCACTTTAAACTTTTTCCCAGGGCCCCACTTTGTCTAAAACTGGTTCTGAGTATGTGATGGATGATTTCTGCACATCACCATGGGTACTCTCTGTGACAGACTTTGCTGGGTGATGGGGTGGTTTGGATGATAAGTGCAATAGTTACAGTGTTTATGTAACACTCCAAGTAACCGGTTGCTATAGTGGCATTGCTTTCCTTTCGGGGAAGGTGATGCCATGCTTGGAAGCGAGGAAGGACCTCTTTAACAGGTAACAAGTACATGCAGCACTGTTCTGACTCCAGGCCAGAAGGGGGAGCTTGAGACCCGGATTCAGTGAAACTTCCTTATATATTCTGGCCTGGGGGAGGAGTTAATGAGTCTGTGAGAGGAGTCTGTCAGAGGGACAGAGGGAGAGAGCAGTCAGACAGAGAGAGTCTGAGGAGTGGAAAGCTGGGGCTGTGCAGACAAGTGGTGCTGCAGCTCCTGGATGGAGGAAAGAGAAACAGAGCAGTCTGTAGGATACAGATAGGGGAGGAGAATCAAAGGAGAGTAAAGAGCTGAAGGGGAGCTGTGACTGAGCCCCCTCCATGCTGAAGCGCAAAATACCAGAGGCCGGAATTCCAAGGTTGTGGGGTAACTGTATGCCCCACAGTAGAAACTGGCGACAGGAGATTTTAAGTTGCCTGTCCACCATTAATACCCAAAGTTACAGCAGCACAGAGAGCCCGGAGTCATAATTAGAGACACCTGTAAAAAGGCTGGAGTTGCCTGCCATGCGGGTAGTGTCCTACCAAAAAGGGACAGAGAGAAAGTGAGGACCTAGGAAGCCATAGGCAGCAAGGGACTACAATACATAGCGCAGTGAGGAAGGCTTCCAACCCCACCTGATTAGGGGGATTTCCGAATCTCTTCCAAGCTGGCCGGACCTCACTATCACCTGTGATCCGTACCGTGGACTGTGTCTGCCTTATACCACCAGTAAAAGGTAAAGAGACTGCAACCCTGTGTCCTCTGATTCTTTCTGGCACTGCACCATCTACCATCTTTACCCACTACACCGAGAGCCCTGGGGATTCAGCTTCACCTGTGGGAAGCCATACCATCCCTGCTGCAGTACCATCATTCCCAGTGGACCCCTTTAAGCAGCGTCGGTCATCCCTGACTGAATACCACAGGTGGCGTCACGAACACTCTTTATTCCACAACCCCTTTAAAGTTCTTCCCTTTAACTTGGATACCTCGGGCCACGGACCGGGTCGCTGCCGCCGTGACTACCCCTTTAATGACCACCGGACCAGGCTCGAGTACCTCAGGGTCCTAGCGGGCGCTCCATTTATAAACTGGGGGGAAGATGATACAAGATTACTGCAAAGTTTACTAAGATTATGTATGTGATTTATTTAATTATTTAATACTGCCTTTTGTTATATACTCATGTACAGATTCTTCATTCTGGTTTATTCTGATGTGTATAGTTTATTCATTGCAAGATTCTGGTATATACATGAGTATACAGTTTCTTCCCTGCTGAGAAAGTGGGGAAAATAAGTATTTGATACACTGCCGATTTTGCATGTTTTCCCACCTACAAAGAATAGAGGTCTGTAATTTTTATCGTAGGTACACTCAGGGCCGGACTGGCCATAGGGCACTTCTGGCAAATGCCAGAAGGGCCGGTGCCAGTGGTGGGCCGCTCAATCCGCCGCCCCCGCCGTCGCATTCAACTATACCGGCGTATAGACGCCGGTACAGTTGAATGCAATGATGGAGGAGAGAGCGTCTACAGACGCTCCTCTCCCATCATTCCCCGCTCTGCCTCTGACACTGCGGGTGCGCGATGATGTCATATCATCGCGCACCTGCTGTGTCCCGGGCAGACTGCAGCTGCTGAGACAGGAGCAGGAACCAGGAAGCAACGCTGGGCACGAGGAGAGGTGAGGAGAGTTTTTTTTTTTCTGGACTGTGGGGCCATTCTCGGAGGAGGTGAGGGGAGGAAGAGAAGAGATGTGGGCTGTATATAGTTCTCTGTGGGCTGTGCTCTGTGCTGTATACTGCTGTGGGCTGTATATAGTTCTCTGTGGGCTGTGCTCTGTGCTGTATACCACTGTGGGCTGTATATAGTTCTCTGTGGGCTGTGCTCTGTGCTGTATACTACTGTGGGCTGTATATAGTTCTCTGTGGGCTGTGCTCTGTGCTGTATACTGCTGTGGGCTGTATATAGTTCTCTGTGGGCTGTGCTCTGTGCTGTATACCACTGTGGGCTGTATATAGTTCTCTGTGGGCTGTGCTCTGTGCTGTATACTACTGTGGGCTGTATATAGTTCTCTGTGGGCTGTGCTCTGTGCTGTATACTGCTGTGGGCTGTATATAGTTCTCTGTGGGCTGTGCTCTGTGCTGTATACTGCTGTGGGCTGTATATAGCTCTCTGTGGGCTGTGCTCTGTGCTGTATACTACTGTGTGCTCTGTGCTATATATAGCTCTCTGTGGGCTGTGCTCTGTGCTGTATACTACTGTGGGCTGTATATAGTTCTCTGTGGGCTGTGCTCTGTGCTGTATACTGCTGTGGGCTGTATATAGCTCTCTGTGGGCTGTGCTCTGTGCTGTATACTACTGTGGGCTGTATATAGTTCTCTGTGGGCTGTGCTCTGTGCTGTATACTACTGTGGGCTGTATATAGTTCTCTGTGGGCTGTGCTCTGTGCTGTATACTGCTGTGGGCTGTATATAGTTCTCTGTGGGCTGTGCTCTGTGCTGTATACTGCTGTGGGCTGTATATAGTTCTCTGTGGGCTGTGCTCTGTGCTGTATACTACTGTGGGCTGTATATAGCTCTCTGTGGGCTGTGCTCTGTGCTGTATACTGCTGTGGGCTGTATATAGTTCTCTGTGGGCTGTGCTCTGTGCTGTATACTGCTGTGGGCTGTATATAGTTCTCTGTGGGCTGTGCTCTGTGCTGTATACTGCTGTGGGCTGTATATAGTTCTCTGTGGGCTGTGCTCTGTGCTGTATACTACTGTGGGCTGTATATAGCTATCTGTGGGCTGTGCTCTGTGCTGTATACTACTGTGGGCTGTATATAGTTATCTGTGGGCTGTGCTCTGTGCTGTATGCTACTGTGGGCTGTATATAGTTCTCTGTGGGCTGTGCTCTGTGCTGTATATAGTTCTCTGTGGGCTGTGCTCTGTGCTGTATACTACTGTGGGCTGTATATAGTTATCTGTGGGCTGTGCTCTGTGCTGTATGCTACTGTGGGCTGTATATAGTTCTCTGTGGGCTGTGCTCTGTGCTGTATATAGTTCTCTGTGGGCTGTGCTCTGTGCTGTATACTACTGTGGGCTGTATATAGTTATCTGTGGGCTGTGCTCTGTGCTGTATGCTACTGTGGGCTGTATATAGTTCTCTGTGGGCTGTGCTCTGTGCTGTATATAGTTCTCTGTGGGCTGTGCTCTGTGCTGTATACTACTGTGGGCTGTATATAGTTCTCTGTGGGCTGTGCTCTGTGCTGTATACTACTGTGTGCTGTATATAGTTCTCTGTGGGCTGTGCTGTATATAGTACTCTGTGGGCTGTGCTGTATATAGTACTCTGTGGGCTGTGCTGTATATAGTACTCTGTGGGCTGTGCTATATATAGTACTCTGTGGGCTGTGCTGTGTATAGTACTCTGTGGGCTGTGCTGTATATAGTACTCTGTGGGCTGTGCTGTATATAGTACTCTGTGGGCTGTGCTGTATATAGTACTCTCTGGGCTGTGCTGTATATAGTACTCTCTGGGCTGTGCTGTATATAGTACTCTCTGGGCTGTGCTTTATATAGTACTCTGGGCTGTGCTGTATATAGTACTCTGGGCTGTGCTTTATATAGTTCTCTGTGGGCTGTGCTGTATATAGTTCTCTGTGGGCTGTGCTGTATATAGTTCTCTGTGGGCTGTGCTGTATATATTACTTTGTGGGCTGTGCTGTATATATTACTTTGTGGGCTGTGCTGTATATATTACTCTGTGGGCTGTGCTGTATACTACTGTGTGGACTGTGCTGTATACTTCTACGTGGGCTGTGCTGTATACTACTGTGTGGTCTGTGCTGTATACTACTGTGTGCTCTGTGCTATATATAGTTCTCTGTGGGCTGTGCTGTATATATTACTTTGTGGGCTGTGCTGTATATATTACTTTGTGGGCTGTGCTGTATATATTACTCTGTGGGCTGTGCTGTATACTACTGTGTGGACTGTGCTGTATACTTCTACGTGGGCTGTGCTGTATACTACTGTGTGGTCTGTGCTGTATACTACTGTGTGGTCTGTGCTGAATACTGCTGTGTGGGCTGTGTTATCTACTACGCGAGCTGTGCTATAGTATGCAGGCTGTGCTGTATACTATGCGGTTTGTGCTATATAATATGCGGGCTTTGCTATATACTATGGGGAGTATATTATATTCTAGGGGGGAGGCCATGTTATGTACTATGTGGCTGTGTTATATACTATTGTGGGGGTATATTATATTCTATGGGGGAGGCTGCGTTATATACTATGGGGGGCTGCATTATATTCTATGGGGGGCTACATTATATATTATGGGGAGGTGGGCTGTATTATATTCTATGGGGGTTACATACTCTGGGGTGGCTGCATTATACTCTGGGGTGGCTGCATTATACTCTGGGGTGGCTGCATTATACTCTGGGGTGGCTGCATTATACTCTGGGGTGGCTGCATTATACTCTGGGGTGGCTGCATTATACTATATGTGGGCTGCATTATACTGTATCGAGGACTATGGGGAATACGTTATACTATATGAAGAACTATGGGGTGCATTATACTATGGGAAGTGAATTGTACTACATGGATGACTGTGGCGGTGCATTATACTATATGGAGCACTATGAGGATTGTATTATGCTATATGGAGGACTATGAGGATTGTATTATGCTATATGGAGGACTATGAGGAGTGTATTATACTATGTGGAGGACTGAGCAGTGTATTTTAATATATGGAGGACTATAGGGAGTGTATTATAATATATGGAGGACTATGGGGTGTATTTTACTAAACAAGTAAAATGCTGCATATTCGGATTGTTTTTGCTGGAACAAAAAGCCTTGTTGTCAGCAGCACATTGCCAGTGTAAACTGTAGATGTGCTGCTGAAAACATGATACTGTATGGTGATCTATTAGTGATCGTTCTGTCTCATCATTATTCCTCAGCTGGTGGAAAGAGGCCGGGAAACAAGTGTTGAACAACGTCAGTATTGTCGATCAAACTCGTTTAGCGGCCTGAACTCAGCGCACGTAAATACAACAGAAAGGCTTCTGTGTGATGTGCAATATGTTAGCATTTGGGGACCCATTTTAAACTTTGCCTAGGGCCCCACTTTGCCTAAAACCGGCCCTGCCTACAAGTGTACAAAGATATTATACAGTCACCATGTGACAAGTGGGCCTGTGTAACTTCAAATGCCAGGGCTGAATTTTAGTCCCAGTCCGGCCCTGGGTACACTTCAACTATGAGAGACACAATCTTAAAAAAAAGTCCAGAAAATCACATTGTATGATTTTTACATAAATAATTTGCATTTTATTGCATGAAATAAGTAGTTGATGCAATAGAAAAACAGAACTTAATATTTGGTACAGAAACCTTTGTTTGTTATTACAGAGGTCACACGTTTCCAAACCAAGTTTGCACACACTGCAAGAGGGATTTTGGCCCACTCCTCCATACAGATCTTCTCCAGATCTTACAGGTTTCAGAGCTCTCGCTGGGCAACACTGAATTTCAGTTCCCTCCTAAGATTTTCTATTGGGTTCAGGTCTGGAGACTGGCTAGGCCACTCCAGGACCTGGAAATGTTTCTTACGGAGCCGCTCCTTAGTTGTCCTGGCTGTGTGTTTCAGATCATTGTCATGCTGGAAGACACAGCCACGTCCCATCTTCAATGCTCTTTACTGAGGGAAGGAGGTTGTTTGCCAAAATCTAGCGAAACATGACCCCATCCATCCTCCCTTCAATATGATGCAGTCGTCCTGTCCCCTTCACAGAAAATATCCCACTAAGTATGATGTTTCCCCATCATGCTTCACGGTTGGGTTGGTAGGTGATCAAATACTTATTTCATGCAGTAAAATGCAAATTTACCCTAGAATGCATAATCCAGGCCTTTTAGGCCCAATAGCTTACTTTTTGCAAACAATTATAATTACAATGTGATGCATTTTTTATATCTTACTTGTACTTGTAAAAGTTTATTTATTTGAGTTCCTCCATATGATTTGCACAAGGGCCTCAAAGGCCTGGGTTATGTGAAAGTGTATATTTCAGACGTCACACATTAATTTTGTAAAAATAATACAATGTGATTTTCTGGATTTTTTTTTAGTTTCTGTCTCTCACAGTTGAAGTGTACTTATGTTAAAAATTGCAGACCTCTCTGTTCTTTGTAGGGGGGAAACCTTGCAAATTCAGCGGTGTATCAAATACTTATTTTCCCTACTGCATATTTGTATATATTTATGTGTACAGTTTATTCATTACTGGATGCTGGTATATACTGATGTGCCTGGTTTCTTCATACAGATATGTACTGTATTATGTGTACTGTTCAGTCATTGCTGGATGTTGGTATATACAATTAGGTCCATATATATTTGGACAGAGACAACATTTTTCTCATTTTGGTTATAGACATTACCACAATGAATTTTAAACAAAACAATTCAGATGCAGTTGAAGTTCAGACTTTCAGCTTTCATTTGAGGGTATCCACATTAAAATTGGATGAAGGGTTTAGGAGTTTCAGCTCCTTAACATGTGCCACCCTGTTTTTAAAGGGACCAAAAGTAATTGGACAGATTCAATAATTTTAAATAAAATGTTCATTTCTAGTACTTGGTTGAAAACCCTTTGTTGGCAATGACTGCCTGAAGTCTTGAACTCATGGACATGTCCAGACGCTGTGTTTCCTCCTTTTTGATGCTCTGCCAGGCCTTCACTGCGGTGGTTTTCAGTTGCTGTTTGTTTGTGGGCCTTTCTGTCTGAAGTTTAGTCTTTAACAAGTGAAATACATGCTCAATTGGGTTGAGATCAGGTGACTGACTTGGCCATTCAAGAATAGTCCACTTCTTTGCTTTAATAAACTCCTGGGTTGCTTTGGCTTCATGTTTTGGGTCATTGTCCATCTGTAGTATGAAACGACGACCAATCAGTTTTGCTGCATTTGGCTGGATCTGAGCACACAGTATGGCTCTGAATACCTCAGAATTCATTTGGCTGCTTCTGTCCTGTGTCACATCATCAATAAACACTAGTGACCCAGTGCCACTGGCAGCCATGCATGCCCAAGCCATCACACTGCCTCCGCCGTGTTTTACAGATGATGTGGTATGCTTTGGATCATGAGCTGTACCAAGCCTTCGCCATACTTTTCTCTTTCCATCATTCTGGTAGAGGTTGATCTTGGTTTCATCTGTCCAAAGAATGTTCTTCCTGAACTGTGCTGGCTTTTTTAGATGTTTTTTAGCAAAGTCCAGTCTAGCCTTTTTATTCTTGACACTTATGAGTGGCTTGCACCGTGCAGTGAACCCTCTGTATTTACTTTCATGCAGTCTTCTCTTTATGGTAGATTTGGATATTGATACGCCTACCTCCTGGAGAGTGTTGGTCACTTAGTTGGCTGTTGTGAAGGGGTTTCTCTTCACCATGGAGATTATTCTGCGATCACCCACCACTGTTGTCTTCCGTGGGCGCCCAGGTCTTTTTGCATTGATGAGATCACCAGTGCTTTCTTTCCTTCTCAGGATGTACCAAACTGTACATTTTGCCACTCCAAATATTGCAGCAATTTCTCGGATGGGTTTTTTCTCTGTTTTCACAGCTTAAGAATGGCTTGTTTCACCTTCATGGAGAGCACTTTTGACCGCATGTTTACTTCATAGGAAAACCTTCCAAATGCAAGCACCACACCTCAAATCAACTCCAGGCCTTTTATCTGTTTAGTTGAGAATGACATAATGAAGGGATTGCCCACACCTGTCCATGAAATAGCCTTGGAGTCAATTGTCCAATTACTTTTGGTCCCTTTAAAAAACAGGGTGGCACAGGTTAAGGAGCTGAAACTCCTAAACTCTTCATCCAATTTTAATATGGATACCCTCAAATGAAAGCTAAAAGTCTGAACTTCAACTGCATCTGAATTGTTTTGTTTAAAATTAAATTGTGGTAATGTCTATAACCAAAATGAGAAAAATGTTGTCTCTGTCCAAATATATATGGACCTAACTGTACTTACAGTACAGACCAAAAGTTTGGACACACCTTCTCATTTAAAGGTTTTTCTGTATTTTCATGACTATGAAAATTGTACATTCACCCTGAAGGCATCAAAACTATGAATTAACACATGTGGAATTATATACTTAACAAAAAAAGTGTGAAACAACTGAAAATATGACTTATATTCTAGGTTCTTCAAAGTAGCCACCTTTTGCTTTGATGACTGCTTTGCACACTCTTGGCATTCTCTTGATGAGCTTCAAGAGGTAGTCACCGGGAATGGTCTTCCAACAATGTTGAAGGAGTTCCCAGAGATGCTTAGCACTTGTTGGCCCTTTTGCCTTCACTCTGTGGTCCAGCTCACCCCACACCATCTCGATTAGGTTCAGGTTTGTTGACTTTGGAGGCCAGGTCATCTGGCGTAGCACCCCATCACTCTCCTTCTTGGTCAAATAGCCGTTACACAGCCTGGAGGTGTGTTTGGGGACATTGTTATGTTGAAAAATAAATTATGGTCCAACTAAACGCAAATCGGATGGAATAGCATGCCGCTGCAAGATGCTGTGGTAGCCATGCTGGTTCAGTATGCCTTCAATTTTGAATAAATCCCCAACAGTGTCACCAGCAAAGCACCCCCACACCATCACACCTCCTCCTCCATGCTTCACGGTGGGAACCAGGCATGCACAGTCCATCCGTTCTCATTTTTTGCTTCGCACAAAGACAAGGTGGTTGGAACAAAAGTTCTCAAATTTGGACTCATCAGACCAAAGCACAGATTTCCACTGGTCTAAAGTCCATTCCTTGTGTTCTTTAGCCCAAACAAGTCTCTTCTGCTTGTTGCCTGTCCTTAGCAGTGGTTTCCTAGCAGCTATTTTACCATGAAGGCCTGCTGCACAAAGTCTCCTCTTAACAGTTGTTGTAGAGATGTGTCTGCTGCTAGAACTCTGTGTGGCATTGACCTGGTCTCTAATCTGGGCTGCCGTTAGCCTGCGATTTCAAAGGCTGGTGATTCAGGTAAACTTATCCTCAGAAGCAGAGGTGACTCTTGGTCTTCCTTTCCTGGGGCGCTCCTCATGTGAGCCAGTTTCTTTGTAGCGCTTGATGTTTTTTTGCCACTGCATTTGGAGACACTTTCAAAGTTTTCCCAATTTTTTTTTGGACTGACTGACCTTCATTTCTTAACCCCTTACCAACCTCCGCCGTACTATTACAGCGGAGGTCGGTACCCCCGCTTTGATGCGGGCTGCGGCGGTGAGCCCGCTTCAAAGCCGGGACATGTCAGCTGTTTTGAGCAGCTGACATGTGCCCGCAATAGCGACGGGTGGAATCTCGATTCACTCGCTGGTATTACCTAGTTAAATGCTGCTGTCAAACGCTGACAGCAGCATTTAACTACCGCTTCCAGCCATAGGGCCGGAAATGAGCGCATCGCCGACCCCAATCACATGATCAGGGGTCAGCGATGCGTCGGCATGGCAACCAGAGGTCTCCTTGAGACTTCTATGGTTGCTGATGCCGGCTTGCTGTGAGCGTCACCCTGTGGTCGGTGTTCATAGCAAGCCTGTAATTCAGCTACATAGGAGTGATCTGATGATCGCTGCTATGTAGCAGGGCCGATCAGGCTATGCCAGCTTCTAGCATCCCATGGAGGCTATTGAAGCATGGCAAAAGTAAAAAAAAAAGTTTAAAAAAATATGAAAAAAATAAAAAATATATAAAAGTTTAAATCACCCCCCCTTTTGCCCCATTCAAAATAAAACAATAAAAAAATCAAACCTACACATATTTGGTATCACCGCGTTCAGAATCTCCCGATCTATCAATAAAAAAAGCATTAACCTCATTGCTATACACCGTAGCGAGAAAAAAATTCGAAACGCCAGAATGATGTTTTTTTGGTCACCACGACATTGCATTAGAATGCAATAACGGGCGAACAAAAGAACATATCTGCACCAAAATTATATCACTAAAAACATCAGCTCAGCACACAACAAATAAGCCCTCACCTGACCCCAGAGCACGAAAAATGGAGACGCTACGGGTATTGGAAAATTGCGCAATTTTTTATTTATTTATTTTTTTTAGCAAAGTTTGGATTTTTTTTACCACTTAGATAAAACGTAACCTAGCCATGTTTGGTGTCTATGAACTCGTAATGACCCGGAGAATCATAATGGCAGGTCAGTTTTTGCATTTAGTGAACCTATCAAAAAAGCGAACCAAAAAACAAGTGTGGGATTGCACTTTTTTTGCAATTTCACCGCACTTGGAATTTTTGTCCTGTTGTCTAGTACACGACATGCTAAAACCAATGATGTCTTTCAAAAGTGCAACTTATCCCTCAAAAATAAGCCCTCACATGGCCATATTGACAGAAAAATAAAAAAGTTATGGCTATGGGAAGGAGGGGAGCGAAAATCGAGAACGCAAAAACAGAAAAGGGCAAGGTCTTGAAGGGGTTACTAATGATGGCCACTCGTTTTTCTTTGCTTAGCTGCTTTTTTCTTGCCATAATAAAAATTCTAACAGTCTATTCAGTAGGACTATCAGCTGTGTATCCACCAGACTTCTGCACAACACAACTGATGGTCCCAACCCCATTTGTAAAGCAAGAAATCCTACTTATTAAACCTGACAGGGCACACCTGTGAAGTGAAAACCATTCCCGGTGACTACCTCTTGAAGCTCATCAAGAGAATGCCAAGAGTGTGCAAAGCAGTCATCAAAGCAAAAGGTGGCTACTTTGAAGAACCTAGAATATAAGACATAATTTCAGTTGTTTCACACTTTTTTGTTAAGTATATAATTCCACATGTGTTAATTCATAGTTTTGATGCCTTCAGTGTGAATGTACAATTTTAATAGACATGAAAATACAGAAAAATCTTTAAATGAGAAGGTGTGTCCAAACTTTTGGTCTGTACTGTATGTACAAGGTTTCCCCCACTGCTGATTTATATTATGTGTACGGTTTATTCATTGTTGGATGCTGAAATATACTTACGGTATGTGTATGGTTTCTTCATGCTGGCATACAGTATATTTATGTGTATGGTTCATTCTTTTTTTGGATGCTGGTAACTACATATGTCTATGATTTTTCATGCTCACTTGTATATGGTTCAATTATTGCTGGATAATTTTTCGGACAGAAGTAAGAGGGGTGACGTTTCAATTCTCATCTAAGGCAATACTGAAGTATTGCTATATATAGTAAAAGAGTTAAAATGATCGGAAGTTCAATTCAAGTCTCCTAAGGGGACTAAAAAAATACAGTAAATGGCAGAAAAAAGCAAGCTTTCACACAGCTCTTTTGGCATAAAAATAAAAAAGTTATGGGTCTTATAAAATGGAGGCACAAACTAAATATTTAGTCTTTGCAAAGTTAAGAGTTTTTAATGCCACTAAAATAGTAAAGAAACCCTATAAATTTGATATCACTGTAATCGTACTGACCTGGAGAATCATGTTTCCTGGTCACTTTTACTGCACAATTAAGGCTGTAAAAATAAAACTCCCCAAAATATGGTTGAATTGTATTTTTTTTACTCCACACTTGGATTGTTTTTTGCCATTTTCCCTTAATCCATATGGTAAAATAAATGGTAAAATAAATGATGTCAATCTAAACTACAAGTCGTCCTGCAACAAAAGCAAGCACTGATGTCAATAGATAAATAAAAAAAAAGTTGTGGCTATACGAAACAAGGAGGGAAAAGAGGTCTTTAAGGGGTTAAAAGGAGTTTTTGTGTCATAGCAGTAACAAACAAAACACACAAAAAACCCCACTGCATTGACACATTGACAAGGCTTAAAATGTCAAAACTGCTTCATTAGAATTCCATTAAAAAGACGCTGAGATTCACCATTAGTAACGGACTGACGCGTTTCTGGCAGACAAAGTGCCCTTAGTCATGGTATAAACACACCAAATCATGAGAACATATTTAAATGCCAAATAGTCCAATTATATGTGAATACAATTTAACCTACTACAGGCCAGGATACAAAATACTATAAGGCAAATTATACTCCTCTGATTCATCAAATAATAGTGGTAACTTCCACATAAATGGCAGAATATTACCAATGTTCCACTATTTAGATGGATCATGCCTAAATCATGAATATTTATTTGTTGACAAAAAATAAGTCAGAAAATAATGGTAAAAAATGAATCATATCTACATTATTAAACTATCTCAGATCATCTATGACCTCTTTAACTTTGAAATTTCCAACCAAACTATATACAGTTGTACCGTATATCAATCAGCTGAGTGTAGTTTGTGATAACCATATGCTGGTGTGTTAGCTTAAAGACCAAGCACCAAACATACAATCATATAGCGCATACGTCATGATATCACAGAGAGGCAAGACAGAATATATTAGTCTCTGTATACAATAATCTCCCCAAATCCCCAAACCATCCATATGTTCAAATGAACAGAAAGGAATTTGATTTTGTTGAATTACGGTATATAAGTGGAATTGAATTTTACTGAAATTTTACAAAAATCCATATACCGGTAGTCCAAAATACTTTTTTTTTGTAATTTGCTTTGCATGTATTCTACATATTTTGTTAGTTTTTCTTATTTTACTATTCATCCAATGGTAAAAACGTGCAAATATTTTTTTCCATTTAAATGAATTTTTTTTAGAACAATATGAAAATAATTTGGGGGTTGACGGTGTACGTCTGCATCAAGCTTTGAGTCTTTATTACCTAGCTAGACACTGAGAGAAGGTAGAGGCTAAGTCTACGTCTTAAAGCTTCGGTGCTTCAACAGGAGGGAGCAACACCACCGAAGCACCAAACAGCTCATCCGCTTTGAGATTTATACAGTATGGCCACCTCCCCAAAACTTAGTTGGACTACAATCTTCCTCTTCAGTATTTTTGGGCTGACAGGGGTTAAACCCCATCACCATCCATCTTGACCAAGCCATTTTTCGAAACTTGCTCTGCAGGAGAAGCAAAGTTAAATATTACCTTTGCTTTACGCCACTTCTCCTCTTCATCTACCAATTACTTCTAAGTATTTTCCTCCCAAAATACCCCCTTCACAACTGGTTACAAATCAGAACAATAGATCCTCACTCTCTAACTTAACTATTCCATAACCCTGCAACTAAAGGACATATGCCCTTCTCTTAACCCCTTTATCCCCCAACCTGTTTTCACCTTTATGACCAGGCCAATTTTTTTTAATTCTGACCAGTGTCACTTTATGTGGTAATAACTCATATATATCCCAGTGATTCTGAGATTTTTTTTGTTACATGTTAAACTGCATGTTAGTCGTAAATTTTTATAGATATGATTTTTGTTTATTTATGTAAATATTGAGAATTTCACCAAATATTTGATTTTTTTTTAACTTTGAATTTTTATGCCACTATATCATTAAAGATTTCCCCTGACCTACTTCTATTTATCACAGGATTATGAAACTGCATATGTATAATGATGTAAGTCTCTATAGGTTACGTGCCAATTTGCAACTCAGAACCGATAACAGTCTTAATTTCACAGGTGCTGAAGTGGTGTGAGGTTTGATAATGGACCCAGTGGAATACAGAGCAGTCATCAAGTTTCTTTACTTGAAAGGCCGCACACCAAAGAAGATGTTTGATGAGATGTAAGAGGTTTATGGTAATGATTCCCCATCATATGATGTAGTCAAGAACTGGCATCATCAATTCAAATGTGGTCGAGCTTCGGTGCAAACAGCTCCAATTCCAGGGCGACCCCATTCTACTATTGATGAACACACCATCCAGCAAGTGGAGGTCGCCATTTTGGAAAATCGCGGCATAACCATTCGCCACCTAGCCCAAAATGTCAAGATTAGTTTGGGGTCCATGGAAAAAAATCATCCAAGACCATCTTCACATGCATAAGGTATCCGCTCGCTGGGTTCCCTGGCTGCTTAAACCTTTCCAGAAGCAGGAACATGTCGAATGCCATCAGGCTCTATTGACATTGTGCCATTGAAACCAGGAGAACTTTTTCAGCAGACTGATCACACAGGATGAAAGCTGTGGGTCCATGACTATGATCCTGAGACTAATGTACAGTTGATGCAATGGAAGCATCATGATTCACCGCCTCCAAAGAAGGCACGTGCCCAACCCTCGGCAGACAAGGTCATGCTCACAGTATTTTGGGACCAGCATAGAGTAGTATTGATGGATTTCCTAGCAAAGGGAACCATGAACACTGGGGCATACTATGCTTCACTGCTGCAGAAATTGTGGGAGGCCATCAAAACCAAGAGACACGGTATGCTACCCAAAGGTGTCAGCCTTCTGCAACACAATGCAGCAGTTCACAACTCATATGTTGCCCAAATGGAAGCATGCTCCTGTGGCTTTGAAATTCTATCGCATCCTCCTTATTCACTCAACCCTTGCACCATCAAACTTACACCTCTTTCCAACAATGAAGTTATTTTTGAAGTGCAAGCATTTTCCAGATAAGACTCCAAAGTCACGATGTGGCTTTTGGAGCAACCTATCAACCTCTACAAGCGAGGTGTTTACAGTTGCTTAAAGAGATGGGAGAAGTGCATGTCCCTAGGTGGCACCTATGTAGAAAAGGACTAATAACTATGCCAAGTTTTACTGCTCTCAGTCCACAGGATGTGGGTCAGAGGAAATCTTTAATGAATGCCTCTCGTAGCTATACCACACAAAATAGATAATAAATAACATTTCCCACATGTCTACTTCACATCACCATCATTTTTAAACAGGTGTTTTGTTAGGAAGTTAGAAGGGATTAAAGTTGATCAGCAATTTCTAATTTTTCCAACAAAATTTACAAAACCAATTTTTATAGGGACTACATCACATTTGAAGTGACTTTCAGGGCCTGTGATACAAAATACCCCAAAGTGACACCATTTGAAGAACAACACCCCTCAAAATGCGCAAAACCACGTTCAAAAAGTGTATTAACTCTTTAGGGGCGTCACAGGAAATAAAGCAATGTGGAAGGAAAAAATGAAAATGTTACCCTTTCTCACAAAAATATTGCTTTAACTGCAAATTTAGAATGTTCAAAAGGGTAACAGGAGAAAACGGACCCTACAATTTATTTTGCAGTTTTTCCGGAGTACACCGATACTCTATATGTGGTGGCTAACTACAGTTTGAGTGCATGGCAAAGCTCGAAATGGAAAGAGCACCATTTGACTTTTTAACACAAAATTGGCTGGAATAGATTGTGGACGCATGTCGAATTTGCAGAGGCCATGATGTGCCTAAGCAGTAGAAACCCCACACAAGCAAGCGCATTTTGGAAACTACACCACCGCACAAACTTATCTAGAGGTGTGGTGAGCACCTTCGACCCCCAAGTGCTTCACAGAATTTTACATCTTTGAGCCATAAGAAAAATCTAATTTTTCCCACAAAAATGTTGCTTCAGCCCCAAAGTTTTCATTTTCACAAGGGTAACAGGAGAAAATGGACTGTACAGTTTGTTGTGCAACTTCTCTTGAGTACAAGGATACCCCATATGTTGTGGAAGACTACTGTTTGGGTGCACGGCAAGGCTTGAAAGGGAATGAGCACCATTCAACTTTTGGAGCGCAAAATTGGCTGGAAAGATAGTGGACGCCATGTTGCATTTGCAGAACCCATGATCTACCTAAACAATGGAAACCCCACAAAAGTTATCGCATTTTCAAAACTACACCACTCAAGGAATTTACCTAGAGATGTGGTGATAAACAACGTAAAACAGAGTTTTACAACATTGAGCCGTGAAAATGAAAAAATGCATTTTTTAGGGAAAAATGTTGCAGTAGCCCCACATTTTTCCTTTTCACAAGGGTAACAGAAAAAAATTGACCCCAAAATATGTTGTGCAATTTCTCCTGAGTAAGCCGATACCCCATATGTGGTGGAAAACTACTGTTTGGGCTCACAGCAAGGATCAGAAGGGAAGAAGTGCCAATTGAATTTTGGAACACAATTTTGGCTGGAATAGATTGCGGATGCCATGTCATATTTTAAGAGCCCCTGAGGTGTCAGCTTAACCCCCTGCATGTAACCCAATTTTGGAAGCTATACCTCTTGAGGAATTCATCTAGGGGTGTAGTGAGCATTTTTGACCTTTGGGCAATTCACAGAATTGGTCTGAGTCAAAGGAATATTACCATTTTTTCCACTAAAATGTTGTTTTGGCCCCAAGTTTTTGATTTTAGAAAGGGATAATAGGAGAAAATGGACCATACAATTTGTTATTCAATTCTCCAGTAGTATGCCGATAGCCCATATGTGTTCGAAAAATATTTTTGAGGCACGCAGCAAAGCTCAGAGGGAAAGGAACACCATATTGAAGTTCATATTTTGGTGGAATGGTTTTAGGGTGCAACACTATACATTGGCAGAGCCCCCAATTTACAAAACACACCTCTCAATGAATTCATCTAGGGGTGCAGTAGGCATATTCACACCACATGTGCCTAATAGAATCTATATATATAATTGTCTAAGGGTTTTTCCGTCTGTCTGTCTGTCTTTCTGTCTGTCTGTCTGTCTGTCTGTCTGTCCTGGAAATCCTGCGTCTCTGATTGGTCGAGGCCACCAGGCCTCGACCAATCAGAGACGGACACAGCATGGCGACGATGATGTCATAAAGGTTGCCTCGACCAATCAGCGACGGGCACAGTCTGCTGTCATGGTTCTCAATGGCAAGAGAACGTAGTAAAGCATACAAAAAGGACTAGCTCTTGGAAGATGGGAACTCGAGCTGACTGTGAGCTAAACCTACCGCACAAATAACAGTGGCCGGGTAGCGTGCCTACGTTTTATCCCTAGACGCCCAGCGCCAGCCGGAGAACTGACTGACCCTAGCAGAGGAAAATACAGACCTGGCTTACCTCTAGAGAAATTTTCCCCAAAAGGCAGACAGTAGCCCCCACATATATTGTCGGTGATTTCAGAGGAAATTGACATACGAAGTATGAAGATAGGTTTAGCAAATTGAGGTCCGCTTACTAGATAGTAGGAAGACAGAAAAGGGAACTTCACAGTCAGCTGAAAACCCTTTCAAAACACCATCCTGGAATTACTTTAAGACTCTAATATCAACTCATGACACCAGAGTGGCAATTCCAGCTCACAAGAGCTTCCAGCCTCAGAAATAAACAATCACAGAGAACTGGAACAAAAATGCAAAACAAACTTAGGACTACAAGTCCAACTTAGCTGATAGTAGTCTAGGAGCAGGAACATGCAACAGAAAGGCTTCTGGTAACATTGTTGGCCGGCATAGAAATGACTGAGGAGCAAGGCTAAATAGACAACTCCCACATCCTGATGGAAACAGGTGAACAGAGGCGATGAAGCACACAAATTCAGTACCACCAGTGACCACCGGGGGAGCCCAGAAACCAAATTCACAACAGTACCCCCCCCTCAAGGAGGGGGCACCGAACCCTCACCAGAACCACCAGGGCGATCAGGATGAGCCCTATGAAAGGCACTGACCAAATCGGAGGCATGAACATCAGAGGCTGTCACCCAAGAATTATCCTCCTGACCGTAGCCCTTCCACTTGACCAGATACTGAAGTCTCCGTCTGGAAACACGGGAGTCCAAGATCTTCTCGACAACGTACTCCAACTCACCCTCAACCAACACCGGAGCAGGAGGCTCAACGGAAGGCACAACCGGTACCTCATACCTGCGCAACAATGACCGATGGAAGACATTATGAATAGAAAAAGATGCAGGGAGGTCCAAACGAAAGGACACAGGGTTAAGAATCTCCAATATCTTGTACGGGCCGATGAACCGAGGCTTAAACTTAGGAGAAGAAACCTTCATAGGGACAAAACGAGAAGACAACCACACCAAGTCCCCAACACAAAGACGAGGACCAACACGACGACGGCGGTTGGCAAACTGCTGAGTCTTCTCCTGGGACAACTTCAAATTGTCCACCACATGCCCCCAAATCTGATGCAACCTCTCCACCACAGCATCCACTCCAGGACAATCCGAAGACTCCACCTGACCGGAAGAGAAACGAGGATGAAACCCCGAATTACAGAAGAAAGGAGAAACCAAGGTGGCAGAACTAGCCCGATTATTGAGGGCAAACTCCGCCAAGGGCAAAAAGGCAACCCAATCATCCTGATCCGCAGACACAAAACACCTCAAATAAGTCTCCAAGGTCTGATTAGTTCGCTCGGTCTGGCCATTAGTCTGAGGATGGAAAGCAGACGAAAAAGACAAATCAATGCCCATCCTAGCACAGAACGCTCGCCAAAATCTAGACACGAATTGGGTTCCCCTGTCAGACACGATATTCTCCGGAATACCATGCAAGCGAACCACATTTTGAAAAAACAGAGGAACCAACTCGGATGAGGAAGGCAATTTAGGCAAGGGGACCAAATGGACCATCTTAGAGAAACGGTCACACACCACCCAGATGACAGACATCTTCTGAGAAACAGGGAGATCAGAAATAAAATCCATGGAGATGTGAGTCCAAGGCCTCTTCGGAATAGGCAAAGATAACAACAATCCACTAGCCCGAGAACAACAAGGCTTGGCCCGAGCACAAACATCACAAGACTGCACAAAACCTCGCACATCTCGCGACAGGGAAGGCCACCAGAAGGACCTAGCCACCAAATCCCTGGTACCAAAGATTCCAGGATGACCAGCTAACGCAGAAGAATGGACCTCCGATATGACTCTACTGGTCCAATCATCAGGAACAAACATTCTACCAGGCGGGCAACGATCAGGTCTATCCGCCTGAAACTCCTGCAAGACCCGACGCAAGTCTGGGGAAACAGCAGATAATATCACTCCATCCTTAAGGATACCTGTAGGTTCAGAATTACCAGGGGAATCAGGCTCAAAACTCCTAGAAAGGGCATCCGCCTTCACATTTTTAGAACCCGGTAGGTAAGAAACCACAAAATTAAACCGAGAGAAAAATAACGACCAGCGCGCCTGTCTAGGATTCAGGCGCCTGGCAGACTCAAGATAAATCAAATTCTTGTGGTCAGTCAATACCACCACCTTATGTCTAGCCCCCTCAAGCCAATGACGCCACTCCTCAAAAGCCCACTTCATAGCCAAGAGCTCCCGATTACCAATATCATAATTTCGCTCAGCGGGCGAAAATTTACGAGAAAAGAACGCGCAAGGTCTCATCACGGAGCAGTCGGAACTTTTCTGCGACAAAACCGCCCCAGCTCCGATTTCTGAAGCGTCGACCTCAACCTGAAAAGGAAGAGTAACATCAGGCTGACGCAATACAGGGGCGGAAGAAAAGCAGCGCTTAAGCTCCCGAAAGGCCTCCACAGCAGCAGGGGACCAATCAGCAACATCAGCACCCTTCTTAGTCAAATCAGTCAACGGTTTAGCAACATCAGAAAAACCAGTTATAAATCGACGATAAAAATTAGCAAAGCCCAAAAACTTCTGAAGGCTCTTAAGAGAAGAGGGTTGCGTCCAATCACAAATAGCCTGAACCTTGACAGGGTCCATCTCAATGGAAGAGGGGGAAAAAATGTACCCCAAAAACGAAATCTTTTGAACCCCAAAAACGCACTTAGAACCCTTTACACACAAGGAATTAGAGCGCAAAACCTGAAAAACCCTCCTGACCTGTTGGACATGAGAGTCCCAGTCGTCCGAAAAAATCAAAATATCATCCAGATACACAATCATAAATTTATCCAAATATTCACGGAAAATGTCATGCATAAAAGACTGAAAGACTGAAGGGGCATTTGAAAGACCAAAAGGCATTACTAAATACTCAAAATGGCCCTCAGGCGTATTAAATGCGGTTTTCCACTCATCCCCCTACTTAATTCGCACTAAATTATACGCCCCACGAAGATCAATCTTAGAGAACCACTTGGCCCCCTTTATTCGAGCAAACAAATCAGTAAGCAGTGGCAAAGGATACTGATATTTAACCGTGATTTTATTCAAAAGCCGATAATCAATACACGGCCTCAAAGAGCCATCTTTTTTAGATACAAAGAAAAAAACGGCTCCTAAGGGAGATGACGAAGGACGAATATGTCCCTTTTCCAAGGACTCCTTAATATATTCCCGCATAGCAGCGTGTTCAGGCACAGATAGATTAAATAAACGACCCTTTGGAAACTTACTGCCCGGAATCAGATCTATTGTACAATCGCAATCTCTGTGCGGAGGTAGTGAACCAAGTTTAGGCTCCTCAAAAACGTCACGATAATCAGATAAAAATTCCGGAATCTCAGAGGGAATAGATGACGAAATGGAAACCAAAGGTACGTCCCCATGAGTCCCCTGACATCCCCAGCTTAATACAGACATAGCTTTCCAGTCGAGGACTGGAAAATGAGATTGCAGCCATGGCAATCCAAGCACCAACACATCATGTAGATTATACAACACAAGGAAGCGAATAATCTCCTGGTGATCCGGATTAATACGCATAGTTACTTGTGTCCAGTATTGTGGTTTATTACTAGCCAATGGCGTGGAGTCAATACCCTTCAGAGGTATAGGAACTTCCAGAGGCTCTAAATTAAACCCACAGCGTTTGGCAAAGGACCAATCCATAAGACTCAAAGCGGCGCCAGAGTCGACATAGGCGTCCGCGGTAATAGACGATAAAGAGCAAATCAGGGTCACAGATAGAATAAACTTGGACTGTAAAGTACCAATTGAAACAGACTTATCAACCCTCTTAGTACGTTTAGAGCATGCTGATATAACATGAGTTGAATCGCCACAATAGAAGCATAACCCATTTTTTCGCCTAAAATTCTGTCGTTCGCTTCTGGACAGAATTCTATCACATTGCATAATCTCTGGCGCCTTCTCAGTAGACACCGCCAAATGGTGCACAGGTTTGCGCTCCCGCAAACGCCGATCAATCTGAATAGCCATTGTCATGGACTCATTCAGACCTGCAGGCACAGGGAACCCCACCATAACATCTTTAATGGCATCAGAGAGACCCTCTCTGAAATTCGCCGCCAGGGCGCACTCATTCCACTGAGTAAGCACAGACCACTTACGAAATTTTTGGCAGTATATTTCAGCCTCATCTTGCCCTTGAGACAGGGCCATCAAGGCTTTTTCAGCCTGAATCTCTAAATGAGGTTCCTCATAAAGCAACCCCAAAGCCAGGAAAAACGCATCCACATTGAGCAACGCAGGATCCCCTGGTGCCAAAGCAAATGCCCAATCCTGAGGGTCGCCCCGGAGCAAGGAAATTACAATCCTGACCTGCTGTGCAGGATCTCCAGCGGAGCGAGATCTCAGAGACAAAAATAATTTACAATTATGTTTGAAATTCTGGAAGCGAGATCTATCCCCGGAGAAAAATTCAGGCAAAGGTACTCTAGGTTCAGATATAGGAGCATGAATTACAAAATCCTGTAAACCTTGAACCTTCATAGCGAGATTATTCAAACCTGTAGCTAAACTCTGAGGATCCATTTTCATCAGGTGAAATCAGAACCATTCAAGGATTAGAAGGAGAGAGAGACGAAGGCTGCAGTAAGCAGAGATGCTAGTGAATCAACTAATGAGCAAACTCAGGAGAAAAAAAAAAAAAAAAAAATTCTCTGCAGACTTCTTTTCTCTCCTTTCTTCTGCCAATTATTTTAACCCTTGGCCGGCCAAACTGTCATGGTTCTCAATGGCAAGAGACCGTAGTAAAGAATACAAAAGGACTAGCTCTTGGAAGATGGAAACTCGAGCTGACTGTGAGCTAAACCTACCGCACAACTAACAGTGGCCGGGTAGCGTGCCTACGTTTTATCCCTAGACGCCCAGCGCCAGCCGGAGAACTGACTGACCCTAGCAGAGGAAAATACAGACCTGGCTTACCTCTAGAGAAATTTTCCCCAAAAGGCAGACAGTAGCCCCCACATATATTGTCGGTGATTTCAGAGGAAATTGACATACGAAGTATGAAGATAGGTTTAGCAAATTGAGGTCCGCTTACTAGATAGTAGGAAGACAGAAAAGGGAACTTCACAGTCAGCTGAAAACCCTTTCAAAACACCATCCTGGAATTACTTTAAGACTCTAATATCAACTCATGACACCAGAGTGGCAATTCCAGCTCACAAGAGCTTCCAGCCTCAGAAATAAACAATCACAGAGAACTGGAACAAAAATGCAAAACAAACTTAGGACTACAAGTCCAACTTAGCTGATAGTAGTCTAGGAGCAGGAACATGCAACAGAAAGGCTTCTGGTAACATTGTTGGCCGGCATAGAAATGACTGAGGAGCAAGGCTAAATAGACAACTCCCACATCCTGATGGAAACAGGTGAACAGAGGCGATGAAGCACACAAGTTCAGTACCACCAGTGACCACCGGGGGAGCCCAGAAACCAAATTCACAACAGTCTGCCGCCAGGCCTCGACCAATCAGCGACGGGCACAGTATCGACGTAGATGTCATAATGGTTGCCATGGCGACGATGATGTCATAAAGGTTGCCTCGACCAATCAGCGACGGGCACAGTCTGCCGTGAATTCTGGAATCATCATTGTCCATATACTATGGGGACATGATGCATATTCTAGAATACCCGATGCATTAGAAACGGGCCACAATCTAGTTTGATATAATTGGGCAGTGAAGGAAAATAATTACATTTTTAAGACAAAAATGTTGTTTTAGCCCCAGATTTTACATTTTTAACATGAGGAAATAGATAAAAATTGGCACTAATATTTGTCACAGAATTTCTGCTGAACATGGAAATACCTCATATGTGGCTATACAGTAATGTTTAGCCACACAGCGAGACACAGGAGGGAAGCAGTGTTATTAGGCTCTCTGAGAACAAATTATCATAGAATAGTTTGCAGACTTCATTTACAGAAGAGAAGTGCCAGAAGAGCAGAATCCCCCCTTAAGTCACCCTGTTTGGGAAATTATAAGCCTCTTGAAATTTATTTGCAGGTGTAGTGATGACTTTAGCTTCATGTTTTTTTCCAAAAACAAGCAGAGGTGGATGTTCCTGAGTGAAAATTGCAAATCTGACATTGGTGCCCATACATACTCATGCCAATACATTGTGTCCAGCTCGTGTTTCTGGAGACATAGACCCTGTAAATTAAGCGGGCTTTCATTGCTACAGAACATGTGAATGCTAAATGTGGTTTAAACATACAGTGGGGCTCAGAAGGGAGAGGGCATTTGGATAGGAGAGCTCAGAAGTTGCTGGATTTCTTTAGGGGGCAAAGAGCCATACTGCTGTTCCAGAGCCTTTGTGCTACCAGTAACATGGAAGCCCCCTATATTTCCATTGACAGATGACAGACCTGAGTGGGGACTTACTTTTTTTGTGGATTGAGTTGAAGCTTTTGTTGGGAACATTTTACCATTTTACATAACATTTTGGATCACGTTTATGCTACACTCTACGCTGAGCACTTACTGGTGCATCTCACAAAATTAGAATATCATCAAAAAGATAGAATATCATCAAAAAGTTAGAATATCATCAAAAGCGAACATTTTGAAAGTTTTAAAATCATTTTTTCAAGGTAGTGTTATAAAGTTTTCTAATGTACTGAGATAATGACTTGACACCCATGATGGTGCACCACGACATTATGGGTGTCAAGTCCGAGCATTCCTACATGAACAGTTTCCTGGAAAGTGGATTGATCGTCGTAGGCCAGTTGAATGGCCACCAAGGTCTCACTATCTGACCTCATTAGACTTTTATCTTTGGGGTCATCTGAAGGCAATTGTCTATGCTGTGAAGATACGAGATGTGCAGCATCCGAAACAACGGATACTGGAAGCCTGTGCCAACATTTCTTCTGCGGTGTTGCTATCAGTATGTCAAGAGTGGGAGAAGAGGGTAGCATTGACAATCCAACACAATGGGCAGCACTTTGAATACATTTTATAAGTGGTCATAAACTTGTAAATAACTCATGAAAGAATAAAGTTACATTAAAACCAAGCACATCATTATTTTTCTTGTGAATGTCTCTATAAGCTTGATGTGTCACATGACCCTCTTCCCATTGGAAAAACTAAAGTTGGATCCAAAATGGCTGACTTCAAAATGGCAGCCATGGTCACCACCCATCTTGAAAAGTTTTCCCCCTCCCATATACTAATGTGCCACAAACAGGAAGTTGATATCACCAACCATTCCCATTTTATTTAGGTGTATCCATATAAATGGCCCACCTTGTATTTGTAATGACTCTATCTAATATATGACTTTCACTTTTTGTATTGTAGAACTGAAATTAATTAATTAACTTTTTGATGATATTCTAATTTTGTGAGATGCACCTGTACATCGGGGTTTACATCTAAATCTCCAAATGACATGATTTATATGAAACCCCTGAGGGATTCATTCACTATAAATAGGCAACAGAGATATTCTGGTCTCCATTTGGTCTCTGTTCAGTGGTGTCCTTCTGTTTAAAGGTGCACAAGACTGTGGCGGACTGTGTTTTTATGCACGTTTATGATCTGAGAGGAAATTTACACGGAAACCCCAATGTAAGCACCCAGCGCAGAGAGCGCAGGCTAAATGTAAACTGAGCATTAGTGTGATCTTTGGGAGACAGAATGAACAAATTAATAGTAAGTCAAGCATTGGTTTTATTTATTTTTACGCTGTTCCTCATGTAGTATAAGTGATTAAGTGATAAGGTGGCTTTATTTTTCGGGTCAGTGCGATTACAACGATACCAAACAAGTTTTTTCATCACCATATTTTGAGAGCTATAATTTTTCTATTTGTCTGCCGACAGCACCATTTTTGGACACATAACATTTTTTTTATTTGCTTTCTATTCTGATTTTTGGGAGGCAGAATGAACAAATACTAGCAATTCAGGAATTGTTTTGGGGGTTTTTGCTTTATGCCTTTCCTCGTGTGGTAAAAGTGATAAGACAGCTTTATTCTTCAGGTCAGTAAGATTACAGCAATACCACATTTATTTTTTTTATGTTTTGCCACTTTTAGACAGCAAAAACTTTTATAAAAAAAAGAATTGTTTTGGTTTGATATATACTGAGAGCTATACCTTTTTATTTCTTCGCTGATGGAGCTGTATAGTGACTTGTATTTTTGTGGGACAAGATGACTTTTTCAGCTATACCATTTTTTTCCATTCAACTTTTGTATCACATTTTATTCCATTTTTTGTTGAGCAGTATGATGGAAAAACATTTATGGTGTTCACTGGAGGTGTTAACTAGTGTGACAATTTTATAGATCAGGTCGTTCTGAAGGTGGCGATACCAAATATGTGTACTTCTTTGTTTATTTTTGTTTTTTATATTAATATACCCATTTATTGGTATAATATTTTTTTTCATTTATTTTGTGATTTAAAAAAAATATTTTTGTAATTTTTTTCCTTTACCTTTTTTTTCCTTTGTCCCTCTATGGGACTTTCATTTGTATTAGGCCAGCATCACTCTACCGTAGAATACGGGCGAGTGACTATAAGGTTAGTAATGGGGGCGTCTTATTGATGTCTCTCCATTACTAACCTTAGGGCTTGATGTCACCTGACAATGCAAAGGTGACATCGACCCCCCCCAATTATCACCCCACTTGCCACCACTACAGGGCAGAGGGAAGAGCTGGAGTAGCTGGGAGCTGATGTTTTTATCCTTGGGGTGCCAGTATCTGTGGCCCCTTAATAGGCCATTAATATTAGCTGCAGATGTTTGCATAGCCTTTGCTGGTTATTAATTATAGGGGGACCCTACGTCATTTTTTTTTAGGTCCCCCATTTTAATAGCCAGTAAACGTTAAGTATACAGTTGTGAGCTGATATTAATAGCCTAGGAAGCTCCATGGGTATTACCCCCTTTCTAGGCTATAAACATGTGCCCCCAGCCGTCAGCTTTCCCTCTGCTGGGTACAAAAATTTCACGGGAACCCACGCTATTTGTTTCACGAAAATTAATCTTTTATTAATTAAATACATGTACAGTAATTTGCACACACACTGCGCTAATTGCATTTGTCATTCACATCTATATATCTACCTATTCTATATGTATTTACTGTATGTAATCCATCTCTTCTATCCTGTCGCTCCAGCTGTGATTTTACAGAAGCCAGCAGACGAATTACCGACTTTTCTTCTATCTATCTATCTATCTATCTATCTATCTATCTATCTATCTATCTATCTATCATCTATCTATCTATCTATCTATCTATCTATCTATCTAGTATATACTGTATACATATATATGTGTGTGTCACTGTCATATATATGTATATATATATATATATATATATATATATATATATATATATATATATGTATGTATTCTATGTGTGTACCGTATTTTTTGGATTATAAGACGCACTATTTCCCCCCAAATTTGGGGGGAGAATGGGGGTGCGTCTTATAATGCGGATATACCTTACCGGCCACGGTGGAGCAGGGTCTCAGGGTCGCGGCTGGAGGAGGAAAGAGTGGAGCGTTGCTGCAGGCTGGGATGAGGGAGTGTTTGGATGTGTGGCACGCCAATGCAGGTGTTTGGTGCAGCGGATGTCTTGTACTGCCGCGGATGTCCGCTGCTGCTGCAGGTGTCCGGTGATACTGCGGGTGTCCGTGATGCTGCGGGGGCTCTGCCGACATTTTGTGATAGGCCAGAGCCCCCGCAGTTCAATGTTTTCTTATGCGGTGGACTCTGGGAAAATGGCTGCCGGGGGCGGTGCATGCGCAAATGGAGATCTCGGCACCAAGATCTTGGGAGATAAGATCTCAGTGCAGACAGGTGAGAGCTGATATTATCTGGCTGAGAAGGTCCCTGGTTATTGGGCTTCCCAGCCTACAAATACCAGTCTGCAGTCACCCCAGAAGTGGCGCATCCCATTAGATGTGCCAATTCTAGCGCTTTACCTCACTCTTCCTGATTGTGCTGATGCATTGTCAATCGGTAGTAATGGTAGTTGGGGTTGATGTCAGCTGTGATTTATCTAAAATCAAAGCTGGCATCAAGCCCTGGGGTTAGTAGGAGTAGATCACTAACCCAGTAATTAAAAAAAAAAAACAATAAAAAAAGGTGTTATCCGAGCATGCTCGGGCGCTAAGAGAGTATTTTTGTAATGCTTGAATAATAAGTTTGAGTCCCCACGGTTGCATGTCTCGCTGCTGTTCGACTGCCACTACACATGCAGGGATTTGTCTAACAGACAGGCAATCCCTGCACGTGTTGCGGCTGTCAAACAGACACGAAACATGCAGCCGTGATGAGTCAAACATATTATTCAAGCACGCCGAAGTCACTCGGTTAGCACCCGAGCATGCTCGGATAACACCTTATCCCAGCATATTCGATCAACACTAAGTAATTACAACAGGTAGAAGTTCAATTCGTGAAAAACACTGAAAGAACTCGTACCTGAAAAGCTGACATCTTATCAAATATGATATGAAATATATTGACCAGGAGATCTAGATGTAGTTTGATTGTTTGGTCATCAAGATTGTTAGTCCTTTAGCGTTACCCAGGGTGCACCACGTTGAGGCTGATATCTTAATGAGCTCTTTCTGTACCTCTGACTTGGCTTTGACTGAGTTTTGGAGATTGTTTCATTTCTCTATTTTTGCAGTTCTTATTCTGTTTTTTATCCTGGTTTGGTTTAAAGCCACGTACTTATGTTGGGGATGACTCTAAAACCTGCATTATTTGAAAAATTTGGAGAAAAACTGAAAAATTTATTCTGTAGAGTTCAGATTTTAGATTATTTGATTTTCTTAAATGTGAAATTTTATTAAGATGATAAATAAAGAACTTCAAACCATACTTTCTATTTCAGATGCAATAATAGGACTCAATGTGCCGTAGTGGCTGGACCTGATGTATTTCCTGATCCCTGCCCAGGGACTTACAAATATCTTGAAGTACAGTATGAATGTGTTCCCTACAGTAAGTATTATTTTTTTTAATAGTAGTTTGTTTTAATTAACATATGAGCTCTTAACATTCTTTATTACTTTATATGTTTGTTAAGGGATTGCATGATACAGATTTTTTTTTAAATCACAGATGCTCTTAAAATTAAAAAAACAAGGCATACGTAACCGCCAGCGACCTCCACAGAACAGTTCAGGCCCACTCCAACGATCATTGCCTGCTGCGTTTGGAAGTCACAGGACACCTGCAGCCTTTGATTTGCTACAATATTTAGATGACTAGAAGAATGCGTCATATGAGAAACATCAGTTAATGTTGTTCTATCATCTGACCACTCCAACCAGTCAAAAGCTTCAGAGGTCCTGTGTAGTGATGAGCAAATATACTCGTTACTCGAGATTTCCTGAGCACGCTCGGGTGTCCTCAGAGTATTCTTTAGTGCTCGGAGATTTAGTTTTCCTCACGGCAGCAGAATGATTTACATCTGTTAGCCAGCTTGATTACATGTGGGGATTCCCTAGCAACCAGGCAACCCTCACATGTACTTATGCTGTCTAACAGATGTAAATCATTCAGTTGAGGCGATGAAAACTAAATCTCCGAGCACTAAAAAATACTCGGAGGTCACCCGAGTGTGCTCAGGAAATCTCGAGTAACGAGTATATTTGCTCATCACTAGTATTGTGACTTCTGGACAGCGTAGGCAAAACTTTCAGAGCTGGTCTATATCTCCTGAGCAGCCTGGGACGGGGTACTGGAAGGTGAGTATGCTCTCTTTTTCAATTTTAAGAGCATCCATGCCTCAAACGAAAAAATCCTATATCAGGCAACCCCTTTAAGTGTTTTTCTGAAGCTTAGGTGTAAGTAATGTAGTGTGACAAAAATAGGTTAGGTATGTAGAGCTTCTGCACATTGACATGAAGCGTTAGAGGCAGAGCTTACAGACCTTACAACTCCTTAGTCCAGAGCCTTTGGGAACAAAGTCCCTATGCCTTCAGATGAATCTTGCGGAGCGATGGTAAAGGCTTTGTATACCTCAATAGAAGTATTTATAAAGGTGATTTTGACTTAACATCTCTAAGATCATGCTGCCTTTGAGGAGATACTCCAGGGATTCACCAACCTATACAAAAAAAGTCACCACCATCTCATATTGACTCATAGCTAACATCTGTTTTGCCACAAAAGAATTCTTAAAAAGACCAGGAAAAGAAAACTACAAATAGGGTACTATTTTTGCAAAATACGTTTTGTCTGAAACCACCCTAAGGGTAAATTCGCATGGTTGGTTGCAAAAAGATCTGTGATTGAATATCATCTCCATTGATCTGAATAGGGTTGTATTGGCAGCAATCACATTACGATAGGCAGTCAGAAATTTCTGGAGAAAATATGCCTTCTTCATTTAGGAGATATTGAAGCCAGACTTCTGAGGCCCCCATAAACAGAAGATTCTAGTCAGCCAATCATGTAATGGGCTTGTGGGTACCTCTTGTGCCCACACCCAGCACATGTTGGAAGAAGTTATGGGTTTAACCAGTTGAATTTTAACTCCTGATCCATTTGTTCTCCAGGTAAACGGGGACAGGATAATTGTGACTATAGACTTGGTGGCGGGTCTCAGCTTCTTACCACCTGGCTTTCCTTGATTGACATCTTTCTTCCTATCCGGGTAGCTATAGAGAATGTATTGGGCCCATATCGTTCACTAATCATGGTCCTGAAAGACCATTCCAACATCACCTCTATCATCTCTAGAAGGGTGCATTCACATGGCCTTAATGTACGATTTGTATCATGACTGCAAGACCCAGAACAACATTGGAGCATGCAGTGCTACTAGTTTAGTTCAGTAGATGGGATAGGCAGGAACTGGGCATGTTAACCATAATATGGACCATAAAATGTAATAAATACAAATTTAATAATGCGCAAATTGCCTAAAAAGTCTATCACCACCTCTTCTCACACACACACCACACACAGAACATTTAGACTATACTACCCAATGTCGCATTAAAGTCACATTACCACACAGCAGATCCTGTTTGATTGAGAGCTCCAATCAGCGCCATTGTTGTACCCTTAGCCCAAGCTATGCGCTCTCTGATGTTGCAAAAGGAAGCAGGTTTTTCTCTGCCGAATGGGATGAGTGCAGTTATAATAAAGCTGGCCACATCAGGAGCTAATATCATGCTTTAGTGATCCAACTAGCTTCAGGTCAGTGCTTACAACTGCTATAGGAAAGAGCTTGTAAGCTCTGCTCTGAAGCTGGCTGGATCACTGGAGCATGCTATTAGTTCCAGCATATGTTTGCTCACCGCTGATGATGACCAGTAACCTAGACAAAGATTGGTAAAAAATAAAGTTAAGAATCCCTATGTTGTTCAGAACATCAAGTATCTTCCATAACAATTGGAAACTGGCTGTTTGTACAAGCACTTTGCAAATGTACCTGTTGAAGAACATGAGAATAATCCTTTAATGCCTGGCAAGCAGGAATCTGTGTCTCAGTCACACACTTTGAGAAACAGTGACTCAGTACAGTACATACATATTGGAAGTTTGTGCCTAGTTATATACTGTATACATACATACATATATATATATATATATATATATATATATATATATTGTAGCATAGCGCCTACTACGTGTCTTGGGGGACTCTCGCTTGGCACGGGATTAACACCCTCGGGCACGGTTTTCACAGTTCGTCTCTGACCCCGGTCAGCATTACACACGGTTTTCAGACCGTTACCCGTTGGCAACCTTCCCGGGTTCCTGGACACCTCTTGGCCTCAGAGGTGCCCCAGACACAATGTCTCTCTCTTCTAACCCCGGTTAGCATATCACACAGATCTCCATCCGTTACCTGTTGGTGCCGCACAGGTTCTCGGATACCTCTCTCCACCAGAGGCATCCTTCAGACGTTCACACTCAGTCTTTCCTTTTCTCTGACCCCGGTCAGTACAACACGAATCTCCATTCGTTACCTGCCATTGCCGCACAGGTTCTCGGATACCTCTCTTCACCAGAGGCATCCTTCAGACATTCTCACTCTGACCCCGGTCAGTACAACACGAATCTCCATCCGTTCCACAGTCTGGTCTGTGCGAGGTCCAGAGCCCCCCGCCATGTGCTGTCCAGGGAGCCGACACTCCCAACACATGGGGCTCTCTCCAGGACCTTCCAGCACAGACCATTCAGATCCCCACTCAGAGCCCATGTGACTAAACCTCAGTCACATTATATGCTACCAACCACTCCCCTAGATGGGAGTGTGTTTGTGTGGCTAGTTTGTCCCGCCCATCTCACACAACTAGCCTAGTAAATCTCCCTTACAACTATACCATAGATAAAAGAAACACCAAAATAATATCCCTAATAGGGCCATGAAGGTACAACCATGATAGCATACCGAAACAATCACCCTCACATTAAGGCCAAATCATAGAGAAAAATATAAACTTTATTGATGCATAAAAACAATAAAATACAACCATAAAAATATTAGGGGTAGTGACCACCAGTGCAGCAGCAATGGTGGGTCACACACAGGAAACAACCTCAGTACACAAAGAAGTAAGGCAGCAGAAAGTAATTACATATGGAACATGTGTGGCAACTGGTATATAATAAATCCCTTTACATGAAGTATGATATATGCATGTACATATGACACATAAGACCATGCCCATAAGCAAAATCAATCAGCTAAAACAGCCTAGCAAAGATACTGACATGCTGCATAGATGTAACATATAAATGTAAATATAGTTACCAGGAGGAAGAACCCGGGGACCCACCACACCCGACGCGCGTTTCGCACCGAAATGCTTCGTCCAGGGGTGGTTGGGTACTGGCCAGATGGGGGTTATATATTGGTCATGACCAATAGGAGCAAAGAGGAATTAAAATAAAAAATACAAACACCTGTGACCAATGTACCTTAAGCCCAGACGCTGTGCATACAGCCCTAAGGGTAAAGTGCCTATTTCGCAGCACAAGCGCACCGTAAAGCGATCCACGTGGTTACGTGTATGGCGCTTAAAACAGGAAGTTTGTTCGGCGTCTATCAAACGCTTACAGCGCAGGTGCGCATTGCTAGGTCAGGAAACACATCTGCTGCGCATGCGTGCAATAAGGGAGCAACAGTTGCTAACGCCAAGATACAACAACGCTGTAAAAAGAAGCCGGAAATATGCAGCCGCACTATAAAGCAGTAGAATACAGGCGCATATGCTAAGTCTGATGCAGGGACGCACAGCGCAGACATACAAGGTGACGTGACAATATAACAGAACCATTTATGAAAGGACAATAAAGATGAAGCTGATAAGACCCAATAAGATAAAGGGAACTGAGAGTGGATTACAGGCTGTGCATGTAACAAATACTGTGACATACACACACTGACTAGAAAAAATACATAAAGTGTAAAACAAAAGTATTAAAGTGATAGCACAGAAAGTACAAGTATACACCAGTGAAGAGACAAATGGACATGGTAAGTGCAAGATAGTGATGATCAAAAAGAAATATGGAATTATAACAATTAATATAAAATTACTACAGATAGTGAAGCTAGTGTGAAGATGGATGTGAGTATATCAAAGAGACACAACAACTGGTTAATAAGTGAAAAACGGTATGGAGAAAACTCCATAAGGAACCTGTTGAATATATAAATAAACACAAAAACATGAAGCAAAATACAGTATGATATACATAATAAAATAAAGTGACATAAGTGCATTCAAATAAATATGATTATTCCCAATAAGGGAACCACAAGCCAAGTGGTGTATAAATAACAGATAACACGATATATAACATAGCCATAAAAGATTATATATAAATAAGTACAGATAATAGCTATAATAATATTAAAACATCAAAGAATTAATAATAACAACAACAAGAAGTGAAGATAAATCTGAAGATAAGTGTAATGCCACAAAGCACATGTCCTCTTGAAGCAGCTGATAATGACATCCTCTTGAAATATCATGATGGAATATAACCAAAGATACTAACCCCTAAAAAATACAATCAATTGTGAATAAAACACATACAAACAAACATATAATTTTTATTAAAATAAAGCCAGACTAAAAACATACAGAAGACAGCAATGAAAGGTCATAGAAACAATAGCTGGAACAGAACGGTCATATAGGCAAAAAGGGAACAAAACTGTTGTGATCGTTCAGCCCATGTGGGAAGATGGTATTCAATCTGTATATCCACCTTGTTTCCCTTTGAGCCAGAAGTCTCTTCCAATTCCCTCCACGGGGGCCAATAAACACTCTATCAATACCCTTGACCCTCAACCCCGTAGGGTCACAGTTGTGAAAAACCTTAAAGTGGCGCGGTATTGGTTTGAGTTTGGTGATGTCATCTTGGGCCTCTGGAATCAAAAATGTATTTTACATTATACATTTTTGATTCCAGAGGCCCAAAATGGGGCTGCACTCGATGTGGGAAGTGTGTTGCTTGTAAAAATATCTGTGACTGTACTGAGTTCCCTAATTCTGCTGGGGATAAAATTTTTAAAATCACCCACACAATTACATGCACTACCAAGGCAGTTGTATACCATGCCACTTGCCCCTGCGGCCTCATTTATGTGGGTATGACGTCGCGTGAACTTCGCCGCAGGGTGCGTGAGCATATCCTGGATATTGAAAATGCAACCACTGAAGATGACATCACCAAACTCAAACCAATACCGCGCCACTTTAAGGTTTTTCACAACTGTGACCCTACGGGGTTGAGGGTCAAGGGTATTGATAGAGTGTTTATTGGCCCCCGTGGAGGGAATTGGAAGAGACTTCTGGCTCAAAGGGAAACAAGGTGGATATACAGATTGAATACCATCTTCCCACATGGGCTGAACGATCACAACAGTTTTGTTCCCTTTTTGCCTATATGACCGTTCTGTTCCAGCTATTGTTTCTATGACCTTTCATTGCTGTCTTCTGTATGTTTTTAGTCTGGCTTTATTTTAATAAAAATTATATGTTTGTTTGTATGTGTTTTATTCACAATTGATTGTATTTTTTAGGGGTTAGTATCTTTGGTTATATTCCATCATGATATTTCAAGAGGATGTCATTATCAGCTGCTTCAAGAGGACATGTGCTTTGTGGCATTACACTTATCTTCAGATTTATCTTCACTTCTTGTTGTTGTTATTATTAATTCTTTGATGTTTTAATATTATTATAGCTATTATCTGTACTTATTTATATATAATCTTTTATGGCTATGTTATATATCGTGTTATCTGTTATTTATACACCACTTGGCTTGTGGTTCCCTTATTGGGAATAATCATATTTATTTGAATGCACTTATGTCACTTTATTTTATTATGTATATCATACTGTATTTTGCTTCATGTTTTTGTGTTTATTTATATATTCAACAGGTTCCTTATGGAGTTTTCTCCATACCGTTTTTCACTTATTAACCAGTTGTTGTGTCTCCTTGATATACTCACATCCATCTTCACACTAGCTTCACTATCTGTAGTAATTTTATATTAATTGTTATAATTCCATATTTCTTTTTGATCATCACTATCTTGCACTTACCATGTCCATTTGTCTCTTCACTGGTGTATACTTGTACTTTCTGTGCTATCACTTTAATACTTTTGTTTTACACTTTATGTATTTTTTCTAGTCAGTGTGTGTATGTCACAGTATTTGTTACATGCACAGCCTGTAATCCACTCTCAGTTCCCTTTATCTTATTGGGTCTTATCAGCTTCATCTTTATTGTCCTTTCATAAATGGTTCTGTTATATTGTCACGTCACCTTGTATGTCTGCGCTGTGCGTCCCTGCATCAGACTTAGCATATGCGCCTGTATTCTACTGCTTTATAGTGCGGCTGCATATTTCCGGCTTCTTTTTTCAGCGTTGTTGTATCTTGGCGTTAGCAACTGTTGCTCCCTTATTGCACGCATGCGCAGCAGATGTGTTTCCTGACTTAGCAATGCGCGCCTGCGCTGTAAGCGTTTGATAGACGCCGAACAAACTTCCTGTTTTAAGCGCCATACACGTAACCACGTGGATCGCTTTACGGTGCGCTTGTGCTGCGAAATAGGCACTTTACCCTTAGGGCTGTATGCACGGCGTCTGGGCTTAAGGTACGTTCGTCCACTACGATGCATGGTCACAGGTGTTTGTATTTTTTATTTTAATTCCTCTTTGCTCCTATTGGTCATGACCAATATATAACCCCCATCTGGCCAGTATCCAACCACCCCTGGACGAAGCATTTCAGTGCGAAACGCGCGTCGGGTGTGGTGGGTCCCCGGGTTCTTCCTCCTGGTAACTATATTTACATTTATATGTTACATCTATGCAGCATGTCAGTATCTTTGCTAGGCTGTTTTAGCTGATTGATTTTGCTTATGGGCATGGTCTTATGTGTCATATGTACATGCATATATCATACTTCATGTAAAGGGATTTATTATATACCAGTTGCCACACATGTTCCATATGTAATTACTTTCTGCTGCCTTACTTCTTTGTGTACTGAGGTTGTTTCCTGTGTGTGACCCACCATTGCTGCTGCACTGGTGGTCACTACCCCTAATATTTTTATGGTTGTATTTTATTGTTTTTATGCATTACACACTCTTGAGGGACTACAGGTCCCAGAACAACAGCATTGCATCAGACTTACCACGCAGACTCCCTCTGTGACACATATCGGCCATTCACAACACTGCCAGTCACTGTTTCACCACCATTATCACAACAGATATGCCTCCATGCATATCCCAAGGAGCACACACAGCGCCCCCTAGCTGCCACGGGGGTCACTACACCACAATATATATATATCTAATATATAAAGCTGAATATGTGTATGTATGTGTGTATGTCCGGGATTGGCATCTGAACCGTCGCAGCTACAGCCACAAAATTTTGCACAGTCACACGTCTGGACCCCGAGAGCGTCATAGGCGATATTGTGAGGTGAAATTTTAACCCCGCGCTTTCCAATTCACCAAACAATTTTGCCCCTATCTACATAATGGGGAAAAAGTGAAAGGAAAAGTGTTGGAGGCGTCGCAGCTACAGGCACAAAATTTTGCACAGTCACACGTCTGGACCCTGAGAGCGTCATAGGCTATGTTGTGAGGTGAAATTTTAACCCCGCGCTTTCAAATTCACCAAACAATTTTGCCCCTATCTACATAATGGGGAAAAATGAAAGGAAAAGTGTTGGAGGCAAATTAACAGTTGCCAGATGTGAACAAGGGGGACTTAAAGAATGAGAGCGATGGCGCCAAAGAGTATATACTGTACAGTTGCTAAGGTGGGGCCCCAACATGGGATAATCACCACACCACCACGGGGATATGAACACACACACGAATGTGCCACACACTACCACGTGCTCAAACACATATACCACCCTCAGCGCACATTTCACCACACATACACCAACCTTGCCACATAAAAGTCGAAACACAAAAGTCGCCGCTCAAAACGCGCCACGTGCAAAACTCTCCACATGCAAAACTCGCCACACGTGCAAAACTCACCTCATGGAAAACTCGCCACACGCAAAACTTGCACACGCGGAAAAATTGCCACATGCACAAAAGTTGCAACACATGCAAAAGTTGCCTCACACAAAACTTGCACATACTCAAAAGGCACCACACATAAAACTCGCCACGCGCAAAACTCGCCATGCGCAAAACTTGCTGCACACAACTTGCTACACTAACCTGTCACATGCAACTCGACACACAAAAAGTTGCTACACGCATGTCACCACACAAAACTCATCTCACAAAAGTCGCTACATGCATGTCGCCACACGCAACTCAACACACACAACTTGACACACCAAACTCGCCCTAAAACACACACAAGTCTGGTATTATCCTTCAAAAATAAAAATCTGATTAATAAGCTGACAAACTACAAGAGCAACAAATGTACCATATAGGAATCCGGCAGCTGTCAGTCACATGACCAGTCTATTATGTGTATGTGTGAGCTAATATATACTGCCAGGGGGTGGGCTTACTGTTGGCTGGGGATTTATCAGGCTGCCAATTTAGCTTACAAATACTGAGGTAAAAATACTGACCAAATAACGTGTGAACGAGGTCTAATACAGGAGGAGATGACATACAGATATATACTATATACAGGAGGAGATGACACACAGGTATATACTATTTACAGGGGAGATGACACAGGTATATACTATATGCAGGAGGAGATGACACACAGATATGTACTATATACAGGAGAGATGACACACAGGTATATACTATATAGAGGAGATGACATACAGGTACATACTACATACAGCAGGAGATGACATACAGGTATATACTATATACAGAAGGAGATGACACACAGGTATATACTATATACAGAAGGAGATGACACACAGGTATATACTATATACAGGAGCAGATTACCTACAGGTATATAGTATATACAGGAGGAGATGACATACAGGTATATGCTATGTATAGGAGGAGATGACATACAGGTATATACTATATACAGGAGGAGATGACACACAGATATATACTATATATAGGTGAGATGACACACAGGTATATACTATATACAGGAGGTGATTACATACAGGTATATACTATATATAGGAGGAGATGACATACAGGTATATACTATATACAGGGGAGATGACACACAGCAGGTATATACTATATACAGGAGATGACATACAGGTGTATACTATATATAAGGGAGATGACAAACATGTATATACTGAGGTGAAAATGAGAGGTGTGAGGTGAAAATGAAAAGGTGTGAGTGCAAAATGAGAGGAGTGAGGGAAAATAGTGGAGTGATCGGAAAATGACAGATGTGAGGTCGAAATGACAAGTGTTAGGGGGGAATGAGAGGAGTGAGGGGGAAAATAAGAGGAGTGAGGGGGAAAATGAGAGGTGTGAGGGAGAAAATGAGAGATGTGAGGGGGAAAATGAAAAATGTGATGGGGAAAATGAGAGGCGTGATGGGAAAATAAGAGAAGTGAGGTGCTATAACTAACCACAGATATTTACTATGCCCAGGCAACGCCGGGCTCTTCAGCTAGCTTAGATTTACAATCTCCATGCATTTCTCATGGTCAACTTTATGTGGCCTGTTCAAGAGTTGGAACAGCCAAAAATCTGTTTGTCTTTGCACCTGAAGGAAAAAGTAAGAATGTAGTTTATCAAAAGGCTCTCGATTAAGTAGTAGAAGATTACTTCACATTACTTGGCCAATTTAGTTAAATCTGTGTGGAATATCTCTGGTGTTGAAATATATGTTGTAAAATGCTTCTATTAGCTTAGTTTTTGCCTTTTAATAATTACATTTCTATCTATTTGTTTTGTGTTTTTTTGTGCAGAATAAATTTTGTTAACACATTCTATTTTGCTAACAGCAGTTATTACCCCGGGCGAAGCCGGGTAGTACAGCTAGTATATATATACATATATATATATATATATATATATATATATATATATATATATATATATATAGACTCCTCAACATTAAAATTGCGATGCCGAGAAGGAAAAGTCGTGTCATTATGGAAATAACAGGATCGATAGACGTGTTATTGATATGCAGATTATTACAAAATGTAAGCACATTTTTCAAAGCACCATGATTTATTCAGCATTAAATATGATCGATCTCAGAAATACATGGATTTTCATGCCTTGGTATGCTATTGTCTCCCATCAAGCTCTTGTCGGATTTAATTGGTAGGCAATTTCAAGAGCAGCTGCCAACAGCGTATCTTGATGATTTGCATGCCATAGTACATTCAGTGTGGCAAAATGTTCCTCATACACTCATTAACAACCTTGTTGATAGAATGCCAAAGCGTGCTTAAAAAGTGTGTGCATTTCCGTGTGTGGCAGTCATATTCAATACTGAACAAATTGTGATGTTTTGAAAATGTTAAAATTTTTCCATAGTTTGCATATTAACATATCATTAACGTGTCTATCGATCCTGAGATTTCCAGTATTCAGTTACTTTTCCTTATTGGTGTTGCAATTTCATTGTTGTGGAGTGTAAATATAAATATATATATATATATATATATATATATATGTATATATATATATATATATATATATATATAATTGTTATGATTTTCCCAATGGCAGGGAAATCAAAAATAACAAACGGACTAGCTCTCGGGTGATGGAAACTAAAGTGACCGTGACCTGAACCTGACACAACACTGGAAGTAGCCGGGGAGTGTTTCCTACGATGCCCTAGACACCACGCGCCAGCCGGAGATCTAACTACCCCTATCAGAGGAATATACAGGCCTGCCTTACCTCCAGAGATGAACCCCAAAAGGAGATAGCAGGCCCCCACAAATATTGACGGTGAGTCAAGAGGAAAAGACATACGCAGGATGAACAGCAGATTTAGCACAGTGAGGTCCGCTTACTAGATAGCAGAAGTACAGGAAAGAGTTACTTCACGGTCAACTTCAAAACACTACTCAAAAACACCATCCTGAAATTACTTTAAAACTCCAGTGACAACTCATGCCACTGGAGTGGCAATTTCAGTCCACGAGAGCTTCCAGCTGCAGAGAGTCACATTGCAGATAGCTGGACAAAAAATAACATTAACTAGGAACAAAATTCAACTTAGCTGAACTGGAACTTGAGGCAGGAGAATGCAACAGAATGCTACTGATACATTGTTGGCCGGCATCGGACCAGCAGCCAAGCAGCCTTAAATAGGAAACTCCCCTAATGGGTGTCAACAGGTGATCAAGGATAGAAGAAGGCAAATAAGTGGCAATACCATAAAACACCACCGGGGGAGCCCACAAACAGAATTCACAACAGTACCCCCCCCTTAAGGAGGGGGCACCGAACCCTCACCAGAACCACCAGGGCGATCTGGATGAGCACTATGGAATGCACGAACCAAATCAGGAGCATGAACATCAGATGCTGTCACCCAAGAATTATCCTCCTGACCATAGCCTTTCCACTTAACCAGATACTGAAGTTTCCGTCTGGAAACACGGGAGTCCAAGATCTTTTCTACCACATACTCCAACTCACCCTCAACCAGCACAGGAGCAGGAGGATCAGCAGACGGAACAACCGGCACCTCATACCTCCGCAATAATGACCGATGAAAAACATTATGAATAGTAAAAGATGCTGGGAGGTCCAAACGAAAGGACACAGGATTGAGAACCTCCAGAATCCTATAAGGGCCGATAAACCGAGGCTTAAACTTAGGAGACGAGACCTTCATAGGAACAAATCGAGAAGACAACCAAACCAGGTCCCCAACACAAAGACGAGGACCGACACGCCGATGACGATTAGTGAACTGTTGAGTCTTCTCCTGGGACAACTTCAGATTGTCCACAACCTGTCCCCAAATCTGATGCATTCTATCAACCACAGCATCTACTCCAGGACAATCCGAAGATTCCAATTGACCGGACGAAAAGCGAGGGTGAAACCCTGAATTACAAAAAAATGGAGAAACCAAAGTGGCAGAACTGGCCCGATTGTTAAGGGCAAACTCTGCCAATGGCAAAAAATCAAGCCAATCGTCCTGATCAGCGGACACAAAACACCTCAAGTAAGTCTCCAAGGTCTGATTAGTACGCTCAGTCTGGCCATTAGTCTGAGGATGGAATGCAGACGAAAACGACAAGTCGATGCCCATCCTGGCACAGAACGCCCGCCAAAATCTAGACACAAACTGAGTACCCCTGTCAGAAACTATATTCTCAGGAATACCATGCAAACGCACAACATTCTGAAAAAATAGAGGGACCAGCTCAGAGGAGGAGGGCAATTTGGGCAAAGGTACCAAGTGAACCATCTTGGAAAAACGGTCACACACCACCCAGATGACGGACATCCTACGAGAAACAGGAAGGTCAGAAATAAAGTCCATAGAGATGTGCGTCCAAGGCCTCTTAGGAATAGGCAAGGGCAACAACAACCCGCTGGCCCGGGAACAGCAGGGCTTAGCCCGAGCACAAACATCACAAGACTGCACAAAAATACGTACATCTCGAGACAAGGAAGGCCACCAGAAGGACCTAGACACCAGATCCCTGGTGCCAAAAATTCCAGGATGACCTGCCAACGCGGAAGAGTGAACCTCCGAAATAACTCTACTGGTCCAGTCATCAGGGACAAACAGTCTACCAGGCGGACAGCGATCAGGCCTATCCACCTGAAACTCCTGCAAAGAGCGCCGCAGGTCTGGGGAGACAGCTGACAATATCACCCCATCCTTCAGGATGCCAGTAGGTTCAGAATCACCAGGCGAGTCAGGCTCAAAACTCCTAGAGAGGGCATCCGCCCTCACATTCTTAGACCCAGGCAGATATGAGACCACAAAGTTAAATCGAGAGAAAAACAACGACCAGCGCGCCTGTCTAGGATTCAGACGCCTGGCTGACTCAAGATAAATTAGATTTTTGTGGTCAGTCAAGACCACCACCTGGTGTCTAGCACCCTCAAGCCAATGACGCCACTCCTCAAATGCCCACTTCATGGCCAAGAGCTCCCGATTTCCAACATCATAATTTCGCTCAGCGGGCGAAAACTTTCGAGAGAAAAACGCACATGGTCTCATCACTGAGCAGTCAGGACCTTTCTGCGACAAAACTGCACCTGCTCCGATCTCGGAAGCATCTACTTCAACCTGGAACGGGAGCGAAACATCAGGCTGGCGCAACACAGGAGCAGAAGAAAAGCGGCGCTTAAGCTCCCGAAAGGCCTCCACAGCCGCAGAGGACCAATTAGCAACATCAGCACCCTTCTTGGTCAAATCAGTCAAAGGTTTAGCAATGGCAGAAAAACCCGCTATGAATCGGCGATAGAAATTAGCAAATCCCAAGAATTTCTGAAGACTCTTTAGAGAAGTAGGTTGTATCCAATCACAAATAGCCTGAACCTTAACAGGGTCCATCTCCATAGATGAAGGGGAAAAAATATATCCCAGAAAGGAAATTCTCTGAACCCCAAAAATACACTTTGAGCCCTTCACAAATAGAGAATTAGCTCGTAAAACCTGAAAAACTCTCCTGACCTGTTGAACATGAGATTCCCAGTCCTCCGAAAAAATCAAAATATCATCCAAATACACAATCATAAATTTATCCAGATATTCACGGAAAATATCGTGCATAAAGGACTGAAAAACGGAAGGGGCATTCGCGAGACCGAAAGGCATTACCAAATACTCAAAATGGCCTTCAGGCGTATTAAATGCGGTCTTCCACTCATCCCCCTGCTTAATCCGCACCAAATTATACGCACCACGTAGATCGATCTTAGTGAACCACTTCGCCCCCTTTATGCGAGCAAAAAGATCAGTCAGTAAAGGTAACGGGTACTGGTATTTAACAGTAATCTTATTCAGAAGTCGATAGTCGATACAAGGTCTCAATGAACCATCCTTTTTACCCACAAAGAAAAACCCTGCCCCCAATGGAGACAAAGAGGGGCGAATATGACCCTTTTCTAAAGATTCTCTGATATACTCCCGCATAGCAGTATGTTCAGGTACAGACAAATTAAACAAGCGACCCTTAGGAAATTTACTACCGGGAATCAACTCAATAGCGCAGTCACACTCTCTGTGAGGGGGGAGAGAATCAGTTTTAGGCTCCTGAAAGACATCATAAAAATCTGACAGAAATGCTGGGATCTCAGAGGGAGTAGATGAAGAAATGGGAACCAAAGGTGCATCCCCATGAATCCCCCGACATCCCCAACTCAGCACAGACATTGATCTCCAGTCCAAGACTGGATTATGAATTTGTAACCATGGTAATCCAAGTACTAATACGTCATGTAGATTATATAACACAAGGAAACGAATAATCTCCTGATGGTCTGGGGAAAGATGCATAGTCACTTGTGTCCAATATTGTGGTTTATTGCTAGCCAAAGGTGTAGAATCAATACCCTTTAAGGGAATAGAAACCTCCAGAGGCTCTAAATCAAACCCACAACGCTTGGCAAAGGACCAATCCATGAGACTCAGAGCGGCGCCAGAATCCACATAAGCATCCACAGTAACAGATGATAAAGTACAAATCAATGTCACGGACAAAAGAAATTTAGACTGCAAGGTACCCATAGAAAAAGATTTATCAACCTTTTTATCAACCTTCTTTATGCGTTTAGAGCATGCTGATATAACATGAGCTGGATCTCCACAATAGAAGCACAACCCATTTTTGCGCCTGTAATTCTGTCGTTCGCCTCTAGACAATACACTATCGCATTGCATATGCTCTGGTGCCTTTTCAGAGGTCACCGCCAAATGATGCACAGGTTTTTGCTCAGAAGATACCGCCATATGGTGCACAGGTTTTTGCTCAGAAGATACCGCCATATGGTGCACAGGTTTTTGCTCAAAAGATACCGCCATATGGTGCACAGATTTGCGCTCCCGTAAACGCCGATCAATCTGGATAGCCAATTTCATGGCATCATTCAGACCTGTAGGCACAGGGAACCCCACCATGACATCCTTCACGGCATCAGAGAGACCTTCTCTGAAATTAGCTGCTAGAGCGCACTCATTCCATTTAGTAAGTACCGACCATTTACGAAATTTCTGGCAGTATATCTCAGCTTCATCTTGCCCTTGGGAAAGAGCTATCAAGGCTTTCTCAGCCAAAATCTCTAAATTAGGTTCTTCATAAAGCAACCCCAAAGCCAGAAAAAACGCATCTACATTTAATAACGCAGGATCCCCTGGCGACAATGCAAATGCCCAACTTTGTGGGTCACCCCGCAATAGAGAAATAACAATTTTAACCTGTTGCGCAGGATCACCAGCAGAGTGAGATTTCAGAGACAAAAACAATTTACAATTCTCTCTGAAATTCAAAAAACGGGATCTGTCTCCGGTAAAAAATTCAGGCATAGGGATCTTAGGTTCAGACATTGGAGCACGTATAACAAAATCTTGTAAGTTCTGGACCTTTGTAGCCAGGTTATTCAGACCTGCAACCAAACTCTGTGGATCCATGATTCAAACAGGTGTAACCAAAGCCATTCAAAGATTAAGAGGAGAGGAAAAAAAAAAAGGCTGAAGACTGCAGTTTAAGCAAGGAGTACAAATAAGCACTAAGGTGCACTTTCCAAACACAGAAGGAAAAAAAAAAACCTTTTCATATCCTTTCCTGCTTTAGTGCATAGTTTTAACACATGGGGCCGGCCAAACTGTTATGATTTTCCCAATGGCAGGGAAATCAAAAATAACAAACGGACTAGCTCTCGGGTGATGGAAACTAAAGTGACCGTGACCTGAACCTGACACAACACTGGAAGTAGCCGGGGAGTGTTTCCTACGATGCCCTAGACACCACGCGCCAGCCGGAGATCTAACTACCCCTATCAGAGGAATATACAGGCCTGCCTTACCTCCAGAGATGAACCCCAAAAGGAGATAGCAGGCCCCCACAAATATTGACGGTGAGTCAAGAGGAAAAGACATACGCAGGATGAACAGCAGATTTAGCACAGTGAGGTCCGCTTACTAGATAGCAGAAGTACAGGAAAGAGTTACTTCACGGTCAACTTCAAAACACTACTCAAAAACACCATCCTGAAATTACTTTAAAACTCCAGTGACAACTCATGCCACTGGAGTGGCAATTTCAGTCCACGAGAGCTTCCAGCTGCAGAGAGTCACATTGCAGATAGCTGGACAAAAAATAACATTAACTAGGAACAAAATTCAACTTAGCTGAACTGGAACTTGAGGCAGGAGAATGCAACAGAATGCTACTGATACATTGTTGGCCGGCATCGGACCAGCAGCCAAGCAGCCTTAAATAGGAAACTCCCCTAATGGGTGTCAACAGGTGATCAAGGATAGAAGAAGGCAAATAAGTGGCAATACCATAAAACACCACCGGGGGAGCCCACAAACAGAATTCACAACATATAATATATAAAGCTGAATGTGTGTATGTGTGTATGTCCGGGATTGGCATCTGAACCGTCGCAGCTACAGCCACAAAATTTTGCACAGTCACACGTCTGGACCCCGAGAGCGTCATAGGCTATGTTGTGAGGCGAAATTGTAACCCCGCACTTTCCAATTCACCAAACAATTTTGCCCCTATCTACATAATGGGGAAAAAGTGAAAGGAAAAGTGTTGGAGGCGTCGCAGCTACAGGCACAAAATTTTGCACAGTCACACGTCTGGACCCCGAGAGCGTCAAAGCTATGTTGTGAGGTGAAATTTTAACCCCGCGCTTTCCAATTCACCAAACAATTTTGCCCCTATCTACATAATGGGGAAAAAGTGAAAGGAAAAGTGTTGGAGGCGTCGCAGCTACAGGCACAAAATTTTGCACAGTCACACGTCTGGACCCCGAGAGCGTCAAAGCTATGTTGTGAGGTGAAATTTTAACCCCGCGCTTTCCAATTCACCAAACAATTTTGCCCCTATCTACATAATGGGGAAAAATGAAAGGAAAAGAGTTGGAGGCAAATTAACAGCTGCCAGATGTGAACAAGGGGGACTTAAAGAATGAGAGCGATGGCGCCAAAGAGTATATACTGTACAGTTGCTAAGGTGGGGCCCCGACATGGGATAATCACCACACCACCACGGGGATATGAACACACACACAAAATGCGCCACACACTACCACGTGCTCGAACACATATACCACCCTCAGCACACATTTCACCACGCATACACCAACCTCGCCACATAAAAGTCGAAACACAAAAGTCACCGCTCAAAACTCGCCACGCGCAAAACTCTCCACATGCAAAACTCGCCACACGTGCAAAACTCACCTCATGGAAAACTCGCCACACGCAAAACTTGCACACGTGGAAAAATTGCCACATGCACAAAAGTTGCAACACATGCAAAAGTTGCCTCACACAAAACTTGCACATACTCAAAAGGCAGCACACATAAAACTCGCCACGCGCAAAACACGCCATGCACAAAACTTGCTGCACACAACTTGCTACACTAACCTGTCACATGCAACTCGACACACAAAAAGTTGCTACACGCATGTCGCCACACAAAACTCATCTCACAAAAGTCGCTACATGCATGTCGCCACACGCAACTCAACACACACAACTTGACACACGAAACTCACCCTAAAACACACACAAGTCTGGTATTATCCTTCAAAAATAAAAATCTGATTAATAAGCAGACAAACTACAAGAGCAACAAATGTACCATATAGGAATCCGGAAGCTGTCAGTCACATGACCTGTCTATTATGTGTATGTGTGAGCTAATATATACTGCCAGGGCGTGGGCTTACTGTTGGCTGGGGATTTATCAGGCTGCCAATTTAGCTTACAAATACTGAGGTAAAAATACTGACCAAATAACGTGTGAACGAGGTCTAATACAGGAGGAGATGACATACAGATATATACTATTTACAGGGGAGATGACACACAGGTATATACTATATACAGGAGGAGATGACACACAGATATATACTATATACAGGAGAGATGACACACAGGTATATACTATATAGAGGAGGAGATGACATACAGGTACATACTACATACAGGAGGAGATGACATACAGGTATATACTATATAGAGGAGGAGATGACACACAGGTATATACTATATACAGGAGCAGATTACGTACAGGTATATAGTATATACAGGAGAAGATGACATACAGGTATATGCTATGTATAGGAGGAGATGACATACAGGTATATACTATATACAGGAGGAGATGACACACAGATATATACTATATATAGGTGAGATGACACACAGGTATATACTATATATAAGGGAGATGACAAACATGTATATACTGAGGTGAAAATGAGAGGTGTGAGGTGAAAATGATAAGGTGTGAGTGCAAAATGAGAGGAGTGAGGGAAAATAGTGGAGTGATCGGAAAATGACAGATGTGAGGTCGAAATGACAAGTGTTAGGGGGGAATGAGAGGAGTGAAGGGGAAAATAAGAGGAGTGAGGGGGAAAATGAGAGGTGTGAGGGAGAAAATGAGAGATGTGAGGGGGAAAATGAAAGATGTGATGGGGAAAATGAGAGTCGTGATGGGAAAATAAGAGAAGTGAGGTGCTATAACTAACCACAGATATTTACTATGCCCAGGCAACGCCGGGCTCTTCAGTTAGTATATATATATATATATAAAATACAGGTGATTCTCACAAAATTAGAATCTCATCAAAAAGTTAATGTATTTCAGTTCTTCAATACAAAAAGTGAAACTCGTATATTATGTAGAGTCATTACAAACACAGTGATCTCTTTCAAGTGTTTATTTCTGTTAATGTTGTTGACTGTGGCTTACAGCCAATGAAACCCAAAAAGTCATTATCTCAGTAGATTAGAATAATTAACACAAAACACCTGCAAAGGCTTCCTAAGGGTATGGGCACACGTTGCGGATTTCTTGCAGAAAATTCCTGAAGAAAACCGGAAATTTTCTGCAAGAAATCCGCATTTTTTTTTTGCGGTTTTTTTCCGTTTTTTTCGCGTTTTTTTAGCATTCTGCAAGCGTAATTAGCTTGCAGAATGCTAAAGTTTTCCAAGCGATCTGTAGCATCGCTTGGAAAACTGACTGACAGGTTGGTCACACTTGTCAAACATAGCGTTTGACAAGTGTGACCAACTTTTTACTATAGATGCAGCTTATGCAGCATCTATAGTAAAAGATAGAATGTTTAAAAAAAATAAAAAAAATAAAAAAAATGCTTATACTCACCCAGACATCTCCTCAGCGGCCGTCCGGCTCCTCTTCTAGCTGGTCTGTGCGCACAGGACCTCCCGTGACGTCACGGTCACGTGAGCGGTCACATGACCGCTCACGACCAATCACAGGACAGTGACGTCATTCGGCGAGGTCCTTCAGCGCACACCAGCTACAGGAACCGAACGGCAGCGTGCGAGGAGGCGGGAATACATCGAGGGTGAGTATAGGACTGTTTATTATTTTATTTCTTATTTTTTGACCACTTATATGGTGCCCAGTGCGTGGAGGAGAGTCTCCTCTCCTCCACCCTGGGTACCAACCGCATATAATCTGCTTACTTCCCGCATGGTGTGCACAGCCCCGTGCGGGAAGTAAGCAGATCAATGGACCCCTAGGTGTGCGGAATCCCTGCAATTCCGCATTTTTAATGAACATGTTGCTTTTTTTTCCGCTATGCGATTTTTTCGCGGAAAAAATCGCAACATTTGCACAAAAAATGCGGAATACCCTGTAAATAATAGGAGGCTTATGTAAGCGTTTTTTTTCGCGTTTTTATCACGTTTTTATAGCGAAAAAACGCGAAAAAAACGCTAACAATCCTGAACGTGTGCACATGGCCTAAGTGTTTAAAAAGGTCCATTAGTCTGTTTCAGTAGGCTCTACAATCGTCAGGAAGACTGCTGACTTGACAGATGTCCAGAAGGCAGTCATTGACACACTCCACAAGGAGGGTAAAGGTACCTTCACACGAAGCGACGCTGCAGCGATAGCGACAACGATGCCGATCGCTGCAGCGTCGCTGTTTGATCGCTGGAGAGCTGTCACACAGACCGCTCTCCAGCGACCAACGATGCCGAGGTCCCCGGGTAACCAGGGTAAACATCGGGTTGCTAAGCGCAGGGCCGCGCTTAGTAACCCGATGTTTACCCTGGTTACCAGCGTAAAAGTAAAAAAAAACAAACAGTACATACTTACATGCGTCCCCCAGCGTCTGCTTCCTGACACTGACTGAGGTCCGGCCCTAACAGCACAGCGGTGACGTCACCGCTGTGCTTTCACTTTCACTTTAGGGCCGGAGCTCAGTCAGTGTCAGGAAGCAGACGCTGGGGGACGAATGTAAGTATGTACTGTTTGTTTTTTTTAACTTTTACGCTGGTAACCAGGGTAAACATTGGGTTACTAAGCGCGGCCCTGCGCTTAGCAACCCGATGTTTACCCTGGTTACCAGTGTAAAATATCGCTGGTATCGTTGCGTTTGCTTTCAAACACAACGATACACGGCGATCGGACGACCAAATAAAGTTCTGGACTTTATTCAGCGACCAGCGACATCACAGCAGGATCCTGATCGCTGCTGCCTGTCAAACGAAACGATATCGCTAGCCAGGACGCTGCAACGTCACGGATCGCTAGCGATATCGTTTCGTGTGAAGGTACCTTAAGACACAAAAAGTCATTGCTAAAGAAGCTGGCTGTTCACGGAGTGCTGTATCCAAGCATATTAATGGAAAGTTGAGTGGAAGGAAACAGTGTGGTAGAAAAAGGTGCACAAGCAACCAGGATAACCGCAGCCTTGAAAGTATTATTAAGAAAAGGCCGCCATTCAAAAATTTTGGGGAGATTCACAAGGAGTGGACTGCTGCCGCAGTCATTGCTTCAAGAGCCACCACACACAGAGGTATCCAGGACATGGCCTACAAGTGTCACATTCCTTGTGTCAAGCCACTCATGACCAATAGACAACGCCAGAAGCGTCTTACCTGGGCCAAGGAGAAAAAGAACTGGACGGACTGTTGCTCAGTGGTCCAAGGTGTTGTTTTCAAAGTAAAGTAAATTTTGCATTTCATTTGGAAATCAAGGTCCCAAAGTCTGGAGGAAGAGTGGAGAAGCACACAATCCAAGCTGCTTGAGGTCTAGTTTGAAGTTTCCACAGTTAGTGATGGTTTGGGGAGCCATGTCATCTGCTGGTATAGGTCCACTGTGTTTTATCAAGACCAAAGTCAGCGCAGCCTTCTACCAGGAAATCATAGAGCACTTAATGCTTTCCTCTGCCGACAAGCTTTTTAGAGATGGAAATTTCATTCTCCAGCAGGACTTGGTACCTATCCACACTGCCAAAAGTACCAATACCGCGTTTAAAAAGAACAGTATCACTGTGCTTGATTGGCCAGCAAACTCGCCTGACCTTAATCCCATAGAGAATCTATGGGGTATTGTCAAGAGGAAGATGATACATCAGACCCAACAAAGCAGACGAGCTGAAGGCTGCTCTCAAAGCAACCTGGGATTCCATAACACCTCAGCAGTGCCACAGGCTGATCGCCTCCATGCCATGCAAAAGGAGCCCTGACCAAGTATTAAGTGCATTTACTGAACATACATTTCAGTAGGCCAACATTTTGGATTTTAAAATCATTTTTCAAGCTGGTGTTGTAAAGTATTCTAATTTACTGAGATAATGACTTTGGGCTTTTTTTGGCTGTAAGCCATAATCATCAACATTAACAGAAATAAACACTTGAAATAGATCACTCTGTTTGTAATGACTCCATATAATATTGTATTGAAGAACTGAAATCAATTTACTTTTTGATGATATTCTAATTTTTGTGAGAAGCACCTGTATATATTGAGGATTGTATATATACAGTACTGTGCAAAAGTTTAAGGCAAGTGTGTGTAGAAAAAATTGCTGAAAAGTAAGAATGATTTCAAAAATTGAAGCGTTAGGGTATGTTTCCACGGTCAGTATTGGCAGCACTTTGGATGCTGCACATGTCAGCTCTGTCAAAAGTGCTGCCAGCTTTTGTACGCACGGTGATTCTGCATGTGTTCATTGAACCATGCGGAATAACCGCATCCTATACATTATATGGATGACTTTATCTTGCAGAGACTGAGCGTCTCCACAAGATAAATAGACATGCTGTGGTCTGGAAAGACGCGCCGCATGTCCAGTTACGCAGGGATGCCGAAGGCCGCTTCGGGTTGGACGCTGCGGATGTACGCCGCATCCAACCCGCAGCGTTTCCTGACCGTGGAAACATACCCTAAATAGTTTATTTTAATTAATTAAAAAATGCTAATTGAATGGACAAAAGAGAAACCTAAATTAAATCAATATTTGGTCTGACCACCCTGTCTTCAAGACAGCATCAAAGAATCAATTCTTCTAGGTACGCTTGCACACAGTTTTTGAAGGAATTTAGCAGGAAGGTTGTTCCAAACATCATGGAGAACTAACCGCAAATCTTCTGTGGATGTATGGTTGTGCAAATCCACCTATTTCTTCATATACCTTGATGCATAATCAGGGCTCTCTGGGGGACATATAGTCACTTCCAGGATTGTCTTTCTTTCCAATAAAGATCTTTCTTAATAACATTGGCTGTATGTTTGAGCCTATTGTCTTGCTTCAGAATAAATTTGGAGCCAATCAGATGCCTCCCTAACGGTAGTGCATGATTAATAAGTATCTACTAGTATTTCTCAGCATTGAGGACAGCAATAAATGGGCAACATTGAGGATCATTGACACAGTGGACGAGAAAGGAAAGTAGTGCAGCAGATGCAAGACATATGATGCTTGCTTCCGTTCGAAATTAGATATCTAGCAGTGCCATCAGCTCAAAACTATATTACAGCATTAAAAGCAAATAAAAAACATTATACTTGCATGTCAGGCGTCACCCAAAGAAATTACAATAAGAACAGGTTAATATTTTTACTAATCTAATAGTGTTGTCATACACCAAACCCCAACCAACTTCAGTAAAGTAAAAATGGGGACAATAATGAGTATTTTAGGCCAAAAGTTATTTTATTGTAGACACATAATAGTATATAAATTTATAAACAGAATATTCAGGCCAAAACAGGTAGAATGGGTCCAAGTTATAATTCTACACTACCATCACCAATAGTCACATTGATTCCATTGTAAGAAGATCTAATTAAAACTAAGTTAAATATATATCTAAATAACTACCAAAACCAATGTATTCCCTGATCATGGGATTTACTAATGAAATAATCCAACAGTATTTTATATGTATAAATAGGATTAACTCATAGTAACAAAAGATTGTGATCATGTCCTAATTAGGAAGCAGCATCATGTGTGCGCAATAGTAAAGTGCTAGTGCTAAAGTGCCAAAATGCCGCTGTAAACATGAGAGCCAAACAGGGATAACTATACTTACTAATGTAATGGAGGACCCAACCTGTCGCCCCTACGCATGTTTCGAAAACTCTTCTTCAGGAGGCGTGGATTATTTCATTAGTAAATCCCATGATCAGGGAATACATTGGTTTTGGTAGTTATTTAGATATATATTTAACTTAGTTTTAATTAGCTCTTCTTACAATGGAATCAATGTGGCTATTGGTGATGATAGTATAGAATTATAACTTGGACCCATTCTACCTGTTTTGGCCTGAATATTCTGTTTATAAATTTATATACTATTATGTGTCTACAATAAAATAACTTTTGGCCTAAAATACTCTTTATTGTCCCCATTTTTACTTTACTGAAGTTAGTTGGGGTTTGGTGTATGATATTGCTTGTTGAATTTGTGCTCTTTTATATTCCTATCTAGGTTTTTTTTGGTGTCTAATAGTGTTGTGCTGCATGCACTACTTCTACATGTGTGTGGATATTGAGAGCTGCTACAGCTGTCAAGTCCGATGGCACCTCGGGGCAAGAATGATGAAGCCAGTAGAGGATAAAAAGGACCCGTCCTTGTGTGTATGTGAATGGAGCGGTCTGTAATTTTATAGTAGGTACACTTCAACTGTGAGAGACAGAGTCTAAAAATAAAAAAATGAAAATCACATTGTATGATTTTTACATAATTAATTTGCATTTTATTGCATGAAATACAGTAAGTATTTGGTCACCTGCCAACCAGCAAAAGTTCTGTCTCTCGCAGACCTGTTAGTTTTTCTTTAAGAAGCCCTCCTACTCTGCACTAATTACCTGCATTAATTATACCTGTTTGAAATTGTTACCTGTATAAAAGACACCTCTCCACACAGTTAATCAATCACAGCACAACCTCTCACCATGGCAAAGACCAAAGACCTGTCTAAGGACACCAGGGACAAAATTGTAGACCTTGCACAAGGCTGGGATGGGCTACAGGACAATAGGCAAGCAGCTTGGTGAGAAGACAACAACTGTTGGCCCAATTATTAGAAAATGGAAGAAACACAAGATGACTGTCAATGTTCCTTGGTCTGGGGCTCCATGCAAGATTTTGTATCATGTGGTAAGGATGATTCTGAGAACGGTCAGGAATCAACCCAGAACTACACGGGAGGACCTGATCAATGACCTCAAGAAGGCTGGGACCACAGTCTCAAACATTATCATTAGTAACACACTACGCCGTCATGGAGTAAAATCCTGCAGGATATGCAAAGTCCCCCTGCTCACACCAGCACATGTTCAGGACAGTTTGAATTTCACCAGTGACCATCTGAATGATCCAGAGGAGGCATGGGAGAATGTCATGTGGTCAAATGACACCAAAATAGTACTATTTGGTATCAACGCCACTCGACATGTTTGTAAGGAGAAGGATAAGTACAACTCCAAGAAAAGCATCCCAACCGTGAAACATGGTGAAGGAAGCATCATACTTTGTGAGTGCTTTTCTGCAAAGGACACAGGACAACAGCACCGTAATGAAGGGATGAAAGATTGGGTCATGAGTGATGAGCGAGTGTGCTCGTTACTCGAGTTTTCCGAGCATGCTTGGGTGTTCTCCGAGTATCTTGGTCATGCTCGTAGATTATGTTTGTGTCCCTGCAGCTGCATGATTTGTGGCTGTTAGGCAACATGAACACATGCAGGGATTGCCTGTTTGTTAAGGAATCCCCATGTATCCAGGCTGTCTAGCACCCACAACAGAACATCCGAGCATGCTCGGAAATCTCAAGTAACGAGCACACTTGCTCATCACTAGTAGCCAGATTTTGGCCAACAATCTCCTTTCCTCAGTAAGAGCATTAAAGATGGGTCGTGGCTGGGTTTTCCAGCATGACAATGACCCAAAAAACACAGACAGGGCAGCTAAGGAGTGTCTCTCTAAGAAGTATTTCAAGGTCCTGAAGTGGCCTAGCCAGTCTACTGACCTGAACCCAATAGAAAATCTTTGGAGGGAGCTGAAACTCAACATTGTCCAGCAACCTGTAAGATCTGGAGAAGATCTGTATGAAGGAGTGGGCCAAAAGCTCTGCTGCAGTGTGTACAAGCTTGGTCAAGAACTACAGGAAATGTCTGACCTCTGTAACTGCAAACAAAGGTTTCTGTACCAAATATTAAGTTCTGTTTTTCTATTGTATCAAATACTTATTTCATGCAATAAAATGCAAAGTAATTATGTAAAAATCATACAATGTGATTTTTAAATGTGATTCTCTGATTCTGTCTCACAGGTGAAGTGTACCTCCTATAAAAATTACAGACCTCTCCTTTCTTTGTAGGTGGGAAAACTTGCAAAATCCTCAGTGTATATTTTCCCACTGTATGTGAGGCCAATGAAAATGTAGAGTCGCTGTTAGTGCTGATAAGGGGAGGGAGAAAGAATAATAAGATACTGATAGGGGTTTGTTACAAGTTTCCAAATATAATAGTAGTGGCAGAGAATATCCTCATAAAGCAAATACATGAGGCAGTAAATCCAGAAGTCATTCCTATGAGGGACTTCAACTACCCTGATATAAATTTTGTAACAGAAACCTTCAGGTCCAGCAAATGAAACAGGTTTTTGACAACAATGAAATAAAATTATCTTTCACAACTGGTTCAGGACCCAACAAGAGGGAATCACTGCCAGAGCTAATATTAACCAATAGGCCAGACAGAAAATCAAATATATTGATTGGGGGTCACTTGAGTAATAGTGATTACAAACAAATACTTTTTCATGTATCCTTTCATAAGATTTATAATAGAGGGGTTAAAAGTACACTAACCTTCAGGAAGGAAAATTTCCCATGGCTGAGAGATGATCTTAGTGTCATAAACTGGGATGTCTTGAGAAATAAAAGTAAGCAAAGCAAATAGGACACTTCACTTTTATAAGCATCCTGAATAGCACCTGTGCATGTCGTACTGTACATCCTACGGCAGTGATGGCGAACCTTATAGAGACCGAGTGCCCAAACTGCAAGCCAAAATCCACTTAATTATCGCAAAGTGCCAACATGGCAATTTAACCTGAATACTGAAGTTTTCGCTTAGAAAAAACATCTCATACAGAGAGCAGGCAGGGGCAGCCGAGAGCTGACGGGGACAGCAGAAAGCAGATGGGGCAGCATAGCAGGCAGAGGCAACAGATAGCAGTCACAGACCGGACCAGGGTTATGCACCCACATCCTGGTATATGACCCTCATCCCTGTAAATGCCCTTCATCTTGGTATATGGATGGGGCGTCCCCAGAAGAAGCAATCAAGCGAAACTGCACCCATCGGGTATAGGGAGAATACTGCATGCCATCCTGATGTCATTACCATCTCTGGGCAGGTAAATAATGGCCTTTCTAAGCCTATACAGCTTTGAATATATTATCAGGGCAGGGACTGAATGTAGACATAAGTGATTTATGGTTTTGTGATGAAAAGTACCTAGATATATATACCCTGCAGAGCCCTATAGTGGACTGCATTGCAATACTTAGTTCACACATTCACCCTGGATACACACACAGCATAACTGCTAGGATCCTATCACCCCACTCCCTTTACCTCCTCAACACTAGCTACCGGTTTTATATTTGTTTTGCAGCAGCCTCCCCTTCCTCATTGGAGGTTATATCCCCTGTCTTTTTAAGGCTACTTTCACATTAGCGTCGTGCACTGCACGTCGCAATGCGACGTTGCGGCGCACCGACGCATACTGTGGAAGCGCCGCACAATGGGGGCAGAGGATGCTGTTTTTCAATGCATCCGCTGCCCCATTGTGAGGTGCGGGGAGGCGGGGGCGGAGTTCCGGCCACGCATGTGTGGTCGGAAATGCTGGACACGACGCACCAAAAAACGTTACATGCAACATTTTTTGGTGGCGACGGTCCGACGCAACAGTCGCACGACGGTTGCGACGAGAGGCAATGCGTCGCTAATGCAAGTCAATGGAGAAAAAACGCATCCTGCAAGCACTTTTGCAGGATGCGTTTTTTCTACAAAATGACGCATAGCGACGTGCAGTGCACGACGCTAGTGTGAAAGTAGCCTTAATAGTTTTAATTTTGTGAATCAATAAAATACATTGTTTTATCTACAGGGTGGGCCATTTTATGGATACACCTAAATAAAATGGGAATGGTTGGTGATATCAACTTCCTGTTTGTGGCACATTAGTATATGGGAGGGGGGAAACTTTTCAAGATGTGTAGTGACCATGGCGGCCTTTTTCGAAGTTGGCCATTTTGGATCCAACTTTATTTTTTCCAATGTGAAGAGGGCCATGTGACACATCAAGCTTATTGAGAATTTCACAAGAAAAACAATGTTGTGCTTGTTTTTAACGTAACTTTATTCTTTCATGAGTTATTTACAAGTTTATGACCACTTATAAAATGTGTTTAAAGTGCTGCCCATTATGTTGGATTGTCAATGCAACCCTCTTCTCCCTCTCTTGACACACTGATAGCAACACCGCAGAAGAAATGCTAGCACAGGCTTCCAGTATCCATTGTTTCAGATACTGCACATCTCGTATCTTCACAGCATAGACAATTGCCTTCAGATGACCCCAAAGATAAAAGTCTAAGGGGGTCAGATCGGGAGACCTTGGTGGCCATTCAACCTCCCCACAATGACCAATCCACTTTCCAGGAAACTGTTCATGTAGGAATGCTCGGACCTGACACCCATAATGTTGTGGTGCACCATCTTGCTGGAAAAACTCAAGGAAAGTGCCATCTTCAGGGAACGGGCCATCTTCAGTGCATAAAGAGGGCAATACATCATCATGATGGTCCTCGTTGGCCAATTGAATGGCCACCAAGGTCTCACGATCTGACCCCCTTAGACTTTTATCTTTGGGGTCATCTGAAGGCAATTGTCTATGCTGTGAAGATACGATATGTGCAGCATCTGAAACAATGGATACTGGAAGCCTGTGCTAGTATTTCTTCTACAGTGTGTCAAGAGTGGGAGAAGAGGGTTGCATTGACAATCCAACACAATGGGCAGCACTTTGAACACATTTTATAAGTGCTCATAAACTTGAAAATAACATGAAAGAATAAAGTTATGTTAAAACCAAGCACACCATTGTTTTTCTTGTGAAATTCTCAATACGTTTCATGTGTCCCATGATCCTCTTCCCATTGGAAAAAATAAAGTTGGAGCCAAAATGGCCGACTTCAAAATGGCCACCATGGTCACCACCCATCTTGAAAAGTTTTCCCCCTCCCATATACTAATGTGCCACAAACAGGAATTTGATATCACCAACCATTCCCATTTTGTTTAGGTGCATCCATATAAATGGCCCACCCTGTATATCTTTTGGGAATCTCTTCATATCAAGTGGAGATACATACCACTTGACTTTGTTGTTCTAATGCTCCCATCCTGGTATATGTTCCTCCCCTTCCTTGTATATGCTCCCCCAATCCATGTATATAACCCCCATCCATGTATATGTTCCCCCAATTTATGTATATGCTCCCATCCATGTATGTTTCCCCATCCTACTTTATGCTCCCCCATCCTTGCATATGCCCCCATCCTTGTATATGCACTTCTATCCTTGTATATGCTCCCCAATCCATGTATATCCATATCTTTGTATATGCTCCCCCTCCCATGTATATGCCCTCATCCTTGTACAGTGGGGCAAAAAAGTATTTAGTCAGTCAGCAATAGTGCAAGTTCCACCACTTAAAAAGATGAGAGGCTTCTGTAATTTACATCATAGGTAGACCTCAACTATGGGAGACAAACTGAGTAAAAAAAAATCCAGAAAATCACATTGTCTGTTTTTTTTATAATTTTATTTGCATATTATGGTGGAAAATAAGTATTTGGTCAGAAACAAAATTTCATCTCAATACTTTGTAATATATCCTTTGTTGGCAATGACAGAGGTCAAACGTTTTCTGTAAGTCTTCACAAGGTTGCCACACACTGTTGTTGGTATGTTGGCCCATTCCTCCATGCAGATCTCCTCTAGAGCAGTGATGTTTTTGGCTTTTCGCTTGGCAACACGGACTTTCAACTCCCTCCAAAGGTTTTCTATAGGGTTGAGATCTGGAGACTGGCTAGGCCACTCCAGGACCTTGAAATGCTTCTTACGAAGCCACTCCTTCGTTGCCCTGGCGGTGTGCTTTGGATCATTGTCATGTTGAAAGACCCAGCCACGTTTCATCTTCAATGCCCTTGCTGATGGAAGGAGGTTTGCACTCAAAATCTCACGATACATGGCCCCATTCATTCTTTCATGTACCCGGATCAGTCGTCCTGGCCCCTTTGCAGAGAAACAGCCCCAAAGCATGATGTTTCCACCACCATGCTTTACAGTAGGTATGGTGTTTGATGGATGCAACTCAGTATTCTTTTTCCTCCAAACACGACAAGTTGTGTTTCTACCAAACAGTTCCAGTTTGGTTTCATCAGACCATAGGACATTCTCCCAAAACTCCTCTGGATCATCCAAATGCTCTCTAGCAAACTTCAGACGGGCCCGGACATGTACTGGCTTAAGCAGTGGGACACGTCTGGCACTGCAGGATCTGAGTCCATGGTGGCGTAGTGTGTTACTTATGGTAGGCCTTGTTACATTGGTCCCAGCTCTCTGCAGTTCATTCACTAGGTCCCCCCGCGTGGTTCTGGGATTTTTGCTCACCGTTCTTGTGATCATTCTGACCCCACGGGGTGGGATTTTGCGTGGAGCCCCAGATCGAGGGAGATTATCAGTGGTCTTGAATGTCTTCCATTTTCTAATTATTGCTCCCACTGTTGATTTCTTCACTCCAAGCTGGTTGGCTATTGCAGATTCAGTCTCCCCAGCCTGGTGCAGGGCTACAATTTTGTTTCTGGTGTCCTTTGACAGCTCTTTGGTCTTCACCATAGTGGAGTTTGGAGTCAGACTGTTTGAGGGTGTGCACAGGTGTCTTTTTATACTGATAACAAGTTTAAACAGGTGCCATTACTACAGGTAATGAGTGGAGGAAAGAGGAGACTCTTAAAGAAGAAGTTACAGGTCTGTGAGAGCCAGAAATCTTGATTGTTTGTTTCTGACCAAATACTTATTTTCCACCATAATATGCAAATAAAATGATAAAAAAAACAGACAATGTGATTTTCTGGATTTTTTTTTCTCAGTTTGTCTCCCATAGTTGAGGTCTACCTATGATGTAAATTACAGACGCCTCTCATCTTTTTAAGTGGTGGAACTTGCACTATTGCTGACTGACTAAATACTTTTTTGCCCCACTGTATATGCTACCCCATCCTTGTATATGCTCCTTCAATCCATGTATGTGCTCCCTCAATCCATGTATATGCTCCCCCATCCTAGTATATGCTACCCCATCCTTGTATAAGATCCCCCAATCAATGTATATTCTCCCCTATCCTTGTATATTCTACCCCAATCCTGGTATATCCCACATCCTTGCATATGTTCCCCCATCCTTGTATATGCTCTCCCAATCCATGTATATGCCCCCGTCTTACTATGTGCTACCCATCCAAGTATATTCCCCCTATTCTTGTATGTGCCACCATCCTAGTATATGCTCCCCAATCCTTGTATCTGCTCCCTCATGCTTGCATATGCTCCACCAATACTGCTATATCCCCCACCCTTGTATATGTTACCCCATCCTTGTATATGCTCCCCCAATATATGTATATGCCCCATCTTGGTATATGTTCCCACATCCTTGCATACAGTATGTCCCCCATCCTGGTATATGCCCTCATCCTGGTGTATATACCCCCATCCTGGCATATACTCCCCCATCCTGCCGACTCAGCTGTGCAATGCATAGAGAAAAAACAACCCAATAAACACTGTTACTCACCTTCCTTCCTCTCTCCCGCGTCATCTTTTGAAACCAGCAGCTGACATTAGCGACGAGGGTGCATGATGTCACTGCCATGCGCCCAGTCGTGTTTAAGCCAATGTCAGCTGCTGGCCTGTGATTGGCTAGCAGTGTGTATTGCCATGCAGGGACCTGGCAACTTCATGCTCTGCAATACACTTCTGTTGGATTTGCTTGCGTCCTCTGACGCACATCTAGCTGAAGTAGGGGCTGGTGTCACTGGGCTCCTTGCCCACCGGCACCAGTCCACTGATGCTGAACGGCAATGGTGCAACACGTGCCTCTTGTGGCATGCGTGCCATAGATTCCCCACCACTGCCCTATGGGAATATAAATGCTAGAAATAGGAGGAAACAACTGTGGCTAAATAGAGATGTAAGGGGCTCAATAAATGACAAAAAGAAAGCGTTTAGAGGATTGAAGCAAGGGGCTAGTGATGAGACATTAAATAATTATAGTGTTGAAAGCAAATCAAAGCAGGAAAGATTAAGACCGAGATACTTATTGCTAAAGAAAGTAAAAATAATCTTCAACTACATAACTAGTGTTGCCCCCCTCCAAAATTAGTGTGGTTGAAACTGTGGAAGAAGATTAAAGGGACTCTGTCACCTCAAATTGGCGGCATATTTAAATTACTTTTTACCGGTCCGATTGGCGGTGTTTCATCTTCATTTCTCCACCCCATGCGTCCCTGTTGTCCGCAATATGTTAGTGAATTAGAGTACGTGTGCTCCATAGTTGGCGCGTGCGCAATGCAATCTATGCAGTATGCTTTGCCCAACTGCGGGCAAAGCCGAAAAGCATTACTGCGCATGCGCCCGCGCACTATGTCCCGGAAGTATTTCACTGTGTTGACGACATCCCAGTCACCAGACCTAGCAAACTTGCTGATCATGCCCAGTGCATGATGAGCAAGTTTGTTTGTCAGTGCAGAGCTGACAATTTCTACAGCATGAGGATGCTGCTTCATCTCCATGCTGTAGAAGCGATCAGCCTGCAAAAAATTATTGTCCCATAGTGGGACAAAGTAAAAAAGTTAGAAAAAGTAAAAAAATTAAAATAATTGTAAAAATATAAAAAAAAAATCAAAAAAATCAAAAGATATTGTATCTCTAAATAAATATTTGAATAAAAAAAACAAACAATAAAAGTACACACATTTGGTATCACCGCGTCCACAACGACCCGACCTATAAAACTGTCCCACTAGTTAACCCCTTTAGTGAACACCATAAAAAATAAATAAAAAACAAGGCAAAAGGCAATGCTTTATCATAATGCTGAACAAAAAGTGAAATAAAACGCGATCAAAAAGACGAATATAAATAAACATGGTACCGCTGTAAACATAATTTTGTCCGGTAAAAAAAAACATCATACAGCTCCATCAGTGGGAAAATAAAAAAGTTATAGCTCTCACAATAAAGCGATGCAAAAATAATTATTATTTCTATAAAATAGTTTTTATTGTATAAAAGCACCAAAACATAAAAAAAGATATAAATGAGGTATCGCTGTAATCGTACTGACTCAAAAAATAAAACTGCATTATCAATTTTAACACACATAGAATGGCATAACCCCCTTCCCCCCCCAAAAAAAAAAAGAAATTCCTGAATTGCTGGTTTTTGTTCGCTCTGCCTCACAAAAATCAAAATAGAAAGCGGTCAAAAAATGTCATGTGCCCGAAAATAGTGCCAATAATAACGTCAACTCGTCCCCCAAAAAACAAGCCATCACATGACTCTGTGGGCCAAAATATGGAAAAATTATAGTTCTCAAAATGTGGTGATGCAAAAACTATTTTTTGAAATAAAAAGCATCTTTTAATGTGTGACAGCTGCCAAACATAAAAACCCCTGATATAAATCTGGTATCGCTGTAATTGCACCAACCCGAAGAATAAAGTCGCCTAATCACTTATACCGCACAAGGAACGGCGTAAAAAATAAATTAAACCTATTCTTATACTGGTGTTTTCGTGAAAATCTCTGAAATACATGACTGAGACAGAACCCTCGGAGAAGATTCCCTATAATGAGGCAGATGGAGGCACTGTGGATACTGTCTGGTCTGTGATCCAGCGGTGTCCGTCTTTTTAGGCGTGCATAAAAGTGCAGTCGGCCACAGTTTTGGGCACTTCTGAACAGAGGCCAGATGGACTCCAGAGTAACTCCTGTTACCCCTATGAAAATGCAATATTTTGTGCTGAAAACATATTTATGGGGAAAATTTGATTTTTTTTTATTTTTACGGCTCAACATTATTAACTTCTGTGAAGCACCTGAGAGTTCTATGTGCTCACCACACATCTAGATCAGTTCCCTGGGGGGTCTAGTTTCCAAAATCGTATCACTTGTGTGGGATTTTCACTGTTTAGGCACATCAGAGGCTCTCCAAATGCAACATGGCGTCCACCAATTGTTGCAGCAAATTTTGCATTCAAAAAGTAAAATAGTGCGCCTTCCCTTCCGAGCTCTGCTATGCGCCCAAACAGTGGTTTTCTCACTCATATGGGGTATCTGTATACTCAAGAGAAATTGCCCAACAAATTTTGGGGTTGGGGTCCATTTTTCCTGCTACTCTTGTCAATATAAACATTTTTGGATCTCAAATACATTTTTGGGGAAAAAACTTAAGTGTTAATTTTTTTCCCCACATTTCAAAAATTGCTGTGAAGCACCTGAAGGGTTAATAGACTTCTTGAATGTGGTTTTGAGCACCATGAAGGGTGCACTTTTTAGAATGGTGTCACTTGGGGTATCTCCTATCATATAGACCCCTCAAAGTGACTTCAAATGGGATGTGGTCCTTAAAAAAAATGGTGTTATAAAAATGAGCAATCGCTGGTCAACGGTTATAACTTCCTAACGAAAAAAAAATGTGGTTCCATATTTGTGCTGATGTGAAGTAGACATGTGGGAAATGTTACTTATTAAGCATTTTGTGTGTCATATCATGTCTCTGTGATTTAAGGGCATGAACATTCAAATTTGGAAAATTGCAAAATTTTAAAAATGTTTGCCAAATTTCCATTTTTTTTAAACAAATAAACGCAAGTCATATCAAAGAAATTTTACCACTGTCATGAGGTACAGTATATCAAGAAAAAACAATCTAAGAATCTCCGGGATCCATGGAAGCGTTCTAGAGTTATTACCTCATGAAAGGACAGTCAGTGTTCCTTTAACATGCAAACCACCCCCGGGGGTAAAGTGGTTAAAAGTTGATCAGCAATTTCTCTTTTTTCCATAAAATTAAGAACACCATTTTTTAACAGAAGAAGTTGAATGCCAAACTATGTTGTGCAATTTTTCCTGAGTATGCCGATACTACATATTTCTTGGAAAACAACTGCTTGGGCGCTTGGCAGTGTTGGAAAGCGAATGAGCGCTATTTTGTCTGGAATAGGTTGCAGATACCATGTCACATTTTTAGAGCCCCTGAGATGCCAAAACAGCAGAAACCCCCAAAAGTGATCCCATTTTATAAACTACAGCTCTCAAGGAATTCATCTACGGAAGTAGTGAGTATTTTTAACTCTGAGGCGATTCACAAACTTGTATAACATTGGGCTGAGTAAATTAAATATTACTATTTTTTACCACTAAAATGTTGCTTTGAAGTTTGCAATTTTCAAAGTGGTAATAGGAGAAAACAAACAGTACAATTTGTTACGAAATTTCTCCTGAGTACATCAATACTCCATAAGTGGTCAAAAACTACTTTTGAGGAACAGTGCAAAGCTCAGAAGGGAAGGAGCACCATATTACAGTGCAGATTCTGCTTCACTGGTGCCATGTGACATTGGCGGAGCCCCTGGGGTTCCAGAACAGCAGAAACCCCCATAAATGACCCCATTTTACAAACCACACCTCTCAATGAATTCACCTAGGGGTGCAGCGATCATATTGACACCACAGGTGGGTCACAGAATTTTATACCATTAGGCAGTGAAGAAAAATAATTGCATTTTTACCACAAAAAAATTGTTTTATCCCCAGATTTTACATTTTCACACGGGGAAATGTGTAAAAATGGTGCCAAAATGTGTCTCACAATATCTGCTGAATGTGGCAGTACATCATATATTTGGGCCTTGGCCTCCAACTGCATGTTGGACTGATGTATTGGCTCTTGTAGCATTCTAGATCCTATAAAGACATGTGTCTTTGCCTCCATGGAATAATATCCCCATTCTATAATAATGATCTCCATCCTCAGCCTCTTCCTATAATAATGCCCTCCCTCCTAGTATAATATCCCCCATCCTGTAATAATGTATTTCATGCTGAGCCTCTTCTAGTAATAATGTCCTCCCATCCTAGATCCACTCCAGTTATAATTTCCCTCATCCTAGGCCTCTTCTTGGTATATTGTCCCACATACTGTAATAATATCACCCATCCTGGGCCCCTTTCAGTAATTATTAATCCCCATCTTGGGCCCCTTCCTAATATAATGTCCCCAATCTTGGACTCTTTCCTGGTATAATGTCCCACATTATGGGCCCCTTCCATCCTGGGCCCCTTCTTGGTCAAATGTCCTTCATTCTGGTACAATTCCTGTAATAATGTTCCCTATCCTGGGCCCTTTCCAATAATGATGCCTCCCACCTTGGGTCCTTCTTGGTATGGTGTCCTGAATCCTGGGCCCCTTTTTGGTATTCTGTTCCCCATCCTTGGCCTCTTCTTAGTATATTGTCCCCCATCTTGGTCTCCATCTTGGTATAATGTCCCCCATCCTGGTGCCCTTTCTGTAATTATGTTCCCCGTTCCTCTTTGACACATTTTTAAAAACATTTTTACCTTCCCCCTCTCCCACGATGTGCAGTATCTCCTCTGGCTGGTTCAGAGGTCGGCAGCTGACGGGCACTCCCTAATGGCGTGTATTACAGTGCAGAGAGCCAGCGAGTCTTTGTACTGCTATACATTTCAGGTGAATGTGCATCGTCAGACTTACATCCAACTGGAATAGGCACTGGCGTTAGGTGGCCCCCTCCCTCTGGTCAACTTCCATGGGGAGGTATGTTCCAGAATGGACAGAATAATGCCTTTGATGTTGTAGGTTTGGACTCTTTAAAGGCGTTTAATTACAGTGCCACACTTTTAAAAGGTTGGTTCATAAAATGAGAGTAATGGGAATAGGGGAAAATATGTGTAATTGGATTAATAACTGGTTCAGTGATAGGAAACAGAAGGTGAATGTTAATGGAACACACTCAGGTTGTGTCTCGGTTAACACTGGGGTACCACAAGGGACCTCTTCATTTTAACATATTTATTAATGACCTTGTAGAGGGCATACAATGTAGAATTTAAATATTTGCAGATATTACTAAACTCTGCAAGGCAACACCGATGAAGATAATGTAATATTATTGAGGAATTTATGTAAGCTGGTCTTGGGCTGAAAAATGGCAGTTGAAGATTAATGTAGATAAAAGTAAGGTCATGCAGCTGGGCAGAGGAAATGAAATGTATCACTGTACTAAATGATAAAAACTGAATAAACTGTCACTGAAAAATACTTGGTTTGTGGGTGGAGAGAAAAACTCAACTTTAGTGACCAGTGCTAGGTAGCTGCTACGAAGGCTAATAAATAGTAAGATGCATTAAAAGAGGGAAAGAACATAGTTTTTCCTCTATACAAGTCACTAGTGTGGCCACACTTAGGATAGTGTGTACAGTTCTGGGCCCCAAGGGCGTAAGTAACTGTTGTTGCTGAGACATGCTGTGCAATTTGCAAAATTTGAACTGAAGCACAGAAAAGGGCAGCAGCCACAAGGAAGAGGGCAGAGTACGCCCGGCCCAGCCGAGACAGGTGCGTAAATATTCTCAAATCCTTAATACAAATGTAATAGAAAACTACATATAAGCAGCAAATGTACACAAGCAGCAGTCTCTAGGCATTGTCACTGAAGAATGCTAGGCCACTTGTAAGACCCAACATTGAGCACAGGAAAGGGCAGCAGCCAAAAGGGAAGATAGTGGAGCTCGGTTTTAAAGATTAGACGAATGCATAATAGATTATTTCAGAAATTTACACTGCCACCAGCCATTTATGACATTACCTACATCTTTTACTTACAAAATAAGTAATTTCCTACAAAATCCTCTCAAAGACTCTATATAATTAATAACTAATGGCAGCTGCGCTCTAAATAAATAATGAAATAAATAAGAAATAGCGTGCATTCCTCTGTATTTTTGATAACCAGCCAGGCAAAACTGACAGGGGATGGAACACTTAGCTGTCAGCGTTAGCAAGTCTGGTTATCAAGAATAGAGGGGTCCCATGCTGTTTTCTTAAATGATTTAAATAAATAATTTAAAAACCGTTGTGGGCCCCACCCCCATTTTTGATAATCTGCCAAGCTAAAGTAGACAGCTGGGGGCTGGTATTTTCAGGCTGGTAAGGGGTCTTGGATATTGCCCCACCCCAGGCTAAAAATAGCAGCCCACCGCTCAGAAAAGGAGCATCTATTAGATTCGACAATTCTGTCGATTTGCCCGGCTCTTCCCACTTGCCCTGTGGTGATGGCAAGTGGGGTTCATATTTGTGGGGCTGATGTCACCTTTGTATTGTCCAGTGACATCAAGCCCACGGCTTAGTAATGGAGAGACATCTATAAGACACCTATCCATTACTAATCCTAAAATTGTATTGTAAATAAACATATAGCCAGAATAAAGTCCTTTATTTGAAATAAAAACAAAACACACTTTTCCTTTTTTATACTCACCTAACGCCCATTCCATTGAAGTTCTCGACTCTTGTAATAAAAAAAAAACAAAAAACAACCTTTTCCCTCACCTGTCTGTTGTTCCGCCCCAGCTTTAATCTATGTCTGGGGATAAGCAGTTTCAACCTTGATGGTGCCAAGATGCGACCATCCAGACTGAGAACCCCTAGGAGAATGAGCTGCTTCGAACGTGGCATCAGTGACTAGCAGGGATGTCATTGAGGTTACTGCCGGTCACTGAGGCTGAGTGGGATGGAGGGATGGATGGATGAGGGATGTATGGATGAAGGATGGATGGATTGATGGAGGGATGGATGAATGAGGGTTGGATGGCTACAAGGATGGAGGGATGACTGGATGGATGAGGGATGGATGGATGAAAGAACGATGTATGGAGGTATGGCTGGACAGATGGATGGATGAGGAATGGATGGAAGGAGGGATGGCTGGATGAGGGATGGATGGATGGATGAATGAAGGATGGATGGAGGGATGAATGGAGGGATGGCTGGATGAGGGTTGGATGGATGAGGGATGGATGGAGGGATGGATGTACAGTTGAAACCAGAAGTTTACATACACTATATAAAAAGACATGTGCAGTTTTTTCGCAATATCTGACATGAAATCAGCATAAACCTTTCCAGTTTTAGGTTAATTAGTATTACTATAATTATTAATATTTGCCAAATGCCAGAATAATGAGACAGAGATAATGTTTTCAGGCATTTTTATTACTTACTGCAAAGTCAAAAGTTTACATACACTAAGATTCCCATGCCTTTAAACAATTCAGGACTGCCCATATGATTATGTCAGTTGTTCTTTGGCAACATCTAGGTTAATTAGAGACACACCTATCAATGTATTTTAATGCACGCATGAAACACACCGCTTATTTGTGTAGCATCATGGGAAAGTAAAAATAAAATAGCCAAGATAGCAGGAAGAGAATTGTGTACTTGCACAAGTCTGGATCATCCTTGGATACAATTTCAAGATACCTGAAGGTGCCTCATTCATCTGTACAAACAATTATACGCAAGTACAAACAAGATGGGAATGTCCAACCATCATACTGTTCAGGAAGGAGACTGGTTCTGTGTCACAGAGATGAACGTGCTTTGGACCGACATATGAATATCAACCCAAGGACAAAAGCAAAAGACTTAGTAAAGATGATGGTGGAAGCTGGTAAGATTGTGTAAATATCCACTGCGAAACAAGTACTGTATCGATATGGGCTGAAAGGCCACTCTGCCAGGAAGAAGCCATTACTCCAAAGGAAACATAAAAAAGCCAGATTAATGTTTGCAAGTGCACAAAGGAACAAAGACCTTAAACTTTGGAGACATGTCCTGTGGTCTGATTAAACTAAAATTGAACTTTTTGGGCATAATGACCATCGTTACGTTTGGAGGAAAAAGGAAGATGCTTTGAAGCCTAAGAACACCATCCCAACTGTGAAACATGGGGGTGGCAGCATCGTGTTGTGGGGTTGTTTTGCTGTTTCTTCCGCAATGAGAAATGATACTTCTTGGATCCCGGTTAGATGCCTCTCACACAGCCAAACCAGATCGGACACTTTGTACTGACGAGGGGCAGCACCCCGAAACTCAGTGTCTGAAAATTGAGATTCTGGTTTGGCTTTTATTATAAGTCATGTGGCAAGGCTCGTTAAAGGGTCAATATTGACTTTTAGGATTGCTACTTCCAATAGGTGGCACTAGAGTACTAGTCTTCCTCTCTGAAGAGACAATTTTCACTATCAAAATAAAAAGTCAGTCTGCAACAATAGCCCTATATACTTTAAGATAAAGCGTGTGAAACTAAATATCAGAGGTTTCTTTTCTTTTTCTTATCACTCAATGGACTATATTGGATTTGATAGACTATGTTAGAATAACATAGGATCTAGTTGGTTAATAAAATGATCAAAGGGGGATGGTATAGGGCAGTGGTTTTATTTGTTTTGTTTTTTTTAATAAGTATTTTTGTTTTTTGTAACGCTCTATTACAGCATTAGTAATAAAGGTAGCTGACAGGCACCTTTAAATTGTTATCTCAGGGGCTTAGTGTCAGCCAGTATTGTTAGGTTGTTGAGTTGATTACCCGAAGAAACAGACCATACAATGTGATAGATTGTGCCTGGGACGGCTACAAGCCATTATTGCAAGATTAGGAAATAACCAGTACCCGAGGACCTTCCGATCCTGACAGGATCAGTTTACTGGTGTTGTTATTGCATTGACTGGTTATGAAAATGTGCAGACCCACAAAAAAACAATGAGTAAATCAGTAAATTATGTTGTTTCACATGTTAGCATTTTATCTTGTGTTAACTAGCATGAAAACGTTACCAAGGGCTCAAGAAGGCAACAATCACCTGCTTCTATTCAAAAGAAATAGAAGTAAATGGCCCCAGTATAGTGGATACAGACTGCTCGATTCTGCATAAATTATGTTAGAACACAAAAATAACACAGTCACCTCTCATTCTACATTACCAGCCAAGGTAAAACTGACAGCACAAAACTGACAAAGTGATACTGTCAGGATGGGAAGGTCCATGGACAATGGTCCCTTCACACCCTAAAAACACTAGCCACCTGTCACTCCAGGTGGCCTGTCACATTTAGTTAGTAGGTACCTGCCTGTTAGATCTTAGGCACATTGTAAAAATAAAAAAAATAAAAAACAGAAGAGGCAACAAAACTTGGGCAACAAAAAACAACACTAGCTGATAAGTCCCAGCGACAGTAGTGGAAAATTGTCTGTCTGATACATTACAGTGTTAAAAAAAATACTTTATTTGAAAAAAAAAGAGCATTCCTGGCACCACTGTGACCATTTTATTAAAGACATGGATCCCAACGTAGTCTATCAAATCCAATGTAGATTGAACTGTAAGTAATAGCACTAGAAAAACATGACAATAAGAAGAAAGAAAACTCATATTGCAGCGCTAGAAAGGTTCAGATTACAGCAAAGTCATTAGTGTAAGTGCTGGCAGAGCACTCCACTGCTCAAAACAGAACCACATGTACCAAATAAGAAATGTAAGGATCATTGACAAAGACAGTCTGCAGAATATCTTTCCAAAATGTATTATTACATATCAGAAGCAGGACAACACACAAAACTTAAGTACAGCACAAAGGTGCCAGATAGTAGCATGGGCCCACAATTCCCTACTGACCCAGTAATACAGCAGATCAACCAGTATAATAATGAAATACTAGGCCAGTACACAACGGCAATAAAGAGACTTGTACGCGGGTGATTTTGATATGTAACTCAGATCAAAAATTGACTTTAGCGGTACAGACGCATGGTCCGCTAAAAAGAACAACTCCCTAGAATATAATGTATATATATTCTATCTTTGAAAAACATGGACATTTGAATGAGGGTGTAGGTAGGGTACCACAGAAACCCCTCATGTAAGACCATCCCTTTATCCTCAGCGGTAGACCTGTTACTAAAGGTTGGCCTTAATAATGAATATGGACATGGTAATAATTGACAGAATGTTTACATTAGGTAAATAATAACCCGCTGTGATTCTCACCTTGTGCAGGGTGGTCTCATGGTGAACTGCACATGGGATCAGCATTTACAGGCAGGTACATCGCAAGCACTAGAATTCCATCACATGCAGAGATTCAAGTAATTACAGTACAATGTGAAAATTCCACTTTGCGTCAATTCCTTGTGACTATTTGTCACTGTGGATTTAACACTTTGCATTGGGTAGGGTAAAATGTTCAGCAAAATCTGCATGTAATAAATGTGGTTATTGGCCACGAGGATAAAGGTAGAATATGTCTCAGGTTTATTATTTACAAAAGAAAGGACAGGAGAAATGTCATATTCACTCTAATGGGTCCATGATCTATCTGCAAAATGATGGATAGCACACTTACCAAAAATCTTGTGTGAATGATTCCTTATTGATGGGAAAGGGAGGTACCCTTAGCCAGTTATGACTATTGATATAGATAGAGAACTTCCTCTAACTCTCCACCATTATAAAATATTTATGAAAAGTTCTCTTTCTATATCACCTATAAGGTCATAAGTGATTGAGGGCCCATAGCTCAACCCACACAGCTGTCAGTAAGTGTGAGTGTGTGCATGCGTATATAGAGTATGAATGTGTATACCGAATATTAATGTGTATACTCATATATAATGAGCACATAGCTGTCAGTATGAGTGTGAAGGCCCTCATTCAGTAAAGGATGATATGGGTGTTGTGGGATGGGGCCCACAGTCACCCATAACTCATTGAGGACTCCATCACCCACCAAATATAACACCCCTTACTGAATGGGGCCCTGCTCACACACACGGATAGCTCCACGCAGTGTAACTGCAGCCTGCTGACCCCCTCTCTGTACTTATAGCAAGGATGACAAAAATGTGTGTGTGAGGGGGAAGAAAAGAAGGAGGTATTAAGGTAGTAATACAGAACTCAATGTAGATGCCAGTAGTACCTTAAATTAGGTTTTCAGGCTTCAGCCAAAATGTATCTGCTCCAAAAACATGCAGAAGCAAATGGAAGGGCCCAACGGAGGATCCACTAATGTTCTGCTGGGCCAGTCCAGCACTGCATACAGCCATTGTTGTTAAAAACCAACTTCAGTGTAAAGAAGAACATGCAGTCCTGAAAGTGAGCTCTGATGTCAACACAATCAAGTTTGTCTGGGATTACATGGAGAGATAGAAGGATTTACACAAGCCTATATCCACAGAAGATCTGTGGTTAGTTCTCCAAGATATTTGGAACAACCTCCTTGCCAAGTTCCTTTATGTGTACAAGTGTACTTAGGATTGCTGCTGTTTTGAAGACAACGGGTTGTCACACCAAATACAGATTTGATTTAGATTTCTCCTTTGTTACATATGACCAGAAATACACACATATACATATTCTGTACCACTTCTCCTCATCATGCATTGGAAGGTGCTGGGGACTACAGAAAAGCAAAAACTACATTGGGTAAGCACAGGACTGTCTACTATATTCCTTCAGTCAGTCTAGCCCTTTGGAAACAGCCAAGTGGGCTGCTTCTCACTGTTTTGCTTAAATGTAAATGAATTGGAATTATGGAAACAATGTAGCACAACCCGCATGTCTGTTTCTGGAGCTGGGGCGCTGATATGCTCATCTTAGCCACGAATGTGCACGGTCTGCTAGTTTCTACACACATCGCTTTTCTACACTACACTAAACACGAGGGCATCCTCAGTGGATCCTTGTGTACTATTGACCACTGTCCCATTGATTCTTACCTCCACTTTTTGGAATGTGGGTTGTGAAGAAGCTTTTCTCTGGAAATCTGCAGTGTTTCAAAGACAGACATTCCCGGATGTGATTATCCAGCCAGGCTCTCACTCATGCTGCTCCTGGTTCGGGCAAGTATAGTGCCAGATTCATTTACATGTAACGTCACTTTTTTCAAACAACACTAAAAAAGCAGGGAAAAAATGAGCAAAATGCCATGTAGAAACACACTAAGATTGAAGGTAGCAACACGTTGCAATGTTTGAAATGCACCCCTTACACTGAATACCCTGATAAATCGGTGGTCCCTTTCTTCAGAAGTGCTGGAAAAACTTTAACTTAGTAAATATTTAGCCTGAATAAAATTGTTTACCTACAAAATGGGCAAAGATGTATTGATAAGTGTGCACATTTCTGAGATTATTGTGCCCTGTCCAAGAATGTTTCTAAGAACTGATACATAGTGTAATATAAGCATTTGACATCAGCATTTTCAATTCACCAATCAGCCATAAAATCCTGTCAAAGTCTTTTTTCACCTTCTTGACTAGGCCAATTTTTATTTTTAATTTTGTCAGTGTCACTTTATGTGGAAACAACTCTGGAATGCTTCAACCTATCCCACCGATTCTGAGAACATTTTTTTTTGTGACACATTGTACTTTGTTAATGGAAAAGATTTAGCTAGATTAAAATTATGTTTATGAAAATATCAGGAATTTGACCAAATTTTGCATAATTTACAGTTTTTGAACATGGGAATTATAACATAATTATACCACACTAGATAGTTAATGAGTCACATTTGCCATATGTCTTACTTTATGTCAGCATTACTTCTCAGACATTCTTTTATTTTGTTAGGTTGTTAGTAGGCACCCCACAATTTGTTAAGCAGTTTCTCCAGGTTATTTTGATACTCCATTTGTGGTTGGAAACTACAGTACTGTTTGAGCACACGGCACAGCTCAGAAGAGAAGGAGCAACACGTGCTGCGCCGATTCTTTGGAATGCACTACCTAGGTTAATACGATTAATCCCCAATCCCCACAGTTTTAAGCGTGCCCTAAAAACGCATTTGTTCAGACTGGCCTACCGCCTCAATGCATTAACCTAATTATCCCTGTGTGGCCTAATAATAATAAAAAAAAACAAAAAAAAAAAACATAATCAGGTTCCTCGCATCATGTTCTCATACACTTTATGCAGTTAATAGCCCTCTGTGTCTGTACTGTTACATACTTAGGCAGTTAACTGGTTCATGCAGCTTTACATGAACACCCGAGCCTTACACTATGGCTGGTCCAAATAACTAAAGCAACTGTTACCACCCACCTCTCGTGTCTCCCCTTTTCCTCATAGTTTGTAAGCTTGCGAGCAGGGCCCTCATTCCTCCTGGTATCTGTTTGAACTGTGATTTCTGCTATACTGTAATGTCTACTGTCTGTACAAGTCCCCTCTATAAGTTGTAAAGTGCTGCGGAATATGTTGGCGCTATATAAATAAAATTATTATTATTATTATTAACATTTTGGAGCTTCACTTTTGCAATGGCTTACAGGTACGATGCTGCATTTGCAGAGCTTCTGAGGTGTCAGAACAGCAGAAACCCCCATTTTGGAATGAACACCGCTCAAAAAAAATCTTCTACAGTTTCTGTGAGCACTTTGAACCCATGGGTGTTTCCTAGAGTTTTAGAATACTGGTCTATGAAAATGAAAAATTACATTTTTTTTCAACTAAAATGTTGTTTTAGCCTCAAATATTTCTTTTTCGCAACGGTGACAGGAGAAAGTGTACCACACAATTTGAGGTGCCACTCCTCCTGAGTATGCCAGTACCCCATATGTGGTCAAAAACTATTGTTCGGGCACAATGCAGATCTAGAAGGGAAGGAGTGCCAGTTTGGAGTCCAGATTTTGCTGGAATCATTTGCTATTTGCAAAGTCCCAGAGGTGCCAGGACATCAGCTACCCGTTTAAGTGACCTCATTTTGAAACTACCCCCATGGAGGAATTGATGTATGGGTGTATAGTGACTTTTCGTTTCTTTAAGAGTTTTACTGGTATTTGAATTTATAATGTGGTGGCATATATAAGTTGTGTGGTGTGCATCAGAGTATAACAAAATAGTGCAATAACAGGATAAATCAGAACTAAATTTAGTCATTCGTAGATGTGTGGTGCACATTGAAATATTCCTTTATGTAAGGGCTAGGTTTTTTTGAGGCAGGTGTCACATTGCCATGTGGTATCCTAGCTTATTCCTTCTTTGTAACACACTCTTTTTGCGACGTTTCTTTCCTTTCAGTTTGTGAGAACTAAGCGGGGAATGTGTCTCTGGTACAATACCGGCATCTTCAGTTCCAATAAAAATGATTCCCATCCCTTCCTGATTTCTTCAGATTAGGGCTTTGATAACGATCATCAGAAACTGAAGGAATGTGTTAGTCTGGCAAGCACATCATGATAGCACGTAATAGCCATTATACAGTGCCATCTGTATCATGTGCACAGCCATCTTATTGTACCACACTTCTATTATATGCATGGTACTGTGAGACTTTGAGGACTTGATTGGAGACATAATCATCTCCCATGTTCTTATTCTATCCTAAGATTTAGTCTAGTTTAGGGGTCTACGAAGAAGAACCTCCTGCAAGTTTTGGAGAACTGCCATTTTGTATATTGTGGTCAAAAGAAGGACATACCGCTTGTTCTTGTACTTGACCACTAGCTTGATGTCACTATATTGGACACAGCTGTGAGCCCTGTCTGACCAATTTTCCAATTAGTGAACTAGGGTGGCCAGTCACTCTGGCTTTTGCACACAGTACCTCACATGCTACGATAGGTCTGACAGAGAGGGACTTAAAGAGTGGAATGCTGATATAGCAGTTATCCAAGTAGAGGTGGTAACCCTGGTCTAGCAGTGGGGTTATCAATTTCCACACAATTTTCTCATTCACAGGTTAGGGAGACATTCAGGTGGTTCAGTCTGGGGATCCTTCACCTATGTAAGCCCTAAATCTGTGAGTGAACTTTGGGTTTGATTCCATATCATGCCCTCTTACTAGGGAGGTTTTGTTAGAATTTAACCCCTTCACGACATGTTTCGTACTAGTACTGCACATGTTGTGTCTCTCCCTTTGATGTGGGCTCCGGCGGTGAGCCCACATCAAAGTCACGACATGTCAGCTGTTTTGTACAGCTGACATGTGCGCGCAATAGCGCTGGTGAAATCACGATTCACCCGCCTCTATTAACCTGTTTAATGCCGCTGTCAAACGCTGACAGCGGCATTTAACTACCGCTTCCAGCCGCGCGGCCGGAAATGAGCGCATCGTGATGCGTCAGGATGGTAACCATAGAGGTCCGCGATGCGTCAGGATGGTAACCATAGAGATCCGTGAGACCTCTATGGTTACAGATGCCGGCCTGCTGTGAGCGCCACCCTGGGGTCGGCGCTCATAGCAAGCCTGCATTTCAGCTACATAGCAGCGATCTGATGATCGCTGCTATGTAGCTGAGCCAATCGAGTGGTGCCAGCTTCTAGCCTCTCATGGAGGCTATTGAAGCATGGCAAACGTTAAAAAAAAAGTTTTTAAAAATATGAAAAAAATAAAAAAATATAAAAGTTTAAATCTTTCGCCCCATCCAAAATAAAACAATAAAAAAATCAATCCTACACATATTTGGTATCGCCGCGTTCAGAATCGCCCGATCTATCAAAAAAAACAATACATTAACCTGATCGCTAAACAGTGTAGCGAGAAAAAAATTAGAAACGCCAGAATTACGTTTTTTGGTTGACAAGACATTGCATTAAAATGCAATAAAGGGCGATCAAAAGAACGTATCTGCAAAAAAGTGGTATCATTAAAAACGTCAGCTTAGCACGCAAAAAATAAGCCCTCACCCGACCCCAGATCACGAAAAATGGAGACGCTACGGGTATCGGAAAATGGCACATTTTTTTTTTTTTTTAGCAAAGTTTTGGATTTTTTTTCACCGTTTAGATAAAAAATAACCTAGACATGTTAGGTGTCTATGAACTCGTACTGAACTGGAGAATCACAGTGGCAGGTCAGTTTTAGCATTTAGTGAACCTAGCAAAAAAGCCAAACAAAAAACAAGTGTGGGATTGCACTTTTTTTGCAATTTCACCACACTTGGAATTTTTTTCCCGTTTTCTAGTACAAGACATGGTAAAACCAATGGTGTCATTCAAAAGTACAACTCGTCCCGCAAATAATAAGCCCTCACATGACCATATTGACAGAAAAATAAAAAAGTTATGACTCTGGGAAGGAGGGGAGCGAAAAACGAAAACGTAAAAACGAAAAAGGGCCGCGGCGTGAAGGGGTGAAGGCTGCTCTTGAAGTGTGTATGCAGATGTCATTTTGGCAGGATGAAGACTTAAGCAATTTTTTGTTGAAGTGATCAATAACCAGCCTAATTTTCATGGTTTTATATTTTTAAGGATGAAAGAAGACACAAGTCCACAGAGTTTTTTTTTTGTTTAAACATAATTTGTATTGATTTTTTTGAACATAACAATGGATAGGATAATGTAGCATAGGATATAGCATCAGCAATGACACTGTAAATTACCAAAAGTGCATATACAAATCTTACTTGTCAGACAACAGGTCCGCATAACTTTTTAAAATAGTATATAGATGTATAAATAGATCTCAGTCAGTGCCTTGTAACACAAATTGTGGGGAAATAATAAGAGAAAGAAAAGACAGGGTGAATACATAGAATGGTAATAGGGGAAGGAATCTCTTTTACAGTATTTTGCATTGTCAAAAGTGTCGTTTTATGGTAATATATGTTGTATCTTTAATAGACATTATACATCTGCAATGAGATCCTTCAGACAGTAACATACCATGTGGCGGAAGGGACTAATCATTTTTGATATTTCATGAGGGCTATAGTGGAAACCAATGAACGTTTTCCACAACGGAAATACTTTCACTGCAGATTTTTCTTTACTCCTTTCCGCCTCTATTAATTCAATTCCCAGTGTTTCATCTGGGCTATTATCATCACCATCGATGGGATGCTTGGTTTAAGCCATTCGCCTAATAAACCAAGAAGGCTACAACTAAGAGTGTGTGAATTTTTAGGGATCTTTGCTTTAACTCCTGTGGGTTGTGTCTCCGGGGGTCTTAACTGGTGAAAAAACACAGTTTGTGGCGTTTGTGGGAGATGGATTCCCCAGCACGATCGCACCTGCTCCCCTACCTGTTTCCAGTACTCTAACTGCCCTGCATTCCCACACCCCGTGCCAGAGATTCGCTGAAGGCGTTCCACACTTAGGCCACGCTCTAATCCTGTCCGGGAATCTAGGAGAGGATGGAATATTGAAACCACATAATGCTGTATGCATGAGCTTCAAATAGGTTTCCCTCCATCTTTCACATAGAATGGGTTTTTTCCTTTTACCTGTTCCCACCTCGGTAGAATTGTCTCTGCAATATCTTTATCCCCGGTCCATTTCTCCAACAGCTTGTTCTGCTTTAGCTTCAGGAATTTATGTCTTACAGTATTGTATATTGAGGGTATGCTCACATTCTGAATGTTCAGATCCACTCTTATCTAGAATATGTAGTCCCTCTTCATTAAACAACCTACGAAGTCTAGATAAGCAAAAACAATGGACCTTCATGACCTGTAGGAAGTGTCTGCTTTCTATATGGAATTTGTCCGTGATTTCTTGTGGGCTCAGCCATTGTTTAACCTTTGTATGCATAATATCCCCTGCTTTCCTCATGTTATCGCCTGCTTGTCCTATCGCTCTTTTGATTTCTGTTCCTTGGGGAAGTTCTGGGTGACCGAATAGTGGCATTTTGTTAGAGATCTGGAAGGGAAGGCCAAATGCCTTCCTTACTATCTTCCAGCATACGATAGTATCCTGAAGCAGTATGGAGGATTTTACATTTTGTGGGAGTTTGGCCTGTTTTGTATGTAAGAGAGCATTTAAGTCCATAGAGTTTAACCTATAATCTAGCAGAGGAAAATAAAAACCCCACAAGGGAAATGCTAAATGCTGCATATTAATGGAAACATTTTTTCTTGACTTCATATACAGCAATCAGACTGGTTCCCTGGATCAATGTTCCTTCACGCATTCAAATACCATACAGATTCTAATACCAGTCCATAACCTGTAATATTTTATTTATCGAGAAACGCATCCAGGACTTCTTACACTTGCTTAGTGAATCAGCTATTACAACATCATGTGGCACAGAGTTCCATAATTTCACTGCATAAAGAATCACCGTATGTGATGACTAAACCTTCTCTCATCATTATACACAGAACTCTTCAGCTTCCACATTTAACACTCATAAATCTTTTGTAAGTACACATACAACCCATACTGCTGCACATAAATGCACAGACAGCTAATATACATGCAGCTCTACTGCATGCCCAATACACAAATGCAAGCAACGCTACTGCACACACAATGCTGCATGCACCGTAAGTGCCCGCTTTATCTGCATGAACAGTACATACAGTATACAGTGGATATAAAAAGTCTACACATCCCTGATAAAGTGCTAGATTTTTGTGATGTAAAAAAAATCATACTAAGAAATAATTTCAGAACTTTTTCTATTTTTAATGTCACCCATAATCTGTATAAATCCATTGAGAAACAAACTGGAATCATTTTGAGGGAGAAAATAAAAATAACAAAACTAAAATAAGTGTGAATACCTTCTTATAGTTTGCCATGAAGTTGTGTTCAGAATTAGCCAATTACATTTAAACTCATGTTAAATAGTAGTGAGTACATAGCTGCCATCATTTAAATTGATTCTGATTAACCCCACATAAATTTAGCTGTTTTAGTAGGATTTTCATGACATTGTCTTAAATGCGTGTTACAGCAAAAGAATGGTCTGTAAACAGCTTACAACACGGTAAAGGTATCTCATTGTTGAAAGTTAACAGTCAGAAGAAGGGTAACATTTTTTTTCAAAGGATTATATAGATAATAGAAAAGTGAGTGGAGCGGTCCCCAAACGCAGGGCAGCGGGGTACTCGGTACCGGGTCCCTCGGTCTCGGTTCTAGGGGTGTCACGGTGGCCCGACCCGGTCCGTGGCCCTGCTAAGGGGCGCCCAAATAAAGGTGTAGGTGAGAGTTTGTCAAGTGTTCGTGACGCCACCTGTGGTATTCGGTCAGGGTGACCGACGCTGCTAGGGGTCCACTGGGGTGATGGAATGGCAGCTAGATGGTGTAACTTCCCACAGGTGAAGTATGTCCCCAGGGCTTCCCTTGATGAGTGGATGGTAATGGTGTAGGTCGCAGTAAATGACGAGGACACAGGATTGCAGTCTCTTTACCTTCTTACTGAAGGCTTCGGCATCCACAATCCAGAGCACTGCTAACAGGGCTGGCTGAGACCGGCCGGTCCAAAGGCACATCCGGAGTTCCCTTTGCAGGTGGAAATCAGTAGCCTTCCTACTAGCACCTGTGTGTTGTAGTACCGCTCTGCTGAGCACCACGGGATAGTCCTCACAACTGTCGTGTATGTTTCTGTTCTTTCTCTCCGTCCCCCAGATGGTTTGGATAGGACGCACCCGTATGATGGGATAGGCCTGGAGTTATTTTATAGGGACCCTAGAGACGCCCCTCTCCCACAATTGCCTCCGTTGTCTTCATTAGGTGTAAAGGTGAGACAGCCAACCTAGAGTTAACTGCCCTGCCGTAGTTCAAAGTAATGCGTAAAGCCTATTACTTCCTCGGCGTTCCGGCCGCCGGCTACGCACCTCAGAAGGATGTTGCCGATCTTGGGGCACGACTCCTCCTGGTTCTATCTCCTTTGTCCTGTGATCTCGTTTCTCACTTCTCCACAATATACTTCGCTTCATGTCCTTTCTTAGGATGCCGCCGCAATGAGGTGCAGGCACGGCTCCGTAACGATCTGTCTCGTGCTAGGCCACTGCCAGGATCCCACCCCTGACAGGGACCTCCCTGAGTCTTCCCAAGCAACTCTCTCACTAGATGTTACCTGGGCAAAACCCAGTCAGCTTCTCCCTAACTTCCTATCCAACTCCCAGTTTTACCAGAGTGTGAGGAGTGGCCTAATACATAGAACCTTTTGCTCCCCCTGGTGGCCGGAGTGTGAAGTGTAGTGTGTGACTGTGATACCTGGTCAGGTGAACTCCTTTAGTGCCATCAGACGTACCATCACTCCCCCTTGTGGAAGAGCGACAATACTGCAACGACCAGGACTCTGGGGCGCTGCACAAGAAGATAGTCATCAAGAAGTAGTACAACAATGACATTACTTAGAACTCGACATCCTTCAAAAATTGATGAAAAGACAAGAAGAAAATTGGTTCAAAGGGCCTATAGCAATAAGGGTTGCAGGAATTTTTGGCAAGTACTGGTTGTGTAATGCATGTGACAGCAATCTCCTGTATTCTACATACATCTGGCCTGTGGGGTAGGGTTACATCAAGGTTGAACTTTTTGGTTATGATTCCAAAAAGTATGTTTCGTGCAAAGCCAACAATACGCATCACCAAAAGAGCACCAAACCCACAGTTAAGAATGGTGGAAGAAACATTATGTTTTGAGGTTATTTTTCAGCAGCTGGATTTGGGCTTTAGCCAAGGTGGAGGAAATTATGATCAGTTTCATATATTAGTCAATTTTGCAATAAAATCTTCAGATCTCAGCAAAAAAGAAAAAGCTGAAGATGAAGCAGGATTTCACTTTTGAGTATGACAACAACCCTAAGCATACCTCCAAATCAACAAAACATTTTTTTTTTACCGGGAAACATGGAAACTATATTTCCTGTTCTTTCCCTTGTATCATCCTTCCATCAGTAAAATAGCTTGGTACCTTGTGGTTTAATTTTCTGCAATTTTGCAAGTTTCACACTGGCCAATAAGGATATTGTAGACGACTAGTGTTGAGCGATACCGTCCGATACTTGAAAGTATCGGTATCGGAAAGTATCGGCCGATACCGGCAAAGTATCGGATCCAATCCGATACCGATACCCGATACCAATACAAGTCAATGGGACTCAGGTATCGGACGGTATTCCTGATGGTTCCCAGGGTCTGAAGGAGAGGAAACTCTCCTTCAGGCCCTGGGAACCATATTAATGTGTAAAAGAAAGAATTAAAATAAAAAATATCGCTATACTCACCTGTCCGACGCAGCCGGGACCTCAGCGAGGGAACCGGCAGCGTTGTTTGTTTAAATTTCGCGCTTTTACTTGGTTACGTGAAGTCCCGGCTTGTGATTGGTCAGGGCGGCCATGTTGCCGGGACGCGGACCAATCACAGCAAGCCGTGACGAAATTACGTCACGGCTTGCTGTGATTGGTCCGCGTCCCGGCAACATGGCCGCCATTAACCAATCACAAGCCGTGACGTCACGGGAGGCTGGACATGCGCGTATTTTGAAAAGCGCGCGTGTCCAGCCTCCAGTGACGTCCCGGCTTGTGATTGGTTAATGGCGGCCATGTTGCCGGGACGTCACTGGAGGCTGGACACGCGCGCTTTTCAAAATACGCGCATGTCCAGCCTCCCGTGACGTCCCGGCTTGTGATTGGTTAATGGCGGCCATGTTGCCGGGACGTCACTGGAGGCTGGACACGCGCGCTTTTCAAAATACGCGCATGTCCAGCCTCCCGTGACGTCACGGCTTGTGATTGGTTAATGGCGGCCATGTTGCCGGGACGCGGACCAATCACAGCAAGCCGTGACGTAATTTCGTCACGGCTTGCTGTGATTGGTCCGCGTCCCGGCAACATGGCCGCCCTGACCAATCACAAGCCGTGACGTCACGGGAGGCTGGACACGCGCGCTTTTCAAAATACGCGCATGTCCAGCCTCCCGTGACGTCCCGGCTTGTGATTGGTTAATGGCGGCCATGTTGCCGGGACGTCACTGGAGGCTGGACACGCGCGCTTTTCAAAATACGCGCATGTCCAGCCTCCCGTGACGTCACGGCTTGTGATTGGTTAATGGCGGCCATGTTGCCGGGACGCGGACCAATCACAGCAAGCCGTGACGTAATTTCGTCACGGCTTGCTGTGATTGGTCCGCGTCCCGGCAACATGGCCGCCCTGACCAATCACAAGCCGGGACTTCACGTAACCAAGTAAAAGCGCGAAATTTAAACAAACAACGCTGCCGGTTCCCTCGCTGAGGTCCCGGCTGCGTCGGACAGGTGAGTATAGCGATATTTTTTATTTTAATTCTCTTTTTTACACATTATTACATTAATGTTGTTGCGATACCCGATACCCGATACCACAAAAGTATCGGATCTCGGTATCGGAAATTCCGATACAGCAAGTATCGGCCGATACCCGATACTTGCAGTATCGGAATGCTCAACACTATAGACGACGTATACATCCTGTAGTTTCGGGAAGAGTTTTTAGCTGGGTCATTATCATCGGAGGCAGGATTGCTTAGACAGGTAACACCTTTAGACACAGCTGACAACACAGTATCCACCATTCACAATAGGGGATGTCACAGCTGACCCTGCTCTCCCTCCCTACCCATTTGCAGTGACCTTTGCACACACTCATAAGATGCTTCAATAAAAAGATAGGGTCTGAGTCTGTGTATTAATGCTAATGTACATGTGGATTTACTGACTCAAAAGGAAATTTCACTCAGTCTAAAGTAGCCCCAGTGACGAGAATTAAAACTGCAAAATTTCTAATCTTTATTTTTAATAAAGATTGTGATATGGAAAAAATAACATTGACTTTTTTATTTTAAATATATTTAGCACAAAATGTCTGATTTAAAGCAATTGGTTATTTTCTGATGACATCTTTCCTTTTACTCAGGTACTATGAAAAAACCTTTCATCACTTCTAATGTAACATATTAGGAGTTGATGCACCAACCTTGTAATATGTGATTATTCATCACTTTAAATGTGTAATTCCAATTACCTGCATATGTATCAGAGATTGCTGCTGTAACCTTTGGTTTGCAAATAGTTTCTGTTCTCCGGATTTTTATATTCCCATTATGTAGTCTTTCTCTAACTGATCCTGTCTGTGGTATCTGAAACATGACTTGGTTTCCTTCTTGTGTAACCTTGTATCTTTCACTTTAAAGGGAATCTGTCACCCCAAAAATTGTATATGAGCTAAGGCCACTGCCATTAGGGGCTTGTCTACAGCATTCTGTAATGCTGTAGATAAGCCCCCGATGTAACCTGAAAGGTAAGAAAAACAGGTTATATTATACTCACCTGGGGGGGGGGCGGTCCTGGTGCGGTTCGGGTCCGGCGCCTCCCATCTTCATACGATGACGTCCTCTTCTTGTCTTCCTGCCGCAGCTCCGGTGCAGGCGTACTTTGCCCTGTTGAGGGCAGAGCAAAGTACTGCAGTGCATAGGCGCCGGGAAAGGTCAGAGAGGCCCGGCTCCTGTGCACTGCAGTACTTTGCTCAGGGCAGACAAAGTACACCTGCGCCAGAGCCACGGCAGCAAGACAAGAAGAGGACGTCATCGTATGGAGATAGGAGGTGCCGGACCGCGACGCCCATCGGACCGGAAAGCAGCGGGACCGCCCCTGGGTGAGTATAATATAACCTGCTTTTCTTACCTTTCAGGTTACATCGGGGGCTTATCTACAGCATTACAGAATGCTGTAGATAAGCCCCTGATTCCGGTGGCTTTAGCTCATATACGATTTTTGGGGTGACAGATTCCCTTTAAGTGTGATTCCACTGTTAACTTCTGTGGAGTCCTGAAGAACTTCCTTTCTTTTCTGGTGTTCATCTCTTAGCCTCTTAGCATTAATCAGTGCACTATATGTGTCAGGCAAACTGCACAGAAATATGGCTAGAACATGGCTGTCTTTTACAGTCATGGCCAAAAGTATTGACACCCCTGCAATTCTGTCAGATAATACTCAGTTTCTTCCTGAAAATGATTGCAAACACAAATTCTTTGGTATTATTATCTTCATTTAATTTGTCTTAAATGAAAAAACACAAAAGAGAATGAAGCAAAAAGCAAAACATTGATCATTTCACACAAAACTCCAAAAATGGGCCAGACAAAAGTATTGGCACCCTCAGCCTAATACTTGGTTGCACAACCTTTAGCCAAAATAACTGCGACCAACCGCTTCCGGTAACCATCAATGAGTTTCTTACAATGCTCTGCTGGAATTTTAGACCATTCTTCTTTGGCAAACTGCTCCAGGTCCCTGATATTTGAAGGGTGCCTTCTCCAAACTGCCATTTTTAGATCTCTCCACAGGTGTTCTATGGGATTCAGGTCTGGACTCATTGCTGGCCACCTTAGAAGTCTCCAGTGCTTTCTCTCAAACCATTTTCTAGTGCTTTTGAAAAATACTTTTGGCCATGACTGTATATCCTCACCCACTGATTTCAATTGTGCAACCACTTCCACATTGCGTAATCTTCGGTTATCCCAAGACCTACTTCTCTCCTCACTTATTCGCTTCTCACCCAATTGCCCCCAAGACTTTTCGCGAATATCCCCCCAACCTCTGGAATTCTGTGCCCCAATTCGTCTGACTATCCACCACATTTGGATCCTTCAGACGGAACCTGGAAACCCATGTGTTCTAGAAAGCTTACAACCTCCAATGACCACACGGTCACCTCAACACCACTGGAGCTGCTGCAACCCCCACCGACTGTCTCCTTCCCCATCATCCTGTAGAATGTAAGCCTGCAAGGGCAGGGTCCTCTTCCCTCTGTACCAGTCTACCTTTGCTTGTTTGTCTACTGTAAGTGACATTTGTATTTTGATGTAGAGCACCATGGAATCAATGGTGCTATATAAAAAATAATAACAACTACAAAGTTTGGACTCAACTGTTCATGCAATAGTTTTTGTTGATTTTATTAGAATGTACACATTACACATTATAGACTCAAACTGAAGGCAGTAAAACCATGGAGGAACACATGTAGTAAAAAGGACTAAAGAAACAAGTGTGGAAATAAATCAGAATACGTGTTACACCTTAGATGCATCAAGGTAGTTGCCTTTCACTCTAATGACAGTTTTTCACATCCTTGGCATTCTCTCAGGCAACTTATTCAAGTAATCAACTGGAATGGCTTTTACAAAGTCTTGAAAGAGTTCCACCAGGCTGTTTTGCCTTCCCTCCATGGTCTTACTCATTCCAAACATCTCAGTTGGGTTCACGTTGGGTGATCGTGGAGTCCAGATCATCTCTTGCAGCACTCTTTTTCTTGGTCACATGGATTTGCATAGCCTAGAGGTGTGTGTTGAATCATTGTCCTTTTGCAACATAAATGAAGGTCCCACTAAGTGTAAATGTAAACCAGATAGGACGGCATGGCATATCATTGTAGAATGCTGTGGTAGCCATTTCATAAACACATGGTGGTGGTACCAAAATCTCAGATTTTGACTCCTCAGGTCACAGTACAGATTTCCCTTATCTAATGTCCAGTCCTTTGGGTTGCTTGGCCCAAGCAAGACTCTTATTCTTTTTTCACAGTTATCAGGAGTCTTGACTTTGCAGCAATTTGACCAAAAGACCTGCTTCTTTGTGTTTTTTTCTGGCTTAAAGAGAAACTGTCACTCCCTTGGACGTACCTAAGCTGTTATTATGGCACACAGATGCTAGAATACCTACGGTAAAATAGTCACCTACGCAGAAGAAACAAAAAGCCAATGCCAATAGAAGGGCAGAACAGTAATGTTGGATATCACAATTGCAGTTCGCAGGTGCGGGCAACCACTACACATCACAGGGCCCTGTGATGCTGATAGGAGGCGACAGGCATGCAAATGAAGACTGGAAGCAGAGTTTCCTTCCAGGCACCTCACGTCCTGGAGCCTGGAAGACAGGATTAACATAAAGGATTAAAGGATGATTTCTGAAGAACAAGACTGAAGAGATATGGCATACAGGTATGACTATTTTAAGTATTCTAGTACCTGTATGCCCATATTAACAGCTTAGGTACGTCCAAGGGAGTGACAGATTCCCTTTAAGTCTCAATCTACAATATACACATTCCAATAAGAACAAGGAAAACAATTGCATTAACAGAGGTGTTCAAAATTTTGACTGTTACTTTATATACTGAACTTCTTACTTGTTTACTATTGCACTCAAGTTACGGTTTTCTCTTTTTATGCCACTGTGGCCTATAACCTGCTGGTAATTTTCAACCTTAATTTGGTTGTCCAGTGAAATCAAGGTGATAAATTACCGATTGGTGGGGATCAAACCGCTGGACCAATCAGCAGAATGGGGAATTTTTATCCCAGTTACAAAATTGTGTGACAGGTCAGATGCCTGGCTGCTGCGCCACTTCATTCATTCACTATGGGGCAGTCCTTAGGTACTGAATGGAGCGGCGGTCGAGCATGTGTACTGTCGCTCCATTCTAATGATGATAAAAGTGTTCCGTTCTGCTAATCAGTTCAGGTCCCAGCAGTTGGACCCCCACAGATCAATAAGTTATCACCTATCCAAAGGTGCAGAGCACTGTGTCAGGACAGCGATCTGACAGGCAGTGCAAGAGGCTTGCCGTCGCCTGATCTCAGCAGGCACTGACAAGCCACCTCCCTGCAGGACTCGGAAGGACCCCGCGGCCATCTTGGGGGCCTGCAGGGAGGAGACAGGAGGAGACGCTCGGAACAACGCGATCACATTGTATTGGTCCGACGGTCTCAGGGAAGCACGCAGGGCTCCCTGCACGATGCTTCCCTATGCCACCGGCATGCTGCAATCTTGTTTGATCACAGTGTTCTGGGGGTTAAAGTGCCGGGAGCGATCCGTGACCGCTCCTGGCCCATAGTGCCGGATGTCAGCTGTGATAATCAGCTGACATCCGGCCGCGATCGGCCACGCTCCCCTTGTGAGCGCAGCTGATCGCATATGACGTACTATCCCATCGATGGTCATACGGGCCTGGGTCACCTCGACGGGATAGTACGTCTAATGTCTGAAAGGGATTAAGCTCAATCATCTGCATTCAAATATTGTGGGAGAATGAACTGTTTTCCTTGGGTCATACAGCAAGTGTGATCTGCATTATAATCAACATGGAGGATTACATTAAGAGAACACAAACCAGAGAGGTTGAGCTGTGCATTGCGATTGGGTCATACCAGAGGGAACTTCTCTTTATTTGAGAATTTATTGAGAATATTATTTGATGTTATCCCACATTGTATAATGTTTGGCTCAGCTTTGATCTATTGTGTGTACTATATCAAGACAAGTTGTAGGCTGTTAGGCACAGAGCGCCATTATTAATACTATAGTGCATTCATTGTTTGACATCTTACTGCCCTCTAGTGACAGTATTTCATATTATTGGATTTTCATTCATATTTTTTATATTAGTTATTTTCTTAGAGAATTGTGTGTACTTCATATGATCTGTTTCTGAGCTCATAATGTTATTACTCACTTTTCACTCATTTCAATATATTGATTGGAAAATTTTTGCCCTTTAATGGCAGTGCTTTGCATTACTTTACATGGCAACCCTTTTTATATCAGTTTTTATTCCTTTGATTCCTTATTCCTTTGAAATAATTTTTTCTATTTTTATAAACTCCTCAAACTTTTTCTCACAATTGATTTTCAATGGATTTTCCAGGCACACAGAATTTACACATTGTCAAATAAATGAGAAAGGCATTTCCTAATTTACCTGCTGTTAAAATTTGGCTTTGTTCCTGAGCTGTCACATGTGGTCACTTGACCTTCTGCCTCTTACTTCCTGCTACAGGCGGTACCGAGTACAGAGATTTCCTGTCTGTGCTTTGAACAGAACTTAAGGTACCTTCACACTAAGCGACTTTGCAACGATAACGATAGCGATCCGTGACGTTGCAGCGTCCTGGATAGCGATATCGTTGTGTTTGACACGCAGCAGCGATCTGGATCCTGCTGTGATATCGCTGGTCATTGCTGAAAGTTCAGAACTTTATTTGGTCATCAGATCGGCGTGTATCGTTGTGTTTGACAGCAAAAGCAACGATGCCAGCGATGTTTTACAATGGTAACCAGGGTAAATATCGGGTTACTAAGCGCAGGGCCGCGATATTTACCCTGGTTACCATTGTAAAAGTAAAAAAAACAAACAGTACATACTCACCTTCTGATGTCTGTCACACGTCCCCCGCCGTCCGCTTCCCGCACTGACTGTGAGCGCCGGCCGTAAAGTAAAAGCAGAGCACAGCGGTGACGTCACCGCTGTGCTTTACGGCCGGCACTCACAGTCAGTGCGGGAAGCAGACGGCGAGGGACGTGTGACAGACAGCAGAAGGTGAGTATGTACTGTTTGTTTTTTTACATTTTACACTGGTAACCAGGGTAACCATCGGGTTACTAAGCGCGGCCCTGCGCTTAGTAACCCGATGTTTACCCTGGTTACCCGGGGACCTCGGCATCGTTGGTCGCTGGAGAGCTGTCTGTGTGACAGCTCCCCAGTGACCACACAACGACTTACCAACGATCACGGCCAGGTCGTATCGCTGGTCGTGATCGTTGGTAAATCGTTTAGTGTGAAAATACCTTTAGCCTATAAGTAAAGCACAGCCCTGAATGCAGGAGGCAGGATTCAGCCAGCAGCTCTGTAGTGTGTTCTGAAGGTTGATACCTGTGATCCCATGGGAGAAAGGGAGAGCAGACCCCATAGAGCAGGGATGTCAAACTCAAATACACAGAGAACCAAAGTTAAAAACTAGTGCAAAGTCTTAGGCCAACCTTGATATTTATTAAAAAAGTGTCTACAATTGAGGAAGTTTTTCCTTATCATCAAATATAACGATGAACCTTTTGCTATAAAAGCAAGCAAAGAACATTTAAATTAATAGATCTTAGGATAAAATAAACACATAATCACAAATGGGGCATAGTGGAATAATATCATTTTTTATGTAAGAGCAGTAAAAAGCATATTGTCCACTGGCCTAATTTAAATTTGAATAAAATACCTTGAATTAATAAATAATAAAGAAAACCCCTTGAATTAAAAAATAATAAAGATTGTAAAGAATGATGCCAATAAAAGTGCCCGCAAACACAGTATGTTTCCCCCACATTGAATTCCTCCACAGTACCCTCCACACGCACTGTTTGATGACCCTACCGTACCCCCCATCAAAGTATGGTGAACCCAACTGTGATCCCAACATAGTACAAAGTGCCCAAGATAGTATTCCATACAATATAATGGGCCCCACATAGTCTTCCATACAGAATAATGGGCTCCACATAGTCCTGCATCCAGAATAACAGGCTCCACATAGTCCTCCATACAGTATAATGGGCCTCAGATTAAAAAGAGCAACTAAATACTCAGCTCTCCCCGTCCCCCTGCTCCGGTCTCGGCAGCGAGCGCACTACAGCTCTTCACTGCCCGACACCGCAGGCATGCAAAGAACGAAAACACAAAAGCGAAAATACAATACTGGTCATGAATGGGTTAATCAGCCTTAAAAATAGAAAGACCAGATTAGACTTTTGCCAAAAAACATTTAAAGAAGTCAGCCCAGTTCCAGATCCAAATCACACCACATCCTCTGTAAAACATGTAAAACATGGTGGAGGCAATTTGATGGTGTGAAGATTCATGGTTTCCAATGGCACAGGTCTCTACCGGTGGGCCATTTATATGGATACACCTAAATAAAATGGGAATGGTTGTTGATATCAACTACCTGTTTGTGGCACATTAGTAGATGGGAGGGGGAAAACTTTTCAAGATGGGTGTTGACCATGGTGGCCATTTTAAAGTTGGCCATTTTGGATACAACTTTATTTTTTTCAATGGAAAGAGGGTCATGTGACACATCAAACTTATTGAGAATTTCACAAGAAAAACAATGGTGTGCTTGGTTTCTAACGTAGCTTTATTCTTTCATGAGCTATTCACAAGTTTATGACCACTTATAAAATGTGTTCAAAGTGCTGCCCTTTGTGTTGGATTGTCAATGCAACCCTCTTCTCCCACTCTTGATGCACTGATAGCAACACCGCAGAAGAAATGCTAGCACAGGCTTCCAGTAGCTGTTGTTTTTCAGATGCGGCACATCTCGTATCTTCACAGCATAGACAATTGCCTTCAGATGACCCCAAAGATAAAAGTCTAAGGGGGTCACATCGGGAGACCTTGGTGGCCATTCAACTGGCCCATGACGACCAATCCACTTTCCAGGAAACTGTTCATGTAGGAATGCTCGGACCTGACACCCAAGATGGTGCACCACCACATTATGGGTGTTTATTGATGATGTGACTGAAGACAGAAACAGCTGGATGAATTCTGAAGTGTACAGGGCTATACTTTCTGTTCTGATTCATCCAAATTTAGCAAGGTTGATTGTAAGGCGCTTCACAGTACAGATGGACAATGACCCAAAACATACTGCTGAAGCTACCCAAGATACTATTTTTAAGGCAAAGACGTGGAATATTCTGCAATGGCTGAGTCAGTCACCAGATCTAAAGCCCATCAAGCATGCATTTCACATGGTTATGAGAAAACTTAAGGTAGAAAGACCCACAAACAAGCAACAACTGAACTCAGCTGCAGTAAAGGCCTAGCAAAGCTTCAGAAAGGAGGAACCCAGCGTTTGGTGATGTTCATGGTTTCCAGACTTTTATTCTCTTCTCTACAAAGCACTAAAATGATTTTTTTCTTTATTGTAAAGTTCATTTGTCCAATTACTTTTGAGCCACTGAAATGAGGCTTTGTAGAAAAATTGTTGCAATTCCTAAACGTTTAACAGGATATTTTTGTTCAACTCCTTTAATTAAACCTGATATTATACACTTCAACTGTATCTCAGTTGTTTCATGTTAAATCAAAAATAGTGGCATGCAGAGCCGAAATCATGAAGATTTGGACACTGTCCAAATATTTCTGGTCCTAACTGTAATTTCATACATGTTCATGATGTTGAGATCAGAGCTCTGTGCTTACCATTTGATCACTCCCAGGACTCGTGTTCTTCTTAAAGGGAACCTGTCACCTGAATTTGGCTGACCAGTTTTGGGTCATATGGGCAGGGTTTTCGGGTGTTTGATTCACCCTTTCCTTAGGGTACCGTTACACTAAACGATTTACCAACGATCACGACCAGCGATACGACCTGGCCGTGATCGTTGGTAAGTCGTTGTGTGGTCGCTGGGGAGCTGTCACACAGACAGCTCTCCAGCGACCAACGATGCCGAAGTCCCCGGGTAACCAGGGTAAACATCGGGTTACTAAGCGCAGGGCCGCGCTTAGTAACCCGATGTTTACCCTGGTTACCATCGTAAATGTAAAAAAAAAAAAACAGTACATACTCACATTCCGGTGTCCGTCAGGTCCCTCGCCGTCTGCTTCCTGCACTGACTGTGAGCGCCGGCCGGCCTTAAAGTAAAAGCAGAGTCACCGCTGTGCCCTGCTTTCCGGCCGGCGCTCACAGTCAGTGCGGGAAGCAGACGGCAGGGGACCTGACGGACACCGGAATGTGAGTATGTACTGTTTTTTTTTTTTACATTTACGATGGTAACCAGGGTAAACATCGGGTTACTAAGCGCGGCCCTGCACTTAGTAACCCGATGTTTACCCTGGTTACAAGCGAACGCATTGTTGGATCGGTGTCACACACACCGATCCAACGATGACAGCGGGAGATCCAGCGACGAAAGAAAGTTCCAAACGATCTGCTACGACGTACGATTCTCAGCGGGGTCCCTGATCGCTGCTGCGTGTCAGACACAGCGATATCGTATGGATATCGCTGGAACGTCACGGATCGTGCCGTCGTAGCGACCAAAGTGCCACTGTGAGACGGTACTCTTACCCGCTGGCTGCATGCTGGCCGCAATATTGGATTGAAGTTCATTCTCTGTCCTCCGGAGTACACGCCTACGCAAGGCAGTATTGCCGCAATATAAATTTGGAGTCAACCAGATGCTCCCCTGATAGTATTGTATGATATATAAGTATCTGATGTATTACTCAGCATGGACAGTTTTTAAACTTAGCAAATCACTTTATTAGGGTATTTGTCTTCATTCTGTGAAAAGAATAATTAATGTAAGTGGCTTCCAAACCCCTGCATTACCCCAGTCTGTCTGACTGCCTTCAGCTGTACTGATATCAGAACATACTCATTTGAAGTATAGATGATGGCAGTAAAAGGGAGTCATGTAGTAGAAGTTTATTGTTTCATTCTGTACTGCGAGTGAAATTGGGCATGACATTCCATGTCTAAGGCGTCAAAAAATGTGTACCTAAAGCACCAGAGTGAGTTTGCACGACATTGGGCTATGAGGCAGAAATCCAGTTTTAGAAGTTCCATCAACCTCATGCCACATGCTATCATGGTGCAGAGCAAGAATGCAATAGAGACTGAAATGGAGGTATATCCTCTTCAGATACCTGTTTTTGTATTTGACGCAATGATAGTCAAAGATTGGTCTAGAGACCACGTGGGCAATGCCATGAAGAGGCCGAGGGAACATCACACTGATACAGGGATTATGGTGTGGGGCGGCATAATATACAGTAGCCCGATCCTCTAGTCTTCCTTCTAGGTACACTAACAGTTCGACATATGATTTGGTGGTGGAACCAGTAGTATGGTAATTTCTCCAAAGTTTCCTAGGAGCCATTTTTCAACATGGCAAAGGTTGCATGTTGCTTGTATTACTGTAAGCAGCCAGCATGGCTAAACATGCTCAAACGTGCTACTCTGGCTTGCTGCATTTCCAGTCTTGTATCCCAGTCTATTGAAGTTTGGAATTTCCATAATTGTACTAACCTGGGACATAATTAGTTGGCAATTGCAAAGGGAGCTGCCAGCAGTGGATCTTGATTATTTCCATGTCTAAGTGCAGTCAGCATAGCAGAACAGTCCTCATTCTGATAGAACACATACCTATTTTAGTCTATGGGGTTCTCCACATGTCTGTGTTTTCACAGTCCACCCAAAAAAAAAAATCAACAGTGTCACAGATGGAAATTACTCATTACTCAATTATATGGGTCATTGAAAATCCTTAAAAATCATGTACAGCACACATACAGGTGCTTCTCACAAAATTAGAATATAATAAAAAAGTTAATTTATTTCAGTTCTCCCACACAAAAAGTGAAACTCATATTATATAGAGTCATTACAAACAGAGTGATCTATTTCAAGTGTTTATTTATGTTAATGTTGATAATTATGGCTTACAGCCATTGAAAACCCTGAAGCCATTATCTCAGTAAATTAGAATACTTTATAACACTAGCTTGAAAAATGATTTTAAAATCCGAAATGTTGGCCTACTGAAATGTCTGTTCAGTAAATGCAATCAATACTTGGTCGGGGCTCTTTTTGCATCAATTACTGCATCAATGCGGCATGGCATGGAGGCGATCAGTCTGTGGCACTGCTGAGGTGTTATGGAAGCCCAGGTTGCTTTGATAGCAGCCTTCAGCTCCTCTGTATTTTTGGGTCTGGTGTCTCCCATCTTCCTCTTGACAATACCCCATAGATTCTGTATGGGGTTAAGGTCAGGCGACTTTGCTGGCCAATCAAGCACAGTGATACTGTTGTTTTTAACCAGGTATTGGTAATTTTGGCAGTGTGGACTGGTGCCAAATCCTGCTGGAGTATGAAATTTCCATCTCCAAAAAGCTTGTCGGCAGAGGGAAGCATGAAGTGCTATAAAATTTCCTGGTAAACGGCTGTGATGACTTTGGTCTTGATGAAACACAGTGGACCTACACCAGCAGATGACATTGCTCCCCAAACCATCACTGATTGTGTGAACTTCACACTAAACCGCAAGCAGCTTGGATTGTGTGCCTTTCCACTCTTCCTCCAGACACTGGGACCTTGATTTCCAAATGAAACGCAAAATTTACTTTAATCTGAAAACAACATCTTGGACCACTAAGCAACAGTCCAGTTCTTTTTCTCCTTGGCCCAGGTAAGACATTTCTGGCGTTGTCTATTGGTCATGAGTGGCTTGACAGAAAGATGCGACACTTGTAGGCAATGTCCTGGATACCTCTGTGTGGTGGCTCTTGAAGCAATGACTCCAGCAGCAGTCCACTCCTTGTGAATTGCCCCCAAATTTTTCAATGGCCTTTTCTTAACAATCCTGTCAAGGCTGTGGTTATCCCGCTTGCTTGTGCACCTTTTTCTACCTTTTTCTATGGCGAACTCAGTCGAGGGGTTCAAGAGAGGCCTGGATGTCTTCCTGGAGCAGAACAATATTGTATCATACAATTATTAGGTTCTGTAGAAGGACGTAGATCTGGGGATTTATTATGATGGAATATAGGCTGAACTGGATGGACAAATGTCTTTTTTCGGCCTTACTAACTATGTTACTATGTTACCACACTGTTTCCTTCCACGCAACTTTCCATTAATATGCTTGAATACATCACTCTGTAAGCAGCCAACTTCTTAAGCAATGACCTTTTGTGGCTTACCCTCCTTGTAGAGTGTGTCAATGACTGCCTTCTGGCCGTCTGTCAAGTCAGCAGTCTTCCCCATGATTGTGGAGCCTACTAAAACAGACTAAGGGACCTTTTTAAACGCTTAGGAAGCCTTTTTAAGGTGTTATTTTGTAAATTATTCTAATTTACTGAGATAATGACTTTTGGGTTTTCATTGGCTGTGAGCCATATACATCAACATTAACAGAAATAAACACTTGAAATAGATCACTCTGTTTGTAATGACTCTATATAATATATGAGTTTCACTTTTTGTATTGAAGAACTGAAATCAATTTACTTTTTGATGATATTCTAATTTTGTGAGAAGCACCTGTATGTAAAACCTCTCGTATGCAAAATGATGAAAAACTGATGGTAAAAACTGACAAACTGACCAAACACTGATGAAACTCGGATCCAACACGCTGATGAAATTCGTTATGTGAAAAATGACTGATGTCTGAATAAGGCCTGGAGATCAGAAAATTGTATTTCATGTCTATATACCGTATTTTCCGGCGTATAAGACGACTGGGCGTATAAGACGACCCCCCAACTTTACCAGTTAAAATATAAAATCTTCTTAAAAGTCGGGGGTCTTCTTATACACCCTATGTCGTCTTATAGGGCCGGTGAATATGTGCCTTTTGGGGGGGGGGGAGTGATCCTGATGACGAGGGGGCGTCTCACAGGAAAGTGAGTATCCCCCATTACCTTATCGTAGCGGTGCAGCGTGGGGGTGTCAGTGCTGGGAGTGGCGGCGGCGGCTGCTGTGCTCTGGTGCGGCGGCTGCTGTGCTCTGGTGCGGCGGCTCCTCTTCTGTGTGGGGCCTCTGTGCTGTGAGGTGGCGGCGGCAGCGGCGTATCTTTATCCAGTTGGGGCTCCTCCGGCATCTCCTTAGCCCTGGAGGCCCCGCCGCAACTCCATGAGTGCAATGCAGCGGCCATTTTCCCGGAGGCAGCTCAATAGGTGCGATGCGGTGGCCTCCGGGAAAATGGCCGCTGCTCAGATTCAGATCTCGTCCCGAAATCTCGGGACACGAGATCTGAATCTGAGCAGCGGCCATTTTCCCGGAGGCCACCACATTGCACCGATGGAGTTGCGGCGGGGCCTCCAGGGCTAAGGAGATGCCGGAGGAGCCCCAACTGGATAAAGATACGCCGCTGCCGCCGCCACCTCACAGCACAGAGGCCCCACACAGAAGAGGAGCCGCCGCACCAGAACACAGCAGCTGCCGCCGCTCCCAGCACTGACACCCCCACGCTGCACCGCTATTATAAGGTAATGGGGATTACTCACTTTCCTGTGAGACGCCCCCTCGTCATCAGGATCACTCCCCCTCCCCACCCACCATATACACCGGCGTACAAGTCGATTCCCGGCGTATAAGACGACCCCCGACTTTTAAGAAGATTTTCGGGGGTTAAAAAGTCGTCTTATACGCCGGAAAATACGGTATCTACATTTTGTTTTTAACATTTTGTATTTCTTTATCTTTTGTGTTGTAAATGGAACATCTTTATCTATGTCTTATTCAGTTCCCACAAACCATTGGAGGATAGAGTGTGATGACAGATTATTTTAATCTCTTGGTGCTTTACAGAAGAACGTCTGCGTCAGGAACCACGAGTGTGGATAGAGCTCAGAAGCTATTCGGAAGCTATGATGGGTTACCATGGCAGCTCAGGACCTGCTGAGTGCCCCCATGGCTGATATCTTGATACTCTGAGACTGAGCTTCATAGGAGACCATCTTTTACACCATATACGTTAAACGTGTTGTATTGCAGTATATAATACAAGCCATCAGATAATCACAAGTTCAAGTCCCTTGAAGCGGTTGTCCAGTCCAAATCGATAAATCTACAAGTCACTCTGTGTGACTGCAGACTTATGAATCCCCCCAGCGCATGCAGTGTGTGCTACAGGGATTTGCTGGTTTCAGGCTAGGGACTGAAGGGTATGTATGCGTTATACAGTTAGGTCCATATATATTTGGACAGAGACAACATTTTTCTCATTTTGGTTATAGACATTACCACAATTTAATTTTAAACAAAACAATTCAGATGCAGTTGAAGTTCAGACTTTTAGCTTTCATTTGAGGGTATCCATATTAAAATTGGATGAAGAGTTTAGGAGTTTCAGGTTGAAATGTTTTTTAAAGGGACCAAAAGTAATTGGACAATTGACTCCAAGGCTATTTCATGGGCAGGTGTGGGCAATCCCTTCATTATGTCATTCTCAACTAAGCAGATAAAAGGCCTGGAGTTGATTTGAGGTGTGGTGCTTGCATTTGGAAGGTTTTCCTATGAAGTAAACATGCGGTCAAAAGTGCTCTCCATGAAGGTGAAACAAGCCATCCTTAAGCTGTGAAAATAGAGAAAAAACCCATCCGAGAAATTGCTACAATATTAGGAGTGGCAAAATGTACAGTTTGGTACATCCTGAGAAGGAAAGAAAGCATTGGTGATCTCATCAATGCAAAAAGACCTGGGCGCCCACGGAAGACAACAGTGGTGGGTTGTTGTGAATTTACCTTTTGGCTCCCTCTAGTGGCTACTAGGGATTTGACTCTGGGTATGTCATTCATCCCTTGTATGCTCACCTGGGTCGTTAGGTCAGGGCTGTTGCTATATAAGCTCCCTGGACCTTCAGTTCAATGCCTGGCAACGTTGATATCAGAGCTAATCTGTAGTGCTCTTGTCTTCTGATCCTGGTTCCTGCGTGATTAAGCTAAGTCTGCTTTTTTGCTTTTTGCTATTTGTTTTTGTTTGCATTTCTGTCCAGCTTGTGTATAATCTGTATCCTGACCTTGCTGGAAGCTCTAGGGTGGCTGGTGTTCTCCCCCCGGGCCGTTAGACGGTTCGGGGGTTCTTGAATCTCCAGTGTGGATTTTTGATAGGGTTTTTGTTGACCATATAAGTTATCTTACTACATTCTGCTATTAGTAAGTGGGCCTCTCTTTGCTATACCTAGTTCATCTCTGTGTTTGTCATTTCCTCTTACCTCACCGTTATTATTTGTGGGGGGCTTGTATCCTACTTTTGGGGTCCTTTCTCTGGAGGCAAGAGAGGTCTTTATTTTCCTCTTCTAGGGGTAGTTAGCTCTCCGGCTGGCGCGAGACATCTAGCGACCAACGTAGGCATGTTCCCCGGCTACTTCTAGTGTTGGCGTTAGGAGTAGATATATGGTCAACCCAGTTACCACTGCCCTATGAGCTGGATTTTTGTACTTCGCAGACTGGCTGATATCTCTGAGACCCTCGCTATTGGGGTCATAACAGTTTGCCAGGCCAGTATTAAATGTTAAATGCATTGCAGAAGCGGGATTATAAGAAAGAAAGTTCTGAGTTTTTTTTTCTCTCTCTCATTTTTTTTTCTTTTCCCCTTTACCTCTGAGTGGCTTGTGATTGCTGCAGACATGAATGTCCAGACCTTGATTACAAGTGTGGACCAGCTTGCTGCTCGTGTGCAGGGCATACAAGATTATGTTATCAGAAATCCTATGTCAGAACCTAAGATACCGATTCCTGAACTGTTTTCCGGAGACAGATTTAAGTTTAGAAATTTCAGGAATAATTGTAAATTGTTTTTGTCCCTGAGACCCTGTTCCTCTGGAGACTCCGCTCAGCAAGTGAAAATTGTTATTTCTTTTTTACGGGGCGACCCTCAGGATTGGGCTTTCTCGCTGGCGCCAGGAGATCCGGCATTGGCTGATATTGATGCGTTTTTTCTGGCGCTCGGTTTGCTTTATGAGGAACCCAATCTTGAGATTCAGGCTGAAAAAGCCTTGCTGGCTATGTCTCAGGGCCAGGACGAGGCTGAAGTGTATTGCCAAAAATTTCGGAAATGGTCCGTGCTGACCCAGTGGAACGAGTGTGCATTGGCTGCAAATTTTAGAAATGGCCTTTCTGAAGCCATTAAGAATGTGATGGTGGGTTTTCCCATTCCCACAGGTCTGAATGATTCCATGGCCCTGGCAATTCAAATTGACCGGCGGTTGCGGGAGCGCAAAACCGCAAATTCCCTCATGGTGTTATCTGAACAGGCACCTGATTTAATGCAATGTGATAGAATCCTGACTAGAAATGAGCGGAAAATTCATAGACGCCAGAATGGCTTGTGTTACTACTGTGGTGATTCTACACAAGTTATCTCAGCATGCTCTAAGCGTCTTACTAAGGTTGTTAGTCCTGTCGCCATTGGTAATTTGCAACCTAAGTTTATTCTATCTGTAACTTTGATTTGCTCACTGTCATCGTATCCTGTCATGGCGTTTGTGGATTCAGGTGCTGCCCTGAGTCTTATGGATCTGTCATTTGCCAAGCGCTGCGGTTTTGTTCTTGAGCCATTAGAAAATCCTATCCCTCTTAGGGGTATTGATGCTACGCCATTGGCAGAAAATAAACCGCAGTTTTGGACACAGGTTACCATGTGCATGACTCCTGAACATCGGGAGGTGATACGTTTTCTTGTTCTGCATAAAATGCATGATTTGGTTGTTTTGGGGTTGCCATGGTTACAGACCCATAATCCAGTCTTGGACTGGAAGGCAATGTCAGTTTCAAGTTGGGGCTGTCATGGAATTCATGGAGATTCCCTGCCCGTGTCTATTGCTACTTCTACGCCTTCGGAAGTTCCGGCGTATTTATCTGATTATCAGGATGTCTTCAGCGAGTCTAGGTCAAGTGCATTGCCTCCTCATAGGGAATGTGACTGTGCAATAGATTTGATTCCAGGCAGTAAGTTTCCTAAGGGAAGACTGTTTAATCTGTCGGTACCTGAACATACCGCGATGCGTTCATATATCAAGGAGTCTCTGGAGAAGGGGCATATCCGTCCTTCTTCTTCCCCTCTTGGTGCGGGATTCTTTTTTGTGGCCAAAAAGGACGGATCTTTGAGGCCTTGTATTGACTATCGGCTTTTAAATAAGATCACTGTCAAATTTCAGTATCCTTTGCCGCTGTTGTCAGACTTGTTTGCCCGGATTAAAGGTGCCAAGTGGTTCACCAAGATAGACCTTCGTGGTGCGTACAACCTTGTGCGCATTAAGCAAGGAGATGAATGGAAAACCGCATTCAATACGCCCGAAGGTCATTTTGAGTACTTGGTGATGCCATTTGGGCTCTCTAATGCACCTTCAGTTTTTCAGTCCTTTATGCATGACATCTTCCGGAAGTATCTGGATAAATTTTTGATCGTTTATCTGGATGATATTCTGGTTTTTTCTGATGATTGGGACTCGCATGTGGAGCAGGTCAGGATGGTTTTCAAGATTTTGCGTGAAAATTCTTTGTTTGTTAAAGGCTCAAAGTGTCTCTTTGGTGTACAGAAGGTTGCCTTTTTGGGGTTCATTTTTTCCCCTTCTGCTGTGGAGATGGACCCAGTCAAGGTCCGAGCTATTCATGATTGGACTCAACCCTCGTCAGTTAAGAGTCTTCAGAAGTTCTTGGGTTTTGCTAACTTCTACCGTCGTTTTATCGCTAATTTTTCTAGCGTTGTTAAACCGTTGACGGATATGACCAAGAAAGGCTCTGATGTGGCTAACTGGGCTCCTGCTGCCGTGGAGGCTTTCCAAGAGTTGAAACGCCGGTTTACTTCTGTGCCTGTTTTGTGCCAGCCTGACATCTCACTTCCCTTTCAGGTTGAGGTGGATGCTTCGGAGATTGGGGCAGGGGCCGTTTTGTCGCAGAGAGGCCCTGGTTGCTCTACTGTCATGATTCTCAATGGCGAGAGAACATAGCCCAGCATATATGAGAACTAGCTCTTGGAAGATGGAAACTATACTGACCATGAACTAAACCTGCCGCACAACTAGAAGTGGCCGGGTAGCATGCCTACGTTTTTTAACCCTAGATGCCCAGCGCCAGCCGGAGAACTACCTAATCCTAGCAGAGGAAAAGACAGTCCTGGCTCACCTCTAGAGAAATTTTCCCAAAAGGCAGACAGAGGCCCCCACATATATTGGCGGTGATTTGAGATGAAATGACAAACGTAGTATGAAAATAGGTTTAGCAAAATCGAGGTCCGCTTTCTAGATAGCAGGAAGACAGAAAGGACACTTTCATGGTCAGCAGAAAACCCTATCAAAAACACCATCCAGAAATTCCTTTAAGACTCTAGCATTAACTCATAACACCAGAGTGGCAATTTCCGATCACAAGAGCTTTCCAGACACAGTAACGAAACAGCAGCTGTGAACAGGAACAAAATGCAAAAACACACAAGGACAAAAGTCCAACTTAGCTGGGAGTTGTCTAGTAGCAGGAACAAGCACAGAAGGCTTCTGATTACATTGTTGACCGGCAAGAAACTGACAGAGGAGCAAGGTTATATAGCGACTCCCACATCCTGATAGGAGCAGGTGAACAGAGGGGATGATGCACACAAGTTCAATTCCACAAGTGGCCACCGGGGGAGCCCAGAATCCAATTTCACAACAGTACCCCCCCCTCAAGGAGGGGGCACCGAACCCTCACCAGAACCACCAGGGCGATCAGGATGAGCCCTATGAAAGGCACGGACAAGATCAGAGGCATGAACATCAGAGGCAGTGACCCAAGAATTATCCTCCTGACCGTATCCCTTCCATTTGACCAGATACTGGAGTCTCCGTCTGGAAACACGAGAGTCTAAGATCTTTTCCACAACGTACTCCAACTCACCCTCAACCAACACCGGAGCAGGAGGCTCAACGGAAGGCACAACCGGTACCTCATACCTGCGCAACAATGACCGATGAAAAACATTATGAATCGAAAAGGATGCAGGGAGGTCCAAACGGAAGGACACAGGGTTAAGAATCTCCAATATCTTGTACGGGCCGATGAACCGAGGCTTAAACTTAGGAGAAGAAACCCTCATAGGGACAAAACGAGAAGACAACCACACCAAGTCCCCAACACAAAGCCGAGGACCAACACGACGACGGCGGTTGGCAAAAAGCTGAGTCTTCTCCTGGGACAACTTCAAATTGTCCACCACCTGCCCCCAAATCTGATGCAACCTCTCCACCACAGCATCCACTCCAGGACAATCCGAAGATTCCACTTGACCGGAGGAAAATCGAGGATGAAACCCCAAATTACAGAAAAACGGGGACACCAAGGTGGCAGAGCTGGCTCGATTATTGAGGGCGAACTCCGCCAAAGGCAAAAAAGCAACCCAATCATCCTGATCCGCAGACACAAAACACCTCAAATATGTCTCCAAGGTCTGATTAGTCCGCTCGGTCTGGCCATTAGTCTGAGGATGGAAAGCAGACGAAAAAGACAAATCTATGCCCATCCTAGCACAGAATGCCCGCCAAAATCTAGACACGAATTGGGTCCCTCTGTCAGAAACGATATTCTCAGGAATACCATGCAAACGAACAACATTTTGAAAAAACAGAGGAACCAACTCGGAAGAAGAAGGCAACTTAGGCAAGGGAACCAGATGGACCATCTTAGAGAAACGGTCACACACCACCCAGATGACAGACATCTTCTGAGAAACAGGAAGATCCGAAATAAAATCCATCGAGATGTGCGTCCAAGGCCTCTTCGGGATAGGCAAGGGCAACAACAATCCACTAGCCCGAGAACAACAAGGCTTGGCCCGAGCACAAACGTCACAAGACTGCACAAAGCCTCGCACATCTCGTGACAGGGAAGGCCACCAGAAGGACCTTGCCACCAAATCCCTGGTGCCAAAGATTCCAGGATGACCTGCCAACGCAGAAGAATGAACCTCAGAGATGACTCTACTGGTCCAATCATCAGGAACAAACAGTCTACCAGGTGGGCAACGATCAGGTCTATCCGCCTGAAACTCCTGCAAGGCCCGCCGCAGGTCTGGAGAAACGGCAGACAATATCACTCCATCTTTAAGGATACCTGTGGGCTCAGAATTACCAGGGGAGTCAGGCTCAAAACTCCTAGAAAGGGCATCCGCCTTAACATTCTTAGAACCCGGTAGGTACGACACCACAAAATTAAACCGAGAGAAAAACAACGACCAGCGCGCCTGTCTAGGATTCAGGCGCCTGGCAGACTCAAGGTAAATTAAATTTTTGTGGTCAGTCAACACCACCACCTGATGTCTGGCCCCCTCAAGCCAGTGACGCCACTCCTCAAAAGCCCACTTCATGGCCAAAAGCTCCCGATTCCCAATATCATAATTCCGCTCGGCGGGCGAAAATTTACGGGAAAAAAAAGCACAAGGTCTCATCACGGAGCAGTCGGAACTTCTCTGCGACAACACCGCCCCAGCTCCGATTTCAGAAGCGTCGACCTCAACCTGAAAAGGAAGAGCAACATCAGGCTGACGCAACACTGGGGCGGAAGAAAAGCGGCGCTTGAGCTCCCGAAAGGCCTCCACAGCATCAGGGGACCAATCAGCAACATCAGCACCCTTCTTAGTCAAATCAGTCAATGGTTTTACAACATCAGAAAAACCAGCAATAAATCGACGATAAAAGTTAGCAAAGCCCAAAAATTTCTGAAGACTCTTAAGAGAAGAGGGTTGCGTCCAATCACCAATAGCCTGAACCTTGACAGGATCCATCTCGATGGAAGAGGGGGAAAAAATGTATCCCAAGAAAGAAATCTTTTGAACCCCAAAAACACACTTAGAACCCTTCACACACAAGGAATTAGACCGCAAAACCCGAAAAACCCTCCTGACCTGCTGGACATGAGAGTCCCAGTCATCCGAAAAAATCAGAATATCATCCAGATACACAATCATAAATTTATCCAAATAATCGCGGAAAATGTCATGCATAAAGGACTGGAAGACTGAAGGGGCATTTGAAAGACCAAAAGGCATCACCAAATACTCAAAATGGCCCTCGGGCGTATTAAATGCGGTTTTCCACTCATCCCCCTGCTTGATTCGCACCAAATTATACGCCCCACGGAGATCAATCTTAGAGAACCACTTGGCCCCCTTTATACGAGCAAACAAATCAGTAAGCAGTGGTAACGGATATTGATATTTAACCGTGATTTTATTCAAAAGTCGATAATCAATACACGGCCTCAAAGAGCCGTCTTTCTTAGACACAAAGAAAAAACCGGCTCCTAAGGGAGATGACGAAGGACGAATCTGTCCCTTTTCCAAGGACTCCTTTATATATTCTCGCATAGCAGCGTGTTCAGGCACAGACAGATTAAATAAACGACCCTTAGGGTATTTACTACCCGGGATCAAGTCTATGGCACAATCGCACTCCCGGTGCGGAGGTAGTGAACCAACCTTGGGTTCTTCAAAAACGTCACGAAAGTCAGACAAGAATTCAGGAATCTCAGAGGGAATAGATGATGAAATGGAAACCAAAGGTACGTCCCCATGAGTTCCTTTACATCCCCAGCTTAACACAGACATAGCTCTCCAGTCGAGGACTGGGTTATGAGATTGCAGCCATGGCAATCCCAGCACCAAAACATCATGTAGATTATACAGCACCAGAAAGCGAATAACCTCCTGGTGATCCGGATTAACACGCATAGTCACTTGTGTCCAGTATTGTGGTTTATTACTAGCCAATGGGGTGGAGTCAATCCCTTTCAGAGGTATCGGAGCCTCCAGTGGCTCCAAATCATACCCACAGCGTTTGGCAAAGGACCAATCCATAAGACTCAAAGCAGCGCCAGAGTCGACATAGGCGTCCGCGGTAATAGTTGACAAAGAACAAATCAGGGTCACAGATAGAATAAACTTAGACTGTAAAGTGCTAATTGAAACAGACTTGTCAGGCTTCTTAGTACGCTTAAAGCATGCTGATATAACATGAGTTGAATCACCACAATAGAAGCACAACCCATTTTTTCGTCTAAAATTCTGCCGCTCGCTTCTGGACAGAATTCTATCACATTGCATATTTTCTGGCGTTTTCTCAGTAGACACCGCCAAATGGTGCACAGGTTTGCACTCCCGCAGACGCCTATCGATCTGAATAGCCATCGTCATGGACTCATTCAGACTCGCAGGCACAGGGAACCCCACCATAACATCCTTAATGGCATCAGAGAGACCTTCTCTGAAAATCGCCGCCAGGGCGCACTCATTCCACTGAGTAAGCACAGACCATTTGCGGAATTTTTGGCAGTATGTTTCAGCTTCATCTTGCCCCTGAGACAAGGACATCAAGGCCTTTTCCGCCTGAAGCTCTAAATGAGGTTCCTCATAAAGCAACCCCAAGGCCAGAAAAAACGCATCCACATTGAGCAACGCAGGATCCCCTGGTGCCAATGCAAAAGCCCAGTCTTGAGGGTCGCCCCGGAGCAAGGAAATTACAATCCTGACCTGCTGTGCAGGGTCTCCGGCTGAGCGAGACTTCAGGGACAAAAACAATTTGCAATTATTTTTAAAATTTTGAAAGTGAGATCTATTCCCCGAGAAGAATTCAGGCAAAGGAATTCTAGGCTCAGACATAGGTGCATGAACAACAAAATCTTGCAAATTTTGTACCTTTGTGGCGAGATTATTCAAACCTGTAGCTACACTCTGAAGATCCATTTGAAACAGGTGAACACAGAGCCATTCAAGGATTAGAAGGAGAGAAAGAGAGGAAGGCTGCAGTATAGGCAGACTAGCAAGTGATTCAATTAAGAGCACACTCAGAACTAGAGGAAAAAAAAAAAAAAAAAAAAAAAAATTGTAGCAGACTTCTTTTTTCTCTCCTTTCTCAGCCAGTAATTTAAACCTTTTTTGGGCCGGTCAAACTGTCATGATTCTCAATGGCGAGAGAACATAGCCCAGCATATATGAGAACTAGCTCTTGGAAGATGGAAACTATACTGACCATGAACTAAACCTGCCGCACAACTAGAAGTGGCCGGGTAGCATGCCTACGTTTTTTAACCCTAGATGCCCAGCGCCAGCCGGAGAACTACCTAATCCTAGCAGAGGAAAAGACAGTCCTGGCTCACCTCTAGAGAAATTTTCCCAAAAGGCAGACAGAGGCCCCCACATATATTGGCGGTGATTTGAGATGAAATGACAAACGTAGTATGAAAATAGGTTTAGCAAAATCGAGGTCCGCTTTCTAGATAGCAGGAAGACAGAAAGGACACTTTCATGGTCAGCAGAAAACCCTATCAAAAACACCATCCAGAAATTCCTTTAAGACTCTAGCATTAACTCATAACACCAGAGTGGCAATTTCCGATCACAAGAGCTTTCCAGACACAGTAACGAAACAGCAGCTGTGAACAGGAACAAAATGCAAAAACACACAAGGACAAAAGTCCAACTTAGCTGGGAGTTGTCTAGTAGCAGGAACAAGCACAGAAGGCTTCTGATTACATTGTTGACCGGCAAGAAACTGACAGAGGAGCAAGGTTATATAGCGACTCCCACATCCTGATAGGAGCAGGTGAACAGAGGGGATGATGCACACAAGTTCAATTCCACAAGTGGCCACCGGGGGAGCCCAGAATCCAATTTCACAACACTCTACTATGAGACCTTGTGCCTTTTTCTCTAGGAGGTTTTCGCCAGCAGAGCGAAATTATGATGTGGGCAATCGGGAGTTGTTGGCCATGAAATGGGCATTTGAGGAGTGGCGTCATTGGCTCGAGGGTGCTAAGCATCGTGTGGTGGTCTTGACTGATCACAAAAATCTGATGTATCTCGAGTCTGCTAAACGCCTGAATCCTAGACAGGCCCGCTGGTCATTGTTTTTCTCCCGTTTTGACTTTGTGGTCTCGTATTTGCCAGGTTCTAAGAATGTGAAGGCCGATGCTCTGTCTAGGAGCTTTGTGCCTGATGCTCCTGGAGTCGCTGAACCTGTGGGTATTCTTAAGGAAGGAGTTATCTTGTCAGCTATTTCTCCAGATCTGCGACGTGTGTTGCAGAGATTTCAGGCTGGTAGGCCTGACTCTTGTCCACCTGACAGATTGTTTGTGCCTGCTAAATGGACCAACAGAGTCATTTCCGAGGTTCATTCCTCAGTGTTGGCAGGGCACCCGGGAATTTTTGGCACCAGAGATCTGGTGGCCAGGTCCTTTTGGTGGCCTTCCTTGTCAAGGGATGTGCGGTCATTTGTGCAGTCTTGTGGTACTTGTGCTCGAGCTAAGCCTTGCTGTTCACGTGCCAGCGGGTTGCTCTTGCCCTTGCCTGTCCCGAAGAGACCTTGGACACACATCTCTATGGATTTCATTTCGGATCTTCCGGTGTCTCAGGGCATGTCTGTCATCTGGGTGATATGTGATCGTTTCTCCAAGATGGTCCATCTGGTTCCTTTGCCTAAGCTGCCTTCCTCTTCTGATCTGGTTCCTGTGTTCTTCCAGAACGTGGTTCGTTTGCACGGCATTCCTGAGAATATTGTATCGGACAGAGGATCCCAGTTTGTTTCCAGGTTCTGGCGATCCTTTTGTGGTAGGATGGGCATTGAATTGTCGTTCTCGTCCGCTTTTCATCCACAGACTAACGGACAAACGGAACAAACTAATCAGACTCTGGAGGCGTATTTGAGGTGTTTTGTCTCTTCTGATCAGGATGATTGGGTGACCTTCTTGCCGTTGGCTGAATTTGCCCTTAATAATCGGGCTAGTTCTGCCACCTTGGTTTCGCCATTTTTCTGCAACTCTGGTTTCCATCCTCGTTTTTCCTCGGGACATGTGGAGCCTTCTGACTGTCCTGGAGTGGATTCTGTGGTGGATAGGTTGCAGCGGATCTGGAATCATGTGGTGGACAACTTGAAGTTGTCACAGGAGAAGGCTCAGCGTTTTGCCAACCGCCGCCGCGGTGTGGGTCCCCGACTTCGTGTTGGGGATTTGGTATGGCTGTCTTCTCGATTTGTTCCTATGAAGGTCTCCTCTCCCAAATTTAAGCCTCGATTCATTGGTCCTTACAAGATATTGGAGATCCTTAATCCTGTATCATTTCGCCTGGATCTTCCGGTGTCGTTTGCCATTCACAACGTGTTTCATAGGTCCTTGTTGCGGCGGTACGTTGTGCCTGTGGTTCCTTCTGCTGAGCCTCCTGCTCCGGTGTTGGTTGAGGGCGAGTTGGAGTACGTGGTGGAGAAGATCTTAGATTCTCGTCTCTCCAGGCGGAGGCTTCAGTACCTGGTCAAGTGGAAGGGCTATGGTCAGGAGGATAATTCCTGGGTGGTCGCCTCTGATGTACATGCGGCCGATTTAGTTTGTGCCTTTCACGCCGCTCATCCTGATCGTCCTGGTGGTCTTGGTGAGGGTTCGGTGACCCCTCACTAAGGGGGGGGTACTGTTGTGAATTTACCTTTTGGCTCCCTCTAGTGGCTACTAGGGATTTGACTCTGGGTATGTCATTCATCCCTTGTATGCTCACCTGGGTCGTTAGGTCAGGGCTGTTGCTATATAAGCTCCCTGGACCTTCAGTTCAATGCCTGGCAACGTTGATATCAGAGCTAATCTGTAGTGCTCTTGTCTTCTGATCCTGGTTCCTGCGTGATTAAGCTAAGTCTGCTTTTTTGCTTTTTGCTATTTGTTTTTGTTTGCATTTCTGTCCAGCTTGTGTATAATCTGTATCCTGACCTTGCTGGAAGCTCTAGGGTGGCTGGTGTTCTCCCCCCGGGCCGTTAGACGGTTCGGGGGTTCTTGAATCTCCAGTGTGGATTTTTGATAGGGTTTTTGTTGACCATATAAGTTATCTTACTACATTCTGCTATTAGTAAGTGGGCCTCTCTTTGCTATACCTAGTTCATCTCTGTGTTTGTCATTTCCTCTTACCTCACCGTTATTATTTGTGGGGGGCTTGTATCCTACTTTTGGGGTCCTTTCTCTGGAGGCAAGAGAGGTCTTTATTTTCCTCTTCTAGGGGTAGTTAGCTCTCCGGCTGGCGCGAGACATCTAGCGACCAACGTAGGCATGTTCCCCGGCTACTTCTAGTGTTGGCGTTAGGAGTAGATATATGGTCAACCCAGTTACCACTGCCCTATGAGCTGGATTTTTGTACTTCGCAGACTGGCTGATATCTCTGAGACCCTCGCTATTGGGGTCATAACAGTGGGTGATCGCAGAATAATCTCCATGGTGAAGAGAAACCCCTTCACCACAGCCAACCAAGTGAAGAACACTCTCCAGGAGGTCGGCGTATCAATATCCAAATCTATCATAAAGAGAAGACTGCATGAAAGTAAATACAGAGGGTTCACTGCACGGTGCAAGCCACTCATAAGTGTCAAGAATAAAAAGGCTAGACTGGACTTTGCTAAAAAACATCTAAAAAAGCCAGCACAGTTCAGGAAGAACATTCTTTGGACAGATGAAACCAAGATCAACCTCTACCAGAATGATGGAAAGAGAAAAGTATGGCGAAGGCGTGGTACAGCTCATGATCCAAAGCATACCACATCATCTGTAAAACACGGTGGAGACAGTGTGATGGCTTGGGCATGCATGGCTGCCAGTGGCACTGGGTCACTAGTGTTTATTGTTGATGTGACACAGGACAGAAGCAGCCGAATGAATTCTGAGGTATTCAGAGCCATACTGTGTGCTCAGATCCAGCCAAATGCAGCAAAACTGATTGGTCGTCGTTTCATACTACAGATGGACAATGACGCAAAACATGAAGCCAAAGCAACCCAGGAGTCTATTAAAGCAAAGAAGTGGAATATTCTTGAATGGCCAAGTCAGTCACCTGATCTCAACCCAATTGAGCATGCATTTCACTTGTTAAAGACTAAACTTCAGACAGAAAGGCCCACAAACAAACAGCAACTGAAAACCACCGCAGTGAAGGCCTGGCAGAGCATCAAAAAGGAGGAAACACAGCGTCTGGTGATGTCCATGAGTTCAAGACTTCAGGCAGTCATTGCCAACAAAGGGTTTTCAACCAAGTACTAGAAATGAACATTTTATTTAAAATTATTGAATCTGTCCAATTACTTTTGGTCCCTTTAAAAACAGGGTGGCACATATTAAGGAGCTGAAACTCCTAAAACCTTCATCCAATTTTAATGTGGATACCCTCAAATGAAAGCTGAAAGTCTGAACTTCAACTGCATCTGAATTGTTTTGTTTAAAATTCATTGTGGTAATGTCTATAACCAAAATGAGAAAAATGTTGTCTCTGTCCAAATATATATGGACCTAACTGTACATACCCTGGCCAGCGGTTGCGGCCTCACTCTCCATACACTTATATCGACTCAATACAAGTGTAAGGAGCGAGGCCATACCCACTGGCCAGGTGTATGTATAATGCATACATATCCTCCAGTTACCGGTCTGAAACTGCCGAATCCCCGCAGCACACAGTGCATGCGCTGGGAAGATTCATAAGTCTGCAGTCACACAGAGTGACTGTAGACTTATTGATTTGGACTGGACAACCGCTTCAAGGGACTTGAACTTGTGATATCTGATGGCTTGTACTATATAGTGCAATGCAACATTTTTTACAACTAAGCCTCTCATGTGTTGCCGTGCAATGATCATATCGATAACACAGGTATGTCACAAAATTTTATACCATTGGGCAGTGAAGAAAAAGTAATTCACATTTCTACTACCAAGATTGTGTGTTATCCCCAAATTTTACATTTTCACATGGGGAAATGGGTAAAAATGTCACCAAAATGTGTCCCTTAATTTCTGCTGAATGTGGAAATACCCCATATGTGGCTGTACAGTACTGCTTAGCCACACAGTGAGACTCGGAAAGGGACGGAATGCTATTTGCCTCCTGGAGCGCAGATTTTCCTAGACTAGTTTGCGGACTCCATATACAGAGCCCCTAAGTGCTTGAAAAGCAGGCTTCCCCTCAAGTGACCCCATTTTGGAAATTATACCCCTTTGGGAATTTATCTACAGGTGTAGTGATGATATTGACTCCATGGGTGTTTTCCAGAAGCAAGAAACAGTGGATGTTACTGAGTGAAAATTGCAAACCGCTGTTGTAGTGACCAGTACATTGTAATGGCCAGTATATTATTCCCAGCTCATGCTTCTGGATACACACACCCGTACATTAGGTGAGCCCTCATCACTATAGAAATGCCAAACATATGGGCACTAAATGTGGTTTAGACACACTGGTGCTCAGAGTGGAGGGGGACATTTAGATTTGGAAGTGAAGAATTTGCTGAATTTCTTTTGAGAGGCAACAGCCATTTCACTTTTCCTGAGCCTATGTACTACCAGTAACATGGAAGCCCGATATATTTCCGTTAACAGATGACGGACCTGAGTGGGGACTTGTTTTTTTTGTGGATTGAGTTGAAGCTTTCATTTGGAACATTTTACATAACATTTATGATCAAATTTATCCTGAGCTCTATGCTTTGCACTTACTTTGGGGTTTCCATCTAAATTTCATGCTTCAGATGAAACCCCTGAGGGATCCGTTCAGTATAATGAGGCAGCAGAGTTACTGTGGACTCTGGCTGGCCTTTGTTCAGCGTTGTCCTTCTTTTTAGAAAAACAGAAAACTGTAGTCGACCGTGCTTTTTAAACTTGCCTAAATAGGCAGACACCACCGGATCACAGGTTCTATGGTGTCCACAGTATCTCCATCTGCCTCATCATAGGGAATCATCCATCAGGGGTTCCGTCTGAATCATGTATTTCAGAGATTTACACTGAAATCCTGATGGAAGCGCTCAGCGCAGAGCACAGTATAAATGTGAGCTAAGCCTTACTCTGGTCTTTGGGAGGCAGAATGAAAAAAAACAATAACAGGTGGAGAATTGGTTTTATTTATTTTTTACGTTGTTCTTTGTGCGGTATACAGTAAGTAATTAGACGACTTTATTCTTTGGGATGGTGCGATTGCAGCAATACCAGATTTATATTGAGTTTTTATGTTTGGCTGCTGTCACACACTAAAAGATGCTTTTTATTGCAAAAACTAGTTTTTGCATTCCCATATTTAGACAGCTATAATTTTTCCATATTTTGTCTGACAGTTATGTGAGGTCTTGTTTTTTGCAGGATAAGTTGACGTTTTCATTGGTACCATTTTTGGGCACATGACAATTTTTTTGATCACTTTCTATTCTGATTTTTAGGCGGTACAATGAACAAAAAACTAGCAATTCAGGAATTGTTGTTTTTTTTTAATACCATTCCGCGTGTGGTAAAATTGATAAGGCATCTTTATTCATCGGGTCAGTACAATTCCAGCAATACCAGATGTATATATATATTTTTTTGTTTTGGTGCTTTTACACAGTAAAAACTATTTTATGGAAGAAATAAATATATATACAGTACCGTATTTTCCGGCGTATAAGACGACTTTTTAACCCCTAAAAATTGTCCCAAAAGTCGGGGGTCGTCTTATACGCCGGGTACGGCGTGTGCAGGGAGCGATCCTGGATGTTCCCAGGGTCTGAAGGAGAGGAAACTCTCCTTCAGGCCTTGCGATCCATATTCATGTAAAAAATAAAGAATAAAAATAAAAAATATGGATATACTCACCCCTCCGAGAAGCCTGGCTGTCACCACTGCAAGCGTCTGCCTCCGTTCCTAAGAATGCAGTGAGTGAAGGACCTTTGATGACATCACGGTTAGGTGACCGGTCACATGAGCGGTCACGGACCAATCACAAGACCGTGACGTCATCGAAGGTCCTTCACGCTCTGCAATTCTTAGGAACGGAGGCAGACGCTTGCAGCGGTGACAGCCAGGCTTCTCGGAGGGGTGAGTATATACATATTTTTTATTTTTATTCTTTATTTTTTACATGAATATGGATCCCAGGGCCTGAAGGAGAGTTTCCTCTCCTTCAGACCCTGGGAACCACACGCCGTATAAGATGACTGGGCGTATAAGATGACCGGGCGTATAAGATGACCTCCCGTCTTATACAGCAGGCATATCCCAAATTCCATATTTTATATGGAAAAGTTGGGGGTCGTCTTATACGCCCAGTCGTCTTATACACCAGAAAATACGGTATATTGCATTGCCTTATTCTGAAAGATAACTTTTTTTAGTTTTCTGCTGACACAGCTTTATGGTGGCTTGTTTTTTTCAGGACAAGATGACGTCTTCGGCGGTACCATTTTTATTTACATTTGTCTTTTTGATTGCATTTTATTGTACTTTTTGTTCAGCAGTATGATGATAAATCATAGTTTTTTCCCTATTTTTTTTTTTTTTATGGTGTTCACCGATGTGTACTGTGTATTTTTTTTTACATAAATAAATATATTTATTGGATTAATATTTTTTCTTTTTTTTGTTCTTTATATGGGTTTTTTCTTCTTACATTTTTACACTTTTTAATAACATTTTTGTAGCTTTTTTACATTGTCCCAGGATGGGACATCATCCTTATACTGACAGATCACTGATCTGATATTCTGAAATGCTTCTGCACTGCACCTCATCAGAGCAGCGTCTGACAGGCAGGGGAGGAGGCGTGTCAGCTCCTGCTTTTAGCAGGCGCTCACAAGCCACCTTCCCTGCAGGACCCTGAAGGACCCTGCAGCCATCTTGCGGCCAGGTGTCACAATGGAGACCATCAGCACAGCGCGATCGCATTGCATAGTGCTGATGGAAGCACAGAGGGATCTCCTTCCCTCTGCGATGCTCCTCGATGTCGTTGTTACTATTGACAGCATCATCAGAGTTGTTAAATGTCCGCAATCGATGCTAGCACCGAATGTGGGCATTGCTGCAGGATGTCAGCTCTAACATAGAGTTGACACTCGCATCTGATCATGAAGGCGCTCAGCGGCGGCGTACATGTACTGCGGTTTGCAAGAACGCAAGACATTAAAGTATAACAGTCGTTTTAATTTTTATTTCTTAAATCAATAGTAAACATGAAAATAAGTAATTTTGTAATATATCTTATCAGAGAAATCAGCTTCTCCTTCACTCTTTCTAAAATCTATTTTTAGTGAAAATAGACTTTCCCATTACTAAGGTAGGAATTAACAGTTTGTACTTATAAAGTTCTGTGGAGAACTGTAATTGTCATTTCAGGAGAACTTGCAGTAGCATGTCTATGTCTGTCTCTAGCGCCTCCTTCCTCCCATTTCTATAGAATTTTAAAAGCACCAACTGTAATCTCCTATCTTAGCAATGGAAAAATCTGTATACACTGATTATAGATTTTACCCATTCTGAATATGCAAATTGCCTCTTCAGAGAGGAAGGGGACTTAAACTCTAGTGCCGCCTGTTGAAAGTAGCAATCCTAAAAGTCACTATCAACCCTTTAACAAGCCTTGCCATATGATTTAGGATAAAAGCCAAACCGCTAAAGTCCTCTTGCTCTCTGAAGTGTCAATTTTCATATTTAAAGGGAACCTGTCAGCAGGATTGCTCATAGTAACCTACACAGTGTCAGGTCAGGCCTCGTTATACTGAAAAAAATTATACCTTGGTTAATGAAATCCATCTTGTGGTTGTTTCTTAATCTTTATTTTCAGTTTTGTGTTAATGAGATTCTCATGCCCTAAGGTGGGGTCGGTGTATGTGCTGCTCTGATTATACAGTATATTCATAATGCAGACTGCTGACAGGTCACTGCTCCCTCACTGACCTGCCCCATAGTTTATATAATGAATACCAGCACATACTGAATAAAAATAAAAAAGCTTCTGCAGGCAGGCGTCACCCGTGGCATCTGCGCTGCAGCATAATCGCAGGTTTACTGTGGACTTAATCTCTTTTGCTTATTTAATGGATCGTCGGGAAACAAATAGTCAATTTGAAAATGGCGCACGCCACGCCTGCACAGTAGCATCTATCGGTGTGAATAGAGATCCGATAGCTGCTATTGCGCAAAAGCCGGCAGCGCCATCTTGCTGGAGAAGAAAAAAATATTTCCTCCGCCAAGATAGCTGCTATTGCACCTTTAGGCTATGTGTAGACGCTGCGGAATGGTGTGCAGATTTTTCCACACTGATTTTGGTAAATCCGCAGGCAAAACCGCACTGCGGATTTACCGTGGAATTACCGTGGATTTACCACGGTTTTACTGTGGTTTTTGTGCGGATTCCACCTGCGGTTTTACACCTGCTGATTCCTATTGAGGAGCAGGTGTAAACCTCTGCGGAATCCGCACAAAGAATTGACATGCTGCGGAATAATGTGCACTGCGGATTTTGTTTTCCAATCCGCAGCGTGTGCGCGCATAGCGCTAGCGGATTGCGCTAACGCAATGCTTCTCTAGGGTCCGCGTTCGGCGTCCCCGCTAGCGCAGATCCCCGATCTGCACTAGCGAGGAACGGACCTCGGGCGCGCCGCGGACGCTGCAAGCAGCGTCCGAGGTCCGTCACTCAAATGACGGCACATCGCTAGCGCACGCCCAATGTGGGCGGGCGCTAGCGACGCGTTCACCATTACAGGCTATGGCGGCATTAACGGACTACGTTAACACCGCGTTATGCCGCGGTGTAACGTAGTCCGTTAAACGCGGTCACATAACGCAATGTGACCCTAGCCTTACAGAGGAAAATAATGCGTGCTGTGATTTTTTTCACACACAGATTCAGTTACTGAAAAAATAGCTTATTTGCCGTGCCACATTGAATAACATTGGTCCGAGTGCAATCCGTTTTTTTCCACAGACAGCAAACATTCCGAAAATACAGTGAACAAGGACTAAAACTAACAGGTCTAATGCCCTCATGGTCACAGGGGCTTCTCTCTCTCATGTAGAGTGTATGCTCTTATGCCCAGCAGGGTCCTATCTCTCTCTGTCTCTCCTGTATAGTGTAAGCTCTTATGATCAGCGGGGTCCTCTCTCTCATGTATAGTGTAAGCTCTTGGGTCAGTGGGGTCCTCTCTCCTTTAGAGTGTAAGCGCTTATGATCAGCGGGGTCCTCTCTCTCTCCTGTAGAGTGTAAGCTCTTATGGTCAGCAGGGTCCTTTCTCTCTCTCTCCTGTAGAGTGTACTCTGTTATGATCATTGGTGTCCTCTCTCTCTCCTGTAGAGTGTATGATCTTATGGCCAGTGTATTCTGTTATGATCAGTGGGGTCCTCTTTCTCCTGTACAGTGTAAGCTATTATGATCAGCGGAGTCCTCTCTCTCACCTGTAAAGTGTATGCTCATAGTCAGTGAGGTTCTCTCTCTCCTCTCCCGCATGTATATATTCCGAGTTTCCAAGCTTTCCAATTCTGAGATTTTTTTGGGGGAAATTTGGTGTAGTCTGCAGATTTGAATTACAAAAAATCTGATCATCTCTACTGGGCACTAAACTGACATATCTGCACACCAACTTATCCTTATTTCTGGAAAACACCTATGGTGTAAAAAAAAGTCATTGCACTAATAGATACATTTCAAACAGGTCACTTTGGGGGGTTTCTGATGATCTGTCATCTAAAGGTCAAATAGTGTTCTTTCTTTCTGAGCCCTGTCGTGTGCCCAAACAGTAGTTTCAGACCACTTATGGGGTATTGCAGCATTTTGGAGAAATTGTGAAACTAACTCTAGAATCCATTTTCTTCTATTACACCTTGTAAAAATAAAAAATTGGGAATAAAACATAATTTTAGTGGTAAAAATATAATTTTATTTTCTGTTCATGGTCAAATGGTATAAAATTCTATAAAGTACCTCTGTGTCTTCATGCTCATTGCACCCATAGATTAATTCATAGAAAGGTGTAGTTTGTGAAATGTGGTTACTTTTGAGGGGATTCTGCTGTTGTGGCACCTCCGTGGCTCTACTAATGTGATATGGCATCTGCAAAGCATTCAATCGAAATCTGCACTCTAAAATGGAACTCTTCCCTTTCAGAGCTTTTATTCGGGTGCTAAGAACAAATTGTGGAGTCCTTGTTCTCATATTACTCTTTGTTGAAACAAAATTTTGAGGCTAAAGCAACATTTTAGTGGAAAAAAATAGTTTTCATTTTCACTGCCAACTTTTATGTAATTTTGTGTTTTTCCTGTGGATCCAAGATTCTATTTACATCCCTAGATGACTTACTTGAGTGGTATACTTTCCAACTTCTGTGAGGTTCTGCTGTTTTCGCACCTCGGGGCTCTGCATCTGCAGGGTTAATAAATGTCCTGAATGTAGTTTTGAATACAGGAGGGGAGAAGTTTTTAAAACAGATCTTGTTAAAGGGTTATCTGACATGCTGATGGAAAGTAGACATGTGGGAAATGTCATTGACATCTGCCTTCAGGGCATAAAAATTAATATTTTAAAAATGGCTAATTTTTCAAAGTTTTTTTATATTTCCATAAATGAATGCAAATAATATCGACCTAAATTTACCGCAAACATGGAGTTGTCACTAAAAAAACAATCTCAGAATCACTCGGAAATTTTGAATCATTCCATAGTTATTATCACATAAAGTGACACTGGCCAGAATGAAAACATTTGGCTGATCAGGAAAGAGAAAACAGGCTTTGGTGGGAGGGGGTTAATGGTATTGGTTCTCTCTCATGGATATAATGGACCTTTTGGGCCCCCAAGACTCCAGTGCCTGGCTGCTACAGCAACTCATACACTGATGACAATTTTAATTATTACGCACAATTATGTTATATGGTATTCTTTGGATGCATCTTTTTTTCCGGAAAGCGTATCAAAAAATCATGGACCGTTAATATTTTTATGGAAACAATGGAGAAATCATAATAATATGACTGCAGTATATGAAAACATGATGAAAACAAATTTTGTATATTGTCCTTTTTTATACATAGTTATTTTTTTTATGTTCATTCATTTAAAAAGTATAAAGATATTAAGGACCTATCTTAGGAATAGGTCATTAATGCCAGAGATCAGTCGAGGTCTGATGTCCAGGATCCTCGCGATTCATCCGATTTCAGCTCCTGTGCCAACCAGATATACACAATGAATTGAGATGGAACAGCACGGCTCGATTCACTGTAGTCATCTTTGCAAATGTTATAGGAGCTAAGCTAAAGATTTCAGCAAAGACTACAGTGAACTGAGCTGTTCTGTTCCACCATTGTTCACTGCTTGCATTCTGCTGAGCCCAGAGCGCAAAACAGCTGATTGATGGGGTTGGAGGTTTCGGACAGCCATTGATTTGATAAAAATGGTATGGTTTCTAAGGTAAGTTATGAAAATGACAAGGCTAAACAAACCCTTTAAGTGCATTAAAGGGATTGTTTGGTGGAAGTGAGATATCGTCTTTCTAAAGGTTAGGTGATGGTCCGACCGCTGAGACTAACATCCATTGGCAGAATGGGAATTTTTATCACTTTTATCACCATTAAAGTGGGGCATCAGTGCCCATGCCCAACCGCTAATCAATACATTCTCTACAAGGCTGCTGGGAAAAGCAGAGCATGGAGCTTGGCAGCTCCATAGGGAATGAATAGAGTGGCGGTCAAGTAAGCATGCTCTATAATGGGGATAAAAATTCCCCATCAGCCACCAATAAGTTATCTTCTGTCCTGTGTAAAGGTGATAACTTGTTTTCAGCAGACAACCCCTTTAAAACGAATCTGTCAGTAGGATTTTGCTCAGTAAACTAAACCAAGACCGATTTAATCAACCCAGGAATCAGGGCTCATACCCATTTGTGAGAAAAAAAACGGTCCTATTTCCGGACTGAAAAAACTGACGAGTGCTATGTGAGTGTCATGCGAGTATAATGCAATTTTTAAACGCAACATTCGTATGACATCCGTATGCAATCAGTGTGCAATGTGATTTTAACATGAGATTTTACATAGAGCAATTATCTGTCATTTTCACATCCCTTTAAAACAAAGTATTCATCAAAACACACACACACACACACACACACACACACACACACACACACACACACACACATATATATTAGATAGATTGATTAAAAACCGGCAAATGATCTGCCACGCACAGTATAGAATAGAATAGGTTTTACTAGAATAGATATATAGATATATACACATAGAATATATGTCAGTGACACATATATATATATACTGTATATATGTCTTTATATTTCAAGCAGAGATAAATAGAAGAATAGCCGTTAATTCATTTGTCTGCTTCTGTAAAATCAATGCAGGAGCCGATAGGATAGGAGACATGGTTTACATACAGTAAATCCATGCAGAACAGTTAGATATATAGATGTGTGTGATCAATACAATTATTATAGTGTGTGTGCAAATTAGGGGACATGTATGTATTTAATAAAAGACTATTTTGGGGAAAAAAAATGGCGTGGGCTCCTGCGCAATTTTCTGCACCAGAGAGGAAAAGCCAGTGACTGGGGGCAGGTATTAATAGCCTAGGAAGGGACCATGGTTATTGCCCCCCCAGCCACCCCAGAAAAGGCGCATCTCTGGCGGTGAACTCTGGAGCGTGGGAAAATGCCAGTTAATTTTCCCAAGCTCAAGAGTTCACCCCGGGTCAGGCTGTGAGGTAGCGCAGCATCAGTGACGTCAGCGCTAGTCACTGATGCTGCCGCCGCAGCTTCTCATTCATCAGTCATCTACAGCCGGGGTGGTCGCATTAGCACCGCTCCCGATTGTAAACTGTATATCCCCTAGATATGGATTACAGCATGGGACTGAACGCCGGACAGGTATGGTATATTACTGGTTATTTTTTCTTTATTACAGGAGATCGAGGGCGTCACATGGATTAGCTGGATAATAAAGATGGCAAACTGTGTTTAGTGTTTTATTTAATTAAAAGACTTTATTCCGGCTGTGTCTTTATTTAACCCTTTACCAACTATAGGATTAGTAATGGATAGGTGTCTTATTGACACCTGTCCATTACTAACCCGTGCTTGATGTCACCTTTCAATACAAAGGTGACATCAACCCCACAACCACTAAAGGGCAAGTGGGAAGAGCGAGGCTAAGTGCCGGAATTGGCGCATCTTAGAGATGCATCTTTTCTGGGGGGCTAAGTGCTGATGTTTTAGCCAGGGGGGTTCAATATCCATGGTCCCTTCCTAGGCTATTAATATCAGCCTTCAGCTGTCTGCATAGCCTTTGCTGGTTATTAGTTATGGGGAAACCTCACATCATTTTTTTGGGGGGTCCCCCATTTTAATAGCCAGTAAAGGCTAAGTATATAGCTGTGAGCTGATATTAATAGCATGGGAAGCTCCATGGGTATTACCCCCTTCCCAGGCTATAAACATCTGCCGCCAGGTGCTGGTTTTCCCTCTACTGCTGTTGAAAATTGTACGGGAGCCCACACCTTTTTTTTCCAATAAATAATAATTTATTAATTAATTACATGTCCAGTAATTTGCACACACTGTACTAATTGTATTTGTCACTGACATCTATAGATCTACCTATTCTATATGTATTTACTGTATGTAATCCAGCTCTTTTATGCTTTAGGCTCCTGCAGTGATTTTACAGAAGCCGGCAGATGAATTAACGGCTTTTATTCTATCTATCTTTCAGTTCAATATAAATACATATATATATGTGTGTTACTGACATGTATATACTATATATATATATATATATATATATATATATATATATATATATATATATTCTATGTGTATATATCTATTCTATCTATTCTATTCTAACCTGTCAGTGTGATTTTACTGTAAACCGCACATGATTTACCGGCTTTTCAAAGGACACTGGTGCGTAAAAAACATGGTGTGAGTGCTGTGCGTTTTTTTTCTCGCATCCATTGACTTGCATTGGCGGATCTCGTCTGAGATACGCAGCAAATCGCAGCATGCTGCGATTTTTTTCTCAGTCCGATTTCAGCTGAGAAAAAAAATCAGATAAGATGTCACCCATTGAAAAAACATTGGTCCGAGTGCAATACGATTTTTTTATCGGATTGCACTCGTCAATATTTCTCGCAAGTGTGTATGAGCACTAATCAGGATAACGGCTTCAACCTGACAGTGTCTGTAGTTTACTGAGAACAATCCTGCTAACAGGTTCCCTTTAACTATATTTAAATCTAGTCCTCAATAAAAGCTTTCTTATTTGTTTTACACAATTATGTTATATGGTGTTATTTTAAGGTTTTATTTAGTATACATACTGAAGAATTGTTTACTTATTATATATTTAAAGAAATTAGCATTTTTATATTTAAATTTTCACGTTTTCTTAAATTTTATATCACTATTTGAAAAAGGTTCATAGAAATATAATAACATGTCTTTTTTTTCTTTTTTGCATCTTCTACTGTAGAAGTGGAACAAAGAGGTAATTTAATCTATATACTTGTGTAATATGTATCAATATCAATGTTTCATATCTATGAATTTGTGAAACTTAAGGGTATGTGCACACATTCAGTATTTGCAACTGAAAAATTTGCTGCAAATGCACTGATGTGTTGGCAGTTAAAATGCAGCATAAAATGCACGTTTATGACATGTTTTTGACGCATTTTTCCCATTCATTAGAGTAGGGGAAAAACACTGTAAAAATGGTAAAATAATTGGCATTCCGCAGATATGAAACAAAAAAATAAGCAAAGTGTGCATGAGGCTCCAGGAATCTAGTAATTCTTTCAGTTTTGTAGCAATTCTGCACAGAAAAACCATGACAAAAATGCAGCAAATACTTAATGTCTGCACATATCCCAAGGCTATGTTACCATGATGGGTATTTGGAGAGTTTTTTATGTTATTTCATGTTGCAGATTTTCTGCACCTATTAAGTAAATTAGGTTTCTTGCGTTTTTTAATTGCGTTTTTATCTCGTTTTTGACCCTGAGGTTTTCGTCTCTTAGGCCGGGGTCACACTAGCGTAGAATACGGATGAGTGCTATGCGAGAAAACACCAGTGTTAATCTATGGGGCCACTCACATTACCATTTTTTTTCTCGGGCCTTCAGCGTGCGAGTAAAATTGCAGCATGCTGCGATTTTACACGTATATCGTCCGAGTCTCTCCAATGCAAGTCTATGGGTGCAATAAAAAAATCGGACGCCACATGGACCATCAGTGTAGCTTGCGAGAAATACACAACCATTTTCCTCATTTCAGTTCATTGAGCCATGAAATTCAATGGGGAAAAGGAGTGATAAATGTAAAGCCATACGCAAGGCATACGGATGTCATAAGGATACATAGGTGCGAGAAAATCGCATTGCAAAGGCATTACACACGTGTGACCATACCAAGAACACTTGTGCGACTCTCAGCAGGGAGACTCGGACCGATTTTCCATACGGCAAGTGTGACCTCGGCCTTATTGTAATGCCATGTTTTACATAAAGCTGTTTTGTTTTTGATACTTCGTGGTATTTCTCTGTGACAAAACTTTATTGACACAGTCCTGTGTGGAGTACATGTGTTTTTAGTGAGTTTCTGCAGCAGAAACATACAAAAACCACTTGTGCGTGTTTTACTTGTGGATTTTCCACATCCATTTTATGGGGGAAATCTCCATGTAAAACTCAGTGTACCCCCAAGAGAAATTGACATGTTGTGGATATGAAACACGCACCGCGGGTCAGTTTACGCTGAGGAAAAAGAAGCACAGTAGGCATACGATTTCTATAAAGCTACTTTCCCACAATGCGTTTTTGATGTTGCAAGATTAAGTAAAATAGGTTATGTGCATTTTTTCAAAAATACGCAGCTTAAAAAACTTAACAAAGACTCTTTTTGGTAACGTAGGCTAAGGCAAACATGCACACGCTAAGTATTTGGTGAGTTTTTTACCTCAGTATTTGTAAACCAAAACCAGGAGTGGGTGATAAATACAGAAGTAGTGACTTGTTTCTGTTATACTTTTCCTCTGATTGTTCCACTCCTGGTTTTTTGCTCACAGATACTGAGGTAAAATACTGACCAAATACTCAACGTGTTGGAGGCCTAAAATGCTGTGGCCTAAAACGCTGTGTTTTTAGTGCAGTAAAAATACGCACTGCCAATAACTGACCAAAAACTCATTGTGGGAGCATAGGCTACGTGCACACGTTGAGTATTTGGTCAGTATTTTACCTCAGTGTTTATAAGCCAAAACCAGGAGTGGGTAAAAAATGCAATATTGTTCTTTTTTTCTTAACCTTTCTAACCTTTTGCATCAATTCAGCTGCATTAGGGCTTGTTTTTTGGGTGATGAGCTAAAGTTTTCATTGCTATCATTTTGGGGTACATACAGTGTTTTGATCTTAATTACATAATTTAGGGAGAGGTGCGGCCTCCGAAAAAAACAGAAATTCTGGCATTTCCATTTTGTTTTCCTGTATAATTTTCCAGTAGAGAATTAATTACCGTATGTTATTTTTGATATCATCATACTTTTTAGGGTATGTGAATAGCAATTTTTTCTGTTGGAAAAATGGTGGTGATTCAAATGTATGTTTTATTTCTTATTAAGTTTTGAAAACTTTCATCTTACTTTTACTTACCTTACTTTTTTTTCTCCCAAGGAGACCTGAACGTACTATGCACTGCAATATTTCAGTATTATAGTATATAGTACAGTTAACAATTTTCTATGATACTTCAATATTTCAGTATTGTAGTATGTAGTGAAATTAATGATCTTCTATAAAGTCCAGCCTAGAGGTACAAACATGATGGCAGCCTTCAGTAGGCCTCTGGCTACCATGGTAACCCATTAGCACCCGATGATCACATTGTGGTGGTGGCAGATAGGCATCTGAACGGGCATTCCACTGGGATTGCAATACTTAAATGCCACTGTTATAGTTTAAGAGTGCCATTAAAGTGGTTACAGATCAACAGGATGTTTCTTCAGAGTCTTCTCAGGGGTGTGTGCACTTTCCAATCACAGCTCGGCAGTGTCTGAGACTGATAGATCAGCTGCCGAGCTGTGATTGGCAGTGTCTGTGAAGAAAGGGTGAAAGCACACACCTCTAGAGAAGTCTTTGAAGAAACATTCAGTTGGTCTGCAATCAGAGATTTCACATGCTGCACTCCAAAAGCAACAAATGTGAATATCTATGCAATGGAGTGACGCAGCACCAAAAGGGAAAGAGAGGCAGAATTAGGAGAGCGCAGGAATTTTAACTCAGTTCTTTTGAGCAAGTGATAGGTCCTCTTTAAGTGTAAAAAATTGTTAAATAGAAGTAAAGATATAAATCATTATTAAGAAACAAGCATACAAATAAATAAGAAAATAATAAATGTGTAAAAAATAAAAATAGAAAAAATACTCCAAGAATATAAAATATATATATATATATATATAAGCACACACATATTCTCCAGAAGCCACCTTTATGAGGAGCATCCATCATGACACAGGCAAATGTTACATGGTCTTCTTAACACCCTTGTAATATTGTGAATTAGCTCAACTACATCAACATTTGAACAGTCACAATATTTTATCTCTATGATGATTCAGCTATGATGTCCCTTAACATCTTTAAGCACATTTAACACACATATTAATATCTTTATGCACATTAGCGTGAAAGGATTAAACCCTGTTATTGTATTTTGTTAAAGTAATTATATTAATATATAAAAAGTACAAAGAAATTTGCCCCTTTTTATGGATTTTTTTGCTACATGTAAAATATTTTTTTTTTAAATAAATTCTAAAACATGTTTTCTATTACATTCAGGGATTTACGTATATCATCATTTTGAATATTAAAATAAAGGTTTTACGCACACACACACACACACACACACACACACACACACACACACACACACACACACACACACACGATCAATATGTTTGTATGAGCTTGAGACTCCCAGAATAATGGTACCCAAAAACATTTTTCAACTCAAACCAAATATAGCAAAAGCAGGGATATTCATTCTGTCATAAAATTTACATATACAATATACAGTGTATATATATATATATTTTGAGGAAAAAAATAGGAAAAAACTTTTTTTAATAAATTGGTGGGGCGTCTTATAATCCATGCGTCTTATTACTTACCAGGGGTTGTCGTTGCTGGAGGCAGGAGTGAAGCATTGCTACAGGCTGGGATGAGGGGGTCTGCAGGGGGGCTCCTGTGCTGCAGGCTGGGATGAGGGGGTCTGCAGAGGGGCTCCTGTGCTGCAGGCTGGGATGAGGGGCTCTGCAGGGGGGCTCCGGTGCTGAATGGGGGCTCCGGTGCTGCAGGGCTGTCTCCGGTGCGGCAGGGCTGTCTCCGGTGCGGCAGGGCTGTCTCCGGTGCTGCAGGGCTGTCTCCGGTGCTGCGGGGGCTCTGCCGACATTTTGTGAAAGGCCAGAGCACCTGGCAGTTCGTCCATGCTTTCCTGTGCTGTGGACTTCGGAAAATGGCCGCCGGGAGGCGGCGCATGCGCAGATGGAGTTCTTGGGACCAAGATCTCAAGAGATGAGATCTCAGCGCTGAAATCTCATCTCCCGAGATTCCGGCGGCCATTTTCCCGGAGTCAGTCATACAGGAAAGCCTGGACGAACTGCCGGGGGGGTCTGGTCTTTCATAAAATGTCGCTAGAGCCCCCGTAGCACCGAAGCCTCCAGCATCACCCGGGGCAGCAGCGGGTGGCAGCGGTGGCGGGCGGCAGCGGCGGTGGACACCCCCTCATCCCAGCCTGTAATGGTAAGCGGTATATCTGCTTTGTAAGATGCACCCCCATTTCCCCCCCAAATTTGGGGGAAATAAAGTGCGTCTTACAAAGCGGAAAATACAGTATATACTACCGTTCAAAGGTTTAGGGTCACCCAGACAATTTTGTGTTTTCCATGAAAACTCATACTTTTATTAATCAAATGAGTTGCCAAGTGAATTGAAAATCTAGTCCAGACATTGACAAGGTTCGAAAAAAAGTTTTTTATTTGAAATAATAATTTTCTCCTTCAAACTTTTCTTTCGTCAAAGAATGCTCCCTTTGCAGCAATTACAGCATTGCAGACCTTTGGCATTCTAGCAGTTAATTTGCTGAGGTAATCTGGAGAAATTTCACCCCATGCTTCTAGAAGCCCCTCCCACAAGTTGGCTTGATGGGCACTTTTTGCGTACCACACGGTCAAGCTGCACCCACAACAGCTCAATAGGGTTGAGATCTGGTGACTGCGCTGGCCACTCCATTATAGATAGAATACCAGCTGCCTACTTCTTCCCTAAATAGTTCTTGCATAATTTGGAGGTGTGCTTTGGGTCATTGTCCTGTTGTAGGATGAAATTAGCTCCAATCAAGCGCTGTCCACAGGGTACGGCATGACGTTGCAAAATGGAGTGATAGCCTTCCTTATTCAAAATCCTGTTTACCTTGTACAAATCTCCCACTTTACCAGCACCAAAGCCACCCCAGACAATCACAGTGCCTCCACCATTCTTGACAGATGGCGTCAGGCACTCTTCCAGCATCTTTTCAGTTGTTCTGCGTCTCAAAAGGTTCTTCTGTGTGATCCAAAAACCTCAAACTTGGATTCGTCTGTCAATAACACTTTTTTCCAATCTTCCTCTGTCTAATGTCTGTGTTCTTTTGCCCATATTAATCTTTTCCTTTTATTAGCCAGTCTCAAATATGGCTTTTCCTTTGCCACTCTGCCCTGAAGGCCAGCATCCCGGAGTCGCCTCTTCACTATAGACATTGGCACTGGCATTTTGCTTGTACTATTTAATGAAGCTGCCAGTTAGGACCTGTGAGGCATCGATTTCTCAAACTACAGACTCTAATGTACTTGTCTTGTTGCTCAGTTGTGCAGCGGGGCCTCCCACTTCTCTTTCTACTCTGGTTAGAGCCTGTTTGTGCTCTCCTCTGAAGGAAGTAGTACACACCGTTGTAGGAAATCTTCTGTTTCTTGGCAATTTCTCACATGGAAAAGCCTTCATTTCTAAGAACAAGAATAGACTGCAAAGTTTCACATGAAAGTTCTTGTTTTCTGGCCATTTTGAGAGTTTAATGGAACCAACAAATGTAATGCTCCTAATTCTCAACTAGCTCAAAGGAAGGTCAGGTTTATAGGTTCTCTAATCAGCCAAACTGTTTTCAGCTGTGCTAACATTCTTGCACAAGGGTTTTCAAGGGTATTCTGATCATCCATTAGTCTTCTTGCACTGTTAGCAAACACAAAGTACCACAAGAACACTGTAGTGATGGTTGTTGGAAATGGGCCTCTGTACACCTATGAAGATATTGCATTACAAACCAGATGTTTGCAGCTATACTAGTCATTTACCATGTTAACAATGTATAGAGTGTATTTCTGAATCATTTAATGTTAGCTTCATTGGATAAAACTGTTCTTTTCTTTCAAAAATAAGGACATTTCTAAGTGACCCTAAACTTTTGAATGGTAGTGTTTTTATATATAAAAACCAGGGCCTGTTGGCTGGTTCCACCACTGGTATCTGGGTGGATTGGTTGCATTTTGTAATTGGCCTGGCCTGCTGTGCCTGCAGGGACTGAGGTTGTTGCACGTCTCTCGCAGTCTAGAGCGTACCACCCTTTTTCGCCGATATGGCGGGTATAAGTTACTCGGTCACCGGCATTTAGGTCCCTGTCAGGGTGTCCTTCCATTACATGGGATTCCACAACCCTCCAGTTGAAAAAGATCTCGTTGATCATACCGGCTTCTTTTATAAATCCCCAGCCTCTCTGCTGGTTGAAGACCACCACTTCCCCCTGTCGCAGTGGTCCCCTTTCTGCCTGAGAGATTTTACGCATTTGGGCCTTCCCTGCCAGATTCCTCTCCTCAAAAGCAGCTTCACGAGCCAGGGATTCCTGTCTCTCCCACTCCTCCTGACGCCTGCAATGCTCCCACCAGGTAATCATGGGGATCCTGTCATGTTCTCAATGGCAAGAGAACATAGCATCAGCATATATAGGAACTAGCTCTTGGAAGATGGGAACTGAGCTGACCATGAACTAATCCTAACACACAACTAGCAGTGGCCGGGTAGCATGCCTACGTTGATTCAAGATGCCCAGCACCAGCCGGAGGACTAAATAATGCTAGCAGAGGAAAATATTAGTCCTAGCTCACCTCTAGAGAAATACCCCGAAAGGAGACAGAGGCCCCCCACATGTATTGGCGGTGAATTAAGATGAAATAACAAACGTAGTATGAAAATAGGTTTAGCAAATTTGAGGTCCACTTACTACATAGCAGAAGACAGAAAGGACACTTTCATGGTCAGCTGAAAACCCTATCAAAACACCATCCAGAAATTACTTTAAAACTCTGGCATTAACTCATAACACCAGAGTGGCAATTCCTGTTCACAAGAGCTTTCCAGACACAGTAACGAAACTACAGCTGTGAACTGGAACAAAAATGCAAAAACAAACATGGACAAGAGTCCAACTTATCTAGTAGTTGTCTAGGAGCAGGAACAAGCACAGAGAGGCTTCTGATAACATTGTTGACCGGCAAGCAACTAACAGAGCAGCAAGGTTATATAGCGACTCCCACATCTTGATGGGAACAGGTGAACAGAGAAGATGAAGACACAGTTCAATACCACCAGTAGCCACCGGGGGAGCCCAGAATCCAAATTCACAACAGTACCCCCCCCTCAAGGAGGGGGCACCGAACCCTCACCAGAACCACCAGGGCGATCAGGATGGGCCCTATGAAAGGCACGAACCAAATCAGAGGCATGAACATCAGATGCATTCACCCAAGAATTATCCTCCTGGCCGTATCCCTTCCACTTGACCAGATACTGGAGTCTCCGTCTGGAAACACGAGAGTCTAAGATTTTCTCCACAACGTACTCCAACTCACCCTCAACCAACACCGGAGCAGGAGGCTCAACGGAAGGCACAACCGGTACCTCATACCTGCGCAATAATGACCGATGAAAAACGTTATGAATAGAAAAGGATGCAGGGAGGTCCAAACGGAAGGAAACAGGGTTAAGAATCTCCAATATCTTATACGGGCCGATGAACCGAGGCTTAAACTTAGGAGAAGAGACCCTCATAGGGACAAAACGAGAAGACAACCACACCAAGTCCCCAACACAAAGCCGAGGACCAACACGACGGTGGCGGTTGGCAAAAAGCTGAGTCTTCTCCTGGGACAACCTCAAATTGTCCACCACCTGCTCCCAGATCTGATGCAATCTCTCCACCACAGCATCCACTCCAGGACAATCCGAAGATTCCACCTGACCAGAGGAAAATCGAGGATGAAACCCCGAATTACAGAAAAACGGGGACACCAAAGTGGCAGAGCTGGCCCGATTATTGAGAGCAAACTCTGCCAATGGCAAAAAAGCAACCCAATCATCCTGGTCAGCAGACACAAAACACCTCAGATATGTCTCCAGGGTCTGATTAGTCCGCTCGGTCTGGCCATTCGTCTGAGGATGGAAAGCGGACGAAAAAGATAAATCTATGCCCATCCTAGCACAGAATGCCCGCCAAAATCTAGACACGAATTGGGTCCCTCTGTCAGAAATGATATTCTCAGGAATACCATGCAAACGAACAACATTTTGAAAAAACAGAGGAACCAACTCGGAAGAAGAAGGCAACTTGGGCAGAGGAACCAAATGGACCATCTTAGAGAAACGGTCACACACCACCCAGATGACAGACATCTTCTGAGAAACAGGCAGATCTGAAATAAAATCCATCGAGATGTGCGTCCAAGGCCTCTTAGGAATAGGCAAGGGCAACAATAATCCACTAGCCCGAGAACAACAAGGCTTGGCCCGAGCACAAACGTCACAAGACTGCACAAAGCCTCGCACATCTCGTGACAGGGAAGGCCACCAGAAGGACCTTGCCACCAAATCCCTGGTACCAAAAATGCCAGGATGACCTGCCAACGCAGAAGAATGAACCTCAGAGATGACTCTACTGGTCCAATCATCAGGAACAAACAGTTTATCAGGTGGGCAACGATCCGGTCTATCCGCCTGAAACTCCTGCAAGGCCCGCCGCAGGTCTGGAGAAACGGCTGACAATACCACTCCATCCTTAAGGATACCTGTGGGCTCAGAGTTACCAGTCGAGTCAGGCTCAAAACTCCTAGAAAGGGCATCCGCCTTAACATTCTTAGAACCCGGTAGGTATGACACCACAAAATTAAACCGAGAGAAAAATAATGACCAGCGCGCCTGTCTAGGATTCAGGCGCCTGGCAGTCTCAAGATAAATCAAATTTTTGTGGTCAGTCAATACCACTACCTGATGTCTGGCCCCCTCAAGCCAATGGCGCCACTCCTCAAAAGCCCACTTCATGGCCAAAAGCTCCCGATTCCCAACATCATAATTCCGCTCAGCGGGCGAAAATTTACGGGAAAAGAAGGCACAAGGCCTCATCACGGAGCAGTCAGAACTTTTCTGCGACAACACTGCCCCAGCTCCGATCTCAGAAGCGTCGACCTCAACCTGAAAAGGTAGAGCAACATCAGGCTGACGCAACACAGGGGCAGAGGAAAAACGGCGCTTAAGCTCCCGAAAGGCCTCCACAGCGTCAGGAGACCAATCAGCAACATCAGCACCCTTCTTAGTCAAATCGGTCAATGGCTTAGCAATATCCGAAAAACCAGCAATAAATCGACGATAAAAGTTAGCAAAGCCCAAAAATTTCTGAAGACTCTTAAGAGAAGAGGGCTGCGTCCAATCACAAATAGCTTGAACCTTGACAGGATCCATTTCAATGGAAGAGGGAGAAAAAATATATCCCAAAAAGGAAATCCTCTGTACCCCAAAAACACACTTAGAACCCTTCACACACAAAGAATTAGACCGCAAAACCTGGAAAACCCTCCTGACTTGCTGGACATGAGAGTCCCAGTCATCCGAAAAAATCAGAATATCATCCAGATACACAATCATAAATTTATCCAAATAATCGCGAAAAATATCATGCATAAAGGACTGGAAAACTGACGGAGCATTAGAAAGACCAAAAGGCATCACTAAATACTCAAAGTGGCCCTCGGGCGTATTAAATGCGGTCTTCCACTCATCCCCCTGCCTGATTCGCACCAAATTATACGCCCCACGAAGGTCAATCTTAGAGAACCACTTGGCCCCCTTTATGCGAGCAAACAAATCAGTCAGCAACGGCAATGGGTATTGATATTTAACAGTGATTTTGTTCAAAAGCCGATAATCGATACATGGTCTCAAAGAGCCGTCTTTTTTTGACACAAAGAAAAAAACGGCTCCTAAGGGAGATGACGATGGACGAATATGTCCCTTTTCCAAGGACTCCTTTATATATTCTCGCATAGCAGCATGTTCAGGCACAGACAGATTAAACAAACGACCCTTTGGGTATTTACTACCCGGGATTAAATCTATGGCACAATCGCACTCTCGGTGCGGAGGTAACGAACCAAGCTTGGATTCTTCAAAGACGTCACGATAGTCAGACAGGAACTCAGGAATTTCAGAGGGAATAGATGATGAAATGGAAACCACAGGTACATCCCCATGAGCCCCCTTACATCCCCAGCTCAACACAGACATAGCTCTCCAGTCGAGGACTGGGTTGTGAGATTGCAGCCAAGGCAATCCTAGCACCAAATCATCATGTAGATTATACAGCACCAGAAAGCGAATAATCTCCTGGTGATCCGGATTAATACGCATAGTTACTTGTGTCCAGTATTGTGGTTTATTATTAGCCAATGGGGTGGAGTCAATCCCCTTCAGAGGAATAGGAGTCTCCAAAGGCTCTAAATCATACCCACAGCGTTTGGCAAAGGACCAATCCATAAGACTCAAAGCGGCGCCAGAGTCGACATAGGCGTCCGTGGTAATAGATGACAAAGAGCAAATCAGGGTCACAGATAGAATAAACTTAGACGGTAAGGTGCAAATGGAAACAGATTTATCAAGCTTTTTAGTGCGCTTAGAGCATGCTGATATAACATGAGTAGAATCACCACAATAGAAACACAACCCATTTTTCCGTCTAAAATTCTGCCGCTCGCTTCGGGACAGAATTCTATCACACTGCATACTCTCTGGCGACTTCTCAGTGGACACCGCCAGATGGTGCACTGGTTTGCGCTCCCGCAAACGCCTATCGATCTGAATAGCCATTGTCATGGACTCATTCAGACCCGCAGGCACAGGGAACCCCACCATAACATCCTTAATGGCATCAGAGAGACCCTCTCTGAAAGTCGCCGCCAGGGCGCACTCATTCCACTGAGTAAGCACAGACCATTTACGGAATCTTTGGCAGTAAATTTCCGCTTCATCTTGCCCCTGAGATAGGGACATCAAAGTTTTTTCTGCCTGAAGCTCCAAATGAGGTTCGTCATAAAGCAACCCCAAGGCCAGAAAAAACGCATCCACATTGAGCAACGCAGGATCCCCTGGTGTCAATGAGAAAGCCCAGTCTTGAGGGTCGCCCCGGAGCAAGGAAATCACAATCCTGACCTGCTGTGCAGGATCTCCGGCAGAGCGAAATTTCAGGGACAAAAATAATTTGCAATTATTTCGAAAATTCTGAAACCCAGATCTATTCCCCGAGAAAAATTCCGGCAAAGGAATTCTCGGCTCAGATACAGGTGCATGACAAACAAAGTCTTGCAAATTTTGTACCTTCGTGGCGAGATTATTCAAACCTGCAGTTACACTCTGAAGATCCATTACAAACAGGTGGACACAGAGCCATTCAAAGATTAGAAGGAGAGAAAAAAAAAAAAAATCTCAGCAGACTTCCTATTTCTCTCCTTTCTCAGCCAAGGATTTTAACCCTTTAGTGGCCGGTCAAACTGTCATGTTCTCAATGGCAAGAGAACATAGCATCAGCATATATAGGAACTAGCTCTTGGAAGATGGGAACTGAGCTGACCATGAACTAATCCTAACACACAACTAGCAGTGGCCGGGTAGCATGCCTACGTTGATTCAAGATGCCCAGCACCAGCCGGAGGACTAAATAATGCTAGCAGAGGAAAATATTAGTCCTAGCTCACCTCTAGAGAAATACCCCGAAAGGAGACAGAGGCCCCCCACATGTATTGGCGGTGAATTAAGATGAAATAACAAACGTAGTATGAAAATAGGTTTAGCAAATTTGAGGTCCACTTACTACATAGCAGAAGACAGAAAGGACACTTTCATGGTCAGCTGAAAACCCTATCAAAACACCATCCAGAAATTACTTTAAAACTCTGGCATTAACTCATAACACCAGAGTGGCAATTCCTGTTCACAAGAGCTTTCCAGACACAGTAACGAAACTACAGCTGTGAACTGGAACAAAAATGCAAAAACAAACATGGACAAGAGTCCAACTTATCTAGTAGTTGTCTAGGAGCAGGAACAAGCACAGAGAGGCTTCTGATAACATTGTTGACCGGCAAGCAACTAACAGAGCAGCAAGGTTATATAGCGACTCCCACATCTTGATGGGAACAGGTGAACAGAGAAGATGAAGACACAGTTCAATACCACCAGTAGCCACCGGGGGAGCCCAGAATCCAAATTCACAACAGGATCCCCCCCGGAGCATGATCATATCCACCTCCGCAGGTCCCTCTGCGAATACCATGGGTTTCGGGGAGCTAGCCTGGGATCCACTAATTGGGATAAGTGGGGCTGTCATCTGCCTCAGGCCACTGTCGTCCCGGGGTAGCTGGTAACGTACCCCTCGAGTTGGTGGAATTGGAAAGGGGCCCAGCAGGGTTTCATCGGGCCCAGGGGTTGCTGCAGAGCTGGTGGCCGGGATACCCTCAAGGTGCGGTGGTGTGTCACCGAGGGCCTCGAAACCCTGATCGGGTGTGTATAGTGGTGGAGGGGAGTTGGGAATGTCCGTCAGGTCTTCTGCCGCTGGGGTCGTCAGGGTCATGCCCCTTACCTCTGCCAAATCGCTGCTATGCTTCCTTGGTGTCACTCTCCTTTGTTCCACGCTCCTACACGTCCACTAAACACTGTCCTTTCCTTCTTGTTCTCTCAATCCTGGAGCAGCAGCAACTCTGGCTGCACGGCCCCATACACGTCTCTCTGCCTCAGACTGCTCCAGTCTGCTGTCTGGCACTAACCAACTCACTTTCCCTCCAAGCCAGAATCTATATTAGGTAAGTTCCCCCTAAACCAGGTTTAGAGCTCCCCTTTCTGGCCTGGAGTGTGAACTTCTTGTGTGCATTGTGTTTACCTGGTGAAACAGATCTTCCTTCGCTTCCAAGCGTGACATCACTCTCCCCGTGAGGAAAGCAATGCCAGTGTAACAATCAGGACCCTGGGGTGTTACATATATATCAGTAAGGGTCTGTTCACATTTTGTGTTTTGCCTCTTAAAAAAAAAAGCATTTTACTGTCCAAGGAAAATTGATGAGATTTGTGAAATGTCATGCAGATTTTGCTTATTTTTTCCTTGCAGATGTGAAGCAGTTTCAAATCTGCAGCATGTTAATTCTTTTAATGAATGGGAAAAAAGCACAAAAAAACGCATCAAAACTCATGCACAAAGATGGCAAAAATGTGCAGCCTTTTTCCTGCAAACACAGTATTTCCAGCAGATTTTATTGCTGCGAATTCTGAACCTGTGCACATACTCTAAGACATCTGTTTTTTCACATATGTGAAAAAAAAACTGACCGATTTTCATCACTGTTTTGGATCTGATTTTATCAGTGTGTCACATTTTACTGTCAGTGTTTCATCAGTGATTATCTCGTATGCAAAAGAAAAAATCCAAAGCTTCGCCTGTCCCTTGCACTGTTAAAGGGAACCTGTCACCCTCCTCCAGGGCCTATTAAAATAAAAGAGCCACCTTCAGCAGCACTAAGGCTGCATTCTGTGAAGGTGGCTCTTATGTTTATTATCCCTAGGAACGTTGAAATAATAAGTTTTATAAATTTCCCGCCATACCGCTATTGACTCAGGGAGGTATGTTTTCTCCCCCAGTCTTAACCGCCTCGCAGCCGTCCATCATCCCCCTCTGGCCTCCAGGCGCCGCCTCCTCTCTTTGTCATGATGTCACCGGCGCCTGCACTCTGCAATCAGTTCTTGGGCATGCACCGTGCGCGCTGCCCGGGAACTTACATCAGGTGATGTAAGGATATCGCACTTGCGTGTAGCAGAGGCCCCAGATCCTGCCCCGCAGTGTGTTATGATGTATTCACACTGCGGGCTGGTAATCTGGAGCCTGGGCAGTGAGGATCTCTGTCTCCCATCTCCCAGCTCACTATGACGCTGCCGACGTATTGCAGTGGAGGAAAGAGGGGGAGGGAGATGGGGACAGGCGCAGAGATCCTCACTGTGCAGGCGCCAGATTCCCAGCCCCGTGGTGTGAATACATCATGACACACTGCGGGGCAGGATCTGAGGCCTCCACTACACGCAGGCGAGATATCCTTACATCACCTGATGTAAGTTTCCGTGCAGCGCGCACGGCGCATGCCCGAGAACTGATTGCAGAGTGCAGGGGCCTGTGACGACACGAGAAAGAGAGGAGGGGGCGCCCGGAAGCCAGAGGGGGATGATGGATGTCTGAGAGGCGGTTGAGTCAGGGGGAGAAGACATACCTCCCTGACTCAATAGAGGCATGGCGGGAAATTTAAAAAACTCGTTATTTCAGCGTTCCTAGGGATAATAAACATAAGAGCCACCTTCACAGAATGTAGCCTTAGTGCTGCTGAAGGTGGCTCTTTTACTTTAATAGGCCTTGGGGGGGGTGACAGGTTCCATTTAAAAACAAACACAATGTGGATTGCACGCAGATGATTTTCAAGGACCTATATTGTTGTTTGGATGATTTTTCTCATATGACTTAGATAAAAATAAGACATCTCTGTAATTTCTTTTGTGCACACACAGAAATGCGAACAGACTTGCGAAAAAACAAGTACATGTGAACAGCCCTATAGATTGTAACGGATACATGCAATCAAAATTTGGTGTGACAACCCTTTGCCTTAAAATCTGCATCAAAGCACCAATTCTTTTACGTATGCTTGCACACAAATTTTGAAAGAACTCAGCAGGGGAGTTGTTCCAAAGTACAGTTGGTACGGAAAGTATTCAGACCCCTTTAAATTATTTAGTCTTTGTTTCATTGCAGCGATTTGTTAAATTCAAAAAAAGTTCATTTTTTCACATTAATGTACACTCTGCACCCCATCTTGACTGAAAAAACAGAAATGTAGAAATTTTTGCAAATTTAATAAGAAAGAAAAACTGAAATATCACATGGTCATAAATATTCAGACCCTTTGCTCAGTCACTCATATTTAAGTCACATGCTGTCCATGTCCTTGTGATCCTCCTGGAGATGGTTATACTTCTTCATTGGAGTCCAGCTATGTTTAATTAAACTGATAGGACTTGATTTGGAAAGGCACACACCTATCTATATAAGACTTCACAGTTCACAGTATATGTCAGACCAAATGAGAATCATGAGGTCAAAGGAACTAGCTAAGGAGCTCAGAGACAGAATTGTGGCAAGGCACAGATCTGGCCAAGGTTACAACAGAATTTCTGCAGTACTCAAGGTTCCTAAGAACACAGTGGCCTCCATAATCCTTCCATAATTGAAGTAGTTTGGGACCACCAGAAGTCTTCCTAGACCTGGCCGTCCAGCCAAACTGAGCAATCGTGGGAGAATAGCCTTGGTGAGAGAGGTAAAGAAGAACCCCAAGAACACTGTGGCTGAGCTCCAGAGATGCAGTAGGGAGATGGGAGAATATTCAACAAAGTCAACTATCACCGCAGCCTTTCACCAGTCGGGCCTTTATGGCTGAGTGGCCTGATGGAAGCCTCTCCTCAGTGCAAGACATATGAAATCCCGCATAGAGTTTGCTTAAAATTACATGAAGGACTCCCAGACTATGAGAAATACACACGCTTACAGGCCTTGGCATGCTATCAATCTATAATTATGGGGGTAGGACCAGTGTGATGATCCCTTGTAAAGGCCTAGTAAACGCATTTTTATTGTGTTGCCAATGTGATTTCCAGACCGATCCCCCGACTAGCATTACATTCAAGACAAAAGCAGAACTCATCACTGGAGAGAATAGATTTCCATTCCAGCCTCCATTGCCATCTTGCTTTGCACTATGATAGCCTTTGAGTGCGGTGTCGTGAGGTCAATGGATCTCCTGTCTCATCTTCCAATATTATGCAAACACCTTCTGAGGGTTTGTGTAAACGCTGATGCCTTATGCTTGATATCTGACATCCAATTTCACTTACAGTAAAGAATGGATCACTACACGCCAGACTTATAATCTGAAGATCCGCCTACGCTGAGTTTCTCATCTGTGCACCTTTCCTGTTATTACAGTTTGTCATTGCTCTCCGAATTACTGGGACACGCAACGTTAAACAGTGCTGATCTCTTGACCTATGCGTGTAGCAATCTGTCGGCGTGATAAACCAGTTTATCTCAGTTCAAGGATTCTGTTTCTCTCTGTTTGAGAAAAGTGGTGATAACTGGCACATCAATGAGCAGAAGGCAGTGCCCAATTATCTTACAAGATTTTTAAGGTTTCATGTGGCTAAAAAAAATGCTTTCAATCTGAATTTTATGACTCTCCCACATGCGTAATATTTGAGTTATGCAAAATAATACTCGGCACTCAAGAGGATTGCATCGAACAGAAGGATTTGTTTATTCGGTAACCTTTATAATTGACGTTTCGGTCCTAACACTTGTGCCTTCATCAGAACTGACTAACACCAGAGAGGGGAGAACACTGCTGCTTGAGCGCTGCTGTGTGTGACTTACGTCGTTAGAATATGTTGCTCTCATTGATTGGATTGATTGAAGTTAGGTGGTTCAAATTTGCAGACTTCTTCAATTCTATATTTTTTATTTTTCTTAAATACATAAATAGCATTGTGACTATCTTTAAATACTGTAAAAATATAACCTTAAAACATGTTAGAATTGCATTTTTTTCAGCATTTAATCCTACTTTGAATTTATTTACTATTTTTCAGTACATTAGGCCCAATTCATTAAAGCTTTTACTCCAGAGTTCTGGAATAAAAAGCTTTGAAAAGTGGCTAAATTTTGGCGCAATATTAGGTTACGCTACAATTTTGCAATTTCTTCCGGTCTTACGCCATTTTTGTCCAGCTCCTGCTTGTCAAATACATATCGAGCTGCTGTGTCCCTTGTTCCACAAAACTTACTCCTATCCCCGACTAGAGTAATGTTTGTGGCGTGTTGTACATATAGGGCAACATCACTTTTCAAACTCAACAGATTAATTGAGAGGCATTTGCATCATAATGAAGCAAGCCTTCTCATCAAGACCAGCAGTGAAAATGCCAGTCTTGATTAATCAGGGCCCTTGTGTGCAAAAATGTATGGTATTATTTAAAACTACAACTTGTCCTGTAAAAAACAAGTCCTATGATATGTCAATGGAAAAATAAAAAAACATGATAACTTTTGGAAGAAGTGGATGGAAAAATACTAACCATAAATGTGAAAATTGGCTGTGGATGGGGTGTCTAAGCTTGGGACCAAAGTCTGCAGGAACTCTGTGTCACTGCAGACTGCTGAATTGTGACAGTGTGCAGAGTAAGAATCATATAATGTTAGAGTTGGAAGGGACCTCCAGGGTTATTGTGTCCAACCCCCTGCTTAATGCAGGATTCACTAAATCATCTCAGACAGATGTCTGTTCAGCCCCTGTTTGAAGACTTCCATTGAAGGAGAACAACCTGTTCCACTCATTGATCACCCTAACTGTCAAAATATTTTTTCTAATATCTAATCTGTATCTTCTCCCTTTCAGTTTCATTCCATTGCTTCTTGTGTTTCCAAATGCAAATGAGAATAAGGAGGATCCCTCTACACTGCAACATCCCTTCAGATATTTGTAGACAACTATTAAGTCTCCTCTTAGCCTTGTGGTACCCTGTTTGAAACACTCTTCCAATTGGATGTGCAACCATTTATTACCACTGTTTGAGTACAATCCCTGAGCCAGTTATGAATCCACCTAACCGTAGACGTGTCAGTCCCATATTGGTCATTTTGTCAATAAGGATATTTTGAGATACTTTATCAAATACTTTGATGAAATTGAGATATATTATATCTCCCGCATTTCCCTGATCCACCCAGTCAGAAATTCCATCATGGAAGGAAATTAGATTAGTCTGGCATGACTTTTTTGTTACAAACCCATGCTGGCTCTGATTACTTACTGTATTCTTATCCAAGTACTTACATACATGCTGTTTAATAATTTGTTCAAAGATCTTTCCTGGTATTGAAGTAAGATCATTGGCCTGTGATTTCCTGGATTCATTTTCTTTCCTTTTTGAAGATACAGACAACATTTGCCCGTCTCCAGTCTTCTGGGACCTCTTAGTGGTTCTGTAATTTCCTCTGCTATGTCTTACAGTACAGTTCGCTAGGATATAATTCATCTAGACCATGAGATTTAAATTAATTTCAATTAGCTAAGTGTTCCTTCACCATCTCTCTGTTTATAGAAAGCGTGGATTCTTTTATTCCTTCAGTAGTACAGTGATCAGTTGATTTTACATTTGCTTTAGAGAAAACAGGTGCAAAATCGGAATGGCCTGCTCAACATAATTTTTAACAACTTCACCCTTTTTGTCCTATTAAAATCCTATAGCATCTTTGACTTTTCTTTTGCTTTTGCTTCTTTTACCCCCCAAATCCATTTTGATTGCTTTTGGTCTCCCTTGCGAGCCTCATTTCATTACTGGTCTTAGCTCTTCTAACGCTTGCCCTGCATTCCCTGCAGACAGCATTATATTTTTCTTTAGATATGTCCCCTCTTTCCATTTAATATACAATCCTTTTTTCCTTTTTATCAAGTGTTTATTTTCTGTGTTCATTCATCCTCGTCTCCTTAAATGCTTCCAATTCTTCATTCTTTTCAGGATTGTTACTGATTGTGAAGTGAGAATTTTATTTAGCAAAATCAACCATCCTTCTTGGAAATTTCTGTCCTTTAGAGCATCCATCCATTGAATATTTCCTACCCTCTTTCTGAGTTCATTAAAATCTGCCTTTCTGAAGTTTAACATTGAAGTCTGAGTCCTCGCAGGTCTTCCTCCTCTTGTAATCCAAAATTTGGAAATAGCATGATCGCTGACCCATAAATTCCCAGTCACTATTTCATCCTCAACCATTTCCTCCCTGTTGGTAAGAATTAGGTCCAAGATGATAGATCCTCTTGTTCTTTCTTCTACCTTTTGAAAGATAAAGTTGTCAGCAAGAGGAGATAAGAATTTTCTGAGTACATTGCTTTTGCCTGAGAGATTCCAAACAAATGTCTGTATAGTTAAAATCTCCCATCATCACTATGTTGTACTGTTTTGAGAACAAAGAAATCTGATATAAAAAGAGTTCATCCATGTCTTCAGGCTGTCCAGTAGCCTATAGTAAACACCTACAATAGTGTCCTTTCTGTTCTTCTCTTCTTACATTCCTACCCAAACAGTTTCTACAGAGCTACCATTCTCTAAAGGTTGGATCTCTATGGAGATATGCACTGCCCTAACATACAATAAAACACCTCCTCCCTTCTTTTTAAGCCTGTTTCTTATAAATAAGTTATAGCCTCCAAGGTTTGTATTCCATTCATGTGTATCATCCCACCAGGTTTCAGTGATGCCCATGACATCATATCTCTATTCCTTGCTCCCTCTCTATTCCTTTGTTTCCCATGCTCTGTGTATTTGTATAGACACATTTTAGTTTGTAGTCGTTTTCTCTTGTTCCTCTATTTTCATTCAGAATTTGTTGTCTTTGTTCTTTATTTCCACGTCTAACAGCAGATTTCTCAACAAAATTCATTAGCTGCATATTTTTTCTGGCCGTATATTTCCCATCCTATATTGCTGTAGTTTACAGTTCTCCTGATGAGTGTAGAAGGCGTTTATCAAATATTTGGTTTCCGTCTTTTTGTCAGATGCAACTCACCTCTAGCAAGCAGTCCATCATACAAGTAATTCACTTCATGGTCAAGAATCCCAAAGCATTGCTGACAGCACCATCTATGAAGCCAGTTGTTCAACCGGAAGAGTCCGTTCAAACTCCTTATTCCTTGTCAATCCACTGGGAGGATGGATGAGGTGACGACATGCGCTCCCTGTTCCTTCACTTTTTGCATATACAGTGGTAAAAATAAGTATTTGATGCATTGCTGTTTTTGCAAGTTTTCCCACCTACAAAGAATGGAGAGGTCTGTAATTTTTATCGGAGATTCACTTCAACTGTGAGAGGCAGAATCTAAAAATAAAAAAGCTGAAAATCACAATGTAGGATTTTTAAATAAAGGAACTGCATTTTATTGCATGAAATAAGTATTTGATCACCTACCAACCAGCAAGAATTCTGCCTTTCACAGACCTGTTAGTTTTTCTTTAAGAAGCCATCCTACTCTGCACTCAATACCTGTATTAATTGCATCTGTTTGAACTCATTACCTGTATAAAAGACAACTGTCCACACACTCAATCAATCACACTTCTACCTCTTCACCATAGTCAAGACCAAAGAGCTATCTCAGGACACCAGGGATAAAATTATAGAACTGCACAAGCCTGGGATGGGATACAGGAGAATAGGCAAGCAGCTTGGTGAGAAGCCAACAACTGTTGGCACAATATTAGAAAAAGGAAGAAACGCACGATGACTATAAATCTTCGTCAGTCTGGGGCTCCATGCAAAATCTCGTCTAGTGGGGTAAGGATGATTCTGAGAAAGGTCCAGAATCAGCACAGAACTCCATGGTAGGACCTGAAGAGAGCTGGGATCACAGTCTCAAACATTGCCAATGGTAACACACTATGCTGTCAAGGAGTAAAATCTTGCAGGTCATGCAAGGTTCCCCTGCTCACACCAGCATATATGTCCACTTGAAGTTTGCAAATGACCATCTGGATGATCCAGAGGAGGCATGGGAGAAAATCATATGGTCAGATGAGATCAAAATAGAACTTTTTTGTATCAACTTCACTCACCGTGATTGGAGGTGGAAGAAGGATGAGTAGAACCCTAAGAACACTGTCGAAACCATGAAGCATGATGGGGGAAACATCATACTTTGGGGGTGCTTTTCTTCAAAGAGGACAGAACGACTGCACCGTATTGAAGGGAGGATGGATGGGGTCATGTATTGCGAGGTGTTGGCCAACAATTTTCTTCCTTCAGTAAGAACATTGAAGATGGGTCGTGGCTGGGCCTTCCAGCATGCCAATGACCCTAAACACACAGCCAGGGAAAATAAGGAGTGGCTCCATAAGAAGCATTTCAAGGTTCTGGAGTGGCCTAGCCAGTTTCCAGACCTGAACCCAATAGAAAATCTTTGGAAGGAGCTGAAACGCAATGTTCCCCAGTGACAGCCCCGAAACCTGAAAGATCTGGATGAGGAGTGTGTGCAAACTTGGTCAAGAACTACAGGAAACGTCTGACCTCTCTAACTGCAAACTAAGGTTATTGTACCAAATATTAAGTTCTGCTTTTCTATTGTATCAAATACTTATTTCATGCAATAAAATGCAAATTAATTATGTGAAATTCATAAAATGTGATTTTCTGCATTTTTTAAAGATTCTGTTTCTCACAGTTGAAGTGTGCCTACAATAAAAATTACAAACCTCTCCATTCTTTGTAGGTGGGAAAACTTGCAAAATTGGCAGCGTATCAAATAGTTATTTTCCCCACTACAGTTTCCAGGTCCTTTTTTGCTGTGTCATTTTGTTCCTGCGTGCATTAGTAGTTGTGGGTAGTCATCTGTAGAACTAAATAGTCTTGTTATCATATCAGACACATCTTTGATTCGGACATCTGGAAGATGGCACACTCCTCGTGAGGTGATTTCCAGGCAGCAGATAGCGGCTTCTGTTCCTCTCAGTAGGAAGTCCCCCATGATCACCACTCTCCTTATCTTCTTCACCACAGCACTTCTTTTACTCCCTTTAAGATGCTTCTGTTTGCTTCTTGTTGTGTTTTTTTGTGGGCAAAACACTTTAATGATTTACATCTTTGTTGTTGTCCTACATGAGAGCCTGGTAGCGGTTCTTCAGCGGTATGGGTGCTGACTACTCCTCATCCTCCTGTTTCTTTGGGTCACATGCTTCCATTTCTTTTCTTCTCCAGGTACGTTAAAAGTTGCTTCTCTTCAAACATTCTGAATATTTATTTCTACTCTGTTATTAGCTTCTGCAGGAAAGCTGAAACGTTCTTCTCATTCTGAAGAGATTCTTTTCTCTATCAAGGAAATCCTTATCTTTAATGAGCTGTAGTGTTACTATTCTTTCCTGAAGCCTTTGTACCTTTATATCTAACAGAGTCACAAGCTTGCATTTCTGGCACTTAAAGTTTGTCTTTTCCTCTGGCAAGTCTGTATACTGTACACATAGCGCGCATTGCAGTTCACCATATGGGTAATCTCCTCTATGTTGAGCAAAATGAATTATTGCCGAACTGCTGAAAAGATTGATGATTTCCTTCAAACCGCTCGATCCAGCTACACCCAAAGATTTTCAGACTCGCGGCAACTCTTCACTCTTCCCAGAATGCACTGTACATATGCAAATTACCTCCTTCAAGCTTCAATTTTAATTCTATTTCATTGCGACCAGGCAATTCTGTAACTGCATGTATTTGATTTGTATGCTAGCGGTCACAAGCCAACTTGACTCATGTAGCTTTTGTTAACTCACTTTTATGGAGAAAAGTTGAACATGTCTAGTGAGCATGTGTCTGACTGTTTGCATTGTGGAATCATGATAGCATGAGTATTTAGCTTACTTATATAGCGTCATTAATTGCACAGTGCTTTACAGACATCAGAGTACTACACACTGTCACGATTCATCAGTATACTGTCACAGAGTACTTGCAGACCTTTGTCCCAAGCCTGCACCACCCCTTTATTAAATAATAAACTGTATTTCTAAGAAACAAAAACTTGATTTTCGAGGTGAGTGCACTTTATTTAACAATTTATTCAATTTTCATATATAATAAATTTCTTCAGTATATATCTCTCTATCACTGGGATGTAGTCTGGGCTTTGCCAGAATGTCATCTCACACCCTCCAGCACAGAAGGCAGCAGACTTAACTGTGAATGACAGACTGCATTGCTGCACACAGGAGAATTTTCTGTCACTACATCTCTACATGCTGTTCTTCTTTATGGGCACATTGTTCTGGCACAAGGAGATCAAGCTGGATATACCTCTATACCTCTATGTATTAAATACACAAATAAATGAATACATGAATAAATAAATGTTGTATACAACATTTTATTCAGAAATATATTAATATAATTAATAAATATTATATTACTAGCTGAAGAGCCTGGCGTTGCCCGGGCATAGTAACTAACTGTGGTTAGTTATAACAAATTATAATGATGCACATAAAAACATTTCACATCATATATTCAACACTGACCGTTATTTGGTCAGTATTTTTACCTGAGTATTTGTAAGCTAAAACTTGGAGTAAAACAGTCAGAGGAAAAGTATATTAGAAACACGCCACCACTTCTGTATTTTTCTCCTACTCATGGTTTTGTGATTTTGGCTTATAAATACTGAGGTGAAATACTGACCAAATACTGAACATGTGAGTGTGGCCTTATACACAGCCTCCACCTGCAGCGCTTCACTCTTCTCTATACATAGCCACATACTGCAGCAGCACTTCACTTCTCTCAATTTTCCATCACGCCTCTCATTTTCCCAATCACATCTGTCATTTTCCCCCTCACATCTCTAATTTCCCCCTCACTCCTCTCATTTTCCGCCTCACACCTCTCATTTTTCCCCTCACTCCTCTTATTTTTCCCCCTCACACCTGTCATTTTGACTTCACACCTGTCATTTTCCAATCATTCCACTATTTTCCCCTCACTCCTCTCATTTTCCACTCACACCTCTTCATTTTCACCTCACACCTCTCATCTTCACCTCACACCTCTCATTTTCTCCTCTCACTCCTCTCATTTTCCGCTCACTCCTCTCATTTTCACCTCACTCCTCTCATTTTCACCTCACTCCTCTCTTCCCCTCACACGTGCACAGCAACTACCTGTTATGAGCACAGCGGTGTAATCCATGAGGCTCCTCCCTTTCCCTTGATGTCATGCCTCACAGGAGCAACTCCATTCTAGACACTACGGAGCTAGATGTGGCCTGTGCCTGTCGCGCACTGATACTCTGAAGGCAGCGGCCCTGATTGTAGCTCGCACTGGCTGGGATGTTGCAGCCGGTGAGTTTTGCAGGGTGACTTTCAAGGTGAATGTGTCTCCGCCCGTGCGCTAACAACGTGGGCCGTGTGAATGGGACTTTGTTGTGGAATGAGTGTGGCTATGTGAAGTGGGCGGGACTGTGTGGAGTGGGCATCGCTTGATACATACATACTTCACCCACACATACATATACCCAGCTTTATATGTATAGATTATTTATTCTGGAGAAGAACAGACTTCAACGGATGGAGAGGATTAATGTAAAACAATTTAATTTAATGTACAGGTATATTCAATCATTTCCTCAGGAGGAACCAAATGATCACAGCAACGTACAGGAGCAGAAGAAATTATTATGCTTCACAGACTGTCCAGGTTTCAGTTGAGGGCACAGCAGAAGTTGGGCTATAGCCTTGACCTAATGGGATGGGACATCTCCCTCAATATGAGATTGCCCCATAGGTGGTTGTGAGGTAGAATTTAGGAAAAGGTATGAAAATATGTCAACATACAGTATAGTATTATGCAGATTCACCTTTAGCTATACTTGCCAACTTTTTGAGCCATATCTGTTTAACTTTTCAGTCAGCGTAGCTATATGACTGCTTGTTTGTTATGTAATAAGTTCTATTTTTAATATTATTTTGGGGTACATAATGTGTTGAAAAACTTTCATTATTTGGTTTTACTACTTTTTTACATCTGAGGAGTTGACAGTTTAATTGGCACCACTTTGGGGTACATGTGATTTTTTATATTGCTTATTTTCTCACTTTATTCTAACTTGTAAGGAATACATTTTTACTTTAGTTCCTGTTGCAGATTTGAGCTTCAATGACCTTGATCAGTCATATAATATACAAGTGTATTCAACTTGTCAGCATAATGCTACTAGGCATTTTGTTAGACTCAGCCTCTGGCAGAGTATAATAGAAGGGCTTTGATGTCAACAATAGGGTTCATAGTTGGACCCCCTATGACCTTGACAATGCATTGAAACCACTGCTGTCAGATCCCCTGGTGGGTTGATGGGCTGACAGAAGGAGCCCCCTTGCATGATCAGTACTCACACAATCAGCATGGCATATACAGTATATTCATCATGGAGCATTTTTTAAGTGCTAATGAGGTATATATCAGCAGATTAGGGGTTAACAGCTACACCACAATTACCCCATGTCTAGTAGCAGCGTTGTAGATATAATTTTCTCACACACCTCAACCATAAACCTTATAAATTATCAGGGTAAATGAACCTACAGTGTGACTTTACAAGCCACAGCATATAATTGTATGCTCATAATTATACGAGATTGCAAATATTTGTAATTTCCACTTAGTGGCAACTTACAAGGGAAGAAAGGAATCTAATCCATCTTCTTTCCCTGTATGGATTTAGATGACTTAATGAGAGGTAATAACATGCCCGTTTTTTAATGTTATCACTTCTACCTGTCAGGGGGACATTTGCTGGTATGGGGTGCTCTCTTATATATTATGGGTAGAACTGTCTATGTTGTACTAAGTAGTTCTCCCACGCAGGGATTACAAAAGCAATGCAGACAGACACCGGCAACACGTGTAATGGCTGCAAAAACTCTAGAACAGAAGTATATGGCTAATATATAGTAATAATGACCTAACACTGATGACGCTTTGTCTGTACTTGCAATAGTGCGATAGCAAACACTTCAGCAGCTCCCCTGCTGTTTCTTTCACAATGGAGCACAGCACAGATCCCCACTACAAGGTGATAAGTCCCTCTCTTGGCAGCAATTCCCTGCAGTAGATCCTGCCTGGCCACTTGTACCCTATTGTGGCCTACTCACCTTATTATAGACTCACAGTTTCTCACACATAGACCACTGTGTCTGGATGTTTCTGGTGTGGTGATTCCTCTCAGGTTTCTGCACTTTACTTGTGCAGCAGTCCTCAACCTCAATAAGTCTCTATGTTCCTCATTGTTGTGGCAAATCTTTGCTCTTGTGGCAGCTTATCCTTGTGCTGTCCATGGATATGCTCTTCACTCACTGTTAAAAGCCTCTATAAAGCCCACAGTTTTTTTGTTCTGGTGGTTCTTGTATACAAGTGAACTAATCTATTTCACCTGGGGCAGAGCACATCAATTGCAATGCAAGTTGGGGCTTCTTGCCTGCTCGCTTTGTTCATAATTAGTCCTTAGAGAGGTGGCACTTAAATTCACAAGTTCTGCTCACTCATTACTTGCTAGATTTTTTCTTACAAATGTATTCAACTGAGCCTTCTCCCATCTTGCTTCTGCAATTTTACACAGCAAGTTCAGTGTGGTAATTGTTAAAATTACAAATGTTTGTAAAAACAAGCAAATTACCACTTACTAAAAATCATCCCTGTTCTAGACAAGGAGTGCAGGGCTTGCAAGGTCTTTGATATAGACCTTGCAAGCGCTGTTTTGATGATGACTGGATCTGGCCATGTTTAGTGCCCTTGTGGTACTCTGCGATCAACCTCTGCTTGCAGCATTTACTGTAAAAGACAATGATTATAGGCATAATAAATTCTGTGCCATAAAGGATCAATGGAGCCAAGGTGTTATGACTATTAAAAAAAGCACACGCGTTTAACATACAAATCAGGAGCAACAAATACCTGAACCAAAGTCCATATTCAGACTAGGAAAGTCCCTAATCTGACCCTGATTTGTCCCTGCCTGACCGCAGAGGTTGGTACCCTGAATATTCGCAATGGCGCCCTGACCGAACACCAACTTACCCTGCACCATCTCTATAAATAGTGTGCAATATTAAAACTATAAAAAAATAATACCTAATAATGACTATAATGACACAAAACTCTGAGGAAATGGCATTGGCCTATAAATGTTGTCACACAGTCACACAGGAAAATGGAAGACGACCTACTCAACAAACGGAAAATGTGGAAAATCTCCCAGACCCCAAAGGAAAAGAAAGGTAAGGGTCCTGGGGACGAAGACACACAACCAAACCATAGGAAAAGCAATAGAGATTAAAGTGAACCTGTCAGCAGGATTTTGCTCAGTGTGTAGTTTACATACAGTAAACTACACACAGTGTCAGGTCGGCGCCATTAAACTGATTAAAATGATATCTTGGTTGATGAAATCCTTGGTTGTTTAATCTTTACTTGTAGTTTTATCGTGCTCGGGGGCAGCCTGTGCGGTGGTCTTTATGTGGTGTTCTGCTTACTTATGCTTGTTTGTGGGCTTATGACATGTCACTGATCCCTCAGTGACCTTCCCTCTATTTTACGTACTGAATATACTGTTGTTTGAAGAAAAAAAACAACATTCACCATCCAGGCGCCGGCAGCGGCCTGTGCTGTAGCATTGTACAATATATAATATCGCCTTCCAATAGATGCTACTTCGCAGGCTCTGCTGCCGGCGCCATTTTAATAGAGAAAAGAAAATTAAGCTCCATCAGTATGGCACCGGTGACACCTGCGCAGTAGCCTTTATTGTGATTTTGCGGGAGAACAAAACATTTGGCTCCATCAAATTGTGTCGGTGGCTGCGCCTGTGCAGTAGCATCTATCACGTTCCGATAGACGCTACTGCACAGGCACCATCTTGATGGAGCTTAATTTTTTTTCTTTAGCAAAATGGCACCGGCAGCTGGGTCTATTGTAATGCAATGATGAATGTTGTTTTTTGTTTTTTTTCCAAACAGTAGTATATTTAGTATGTAAAATAGGGGGCAGGTCATTGAGGGATCAATGACCTGTCATAAGCCCTTAAGGATGAATATCTAAGCAGAGCACCACATGAAGACCCCCCCACAGACTGTCCCAAAGCATGACAATCTCAGTAACTGAAAACTGAAAATAAAGATTAAACAACAAATACAAGACGGATTTCATCAACCAAGGTATCATTTTAATCAGTATAATGGCGCCAACCTGACACTGTGTGTAGGTTACTGAGCAGTGAGCGTAATCCTGCTGATAGGTTTCCTTTAACTAGATAAATTAATCCCTAGATGAGGCACTTGAAGTATAGCCAGCAAGGATGCAGGTGTAGGGTAAGTATAAAGAGCCCCTCCAAGAAGTGATAAGACAGAACCAAATTGGAAAGCGGTAGACACCTGAATAGAAGCAAACCAACTAAAAGAAAGAAAAGACAAAAGAATCATCAGCATTTGGGCAGAAGCCAAATTGGCTGCGGCTCAGCAAAAAGGGAACCCGACCACACAGCAGCGGATCACTGGATCAAGTCCTGAAACTGGTGCATGACACAAGGATCCAAGAGATCCAGAACGTGATTTGTTGCCTATTTGTTTCAAAGTGACAACACTTTTTCTTCAGGTCAAACCACAGATCCTGAAAAAAAAGTATGATATATAAATATGATTGTTATGGAAAAGGGTATAAAGAGCAGACAAGTATTTTATTTATTTTCCCACCAGTATATGCAAAAAAGATAATAAAAAGAGTATAAAGATAACAAATAAATTAGCTGTCAAATATAACAAACTAGATGGTGGCTCGATTCTAACGCATTGGGTATTCTAGAATATGTATGTATGTATGTATGTACGTCGCGCTTAGCACAGCCACGTAGTATATAACACAGCCACATAGTATATAACTCAGACAGCCATGTAGTATATACCACAGCCACGTAGTATATAGCACAGCCACGTAGTATATAGCAGCCACATAGTATATAGCAGCCACATACTATATAGCACAGCCCACATAACACAGACAGCCACGTAGTATATAGCACAGCCACATAGTATATAACAGCCGCATAGTATATAGCAGCCACGTATGATATATCGCACAACCCATGTAATATATAGCACAGCCCACGCAGTATATAACACAGGCCACGTAGTATATAGCAGCCAGGCAGTATGTAACACAACCCACGTAATATATAGCACAGCCCACGTAGTATATAACACACATCGGGTATTCTAGAATATGTATGTATGTATGTACGTACGTTACGCTTAGCACAGTCACGTAGTATATAGCACAGCCATGTAGTATATAGCACAGCCACGTAGTATATAGCAGTCACATTGTATATAGCAGCCACATAGTATATAGCAGCCACATACTATATAGCACAGCCCACATAACACAGACAGCCACGTAGTATATAGCACAGCCACATAGTATATAACAGCCGCATAGTATATAGCAGCCACGTATGATATATCGCACAACCCACGTAATATATAGCACAGCCCACGCAGTATATAACACAGGCCACGTAGTATATAACACAGCCCACGCAGTATATAACACTGCCCACGTAGTATATAGCAGCCAGGCAGTATGTAACACAGCCCACGTAATATATAGCACAGCCCACGTAGTATATAACACACATTGGGTATTCTAGAATATGTATGTATGTACGGCGCGCTTAGCACAGCCACGTAGTATATAACACAGCCACGTAGTATATAACACAGACAGCTACGTAGTATATACCACAGCCACGTAGTATATAGCACAGCCACGTATTATATGGAAGCCACCTAGTATATAGCAGCCACATAGTATATAGCAGCCACATAGTATATAGCACAGCCCACGTAATACAGACAGCCACGTAGTATATAGCACAGCCACATAGTATATAGCAGCCACGTAGTATGTAACACAGCCCATGCAGTATATAACACTGCCCACATAGTATATAGCAGCCAGGCAGCATATAACACAGCCCACGTAATATATAGCACAGCCCACATAGTATATAACACAGGCCACGCAGTATATAACACTGCCCAAGTAGTATATAGCAGCCAGGCAGTATATAACACAGCCCACGTAGTATACAGTATAGCAGTGTAGGCACCATATCCCTGTTAGAAAAAGAATTAAAATAAAAAATAGTTATATAACTCACCCTCCGTCGTCCACCGAAGCTGTCCCAATGCTCGCGATGCGGCAGCCAGCTTCCATTCCCAGTGATGCATTGCGAAATTACCCAGATGACTTAGCGGTCTCGCGAGACCGCTAATTCATCTGGGTAATTTCACAATGCATCTCTGGGAACAGAAGCTGGCGGCAGCATCGCGCGCATCGGTGGACGTCGGAAGGTGAGAATAGCACAATTTTTTTATTTTTTTAAATTATTTTTAACAATATATCTTTTTATTATTGATGCTGCATAGCCAGCATCAATAGTAAAAAGTTGGTCCGGGATGGGGCGACACACTGGCGCTGACTGGAGGGGAGTAGGGAGGGGGCACTGACTGGAGGAGAGTAGGGAGGGGCCAATTCGCGGCCGTAAGCCTGTCGCTGATTGGTCGCGGCCTGCCAGCCGCGACCAATCAGCGACACGGGATTTCCGTTACAGACAGACAGAAAGACAGAGAAACAGACGGAATTACCCCTTAGACGATTATAGAAAAGATCTAGTTTAATATTCGAATGAGAAAAACGTACAGCTTTTTAAACAGTAGGTATGAAAACTGCAACAATGTCTGATGTTGAATTGGTAGATAATAGTAGTTTTCAAGGACATCTTATGGAAGGACAAGCTGGGTGTGCAGAGAGTTGTGGAGTGGTCTGGGTTCTTGAGGAAGAATCAATTACTACTGTCTTCTTCAGTGCTGTGATTTCCCTTGCATGGAGGAATCTAAAAGTTATGGTTCTCACAATTTTTTGAAGAGTAGTATAATAATTAAGAACTATATATACCTGGAATTGCCATAATTTTACTGCATTGGAGCATAAAGCTGCCAGGTTATATTCACCACACAGAGTAAAAATGTAACCTTAGGAACAATAGCAGCATTTTTTTTTCATCCACATAAAATGTTTTCCCAGATTTTCAGTTTATTTTACAGTAAATTGAATAGAGTAAAACCAAATTACAACTCGTCCTACAAAAAAAGTTATGACTCTTAAAGATGGAAAAAAAAGGTGAAACTGTAAAAATGAAAATTCTTGATGTCCATGTAAGAATGAAAATTGTCCAATTGTTCGTTGTCCATTTGTCCAACCTTATTGACATTCAATAGAAATTCCCAGAAAACAGAATGCAAACTTTGGTAATTGTTCATCATCCCTATAATCCAAAGTCAATTTACAGATAAACCCTTTAAGACAGATATTTTTCTTTTTTTTCCTTCCCTTGTTACAAAAGTCATAATTTTTTTCTCTTTTCTGTTGATATAACCATATGTGGATTTGATTTTTGTAGGAAAAGTTTTAATTTTGAACAAAACCATTCATTGTAGCATATAAAACATAAATCCGCCATTGCTTTTTGGGTTTTGTTTTTAGGGCGTTCATTGTATGGTAAAAGTGACAAGGCACTTGAGTATGATTATGGTGATGATAAACTCCTAAATTTTTTTATTTATAAATGTATTTTCATGGTTAAAAAAATATCAAAACCTTGTAAAAAAAAATGTTTTTTTTTCTGTCGCCATTTGCTGAGAGAACCATGGTTGCATGATAAACTGTAATTTTTGTTAATACCATTTTTGGTACATGCAACATTTTCGATGATTTAATTGCATTTTGTTAGCAAAGTGCGGTGACTGAAAAACTGCAATGCTGGAATTTTTGGCATTTAAAGTACATTGTAAATAATTAACATTTTGATTGGTGATTTTGGACATAAATATTTATTTCCACTTTTTTTCAATCACCATAGGGGTCCTGATCCTGTAGTATATATTGTAATTGCCATTAACCTATGAAGCCCTGACTGAGCTTCATAGGAGGACTAAAATGCAGCCAGGGAAGCTTTCCCCAGACTCCTGGCTGCCATCGTAAGTCATTGGCTCCCCATGATCGGTTTGTGGGGGTGGATGTCAGTTGCTGTCACAGGCAAATTCCAACTATGTAACACAGCCGACATCTGCCGCATATGGAGCGGGCTCAACTCAATTCACCCCGCAGCACCCTGTGATGAAAATGTACGTCATAGCTTGTTAAAGGGTTAAACAAGTCATAAATAAGTCGCCATCACTGCTTACAAGTCTTTGGTAAATACAGATGTATTTTTTTCATCTCTAGTACCAAAAATAGGAAATGTACCCAAAATTTCACTTTCTTTTGCTTGCAAAAAATGAGCCCTCACACAGCACTTTCTACTGAAAAATATGAAGTAGTTGTAGGACCAAAAAAAGCAGCCAAACTTTTTTTCTATGTCTTTCTGCACAAAAGCAGTAAAACTTTAAAGAAAATTATATATTTTTTTTATTATCATTATTATTGATAAGCAGATTAGAACAATTTTGCAAAGGGTGAATTGTTTTAAAAACAATAAAAACTGTAATAAAAAGTATTCAAAAAGTCATATGTGCCACAAAATGGCACCATTAAAACTACAGCTCATCACACCAAAAACAAGACGTCACACAGCTCCTTTGACAGAAAAATATAAACTATATGGCTCTGTGAATATGAACGCAAATGATTATTTTTTTTTGCAGTTTATTGTACAAAAGTAATAAAACGATATAAATTTAGTATTGCTGTAATCGTCAGGATTACCGCATACATCACTGCTGCAGCCAGTCACTGAGCTCATAGCTTATACTGAGCTCAGTGACTGTCTGCAGCAGTAACGTGCAGTGTAGTTGTGATGTCACCACTGTCGCCTATGAACAAAGACCAGAGCAGATCCAGAGAGCCGGGATGGGTGAGTTATTTTATACATTTACACCTTCGCGCAAACAAAATCTTATATTGCAAAACACCCTGAACTCTTGTGGCATGAGAAAAATTTAAAAACCTAAAAAAAAAAGAAGACTAAATTGCTGTTTTTTTTCCTTCTCAAAGAGTTAATTGAAGTTAGTTAATAAGTTATTTGTACTCGAAAATGGTGCCACTGACATATACAACTCATCCTACAAAAAACAAGCCCTCTTGCATAGCAATGAAAAAAAGGGTCCTGGAGTGTAACTATGGGAGAACAAAAAAAAGAAAATAGCCTTCTACCTATTGTTAAATGGCTGCTGTAGATTCTTTTTCATTCATTTGCTTTGTTTCCACCTTTATTCAGGACAGTTTTTCTTTACTACACTGTTGCTGACTGCTAATAAGAAAATATTTGTCTCCTTGCAGTGTTTCTTTGCCCTGGGATGCTAAAGGGAGTTTATCAGAGTGAACACTTATTTGAATCTGATCACCAATCAGGAGCATGGTGTAAAGATCCTTTGCAGGCATCTGATAAGATATATTACATGCCATGGACTCCCTATAGAACTGACACCCTAACAGAGTACTCTTCTAAGGATGACTTCATTGCTGGACGACCAACTACGACTTACAAGCTTCCTCATAGGGTAGATGGTACAGGCTTTGTTGTCTATGATGGAGCTCTCTTTTTTAATAAGGAACGTACCAGGAATATAGTCAAGTTTGACCTTAGGACAAGAATTAAAAGCGGAGAGGCTATTATCGCAAGTGCCAATTATCATGATACGTCTCCTTATAGATGGGGTGGTAAATCGGATATTGATCTTGCAGTTGATGAAAATGGACTCTGGGTCATTTATGCAACAGAACAAAATAATGGGAGAATAGTGATTAGTCAACTTAATCCTTATACCTTACGAATCGAAGGAACCTGGGATACTGCATACGATAAGCGCTCTGCATCCAATGCCTTCATGATTTGTGGGATATTGTATGTGGTAAAGTCTGTTTATGAAGATGATGATAATGAAGCCACTGGGAATAAAATCGATTATGTATATAACACAGACCAGGTCAGCGATGATTATGTTGATATACCATTCCCAAACTCTTATCAGTACATTGCTGCTGTGGATTACAATCCTCGGGACAATTTACTTTATGTATGGAACAATTATCATGTAGTGAAGTATTCTCTGGATTTCGGAATTTTGGACAGCAAATCAGGTATGTCTGCCATACATTTGACTACAGCATTGTTATATTAGTTTGCGATAGCATATTGGAGTATATATACAGTACAGACCAAAAGTTTGGACACACCTTCTCATTTAAAGATTTTTCTGTATTTTCATGACTATGAAAATTGTACATTCACACTGAAGGCTTTAAAACTATGAATTAACACATGTTGAATTATATACTTAACAAAAAAGTGTGAAACAACCAAAATTATGTCTTATATTCTAGGTTCTTCAAAGTAGCCACTTTTTGCTTTGATGACTGCTTTGCACACTCTTTGCATTCTCTTGATAAGCTTCAAGAGGTAGTCACCGGGAATGGTCTTCCAACAATCTTGAAGGAGTTCCCAGAGATGCTTAGAACTTGTTGGCCCTTTTGCCTTCACTCTGCGGTCCAGCTCACCCCAAACCATCTCGATTGGGTTCAGGTCTGGTGACTGTGGAGGCCAGGTCATCTGGCGTAGCACCCCATCCCTCTCCTTCTTGGTCAAATAGCCCTTACACAGCCTGGAGCCATGGGGTCATTGTCCTGTTGAAAAATAAATGTTGGTCCAACTAAACGCAAACCGGAAGGAATAGCATGCCGCTGCAACATGCTGTAGTAGCCATGCTGGTTCAGTATGCCTTCAATTTTGAATAAATTCCCAACAGTGTCACCAGCAAAGCACCCCCACACCATCACACCTCCTCCTTCATGCTTCACAGTGGGAACCAGGCATGTAGAGTCCATCCGTTCACCTTTTCTGCGTCACGCAAAGACACGGTGGTTGGAGCAAAAGATCTCAAATTTGGACTCATCAGACCAAAGCACAGATTTCCGCTGGTCTAATGTCCATTCCGTGTGTTCTTTAGCCCAAACAAGTCTCTTCTGCTTGTTGCCTCTCCTTAGCAGTGGTTTCCTAGCAGCTATTTTACCATGAAGGCCTGCTGCACAAAGTCTCCTCTTAACAGTTGTTGTAGAGATGTGTCTGCTGCTAGAACTCTGTGTGGCATTGACCAGGTCTCTAATCTGAGCTGCTGTTAACTTGCGATTTCTGAGGCTGGTGACTCGGATAAACTTATCCTCAGAAGCAGAGGTTACTCTTGGTCTTCCTTTCCTGGGGCAGTCCTCATGTGAGCCAGTTTCTTTGTAGTTCTTGATGGTTTTTGCCACTGCACTTGGGTACACTTTCAAAGTTTGCCCAATTTTTCAGACTGACTGACCTTCATTTCTTAAAGTAATTATGGACACTTGTTTTTCTTTACTTAGCTGCTTTTTTCTTGCCATAATACAAATTCTAACAGTCTATTCAGTAGGACTATCAGCTGTGCATCCACCAGACTTCTGCACAACACAACTTATGGTCCCAACCCCATTTATAAGGCAAGAAATCCCACTTATTAAACCTGACGGTACACCTGTGAATTGAAAACCATTCCCGATGACTACCTCTTGAAGCTCATCACGAGAATGCCAAGAGTGTGCAAAGCAGTCATCAAAGCAAAAGGTGGCTATTAATTATAATATAAGACATAATTTCAGTTGTTTCACACTTTTTGTTAGGTATATAATACCACATGTGTTAATTCATAGTTTTGATGCTTTCAGTGTGAACGCACAATTTTCATAGTAATGAAAATACAGAAAAATCTTTACATGAGAAGGTGTGTCCAAACTTTTGGCCTGTACTGTATATATATATATATATATATATATATATATATATATATATATATATATATATATATCTATTTCCCAACGTGTGTATATTTGGGCGATACACAAGTGTTATTGCCAAGCCAGGTGAGATAATATTTTTGTTGGCTAATTTGTGTGCGACTTTTAGGGTGTACATTTTAAGTATTAAATTTATTGTATTGCTTCTTGCAGCAGCTTTCTTATCAATGAAATTGATGACATATTGTAAGGATTCGCCAAACATTTCTAATAATTTGGACTACTGAGAGAATTTTTTCTTACAATTTTCCGCTGCACATTGGCCTCCTGCTGTGTGGGGAACTGCAATAATTCCCTATTTATGTAGTCTTTGCTTTTTGAGATAGTAAAAACAATTTCCTCTGTAAAATGTGGGATGTTGAGGGAAGAAACCCTGTAATAATTGGGTGCTAATACTATTTTTGGTTAGTAGCAGTTGGATGTACCATCATGTGTTTAGAAATGTTAGATATACCTGTAAAGAGATGCAAATTGACAAAAAGGGTAAAGGATCATGGCACGTGCTTAAAGGCTATTCAAGTTTGGTTCTCTGTCAGACACTTATTACATGTGATTTGAGCATTTCTGTTGCTTGAGGCAAAAGCTAAAATGTCTTCCCTCCACCCCCCCCCAAAAAAAAATTGCATTCAATATAAAAATTTTAAAAGCTCTTTTCCAGCTTAAATTTAACATTTATATGGGCTGTCTGCGTAATTATATAGCATCAATGCATGAGTCGTCAGTATATAGCATCAATGAATGAGTCGTCAGTGGGGTACTCAGTACCGGTCGCAAGGGGGATGTCACGGTGGCTGCGACCCAGTCCGTGGCCCTGGGCCTCAATGTTAAAAGGGAAAATGTTCAAAGTTTGTCGTGACGCCACCTGTGGAGTTCGGTCAGTAGTAGGACCGACGCTGCATTAATGGGGTCCCCTGGGGGATGTTGCGGCAGCACAGATGTTACAATTCCCACAGGTGAAGCGTGGTCCCCAGGGGTCCTATGGTGTAAGGCGTGGATGGTATGTGTTGTGAATTAGACTTTTTTGGCTCCCTCTTGTGGTCACTAGTGATATGACTCTGGGATTGTCTTTCCTCAGTTTGGCACCCACCTGGGTCGTTAGTCCAGGGGTGTTGCTATATAAACTTCCTGGTTTCTCAGTCCAGTGCCTGGCATCGTTGTAATCAGTTCCTTTCTGTTTGCTCCTGTCTGCTGGTCTTGGATCTTGCAAAATTAAGCTAAGTCCTGCTTCCTTGTTTTTTGGTTATTTGCTTTGCTCTTATTTTTTGTCCAGCTTGTACTAAATGTGATTCTTGATTTTGCTGGTAGCTCTAGGGGGCTGGTGTTCTCCCCCCGGGCCGTTAGACGGTTCGGGGGTTCTTGAATATCCAGCATGGAAATTTTGATAGGGTTTTTGCTGACCATATAAGTCATCTTACTATATTCTGCTATTAGTCAGTGGGCCTCTCTTTACTAAATATCTAGTTCATTCTTACGTTTGTCTTTTCTCCTTACCTCACCGTTATTATTTGTTGGGGGCTTGTATCCAACTTTTGGGGTCTTTTCTCTGGAGGCAAGAAAGGTCTATCTTTTCCCTTCTAGGGTTAGTTAGTTCTCCGGCTGGCGCGAGACGTCTAGAACCAACGTAGGCACGTTCCCCGGCTGCTGCTATTTGTGGTGCTAGGATTAGATATATGGTCAGCCCAGTTACCACTGCCCTATGAGCTGGTTTTTTGTGTTTGCAGACTTGGTATGTACTGTCATGGTTCCCAATGGCAAGGGAACGTAAGAAACATATAAGTAACGAACGAGCTCTCGGGTGATGGAAACTCGAGTTGACCGTGAGCTAAATCTACCACACAACTAACAGTAGCCAGGGAGCATACCTACGGCTTCCTATATGCCACGCGCCAGCCGGAGGACTAACTACGCCTGGTAGAGGAAGAAACAGACCTGGCTTACCTCTAGGGAAATACCCCAAAAGATGATAGCAGCCCCCTACATGTAATAACGGTGAATTAAGAGGAAAAGACATACACAGTATGAAAGTAGATTTAGCAAAGAGAGGTCCACTTACTAGATAGCAGAAGGATACAAAAGAGGACTTCACGGTCAACTGAAAACCCTTTCAAAAACCATCCTGAAATTACTTTAAGACTCCTGTGTCAACTCATGACACAGGAGTGGCAATTTCAGCCCGCAAGAGCTTCCAGCTACAGAGAATTACAAAAACTGCAAACTGGACAAAAGGTACAAAACAAAAGGACAAAGTCCACTTAGCTGATCAGCAGACTAGTAGCAGGAACATGCAACCGAAGGCTCTGGTTACAATGATGACCGGCAAGGAAATGACTGGAGAGCAAGGCTAAATAGGAAACTCCCAAACACTGATGGAAGCAGGTGAACAGAAGCAGCAAAGTGCAAACAAGTCACCAGTACCACCAGCAACCACCAGGGGAGCCCAAAAAGCGGATACACAACAGTACCCTCCCCTTAAGGAGGGGGCACCGAACCCTCACAAGAACCGCCAGGGCGATCTGGATGAGCCCTATGAAAGGCACGAACCAAATCCGAGGCATGAACATCAGAGGCAGTTACCCAAGAATTATCTTCCTGACCATAGCCTTTCCAGTTAACCAGATATTGAAGTCTCCGTCTGGAAATACGGGAGTCCAAGATCTTCTCTACGACGTACTCCAATTCACCCTCCACCAGCACAGGAGCAGGAGGTTCAGTAGAAGGAACCACCGGTACCTCATATCTCCGCAACAACGACCGATGGAACACATTATGGATAGCGAAAGATTCCGGGAGGTCCAAACGAAAGGAAACAGGGTTAAGAATCTCCAAAATCCTATAAGGACCGATGAACCGAGGCTTAAATTTGGGAGAAGAAACCCTCATAGGGACAAAACGGGAAGACAACCACACCAAGTCCCCAACGCGAAGGTGGGGACCAACACAACGACGACGGTTAGCAAACTGCTGAGTCCTCTCCTGGGACAATTCCAAATTATCCACCACTTGTCCCCAAATCCGATGCAACCGATCCACCACCGCATCCACTCCAGGACAATCCGAAGATTCAACCTGACCAGATGAAAAACGCGGATGAAACCCTGAATTGCAAAAGAAAGGAGAAACCAAAGTGGCAGAACTAGCCCGATTATTAAGAGCAAACTCCGCCAACGGCAGAAAGGCAACCCAATCATCCTGATCCGCAGACACAAAACACCTCAAATAAGTCTCCAAAGTTTGATTAGTTCGCTCCGTCTGGCCATTGGTCTGAGGATGGAATGCAGACGAAAAGGACAAATCAATGCCCAACCTGGCACAGACTGCCCGCCAAAATCTAGACACGAACTGGGTACCCCTGTCAGAAACGATGTTTTCCGGAATACCATGCAAGCGAACCACATTTTGAAAAAACAGAGGGACCAACTCAGATGAGGAAGGCAACTTAGGCAATGGCACCAAATGAACCATTTTAGAAAAACGGTCACACACCACCCAGATGACAGACATCTTCTGAGAAACAGGGAGATCCGAGATAAAGTCCATAGAGATGTGCGTCCAAGGCCTCTTCGGAATAGGCAAGGGCAACAACAACCCACTAGCCCTAGAACAACAAGGCTTGGCCCGAGCACACACATCGCAAGACTGCACAAAAACACGCACATCTCGAGACAGGGAAGGCCACCAGAAGGATCTAGCCACCAAATCTCTGGTGCCAAAAATTCCCGGATGACCTGCCAGAGTAGAAGAATGAACTTCCGAGATGACTCTAGTGGTCCACTCGTCAGGAACAAACAGTCTACCAGACGGACAACGATCAGGTCTATCCGCCTGAAACTCCTGCAAAGCACGTCGCAAATCTGGAGAGACAGCAGACAAAACCACTCCATCCTTAAGGACACCAGCAGGTTCAGAATTCCCAGGAGAGTCAGGCTCAAAACTCCTAGAAAGAGCATCTGCTTTCACATTCCTAGAACCCGGTAAGTACGAGACCACAAAATTAAACCGGGAAAAGAACAACGACCAACGTGCCTGTCTAGGATTCAGGCGCCTGGCAGACTCCAAATAAATTAAATTCTTGTGATCAGTCAAAACTACCACCTGATGTCTGGCACCCTCAAGCCAATGACGCCACTCCTCAAATGCCCACTTCATGGCCAAAAGCTCCCGATTACCAACATCATAGTGTCGCTCGGCGGCCGAAAATTTTCGCGAAAAGAACGCACAAGGTCTCATCACTGAGCAGTCGGAACTTTTCTGCGACAAAACCGCCCCCGCTCCGATCTCGGAAGCATCGACCTCAACCTGAAAGGGAAGAGAAACATCAGGCTGGTGCAACACAGGGGCAGACAAAAAGCGGCGCTTAAGCTCCCGAAAGGCCTCCACGGCAGCAGGGGACCAATTGGCAACATCAGCACCCTTTTTAGTCAAATCCGTCAGAGGTTTAGCAACGCCAGAAAAACCAGCTATAAATCGACGATAAAAATTAGCAAAGCCCAAGAATTTCTGGAGACTCTTCAGAGAAGTAGGCTGCGTCCAGTCGTAAATAGCCCGAACCTTGACAGGGTCCATCTCAATAGAAGAAGGGGAAAAAATATACCCCAAAAATGAAATTTTTTGAACCCCAAAAACACACTTTGAACCCTTTACACACAAAGAATTCTCCCGCAAAACCTGAAAAACCCTCCTGACCTGCTGAACATGAGACTCCCAGTCATCAGAAAAAATCAAAATATCATCCAAGTACACAATCATAAATTTATCCAAATATTCACGGAAAATATCATGCATTAAGGACTGAAAGACAGAAGGTGCATTAGAAAGGCCGAAAGGTATTACTAAATACTCAAAATGGCCCTCAGGCGTATTAAATGCGGTCTTCCACTCATCCCCCTGCTTAATTCGCACCAAATTATACGCCCCACGAAGATCAATCTTAGAGAACCACTTAGCCCCCCTTATGCGAGCAAACAAATCAGTCAGCAAAGGCAACGGATACTGATATTTGACTGTAATTTTATTCAGGAGACGATAATCAATACAAGGCCTCAGAGAGCCATCCTTTTTAGAGACAAAGAAAAAACCGGCTCCTAAAGGTGATGAAGAAGGACGAATATGTCCCTTTTCCAGGGACTCCTTAATATACTCGCGCATAGCAGCATGTTCAGGTACAGATAGGTTAAACAAACGACCCTTTGGAAATTTACTGCCAGGAATCAGATCTATGGCGCAATCACAATCCCTGTGAGGAGGGAGTGAACCAATCTTAGGCTCTTCAAAAATATCACGATAATCAGACAAAAATGCCGGAATCTCAGATGGAATAGATGACGAAAGGACACCATAGGAGTGTCCCCATGAGCCCCCCGACATCCCCAGCTTAACACAGACATAGCCTTCCAGTCAAGGACTGGGCTATGAGACTGTAACCATGGTTCTCCAAGCACCAAAACATCATGTAAATTGTACAACACAAGGAAGCGAATCACCTCCTGATGGTCTGGAGTCATACGCATAGTCACTTGCGTCCAGAACTGTGGTTTATTACAAGCCAAAGGTGTAGAATCAATACCCTTCAGAGGTATAGGGACTTCCAGAGGCTCTAAATCAAACCCACAGCGCCTGGCAAAGGACCAGTCCATAAGACTCAGAGCGGCGCCAGAGTCCACATAGGCATCCACGGTAATAACTGATAATGAACAAATCAAGGTTACAGACAAAATAAATTTGGACTGTAAAGTGCCAATTGAAATGGACTTGTCAACCTTCCTAGTACGCTTAGAGCATGCCGATATAACATGAGCAGAATCACCACAATAGAAGCATAACCCATTTTTACGCCTATAATTCTGCCGCTCGCTTCTGGACATAACTCTGTCACATTGCATTTTCTCTGGCGTCTCTTCAGAAGATACCGCCAAATGGTGCACGGGTTTGCGCTCCCGCAAACGCCGATCAATCTGAATTGCCATTGTCATGGACTCATTCAGACCTGTAGGCGCAGGGAACCCGACCATAACATCTTTAACGGCATCAGAAAGGCCCTCTCTGAAATTTGCCGCTAAGGCGCACTCATTCCACTGAGTAAGCACAGACCACCTACGAAATTTTTGGCAGTATATCTCCGCTTCATCTTGCCCTTGAGATAGGGCTATCAAAGCTTTTTCAGCTTGAATCTCCAAATTAGGTTCCTCATAAAGCAACCCTAAAGCCAGGAAAAACGCATCCACATTGAGCAACGCAGGATCCCCTGGTGCCAATGAAAATGCCCAATTTTGAGGGTCACCTCGCAGCAAAGAGATTACAATCTTAACCTGCTGGACAGGATCTCCTGAGGAGTGAGGTCTGAGAGAAAGGAATAATTTACAATTATATTTGAAATTCAAAAACCGAGATCTATCTCCGGAAAACACCTCTGCTGTAGGGATTTTAGGTTCAGAAATAGGAGCATGTATAACAAAATCTTGTAAATTTTGAACCTTCGTAGCAAGATTATTTAAACCTGCAGCCAAACTCTGAGGATCCATCTTTAAACAGGTGAGCTCAGAGCCATTCAAGGATTATAAGGAGAGAAAGGCAAAGGCTGTAATTAAAGCTGAAATACAACTGATCCAACTATGGAGCAAGCATAGAGGAAAAAGGGAAAAAAAATAAAATAAAATTTACAGACTTCTTTTTTCTCTCCTTTCTTCTGCCAATAAGTTTAACACAGGCCGGTCATACTGTCATGGTTCCCAATGGCAAGGGAACGTAAGAAACATATAAGTAACGAACGAGCTCTCGGGTGATGGAAACTCGAGTTGACCGTGAGCTAAATCTACCACACAACTAACAGTAGCCAGGGAGCATACCTACGGCTTCCTATATGCCACGCGCCAGCCGGAGGACTAACTACGCCTGGTAGAGGAAGAAACAGACCTGGCTTACCTCTAGGGAAATACCCCAAAAGATGATAGCAGCCCCCTACATGTAATAACGGTGAATTAAGAGGAAAAGACATACACAGTATGAAAGTAGATTTAGCAAAGAGAGGTCCACTTACTAGATAGCAGAAGGATACAAAAGAGGACTTCACGGTCAACTGAAAACCCTTTCAAAAACCATCCTGAAATTACTTTAAGACTCCTGTGTCAACTCATGACACAGGAGTGGCAATTTCAGCCCGCAAGAGCTTCCAGCTACAGAGAATTACAAAAACTGCAAACTGGACAAAAGGTACAAAACAAAAGGACAAAGTCCACTTAGCTGATCAGCAGACTAGTAGCAGGAACATGCAACCGAAGGCTCTGGTTACAATGATGACCGGCAAGGAAATGACTGGAGAGCAAGGCTAAATAGGAAACTCCCAAACACTGATGGAAGCAGGTGAACAGAAGCAGCAAAGTGCAAACAAGTCACCAGTACCACCAGCAACCACCAGGGGAGCCCAAAAAGCGGATACACAACAATGTACTTTTGAGACCCTCTGCCATTGGGGTCATAACAGGTATGTGCCGGTGAATAAATAGAGGAGACAAGTTGTAAGTCTTAACCTGGTTTACTGTAGATGGTAATCCACAGTCCAGGGCACTGGTAACAGGTACATTAGGAGTCCAGGCAGTCCAGAGACAAGTGGAATCCCCTTGGCAGGTCAGGTAGGGGGCCTTCCACTCTGCGCTTGCTGTGTCTGAGGTCCCTGCTGCCACTAAGTGTTCCCAGCAAAGTCCTAGTTGTTTCAGTTCCTTCCCCTGTCCTGGGACAGGTACCTGTGTGGTAGGCAGCTTGAGCCGTGCTTACTGGGGTCCTTTCACGGAGACTCTAGACTCCAAGGTGCTGCTGTACCACAGGTGCAAATGGGCAATGTCCATGTAATCCTATGCCCTCCGGTTCTGCTCTGTGTCTTAGTACTCCACAAAAGCCTCGGGCTCCCGGTACCCGGATTCTGCGCACTGACTCCCTGGAGGCCTACTCCTGGCCTCCTGGAGTCCTGTATCTCCACTGTGCTCCCTTCCTGTCTGTCCTCGCTCACAGACTGTCTGTACAGATTGAACTGGCTCCTCCTCCAAACCAGGATCTTTGTTCAGGGAAGCTGCCCTAAAACAGGGTTTTGAGCTCCCCCTCCTGGCCTGGAAGGTGTTGTGTGTGTGATAACCTGCCAAAGGGAATCTCACTTGTCTCCAGGCATAGCACTACCCTCCTCGAGAGGAAGGCAGCACTACTGTGGTACCCAAACTCCTGGGGTGCCACACATATATAAATAGATGCCATATAAATATATACGAGAGTGAAAATAGCACATATGCCTATTTATCTATACATAAACACAGGGCCGTATTTGACCTTTATGCTGCCCTAGGCACTTTTCGTGGTCGTGCCCCTTACTGACGTCACACACTGAGTCTGTGCACACGACATCTATATAAGGCAGATCTACTCTGTAAAACGCTTTAAAAAGCACTAAGTAAACACTAAAAGAATGAACGTCTGCACTTGCTGCACACAGGTTCAGTCTTTTGAGAGTTTTTTTAACACCTTCAGCTTTTCAAAGTCATCAAGAGATTAAAATAAAACCATTGCTCCAGTGAGGAGAGGCCTAGTGACATAGAGACATGCTGTCTGCTCATTCACCCCTCCTCTGTAATGAAGGCGTTCAAAGGGAAGCAAAGAGTAGACAGGTAGCAGGCGTCAGAGCGAGCCTGCAGCCACATTGTGTGCAGCCACACAGACACTTGGAGCGCGCTGCTGCACTCATCCAGTGTCGCTGATTTCACACTTGCGGGTTTTTTTTTCAAATCAGGCAAAATCAGGTTTTTCAGCCAAATCCTGATCCTTTCAGGATCCAGTTTTTGCCCATTCACTTCAATGATTTCAGGTAGAATCCAGTTACTTCAGGTTGCTCCCTGACACCATTAAAGTGAATGGACAAAAAATGGATCGTGAAAGGATCAGGATTTGGCTGAAAAACCTGATTTTGCCTGACTTGAAAAAAAAAAACACAAGTGTGAAACCAGCTTCAGTGAGTAAGCGCAGACTTGCAAGCTGATTTTAGACAGCACTCACTTTTACTAACGGAGCGCTGACAATAAAGACAAGCCTTAAGGTACCTTCACACGAAACGACATCGCTAGCGATCCGTGACGTTGCAGCGTCCTGGCTAGCGATATCGTTTCGTTTGACACGCAGCAGCGATCAGGATCCTGCTGTGATGTCGCTGGTCGCTGAATAAAGTCCAGAACTTTATTTGGTCGTCCGATCGCTGTGTATCGTTGTGTTTGAAAGCAAAAGCAACGATACCAGCGATGTTTTACACTGGTAACCAGGGTAAACATCGGGTTACTAAGCGCAGGGCCGCGCTTAGTAACCCGATGTTTACCCTGGTTACCAGCGTAAAAGTAAAAAAAACAAACAGTACATGCTCACCTGCGCGTCCCCCAGCGTCTGCTTCCTGACACTTACTGAGCACCGGCCCTAAAGTGAAAGTGAAAGCACAGCGGTGACGTCACCGCTGTGCTGTTAGGGCCGGAGCTCAGTCAGTGTCAGGAAGCAGACGCTGGGAGACGCGCAGGTGAGCATTTACTGATTGTTTTTTTTACTTTTACGCTGGTAACCAGGGTAAACATCGGGTTACTAAGCGCGGCCCTGCGCTTAGCAACCCGATGTTTACCCTGGTTACCCGGGGACCTCGGCATCGTTGGTCGCTGGAGAGCGGTCTGTGTGACAGCTCTCCAGCGATCAAACAGCGACGCTGCAGCGATCGCCATCGTTGTCGCTATCGCTGCAGCGTCACTTCGTGTGAAGGTACCTTTAGTATACAAATACAAGAGTGCTGTGAACACACCCTCATCTGCATATTAAATAAAGTAGATTTAACTTTATAGCACCAATAAAAACTATTCTGTATGAATATGCCCCCTAATCCCCATTCTAAAGCGTCAGCCTCCACCAAATCCCCTGACTGCATAGCACCAGACTCCCCTGTTCACCAGTATATAGCAGCTCCAGTCTCCCCTGTTCACCAGTATATAGCAGCTCCAGTCTCCTCTGTTCACCAGTATACAGCAGCACCAGCCTCCCCTGTTCACCAGTATACAGCAGCTCCAGTCTCCACTGTTCACCAGTATATAGCAGCACTAGCCTCCCCTGTTCACCAGTATATAACACAGCCTCACCTGCTCGCCAGTATATAGCAGCACCAGCCTCCTCTGTCTCCAGTATATAGCAGCACCAACCTCCCCTGTTCCCCAGTATACAGCAGCACCAGCCTCCTCTGTTCACCAGTATACAGCAGCAGCCTCCCGTCACCAGCCTCCTTTCACCAGTATACAGCAGCAGCCTCCCATCACCAGCCTCCTCTCACCAGTATACAGCAGCAGCCTCCATTCACCAGCCTCCATTCACCAGCCTCCTCTCACCAGTATACAGCAGCAGCCTCCTCTCACCAGTATACACCAGCAGCCTCCCGTCACCAGCCTCCTCTCACCAGTATACACCAGCAGCCTCCCGTCACCAGCCTCCTCTCACCAGTATACAGCAGCAGCCTCCTCTCACCAGTATACACCAGCAGCCTCCCGTCACCAGCCTCCTCTCACCAGTATATAGCAGCAGCCTCCTCTCACCAGTATACACCAGCAGCCTCCCATCACCAGCCTCCTCTCACCAGTATACACCAGCAGCCTCCCATCACCAGCCTTCTCTCACCAGTATACAGCACAGCCTCCTCTCACCAGTATACACCAGCAGCCTCCTGTCACCATCTTCCTCTCACCAGTATACAGCACAGCCTCCTCTCACCAGTATACAGCACAGCCTCCTCTCACCAGTATACACCAGCAGCCTCCTATCACCAGCCTCCTCTCACCAGTATACAGCACAGCCTCCTCTCACCAGTATACAGCACAGCCTCCCATCACCAGCCTCCTCTCACCAGTATACAGCAGCAGCCTCCCCCCCTATCTTCAGCTCTATGAGCGCTCAACTGCTCCTTTGCCCTCCTCCCATGTCATGTTCCTCTGCTGTGACGTCTGCAGTGACAGATGATCTCATCTTTCTCACATGCAGACTCTTCAGCACCTCGGATGCAGGGACCTCTCTGACCCCGGAAGTTGCGGCGCCACTACTTCCTGGGTCAGTCAGCTCCCTACATGTAAGTTAATATGGAGGAGCGCCCATGCCCCCTCCTGACTCCGATTCCCCCCCCCCTCTGAAAAGACAACAGATTTTCTGGATTGGCTAATGGTGGGGAAAGGAGGTTGAAAAAATAAAAAAAGTTCTTCTCTATCCTGGTGGTGCCCCCTGCAGGCCAGCACCCTAGGCACGTGCCATCCATTGCATAGTGGCAAATACGGCCCTGCATACACAGATGTATATATGCATGTACGTGCATATGCATAAATATACATTTGCATACAAATACATGCATGTATTGCACATGTAACATACACATACAGTACATGGTAGCACAAGACTCAGTACTCTAATAGCTAAAATAAATATGCAAGACAAATAAATATGGATTGAGAATAGGCCGTGATGTATTTAGTAAGAGTTACCATAAATAAATAATTAAATAAATATTAACATAAAATATTAAACAACTATAAATCATCATAAAAATCCAATAACAATAATCTCCAATGACCGACTCCACCCAGCAAAAGCTGGGTGATTATCCCTGTAATAAAACATCATGACAGTCAATTGAATAAGGATAGAAAAAGGGGGCGATTGGGAGGGTGTCTTATGTCTTGATCCGACGATCAATGAATAAGGAACCCTTGATTCTCGGTCTTACCAATAACCACTTTGTAAGATTATAAACAGGACAAATAGTTTTATTATCCAGTGCATTTAACTTGATGCACAAACTTTACCTGTCTGGTCGGTCTTGGATCTTCTTATGAAAATGAATAAACACTTTTTATTAATATTAATTTAACTTGCTCGCAAGCCTGAAACCTCCTTCTTGTTTCAACACATCAACTCGCCAATTCTTAAGGCTGCAAACAAAGCCAGCAAAAATGCTGCTCTAAACAAGAAAGTCTCAAAATCATTGAAACATACCTCCGGTAAAAAGATAAAGACAATTTTTGTAGCAACTTAAGAGAAATCGGGTGTCTAATGTCTGGTATGGCTGAACTGCGCCTATAACCTTTAAGGGCCTGTTTTTACAGGGAAAAAACTAAGTAAAGAAACTTCTCCTAATAACTTTAAAAAAAAAGAAATCCCCGCTAACATTTTAGATATGGAAGATACACCCACATTTCTTTCAAACAGGAAATTAACTAGACCTGTATCCACATTACTTCTACCATAATCAAAATTCAAAGAGCCACAGAATTCTTTCCAGACTTTCCATGCAGCTGAGTAACCAGCCCAAGGCTTTGCATCAATTGAATTCCTAATGTATGATGGAATCAATCCCAAATGAGATCCCAGAGATGCCCCGGGTACTGCGTCCCATTTTTTTCTCCGCTCCTGGAATCAGCGAACGAAAAGCTTCCCACTGATGGTGAGAAAGGGCATCAGTCAAACCACTTTCAAAACCCACTATATAGCGAGCTTTTAGTCAAATATTCAGTTTTAAACATACTAATACCAGATGCCTTAGCAATTTAGCTGACCATTTGCACTTGGAGGATAGGGTATTTAAAGCTAACACAACACCCTGGTTGACTGAAAGAAACAAAATCTTCCTGTTCTTTAAAAGGGGACCCGACAAGACTATGGCTACTATAATAGAGAGCAACTGTAAAGTAACCACACTCTTGGTTACATTATTAGAAAACCAAGTGGCTGGCCAATACGCAGTCAAACACCTACCATCAAAAAAGGCACCATAGATCCACATCCACAAAGACTCTGCAGAAGAAAACTCATCCTGCCAACAACTTTGACCGTTGAATGAACTAAGAAATCCCAGCCAAATTCAAATCCTCTCTTATAGCTGAACTAATTCTAATATGACACCTGGGGGATTTAAGTCCTTTTGTTGTGTCATACATTCTTCTTAAAATTACCCTATCCATAGGTAAAATATGGAGAGGAAAATTCAATAAACCAAGAACAGACTGAAGCTCTTTCAAGGTAGTCTTCTCTTTTTGTACTAACCGCAAATTCTGAGCATTCCATATCTAAAGAATCAATAGTTATACTTAAAAACTCCAAGCATGTACAAGGAAAGAACGTTTTTTCTTCCGCCAAAGGAACACCAAATCAAGCAGAAATTTCTCTGAATTTCAATAGCAATTTCAAACATACATCCGGAACTATCCTTACCTATGAATAAAAAGTCATCCAAGTAATGCAGAACCTCTTCTTCCTCAACCTCGTACTGCGCCACCTATTGTAAAAATGAGGAAAAGGCCTCGAAATAAACCCATCGGCAAACTTCTATCAAAATAAAAACTCCCTCTGAATTGAAAACCCAATTAATGAAAACCCTTTGGGTCAACTGGCAAGAATCTGAAGGCTGTTTTTATATCTGTTTTAGCTAGAAGAGCACCTTTACCAAAAGACCTCAGCAAATCCACCGCCTGATTGAATGATGCATATTTGACAGAGGCCAGATCTTTATTGACCTCATTGTTCAAAGATGCACCATCTGGAAAGGAAAGATGATGTATGATACGGAAACTACCCAACTCTTTTTTAAGCACCACTCCTAACGGGGATAACCTAAAAGGGCCTGACATTCTTCCCAGCTCTATCTCTTTTGCAATTTTTTTACTCACCACCTCCTCAAACATTTTAACAACAGAAAGATTTTCAACCGGAACCTAAAAACTCAGGTACTTGAAAACCAAATGCAAAACCTTTAAAAATCAGCTCAGCTTTGTCCTGGTTTGGGAATAGCTCAAGCCATGGACACATTCTTTCCAGATTCACTGGTCTCAATGCTTTTAAAAAGAAGTTCTTTGGAACCCGGCTGTTGCTGAGCCAATTGCAAACTCTTTTTGAAGCACTTCAACATGGGGTGTAATCTCCCGCAGAAAGAGCATTCATGTCGAAATCTGCAATTGCTCATCCATTTGCATGTCACCTCATTGAAAATCTGATGCACTTTGCCTCGTGAAATTATTCCTCTGGGGTAGCATGAGGTTAATCCACAATCCCACATCTTTTACACCCCACTTTAGAGAGGGGTGAACAGAAAGCTTCTGTCTAAACATTTTGTTGTAATTTTACCAGGCCATACAGCTGAAATTCTGTTATGCTTCTAGTACAATGTCCATATGCTGGAACAGACCTGAACAAAAAGAAGCATGCTTTTCACCTAGCTCTGCTGCATAAATGCAGAAGGCTTGCACCCAGTTCTTAAAAGATCTGTTTAACAACTTCTTTTTATCATCCTGTTCAATCCTGTCATCTTTTTCCTCTTGCCTAACAAAAGACTCCTTGATAGGCAGCAGAGAAAAAATATCTACATATTCAAAGTTACAAATTTTTTCCTTTACAGATTTACTTAAGTGAAAACCTAAAGGAGAAATGTCACATGCTATAGCCTCCTTAAGACAGAATTCAGAGACCCCCACCTTCTTTCTAGGTCTGGCATCCATAAACCTACCCATAGGAGGATCAACAACAATATTACTCCTAAACTCAGGCTCCTCTAATCTGTCGTCAATAAACTTCAATAGAGCCTGTTTAAAATTAGATACCCTGACGTTCTTACTACTGACAGATATCATCATTACATTTCTCACCCATCCTGCCCGTGGATGATTCTCAGTGGAAGATTCTGCTTCAGCACTTGAAGCCTCACGAATCGGAGAGCACCGCCACCACCATTCTTCTTTTCTCCTAGCTGGCGCCTCCTCCGCTTCTAAAGAATCACTGTCACGCCAATCTCCTGCCGCTGCTGCGCATCCATCATCTTCAATCCCGCAGTGGCTTGCAGCACCAGTACAGATGTATGCTCTGCTTGCACTGACACCGGGGACAACGATCTGACCCGGTGTCCAGAGGTCTCGCCGGCTCGGTTAACTTTATCCGTCGACACCGCCCTATGATGTTCGCGATGGCAAGACTCGACATTTGAACTCGCGGTGGGCGGTGACTTCCTCCTGGCGCTGGTCTTCTTCTGCAACACAAGCGGCGGCAGTAAGTGCTGCGGGACTTTCTCTTTCTTTTAGGTTTTATAGCACACTCTTGCCCGCACTTCTCCGCCCCATCGCTTCATTCAAAGAGACATCTCCTTCAGGAACAGCTACTCTTTTCTTCAACACTGACATGAACTCTGTCTCCGCTAGACATTTCTTCAGCCACTCTTTTCCACCGGCTTACCCAGCTCTCCTCAGCAACTGTTCCAAAAGGGTCTCCATCTGTCTTCTGTCTTGATCCGATGATGAATGACAACCGATCAAAGAAATCTTATTTAAATAATATCTGAAGATTCCTGCTTTTTTACCAGCTGCCAATCAAATCCTTCAAAAAGACCGCTAAAATCATAACGGCCAGAACCAGCCCAAACCTGCTCATGCAAATGCACAGCTTACACTTCTGACCTTTTGACATGTTAAGTATGACTAAAAAAACACTGTTAAACACCAACACGTCTCCTCATACTAAACTTTACCTTAAAACCCAAGTATTACTTATCTTTTCAGGTCTGTGCGACCACGTACCCCCTATCACTGGGGGACCCCTCATTATATATAAATGCATTGCGCATGCTTCTCACATAACTCATACCAGTCCCAACCATCTTGGATCCAGCAGGACAGTACTAAATTTAAGGAGCTGTTGTCCTAAGAGGTCCAGGTTATGTCCTGACTTCAATTGCATCTATGTCATAAACACAGTAGAATATAATAGTGAAGAAACGAGCCCACAGACCCTTGCTTCACCATTACTTCTAAGCAGAGCCTTAAAGCTCTGTGTTGTGTGACTGTGGGTGTATTATAATGTGTTTGGGAGGCTGTTGGGGCACCATACTGTTTGGGGGGACAATGGGGTCATCAGACTGTGTGTATGTAGGGGACTGGGGTGTGCATCATTCTATGTAGGGGGACTATGGAGGGCATCCTACTGTATGGTGAGATGTACGTGGCATCATACTATATATGAAATATACAGTTGTGCTCAAAAGTTAACATACCCTGGCAAAATTTTTGCTTTCTTGGCCTTTTTTCATAGAATATGAATAACACCAAAACTTTTTCTCCACTCATGGATAGTGGAGCGATACCAGATTTATATTGAGTTTTTATGTTTGGCTGCTGTCACACACTAAAAGACGCTTTTTATTGCAAAAATAAGATTTTGCATCACCATATTTTGAGAGCTATAATTTTTCCATATTTTGTCCGACAGAGTCATGTGAGGTCTTGCTTTTTGCAGGACGAGTTGACGTTTTTATTGGTACCATTTTCAGGCATGTAACTGTTTTATCGCTTTCTATTCTGATTTTTGGGAGGCAGAATGAACAAACACAAGCAATTCAGGAATTTGTTTTTTGTACCATTCCAAATGTGGTAAAATCGATAATACAGTTTCAATCTTTGGGGCAGTACGATTCCAGCGATACCACATTTATATTTTTTTATGTTTTGCTGATTTTTCACAATAAAAACTATTGTATTGTATTTTTTCATCGCCCTATTCTGAGAGCTATAACTTTCTTTATTTTTTCGCTGTTGGAGCTTGTTTTTTGTGGGACAAGATGACCTCTTCGCTTCCATTTTTATTTCGATTTAACTTTTTGATCGTGTCTTAGGGTATGTGGACACGCTGCGGATTACTTTGCGGATTTTTCCGGACTGATTTTGGTAAATCTGCAGGTAAACTGCACTGCGGATTTCCTGCGGAATTACCGCGGATTTACAGCAATTTTTTTTTTGCGGATTTTGTGCGGATTCCACCTGCGGTTTTACGCCTGCGGATTCCTATTAAGGAGCAGGTGTAAACCGCTGTGGAATCCGCACAAAAAATTGACATGCTGCGGAATAAACAAAGCTACGTTTCCGTGCTTTTTTTTCCGCAGCATGTGCACTGCGGATTTTGTTTTCCATAGGTTTACATGGTACTGTAAACTCATGGAAAACTGCTGCGAATCCGCAGCGGCCAATCAGCTGCGGATCCGCAGCAAAATCCGCAATGTGCGCACATACCCTTATTTTACTTTTTGCTTGGCAGCATGATGATAAAGCAAAAGTATTTGCTCCGTTTTTTTACAATGTGCACTGAAGGAGTTAACTAGTGTGACAGTTTTATAGGTTGGGTCGTTCCGAACACGACAATATCAAATATGTGTACCTTTTTTGTTTACGAATAAAGTGAAGAAACTTTCTTCGATGCTTTAGTGGAAAGCTGACCAGGAAAGGCCGTACTGGTCCCCTGGCCCTCAAGGGAGGCCAGCATGACGGGGTCACAGGGAATGGCAGAGCCTCAGGGTGAGCAAGGGCAAGTCGGGGTTAATTAGTTTGCTTGGGCTGTGTGCTTTTGAATTTGGACAGAGTGGGGGGTGGGGTTTGGATGAGTCAGAGAGGAGCAAGCAGGGGAAGCTTACTGAGGGGGTGATTTGGATAAGAAACTGACAATTTCACCTGAGCAACTGCCACGCTCACCTGCTGGTCCGGTGGTGGCTGAAATCAATCCCCAGTGATGGATGTGGAGGCCTTATTGCAGAGACTGCGTGAACAGGCCGGCACACAGGGCACCAAATGGCTGCAGCAGTCCATCAGCAGCCTTCTGGATGGAGCGGTGACGGGACCAGCCCAGGTACCTGCAGAGAGCCGCCGGCCGCGGAGGTCCAGGCCTCCGGCGCGCTTGAGCCCCGACGTCACCCCTCGAGCCCGGCGCCATATCAGGATCCCCTCTAGGGACCTTCCAGCAGGAGACACGAGCGGCGGTGCAGCAGCGACCCGTGGCAGAGGCGGGAGGAATCTGTCAGCATGGCGGGGCCTGCAGCAGGGGGAAGTGTCGGCCTCTCCCTCGGCGCGTGTGACTCACCGGGTGTCGGGACCAGGAGCGGCGGGCTGCGCCAGGTCAGGTGAGCCTGCTCGGCGCGGAGGAGCAGGCGGTTCCAGGAGGTGGGGGCCTTATTCCCAGGCCTCTCGGCGTGTGGCATCTAACGGGCGGCGTTCTGCTGGCCCTGTCAGCAGCGCTCTGCCTGGGACGGGGCAGGGAGCTGGAGGGCTGACTTCCTCTAGCCAGCGCAGGCTGGGGCTGTGTCCATCCAGGGGTTCTGGCCATGTCACAGCTGCAGATAGGAGCACTTCCCAGCATGGGCAGCGTTACGCTGGCTCAGGCATCCTCACAGCGGCAGCGGCAGCAGCAAGGGACCCTGCACCTTCAGATGAGGTGTCACAGGACGGCAGTCGGCCATCTGACTTACCCGGCGACCAACGGATGGAGAGCTCAGGAGAGGAGCACGTACGTCTGGCTTCAGGATCTTCGGCTGCCGGGTCCACAGCGCTCGGGCAGCTAGGTGAGAACAATCCTTTTCTTTCATGTACCCCTGTGTTAGCTCCCTCTGTCAGTGTTAGTAGGGATGTGTTTATGGGGGGAGTCGGGGGGGTTAGGGCTTATCATGCACGGGCTTAGAGATCTGGCGGCGTTATGGGGATCGGGGGGGTTCAAACATGGGGTCTTCTCCTTCTGCGGCATGGCTTGGGAATCCGGGGAAAGTTTCGGGTTTGAGGGGTTCTCTGAGGGGGTTCACTGATATGAGTTCTTGGAGTATGTCATCAGATAACGTGGGGAATGATGCTGCGGCGACGAGTGCCGCCGTACCTTCAGTTAGCGTGTCTGTAGCCAGTCAGGCACGGGAAGCGGAAAAAGATACCTCAGTGCGTTTGGATGACGCGGCCCGTGGGGAGGTATACGTTTGTTTCGAGGGACCATTGGGGGCACACTTAAAAAGTGAAACTAGGGATAAAATTTGGAAAGGGGAATACGTGGAAATATTCTCCTTATTACCACTAGAACGTTTTCAATTGGACAGGCTGCGTAAAGATGATTTAAAAAAAGAGGAGGAAGAAAAGAGGCGTTTTAGGCTGATTCCTAGGACGTTTTCTAATTGGTTACAGGCATTCGCCATTTTGGCAAGTGTGATTGGTGAGAGGTCCCCCGAGAACTGCTCGGGGCTTTTTTGTTACATGGATGCGATTGGGGAAGCTTATCGGAACGGGGGCCAAGGTTGGCTCAGATACGATGAGCAATTCCGGCAGCGGAAGGCCATTAGGCCCAGTATTCGGTGGGATCACAAAGATATAGCTTTGTGGATGAAGGTTATGGTCCCGTCACGCTTCGGGTCAGGCAGCCAGTCTTCTTGGAAGCGCTGGGGGTTCAGGGCAGTCGGGACACTCAGCGGCAATGCAGAGAGGACTGTGCTTTGCATTCAATGAAGGGTCATGTAAATTTGGGGGAAAATGCAAATTCAAGCATGAATGTGCAACTTGCGGGGGACCGCACGGGTCATCCAAATGTTTTAAGGGTGGCAGACAGAGAAGCGGAGACGGTTCTGAAAAAAGGAATGACGCCAATTCGTCTGGACTTGATGGTGCCATTTCTAAATAGGTACCCTTATTCACCAGCTGCAGTTTTGTTAGAAGGAGGTTTTCGGGATGGTTTCTGTATTCCATTCGTGGATGCGGAACAAAAATTTTCCACAAAAAATTTGAAATCGGCTTTGCAATTTCCTGACGTGGTTGCTAAAAAGCTGGAAAGCGAAGTTCAATTGGGTAGGATGGCCGGCCCTTTTCCAGTGGCGCCTATACGCAATCTCAGGGTTTCCCCGTTGGGCGTGGTACCAAAAAAGGAACCCAATAAATTCAGATTGATTCATCATCTGTCCTTTCCGAAAGGGTTCTCAGTAAATGACGGAATTGACCCTCAGTTATGTTCGGTGATTTACACTTCATTTGATGCGGCTATGGATTGGGTGCGGGTATGTGGGGGTGGCGCACTGTTGGCAAAAACGGATATCGAAGCGGCTTTCAGGCTACTACCGGTTCACCCGGAGAGTATGCATCTCCTGGGTTGCTATTGGGATGGAGGTTTTTACGTCGATTGCTGTCTCCCCATGGGTTGTTCCCTTTCCTGCGCGTACTTCTAAACTTTTAGCACCTTTTTGGAGTGGGTGGTGAAAGACGTGTCGGGCTTGAGATCTTGCATTCACTATCTGGATGACTTCCTGTTCATAGGCCCGGCTCAAAATACCGATTGCTCGGTGCTATTGCACACGATGGGGAGAGTGTGCAAGATGTTCGGGGTTCCTTTAGCTCCGGACAAAACTGTGGGTCCAGTCACTGTTCTGAGTTTTCTGGGTATAGAAATCGATACCTTAGAAATGGTGTGCAGGCTGCCTGGGGATAAGGTCAGTGCTCTGAGCGAAGAGGTGTCCAGGGCATGTAGTGCTAAAAAATTGAAGCTGAGGGAGGTACAATCTTTGCTTGGCAAATTGAACTTCGCTTGCCTTTTTATGCCAATGGGAAGGGCACTCTGCCGCAGGTTTTCTTTGGCGACCAGGGGCGTTCGGTCTCCGGTTCATTTTATCAGACTAAAGAAGGAATTGCGTGAAGATTTGGCAGTATGGGCAAATTTTTTGGAGAATTACAACGGAAAGTCTATCTGGATAAAACCGGTTGTGAATTCAGATGATTTGGGTTTCATCATTGCCGTGGTGCATGATCGTGGTTTTAGTTTGTTTTTTCAAGGCAGTTGGTTGTTGGCTGAATGGCCTGGTTTCTGGCGGGAGCAAGGTTGGCTGCAAAATCGGTTCTTCCTCATTTATTCCCTATCATTGTTGCATTGTCATTATGGGGTAACAGTGTGCGAGACAGGAAGATTCGTTTTCCATGTGGGTCCGATGCGGTTGCCGTGGCGATAAATTCACTGTCTGCTGATTCACCGGCGGTAGTAAAAATGTTGCAGCGTTTGGTGTTTTTGGGCTTATCTTTCAATTTGTGGATTGTGGAGGAGGTCAGGTCGATGGCTTCTAACCCAGTCTCTGTTGCTCTTTCTCACTTGCAGGGAGATCGTTTTTGAGAATTGGTACCTCAGGCGGAGTCGATAGGCCGGGAGTGCCCAGCGGAGTTATGGAAGCTTCCTGGCGGGCAGTAGATTATCTGTTTCAGAATTCCTTATCGGCTAGGTCTTGGAGTCAGTATCAGCAGGCATGGCATATTTGGGAAGAGTGGGGTGTTTCTTTAGGGGCGGGACTACAGGATGAGAGCAGATTATTGTTGTTGATCGGGCATTTTAAAGAGTCGGGTTGGTCCGTGTCTAGACTGAACAAGTTGTTGGCGGGCATTGCATTCGGTTTCAAGGCTCGGGGCCTTAAGGACGTCACGAAGACTTTTTTGGTAGTTCAGACGTTAAAGGGATGGAGAAAAGGTTGGGCGGTGAGCGATAAAAGATGCCCGGTATCATACGAGGTATTGTTAATTTTGGGCAATCAGTTAGCTTTGGTCAGTTCATCGCAATGGGAAATAATTCTTTTTAAGGCGGCCTTCGCATTAGCATTCTTTGGAGCCTTTCGGTTAGGGGAGTTGGTCAGCCCCTCTAAAAGAACCAAAGGGGGTTTGTTGAGGGAAGACGTGGATGTGTATAATGATAGGGTAGTTATTCGGCTTCGATTTTCTAAGACAGACGGTCAAGGTAAAGGCTGTAAAGTGGTGTTATTTAAGGTGGCCGGTTCCCCGTTATGCCCGGTCCTGTGTGTCAATGCTTTCATGGGGATGGGCGAAGGATTGTCCAACCCCCTTTTGGTCCATGAGGACGGTTCCTTTTTATCTCGATTTCAGTTCATAGCGGTTTTTAAGAAATGTTTGATCGCAGGAGGAATTTCACTGGGGGATTACAGTGGGCACTCATTTCGGATCGGCGCAGCGATGAAAGCTGCCAGGAGGGGCCTGGGCGAGGAGGTGCTAAAAAAGATCGGTCGGTGGGAGTCGAGGAGATTCATTTCCTATATCCGCCCGAACTTGGTCTAATGGTTTTATAGTTGAGTTGTTTTTTTTTTATTGTTGTGTTATCTATTTCAAGCCGCAAGCACCGGCTGGTGTGGCTCATGGGCCACTCTTTAGTTTTTTGGGCGGATTTGCGGGCCGCAATTCAGCCGGATGGGCGGCAACTGGGGTTCTCAAGAGAGACAGCGATTCTGCGGTGGATCGGGAAACGCGGAATGATATGGAGCCAGATTTTGCCGGAGTTCCACTAGTTTGTTCGTTTGGATCGAGCTCCGGATGTGGTAGTATTTCATTTGGGCGGCAATGATTTGGGCAAAAGGCCCTGTAGGAAATTGATAAGGGACATAAAGTTCGACATTTTAAGACTTTGGGCGGCGTTTCTGAAGTTGTTAGTTGTCTGGTCGGATATTATCCCGAGGAAGGTGTGGCGAGGTGCTCGCTCAATTGAGGGGATAAATAAGGCCAGATTAAAAGTAAACAGGGCAGTATCTCGGTTCATTGCGTGGAATGGGGCATTGGTAGTGCGTCATGTAAATTTGGAATCCGGAAAGGGCGAATATTGGAGGGCAGATGGCGTGCATTTAAATGCAATTGGGGTTGACATGTGGTGTCTCGCTGTTCAGGAAGGAATTGAGACGGGTTTGAAGGTTTGGAGGGACACAAATGTTTGAGGTGTCAAAACATTTATGTTGGTGGCCTCAAAGTTGGTGGAAAGAGGGGAATGGCGAATTCTAAGGGGGGGGACCTCTAGTGGTCCTGGACTCCCCTGGAGTGGATTGCGAGTGGATGTGGTAGATCAGCCCGTTGAGGGGTTGATTAAAGGATTTGGTAATCGGTTGGTTTGGCCGGGTTGGTCATTATCTGCCTCCGAGCTGGTGCTTAGCGGCTGGAGGCAAGACTAAGCCTGGAGGCCAAGGTACACAATTTGAATTTCTGCAAGGTTATTTTTGAGGCTTCGAGGACCACCACTCCCTGGGGGGATATTGTTTACATGTTGTATTTATGTTTAATAAAAGACTGCTCTGGCCATTTAATCCAAATCTGGTGTAATGTCGTTATTCAGGAGGGGATCTTACGGTAAGGCAGTTTACGAGAGATCCGATGCAGTAAGTAATTAAGGTTAGGCATTTAAGTCAGTAAAGGCGGTCATGAGTCACGTGTACCCCTTACGTCAAGGAAAGGCCGTACTGGGCCCCTGGCCCTCAAGGGAGGCCAGCATGATGGGGTCACGGGGAATGGCAGAGCCTCAGGGTGAGCAAGGGCAAGTCGGGGTTAATTAGTTTGCTTGGGCTGTGTGCTTTTGAATTTGGACAGGGGGGGCGGGGTTTGAATGAGTCAGAGAGGAGCAAGCAGGGGGAGCTTACTGAGGGGGTGATTTGGATAAGAAACTGCCAATTTCACCTCAGCAACTGCCACGCTCACCTGCTGGTCCGGCGGTGGCTGAAATCCCCACCCACCCTCCCTTTTTTCTTGTTTCGTTTTTGTTTAATCGCGTTTATTTTAAGGTTATGTTTTTGTTTAAGGGAAAGGAGAAATTTTTGTCATAGCAGTTAGGCGGGGGAGGGAGGTCCTCGAAGTTGGTGGAAAGAGGGAAATGGCGGATTCTAAGGGGGGGGGGAACTCCAGTGGTCCTGGACTCCCCTGGAGTGGATTGCGAGTGGATGTGGTAGATCAGCCCGTGGAGGGGCTGATTAAAGGATTTGGTAATCGGTTGGTTTGACCGGGTTGGTCATTATCTGCCTCCGAGCTGGTGCTTAGCAGCTGGAGGCAAGACTAAGCCTGGAGGCCAAGGTACACAATTTGAATTTCTGCAAGGTTATTTTTGAGGCTTCGAGGACCACCACTCTCTGGGGGGATATTGTTTACATGTTGTATTTATGTTTAATAAAAGGCTGCTGTGGCCATTTAATCCAAATCTGGTGTAATGTCGTTATTCAGAAGGGGATCTTACGATAAGGCAGTTTACGAGAGATCCGATGCAGTAAGTAATTAAGGTTAGGCATTTAAGTCAGTAAAGGTGGTCATGAGTCACGTGTACCCCTTACGTCATGTACAACACCTTATCACTCTAACAATGGCACCACTCCTGCTCTCTGTTACATAATAGTAGCTGGCAAGTCTCACTATGCTAAAAATATTACACTGTGCTTATATGGTTCCTTCCAGACTTCCAGGATCTATCCTGATGTTTCATACCTTTGTGTTTGATGCTGTACTGAAAGCAGCACACACCTCCATGTATGGTGGACCTGTCTTAGAGCCCAGGCATTCTGGAATAAGGTCATCAACTAATCTCTGCAGTCTTAGGCATTACAGCCATGAGCCATCCTCTCTTCCTCTGTATGGCTAATGGGTACTAAAATTACAAATGCCACCTTTAAACATCTACAACATATTACCATGGCAGCGAGCTTACATATGGAAGAGCGGTGGAGGCTACCATCCCTCTTGATAGACGTGGTAATTACTGACGTGAATAATGATCTGTCACATGGAAACGTGGAAGTGAATTGGCACTATTGTCCTTTGGAATGCAGTTTTGCCTGGAATGGTTTGTGGACACCGTGTTGCATTATCATGGCATCACAAATACATCACAAATACAGAAACAGCAGCAAGGTTTCGGCAACTGGTATAAATCTGGGTCTTGTCAAGCTATTGTAGGAATGAACCTTCCCCCCCATTTGAACATCTGTATATATCGACCAGTAGATACAATTCCTATAGCAAACATCATAAAACATAATAGTATTATCAGTGTACCATAAATATATATGTTCGGAGCCAAGTTTGAGATCAATGCACCATGCAGTGGCTTATATTGTGGACCATTGACTTAAAGAAGTTTCCAATACTCGTATGACCCCTTCTCAATCACTGTTTCCCTTAAGTAAAATAATAATACCTATGCTTAACTCCAGGGCTGACGTTGTTTCAGCAGTGTCAGCGCTGGTTCTCCTGGGGCTCGTGTGACATTTTTGGTTGTTTTTTTTACCATCTGGGCGTATACCACTGAACTCTTTTGTGAGCGCAGCCATATTTTGATTGGTCAGCATCAGAAGAAAAACTCAAATGCTCACAGAGAAGTCCTGAGGTAAGTGCTCATGTACTTGAAGGGCAAACTTGCAACAATATTGCTTGGGGCATAACTTTGGAAGAGAGGGCCCCAAAAGAAAAACTGTTCCAGAATCAGAAAAGTAACTGTTGTCTGTGTTTACAACTCCATCCACTGGTCACATGATTTAGTGAACAGAGCAAGCAGCATGTGGTGTATCCCTAAAGCACTTTTTCACGTATTTAAGTAATCACAGATTACTAAAGCCTTGATTTTTATTGAATATGTACATGAATGAAACAAATGTAGAAGAGAATTTGAACCCCATATGGACAAAAGTATTGGGACATTTATACATTACACTTATAGGCATCTCTGTCGATAGGCATTAATTATGGAGTTGATCACACCAGTGATACAAGCGTATTCATTTCTTGTAGGTTTTATACAAGATTTAGAAGTGTCTGTGGAAATTTTTACATATTCATCTAAAAGAGCATGTGTGAGGTCAGACACTGACAGGGGGATGACAGGATCTGGTTTGCAATCTATGTTCTAGTGTTTGATGGGGTTGAGGTCAGGGAAGGGTTCTATGCAGGGCCGGACTGGGACAAAAAAGCAGCCCTGCCACACAAACCCCACTAGCCCACAAACTATAACACTCCTCACTCCACACTCGATCAGTGGATTTTGCTATATTTTGTTGTGGCCTTCAACACTCCTCTTAAAGGCGCTATTTGAAGAGCCATGTGTGAATGCCGACGCAGTGCGCATGATTGACCTCTTCTTTAAAGCGCCGGTTCTTGGGAACTTGGGGGGTCCCAGCGGTCGGACCCCAGCGACTACATAGGTCTCAGGATAGGGGATTACTTGGCATAATCCATTTAAATGGGTTTTCCATTATATACACTGTATTTTTCAGACTACGCACCTAGGTTTTAGAGGAGGAAATTAGGGGGAAAAACACTGAAGCAAAAAATGTGGTCAATTATGTACTTAATATCCCCTATCCTGGTAAATATGGTCTCCTCATTCCCATCCTGATACACATGGCCCCTCATCCCTATCCTGGTATGCATGACTCCCTCATCCCTATCCTGGTATGCATGGCCCTCATCCCCATCATTGTATGCATGCCTCCTCATCTCTGGCCTGGTATGCATGGCCTCTTCATCCCTATCCTGGCAGGAATGATCGCCCTCATCCCTTTACTGGCATGCAGGGTCCCCATCTCATCCTATTATGCATAGCCCCATCCCAGTCCTGGTATGCATGGCCCCATCCTTATCCTGATATGATTGGTCCCATCCTTTCCTTATCCTGGTATGCATAGCCCCCTCAGAAAAGATTAAAAAAACAAACCATTACACTTACCTTCCCTGCGCTCCCACGCAGCATCTTGTTCCGACGCCAGCAGCTGCTTTATGGTTGTAAGCAGCGCATCGCAGGGATGTCATGTGCTGCTTTCAAGCCAAAGGGCAGCTGTCGGAATACTCAGTGCTCTCTACATGTTGGGACTGTTCATCGCAGAGAGAGGTGAGTATTCATTGATCTTCAGTAGCGCGCAGTGTCAGCCGGAGCCTTTCTGCTGCTGCCGGCGGTAACGTGTACCGATACTTAAGATTAATGAATATACTGGTGACATTATACACGGGAGCTCTGTATATAGTGTACAGGTAATACAGTGATCACCAGTAACATTATACACAGGACCTCTGTATACAGTGTCAGTGTACAGATAATATAGTGATCACTGGTGACATTATACACAGGAGCTCTGTACAGGATATACATTGTATAGTGTCAGTGTACAGGTAACACACTGACTCACCAGTAACGACTCTAGCTGAAATCCTTCATCTTTGCTTTTCTTTTTCATGCAGCGCAGACTGCCATCACTTCTTCCAGCCAGGACTCGTCTCTGCATAAAATAACACAGTTACCTAGAGCATTCACTTAGGATGAGTACATAGAGCCAGTCACCTAGGATGAGTACGTAGAGCCAGTCACCTAGGACAAGTACATACAGCCAGTCAAATAGGATGAGTATGTAGAGCCAGTCACCTACGACGAGTATGTAGAGCCAGTCACCTAGGATGAGTACATAGAGCCATTCACCTAGGACGAGTATCTTGAGCCAGTCACCTAGAATCAGTACATAGAACCAGTCACCTAGGATGAGTACATAAAGCCAGTCCCCCAGGACAAGTACATAGAACCAGTCACCTAGGATAAGTACATAGAACCAGTCACCTAGGATAAGTACATAGAGCCAGTCACCTAGGATAAGTACGTAGAGCCAGTCACCTAGGATAAGTATGTAGAGCCAATCACCTTGGACAAGTATATAGAGCCATTCACCTAGGACGAGTACATAGAGCAAGCCAGCTAGGATAAGTACATAGAGCCACTCACCTAGCATGAGTACGTAGAGCCAGTCTCCTAGGACAAGTACGTAGAGCCAGTCAACTAGTATGAGTACATAGTCAGTTACCTAGGGCGAGTACATAGAGCCAGTCACCCAGGATGAGTACGTAGAGCCAGTCACCTAGGACAAGTACATACAGCCAGTCAAATAGGATGAGTACGTAGAGCCAGTCACCTAGGACGAGTATGTAGAGCCAGTCACCTAGGATGAGTACATAGAGCCATTCACCTAGGATGAGTACCTTGAGCCAGTCACCTAGAATCAGTACATAGAGCCAGTCACCTAGGATGAGTACATAGAGCCAGTCACCCAGGACGAGTACATAGAACCAGTCACCTGGGATGAGTGCATAGAGCCAGTCACCCAGGATGAGTACATAGAGCCAGTCACCTAGGATAAGTACATAGAGCCAGTCACCTAAGATAAGTACGTAGAGCCAGTCACCTAGGATAAGTATGTAGAGCCAGTCACCTTGGACAAGTATGTAGAGCCATTCACCTAGGATGAGTAAGTAGAGCCAGTCAGCTAGGACGAGTACATAGAGCCACTCACCTAGCATGAGTACGTAGAGCCAGTTACCTAGGGCAAGTACGTAGAGTCAGTCAACTAGGATGAGTACGTAGAGTCAGTTACCTAGGACGAGTACATAGAGCCCGTCACCTAGGATAAGTACATAGAGCCAGTCACCTAGGAAAAGTACCTAGAGCCAGTCACCTAGGATAAGTATGTAGAGCCAGTCACCTTGGACAAGTATATAGAGCCATTCACCTAGGACGAGTACGTAGAGCCAGTCAGCTAGGATGAGTACATAGAGCCACTCACCTAGCATAAGTACGTAGAGCCAGTCACCTAGGATAAGTATGTAGAGCCAGTCACCTTGGACAAGTATGTAGAGCCATTCACCTAGGACGAGTACGTAGAGCCAGTCAGCTAGGACGAGTATATAGAGCCACTCACCTAGCATGAGTACATAGAGCCAGTCACCTAGGACAAGTATGTAGAGCCAGTCAACTAGGATGAATACATAGAGTCAGTTACCTAGGACGAGTACATAGAGCCCGTCAACTAGGACGAGTACGTAGAGCCATTCACCTAGGACGAGTAGCTAGAGCCAGTCAACTAGGATGAGTACATAGAGCCATTCACCTAGGATGAGTACCTTGAGCCAGTCACCTAGGATGAGTACATAGAGCCAGTCACCTAGGACAAGTACATACAGCCAGTCAAATAGGATGAGTACGTAGAGCCAGTCACCTAGGATGAGTATGTAGAGCCAGTCACCTAGGATGAGTACATAGAGCCATTCACCTAGGACGAGTACCTTGAGCCAGTCACCTAGAATCAGTACATAGAGCCAGTCACCTAGGATGAGTACATAGAGCCAGTCACCCAGGACGAGTACATAGAGCCAATCACCCAGGACGAGTACATAGAACCAGTCACCCAGGATGAGTACATAGAGCCCGTCACCTAGGATAAGTACAAAGAGCCAGTCACCTAGGATAAGTACGTAGAGCCAGTCACCTAGGATACGTATGTAGAGCCAGTCACCTTGGACAAGTATATAGAGCCATTCACCTAGGACGAGTACGTAGAGCCAGTCAGCTAGGATGAGTACATAGAGCCACTCACCTAGCATGAGTACGCAGAGCCAGTCACCTAGGACAAGTACGTAGAGCCAGTCAACTAGGATGAGTACATAGAGTCAGTTACCTAGGACGAGTACATAGAGCCCGTCACCTAGGAAGAGTACGTCGAGATAGTCACCTAAGAAGATTTCATAGAGTCAGTCACCTAGGACGAGTACGTAGAGTCAGTCACCTAGGACGAGTAGCTAGAGCCAGTCACCTATGCAATTTACGGACATAGCTGGCCTGAGTTTTAGTATGGCTGTCTTAACGCAGCGTTAAAGTGATTTAATGAAAATTTCTACTTCGGATTGGATGGTGGTGACACCTCCTAATATTGAGAACCTATCAAAAGATCACAGCAGATGAACTTATAAAATTTTTCTCAAATACATACAGTTAGCAAATCTGATGAATTCCATCACTACTATAGCGGAGCAGGTTTTCATTTATTTTACCAGAGGGAATTCAAAATCTAGTGACATATAATTCTTCTATGGGAGGTACTGATTATGAAGGGGAGCTGATTCTACAGAGCATCTGAATGGTAAATGGATCCTTAGGTCTAGCAGGATTAATAACACGTAAATAAATTCACCTGTCCTTAGCGACGCGCAATGCATCCCTGGGAACGGAAACCGCCGCATGCATCGCGAAGAGCCGGGAGAACTCCGGGGGCCGTCGGAAGGTAAGTATATCCATTTTTTTTTATTATTTACACCGCTCCCTGCACCATATGCGGTGACTTCAGAGCTCCGTACCCGCCGTATAAGGCGACCCCCGACTTTTGAGAAGATTTTCAGGGGTTAAAAAGTAATCTTATACGTCGGAAAATACGGTATATATATACGGTATATATATATATATATACAGTACAATGGAAGATTTACCTCTCTGCAGTTTATTGTAAAAGAATACAAATTCTGCTTCAGTGCTGTGATTCTCTCATGAGAGAATGTCGGAGCACAGAGCGCTGACACTCGGATCACGCTCACAGCAAAGCTGGAGCCGAGTATCATTAGCATATCACATCCGATGTGACACACTAGTGTGACTATAGCCTTAGGCTCTGTGTCCACGATGAGATTTTGGTGCGTTTTTTAAGCTACATATTTTTGTTGCATCAAAAATGCAGCGTCTTACCATTCATCAATGTGGATGGGATTTACCGTATAAAAATCTCCTGCCCACTGGGCTTTATTATGCAGTGTAAACTGACCTGCGATGCATGCTTCAAATTCGCAACATGTCAATTTCTCTTGCAGATATGCTAAATTTTCTGTGCACATTTTTCCCATAGAAACAAAATATAGCTAATGTGGTCACTTTGGACCAGACCATAGCACTATGAGAGCGCATCATCATCATCATCATCTTCATTGTCTACATGACCCCGCTCTGTGTGTAAAGTAGAAACTTTTCTTGGTACTGCAACTAAGGCTGGAATCACACAAATGTATAACATCAGATGCGAGAGCATTGGATGCGATATGCCAATGACCCTCGGCTCCAGCTCTGCTGCATGCGTGATGTGAGTGTCAGTGCTCTGTGCTCCGATCTTCTCACATGACAAGATCAGAGCACAGCTGCCGAGGAGACGGAGAAAGTAATTTCTCCATCTCCTCCATTACCTGTCTCGACATATATCGGACTGCACTGGAATGACATCCGAGTGCAGTCCGATGTTTCACATGCATCCATAGACTTGTGTGGGTGTGAGTGAGCCAAGTCTCTGTGCCAGTCGCAGCATGCAGCGATTGTTCTCTCATGCCAAATCAACATGAGAAAATAATCGCAGATCTGAGCTGCACCAAAGGATAACACTGGAGCGAGTGCTATGTGATGTTTTATCACATAGCACTCAACCATGTTATACGCTCGTGTGACCCCGGCCTTTGAGCAATAAATAGGACTAAACTGTAATACTGGACTATCTGGGACTGTATGTTATATACAGTCTTGTTACAGTCACATCATGGGCATTTCCACTGTGGGGTGGGGGGCAGCTGTTCCCTCCTAGAAGCAGGGGCGCGCTGTGCATGTATCATGATGAGGCCTGGCCACCTGTTTTTCCTGCCGCCGGCCCTTTAAATCTTCAGGCGCGGCATCTTTACAGGTGCGCGCATCAGTGAGTCAGTGGCCCAGGTGCCCTGCACAGAGGGGTTGAGAACGCCTGACGTTGAATGTCAGGATGTTCTTTATGGGCGGAGAGAGAGAGCTCTGCTCTCCCCATCTCCCGCCCCTGGCTGCAGCGTGCCGCTGAACATATCAGGGTCAGGCCTCAGGCATCCGGTGGAGCTCCTAGTACCCGCGCGATCCTGAGGCAATCTCTACAGGTGCTGAGCTGGGGCTGGGCTGATGTATATACAGGGGCTGGGGGCTGGCTGGGCTGATGTATTTACAGGTCACGTGCTGGGGGCTGGCTGTGGCTGGGCTGATGTATGTATATACAGGGGCTGGGGGCTGATGTATATACAGGGGCTGAGGGCTTGGCCTGATGTATACACAGTGGCTGTGGCTGGCTGTGGCTGGGCTGATGTATGTACAGGGGCTGGGGGCTGGCTGGGCTGATAAATATACAGGTAGTGCTGGGCTCAGTGGGCTGGGGCTGGTGATGATATATACAGGTGGTGCTGGGTTCAGTGGGCTGGGGCTGGTGATGATGTATATACAGGTGCTGGGCTCAGTGGGCTGGGGCTGGTGATGATGTATATACAGGTATGGGGCTCATTATACTGTATGGAGTATTATATGGGGCACATTATACTGCATGGAGCAATATATGGGAATCATTCTGTATGGAGCACTATTTGGTGCCCATAATTCTGTATGGAGCAATATATGGGGCTCATTATACTGTATGGAACAATATATGATACCCAAAATACTGTGTGGAGCAATATATGGGGCTCATTATACTGTATGGAGCAATATATGGGGCATGTTATTCTGTATGGAGCGCTATACGGTGCCCACAATACTGTATGGAGGACTATGTGGTGCCCTTAATACTGAATGGAGCAATATATGGGGCTCATTATACTGTATGGAGCAATATATGTGGCTCATTATACTGTATGGAGCAATATATGGAGCTCATTATTCTGTATAGAGCACTATGTGGTGCCCAGAATACTGTATAGAGAACTATACTGTCTGATTTATGACCTATTGTAGAATGTACAATAGTTATCACTCATGTAATGTATGGGGGGGCTGTATATGAGATGGGAGCCCTATGGGGGGCTGTATATGTGTTTGGGGGCGGCGTACCGTTTTGAAGTTCACCTCAGGCAGCAGTGTGGCTACGTTCACCCCTGCTTGAGGGACACCAACAGAGAGAGAGGGATGAAGAGGTAGTATGGTAACACTAAATATGTTATTAGGGGGTGGTCCAGGAGAGGGCAAGGTCTTTGATACCAAAGGGAAAAGAGGATCTGTAAGAGGAGGGAAGTGATCAAATGTGATGTAAATACTTTTATGCCAAAATAGACAAAAGTATTCTAGAAGTGATATGTTAGAATACTTTTGTCTTTTTTGGCATAACGTATTTACAATGATTTTTCTGGCTAACTTGATACCACAATCTATTTTTTATTGTATAGTACAAACAAAAGGCATACAAACTACAAGTGCTTCTTACTAAATTAGAATATCATCAAAAACTTAATTTATTTCAGTTCTTCAATACAAAAAGTGAAACTCATATATTATATAGAGCCATTACAGGTGTTTTTTGTTAGTTATTCTAATTTACTGAGATAATGACTTTTGGGTTTTCATTGGCTGTAAGCCATATTCATCAACATTATCAGAAATAAACACTTGAAATAGATCACTCTGTTTGTAATGGCTCTATATAATATGAGTTTCACTTTTTGTTTTGAAGAACTGATATAAATGAAGTTTTTGATGATATTCTAATTTTGTCAGGCGCAGGTTACTTACAATGTAGTTCTCATAATTGCCACAAGATGGCAGCAGCGTATATTAGAAGGTGGGTATATATAAACTGCAGCACTGAGCAATAAACAATGCTAAAGGGTAAATGCATTGATTGCTCTCAGTAGGAGAAAGAAAATAACAATCTTGAAGTTATGATATGTTTTACTGGCTAGCAAAAATAGAATAAGTGATGTTACAAAGCAATCTTTCCAGACTATTTAGGTCTCTTAATCAGACATGGTATATCAAAGTATCTGAAACCCAAATATATACACAAAGAGCAGAGACATGGCAGAATAAATGGGCATATAAAAAACAAACATGAGTTCAGAGCATGAATCCTTAATTAGCTTGGATAAGTGGTGTAAAAATGTTATTGTCCCAATATCCATGTAAAATCAGAGACCTGGTGTCCTCACTGTCTCTGGAGCAGATTCCTCAGATGTTGTAGTAAGTCATAAATTCACACACGGCAGGACTATAAGATGTCTGGGACATTCACGTTGACCTGTTCCAATGTGGTGCACTTAGAAGGATATTAGCATCTCCAAGATCCTATCCCAATATATAGCAGGCGTAACAATAATTATATTAGCAAATGCCTCCAATTAGAATTGTAGTATAGTTCTTCTGATTTGCTATGTCTCTTTCCTCATGAGCAGGCATTGCAGGACCTTAGGTATCCATGGTTACGACCACTAGCAATTAGCTAAGTTTCACTTTGTCAATGGACATGACCTTGGATACCTAAGGTCCTGCAATGCCGCAATGCCTGCACATGAGGGAAGAGACATAGCGAATCAGAAATACTATTCTACATTTCTAATTGGAGGTATGTGCTAACATTATTATTATTATTACACCTACTACATATTGGGATGGGATCTTGTTGATGGGATTACCCCTTTAAGTACACCACAGGACCATGTGAATGTCCCAGAAATCTTATTGTGTGGATTTATGACTAACTACAAAGAGCTAGCCACATCCCATAATTTTCTCTAGACCAACTCTGTTATAAGCCGCTGGAGCGAAGTTATATGGGCATAACTTGTGTTAATAAAAGCAAATACCGAACTATGATTAATGTCATGTCACTATGGGATACATAGTACACTGTGGTTCTGTACCGTTACCCCCTCAGAGACAGAGCAAACCCTGCAACATCAGGTTTAGTACATTTCTTCTGTTTATCCTTTTTATTTCATGTAATTGTTTATACTGCATGGTGTTGTCCATTGTGTAACATCTTTGTATATTTTTATAAACACTGCCTACTTTTTGGAATAAATATATAAAAATATAATAGTTTAGTTTCTCTTGTTCTATACACTACACCCCTGAAGCGGTACACTATCTGTAACGGGTGTCCTATTGGCCGGTATAAATGTTTGGTGGTGGCAGCTAGTTACTTTTATTATTGTGGAGTTGGCAGTGACCGTACCGGGGTATATATATCTATTGCATGCGTTGGAATCGGAGGTGTATATACCACTGTGCATTCTCATTGTGAGTTCCCCAATAATCAGCCTACTAGTGGAAACAGCTATGACCTCGTCCATCACTCATGGGCCGATTCAGGAACAGACACAGACAGCTTGGGGCCCTTGTGCAGGAAATGTGTCTGGGCCCCCTCCTATAACAGGATGGTGTTATACATAATGAGTACACTATACACGAAGGAACTGTGCTATTCATAAGTGAGTACACTATATACTAAGGGACTGTGCTATACATAATAAGTGAGTACACTTTATACTAAGGGACTGTGTTAGACATAATAATCGATAATAACGTCTTCCTCCACCTCCCCCTGTTCCTAAATCCATTATAAATCCCCCTTCCTCCCATCCCAATCCCCCACACCCCTCATTGTCCTCCTTCCCCCATCCCATTATTGTCCTCTCCCCCACCCCCTTGAGTGCCCTCTTCACCACCTCCATCATTGCTTTCTCACCAACACCCCATCATTACCTCTACCACCTTCATCATTTCCACCTCCCCCGCAACCCCCACCATTACCCATTCCATGACCTGCATCATTTCCTCCTCCCCCACCCCCCCATTATTGCCCTTTCCACCACCCCATCATTGCTTTCTCCCCCACCATCCCTATCATTGTCTCTCCGTCAACCCAATCATTGCCTTCTGCCTCATCACCCCTATCATTGCCCTGTCCTTCAACCCAATCATTGCCTTCTGCCCCATCATTGCCCTCTCTGTCAACACATCACCACTTCCGCATTTATCACTGCTCCTGGTTTTGGCTTACAAATACTAAGGTGTAATACTGACCAAATACTGAACATATGAATGTGTTCTTAGGATAGGTGATTTCTTGTTTTCACAGGAGAACAAATGTAAGTGCATCTTTTCTACTGTGTAATAGTCACAGGACAGGTAGGGGTAAAACTTCCAAGTATTTCGGCTGTATTGGAAATCAAGAATCTTCCCCTTAATGATATCGGAGAGAACAGGTGACCTCAATACACAACACAGTCCCCTATACCAAGACAAATAATACCAAATAAAAGAAACAAATACCGCCACACCGTGACCAGACCACAAATTACCACCACTTAGTGATCGAATAATATCACTTACAGTGGAGAAATATCGCCACACCATGACTAAACCACATACTGACCGAATATCATACAGGAGACAAACACTGCCACACCGTGACCAGATCACATTTAACCACCACAAAGTGACCAAATAATATCACATACCAGGGACAATTACTGCTACACTGTGACCAGACCACATTATCACAACATAGTGACCGAATAATACAAGGTAGAATTATCACCACACTATGACCATGCCATGTCATTACTAATGTAGTGATACCAAAGATGTGTATTTTTTTTATTTCCTAATCGGGAAAAAGGAGGGTAATTTGAACTTTTTTTTTTCATATTTTTCAAAGCATTTTTCTTTTTCCTTTTCTCTGTATTTGTTAGTCCCCTTAGGGGGCTTGAACCTGCAATAATCCGATTACTTGTGCTATATTTAGCAGTGCCACAGTATTGCTGAATATTGAAAAAATCACAGTCTACTATGAAAGTCAGCTACAGGCTGGTTTTCACAGGAATTTGTCATCACAGGCACAGGCTCTCAACAGGCCTCTGGCCATCATGGCAACCCATCAACTCCCCACCATCATGTCATAAGTGTGCCAATGGGTGCATTGATCAACACTCTCCCCTGCCGACATGCTGTAAATGCTGCTGTCAAAGATCTACAGCGGTGTTTAACAAGTGAACAGCGGCTGCTAGTGACAGATGATGGCTGAATAACACAGCCATCATTTGCCAGGAAAGATGCAGGATCAGCTTGCGAGCCGGCATGAAGGCAGGAAGACAACGTACGCAGTACGTCATATTTCGTTAACGGCTTATACACTCTGGGGACATTTTTCAAAACTAGTAGTAGGCAAAAATGATGTAGCTACCTACAGTATATCAGTGCATCAGTGTATAACTATATACTGTATATGAAGTGCACTCACAGTACATGTACATACCTATATATAATACAAACATTTAGAATATGCCCATGTATAATAAACACCTGTGTCTACTGCATATGTGATATACTATACATTTATGTATAAAGGGTATAGTTCCACGGTCAGGAATCAGCAGCGCTTTGGACGCAGCACATATCCGCTCGGTCCAAAGTGCTGCCGACTTTTGTAGGCGCTGTGATTCTGCATGTGTTGATCGAACCATGCGGAATCACTGCGTCCTATACACTGGATGGGAAATTTATCTTGCAGAGACTGAGCGTCTCCGCAAGATACATAGACATGCTGCGGTCTAGAAAGATGTGCCGCATGTCCGTCTCTGCAGGGAAGCCGCGGGCACCGATGCACGCATAGTGGACATGGGATTCCTTGCAATCTCATCCACTATGCTGTAACATCTGGACGCTGAGAATTGGACACTGCGGATGTACACAGCGTCCAACCCGCAGCGTTTACTATCTGAGGAAACATACCCTTATATGTGTCTATGTATTGTACCTGTGTGTTTAATGCAACAGATACAGTATATGTGAATAAAGTCTTCACTGGGGGATGGGCTCAGGGGTCAGTCCCAGCCTGGATTTGTTACAGCTGTGATGACTGGAGTCCCATCAGAGAATAGACCCAGTGATATAGTGACTGTGTTCCCGAGCTCTGAGCTCTTTGGTTGGGGCTGTGTGTGGAAGAGAATCCTGCACTGACCAGACTAAACAAAGCTCCGGGGGTCACAGTCAGTAAATCACTGCTGCTAGTCTCTGACTGCAGCCCCTGCCTCCCCTCTTTACTCTGGTAAACAATCCATCACATTCAGACCATTGTTTACCTCCTGTTCAGGGGGTGATTGAGGTCCTGCACACAGCTGTAGCTTCCTTCCAGCCATGAGTGTGCAGACGCCATTCTGCACAGGCTGGAAGTGTGTGTACAGTCAGTGCAGGGAGAAGGAGGCATCTAACAGATGCCAGACAGGACGAGCCGGGAGGAGGAGCAGCCGTGAAGAAGACAGGAGATGTCTCACCTCTGCGCACGGTATCCTGAAGCCGCACACCCGCAGCTTCCTGTCTCGCACAGCCGCGGCGCTGAATGATGATGTCATGCAGCCGCTGTTGTGTGAGACAGGAAGTGCGGGCAGTAAGCAGGATGGATCCATTCCCTGCAGCTCCGCTCCGCTGCCATTTTCTCTTGCAGGCAGCGGAGCTGCAGGGATTGCTCCCTGCCCGCCCCACATGAGGGCAATCTGACCAGGGGGCCCCAGGAGCCAGATAAACTGGCCAGATTGCCCTCATTATTAGCTGCCCTGCAGGGGCCCCCCGGAGCCTCCGGGGCCCCGGTGCAGTTGCACCGGTTGAACCGGCGGTATGTCCGCCCATGGGCCAATTGCATAATTGTCCTGACAATTGGAGGCAGGGAGTGTTGTTCCTTGTCTTATTGGTGTTCTCCTTGACAAATTGGTGTCAACAATGGGATCTACATGATACCCCCTGTTGGCTCCTTGACAAATTGGTGGGAAACACGTGAGATCACGCAGATCCCAATGCTGCCATGTAATCCACACTTTAATGTGAACATGATAACTATAGGTTTTACAATCATATCTACTGTATAACAGTACACTTTGGGGGGACTTAAGTGAAATTGAGCTAAATTTTGCAACTTTTTAAAAAGTCGCTATCGATGTATCTGAAATCTTTAAACGCCACTTAAAAAGCGAAAAAAAAAAAAACAACAGACACATACCATAGACTTAAAAATAGGTGCACTGAATGAATTGGGTGCAAAGGAAAGACGGCGTAAAACTCACAAAAGTAGACAAAAAACAGCTGCGAAGGCAATGATGAATCGAGACCAAAGATGACAGAGCAGACCTCCAAATCTAAGCCAAAGTAAATAGGACAACTATGACCTATCTTCCATAATATGTGCTGGTTGTCATGTTATTATATTATTCTCTGCAATATATATCTCTGCAGGTCATCTCTTATAATGCCCTCAAAAACTTTGCACACTGCACAACTTTAAAACTACTGGACAGTAGTTGCCTGGATCCACCTTCTTACCTTTCTTAAATATCCGTACCACATGAGCCATCCTCCAATCCCATGGCACCAATTCTGTTACAAGAGAATCTAACAATTTGAGATACATCGGTCTGTCAGTTACTGAGCTCAATTCTCTCATTATCTATGGATTAATGCCATCTGGCCTGGAGGATTTGTCAATGTTTAATTTGCTCAGCCGCAGGCGTATTTATTCTGTTAAACTAGTTATATCAGGTGGTGAATATTGATTTTTAATTGATCCCTGGAACAGACAGTTTATTTGTGAACAAGGATGAAAACTGCCTTTTTAATATCGCAGCCTTTTCTTTGTCCTCTATAATTGTGTTTTAAGGGGTTGATACCATCCGGTTTTTTTTCTTGCCATTGATGTATTTTTAAAATTTTTGGGGATTTGTTTTAATGTTGCTGGCGATTTATTTCTTTGTAGATAACTTTGATAGCTTGATTTCTTTTTCACATTTCTTATTGAGATCTTTATACTCCTGAAATGCCATTTCTGTATTCTCAGCCTTTAAGATTTTGAATGCCCTTTGTTTTATGTCTTATTCAATCCTGTATTGTTTTATTTATCCATAATGGTTTCTTTTTATTCCTGGATATTTTATTACCAGAGGGTATAAGTTTTCTACTGGATTCCAGTAGTATATCTTTAACCTCTTCCCGACATGTGCTGTGTATATACTACACTTTAGTAGCTGCGTTCCTGAAAATCACTGTGTATAAATGGTGTGATAATCATGCGGGCTCATGCTAAGCACCGCGGCAATCAAATGCGGCTCTCAGCTCTATATGAGAGCAGACACCCTGTAGCAATGCCCACGATCAGTACTAGCACCGATCACAGGCGTTTAACCCCTCAGATGCAGCTGTCAATAGTGATAGTGACATAGCTGGGCATCCCAGATCTGCCTCTCTGCTCCCATCGGCACAACGTGATTGCGATTGCATTGTGCTGAAGGTCTCCATGGTGACTCCGGGCCGAAAAATGGACATGGGTTTACCCAGGGATGGTGGCCTGCAAGCTCCTGCTCATAAGCATTGCAGAGCATTAGATCAGTGATCAATCAGTGGAAAGTTGATGTCCCATCCTGGGGCACTGTAAAAACAAGTTTTGAAAAACTCAATAAAAATTGTAAAAACATTAAAAAAATCACAAAATAAAGAACACATTTTTTTTTTTATTTTAATCCAATAAATACATGTATTTATGCAAACTTAAAAATAAGAAAAAGGTACATGTATTTGGTATCGCCGCATCCAGAAAGACCTGCCCTATCAAACTGTCCCACTACTTAACCCCTTCAGTGAACATCGTTAAAAAAAAATAAAAACAAGGCAAAAATTATACTTTATCATCATACCACCAAACAAAAAGTGGAATAAAACACGATAAAAAAAGAATGTAAATAAAAATAGTATCTCTGAAAACGTCATCTTGTCCTGGAAAAAACAACCATCATACAGCGCCATCAGTGAAAAAATATAAAAGTTATAGCTAACAGAATAAAGCTATGGAAAAATAATTCTTTTTTTCTATTGCGTAAAAGCGCCAAAATATTTTAAAAAGAACTGTATAAATGTGGTATCGCTGTAATCAAACTGACCGAATAAAGTTGTTTTATCAATTTTACCACACTTCAAAAATCAGAATACAAAGCTATCAAAAAATGTCATGTGCCTGAAAATGGTACCAATAAAAACGTGCCACAAAAAACAAGACCTCACATGACTCTGTCAGCTGAAATATGGAAAAATTATAGGTATCTAAATTTGGGATGCAAAAACTTGAAAAGCATCTTTGAGTGTTTGATAGCAGTCAAATGAAAAAAAAAACTATAAAAATCTGTAATCGCACCTACCCGAAGAATAAAGTCGGCTAATCACTTATACCACACAAGGAATTGCTTAAAAAAACCAAATAAAAACAATTCTTCACGCCTTGATAATTTTTTAATGAAAAAAAATATCAAGGAGTGAAGAATTGTTTTTATTTATTTATATTTTTGGCAGATGTTCATCTGCCAAAAACATTTAGCTGCCCAAAACAAATTTAGCTGCCCAAAAAAAATTTAGCTTGCAAAAAAATATTTAGCTGCCCAAAAAATATTTAGCAGCACTTCATATATTTAACATTGTGTTTTGTCTGCCACACAAATCGTATATCATTGCGCTAAATATTTTACAATTTTAGGCTATGTGCACACGTTGTGGATTGTATGCGTTTTTGCCGCGTTTTTTTCACATACACAACATAGCCAATTGAATTCAATGGGATTCCGAAATGCTGTGCTAATGCTGTGTATTTTTCTTGTGCGGAATCACATCACGGAAAAATACACAGCATGCTCACTCTTTTTGCGGAATCACGGCGGTTCCGCACACAAAGGAATGCATTGATCCGCTTACTTCCCGCATGGGGCTATGCCCACCATGCGCAAAGTAAGTGGATCATGTGCGGATGGTACCCAAGGTGGAGGAGAGGAGACTCTCCTTCAGACCCTGGGAACCATATACCTGTAAAAAAAGAATTAAAATAAAAAATCGTGATATTCTCACCTTCCGGCGGCCCCCCGCAGCCTTCCCGCTTCTTGCGATGCTCCCGTTCCCAGTGATGCTTTGCGACAATAACCTGTGATGATGTAGTGGTCTTGCATGATGCTAGGAGCGGGAAGGCTGCGGGGCCGCCGGAAGGTGAGAATATCACAATTTTTTATATATTTTTTTTAATTATTTTTAACATTATATCTTTTTACTATTGATGCTGCATCACTATGTTTGACAAGTGTGACCAACCTGTCAATCAGTTTTCCAAGCGATGCTATAGATAGCTTGGAAAACGCTAGCATTCTGCAAGCTAATTACGCTTGCAAAACGCTAGTTTTTATCAGAAATACGCATGCCAATTCCGCATGCGTTTTACCCACGGCAGGAACACCCCAGGTTCCTGGTTGTTACAGTGGCATTGCTTTCCTCATGGGGAGATTGATGTCACTCCTTTAAGCGATGAAGGATCTCTGTTATCAGGTATTCAAAAACATGCAACATGTTCATACTCCAGTCCAGAAGGGGGAGCTCTGATCCAGTTTGTGGGTTGCTCCCCTATATATATATTCTGGTCTGGAGGCAAAGTCAGTGAATGAAAGGAAAGGGGCCATGCAGACTAGAGGATCTGCAGCTCCTGTGAGGAAAGTAAGGGGCCGTACAGCCCCGAGAGATGCTGCAGCTCCTGAAAGGAAAGAGATAGAAAGGAATGCAGAACAAGCTGTAGTGAGAGTGAAGGGGAAGTGAAGTGCAGGAGAGTGAAGAGCTGGGGGGTTAGCTGCGACTGAGCTACCGCCTTACTGAGCACAGATACCGGTAGCCGGAAGACCGGGGTTGTGAAGTACTCTATGTCTCACAGCAGAAACCGGCAGGACAGCTGGATTGCAAGTCACCTGTCTACCATAGAAACCTGAGGACACAGTAGCACATATAGCCCGGGTCGTGATAGAGATCCTGTAAAAAGGCTAGAGCTACCTGTTGTTCTGGTAGTGTCCTACCTGCAAGGAGGACAGAGAGAACATGCGAGGACCTTGTGAGAGGCCTAAGGCAGCAAGGGACTACAACACCGCACTAGAAGGAAGGCTTCTAACCCCACCTGGTAAGGGGGACTCCCAACTCGCTTACAAGCCGGCCAGACAACACCTGCATCCGTGATCTGGTACCCTGAACTGTGGCTGCCTGAATTCATCAGCAAACCAGGTATAGAGACTGCAAACCTGTGTCCCCGTTTCTTGCAACCTCATACACCACTCACGCACTGGACATAAACCTCATACACCACTCACGCAGTGGACATAAACCTCATACACCACTCACGCACTGGACATAAACCTCATACAGCACTCACGCACTGGACATAAACCTCATACACCACTCACGCACTGGACATAAACCTCATACACAACTCACGCACTGGACATAAACCTCATACACCACTCACGCACTGGACATAAACTTCATACACCACTCATGCACTGGACATAAACCTCGTACACCACTCACGCACTGGACATAAACCTCATACACCACTCATGCACTGGACTTATGCCTCAGACTAAAAACTTCAATGAAACACAGTACTTAACTCACATTCATGTACTTACCAGCTCTCTTTTATAAACTACTGATACATGGCAACTGGCAAGCAGGATTCTCGTGAGCCACAGACATGTGTGCCCAAGACTGTCCTGGTCATGGACAGGTCATCAATATAAGATTAGTGGGGGTACAACACCTAGCACTTCCACCATGTAGCTGTTAAGAAGTCCGACAGCGGCCTGATGTGAATTGTGTATAGAGTGGTGTACTACTTTTCCATCTCACTGTGTACTAACTATTCCCAAGTATCATCGCCAGTTTACTTTAACTAGGTCATAAGTATACTGGTGGAAAATACCTTTAAGCAGGCTGTTTGGAATTTACGTAGTACTAGAACAATACCTTTCATGTTCAAGGACACAATGCAGCAGCACCCTGGGGGGTACTGAGAAAAGCAACCCTAGCACCAGATTGGGTGGTGCTTGGCCAACTAAGGGTACCGTCTCACTATACGATTTACCAACGATCACGACCTGCGATACGACCTGGCCGTGATCGTTGGTAAGTCGTTGTGTGGTCGCTGGGGAGCTGTCACACAGACCGCTCTCCAGCGACCAACGATGCCGAGGTCCCGGGTAACCAGGGTAAACATCGGGTTACTAAGCGCAGGGCCACGCTTAGTAACCCGATGTTTACAGTGGTTACCAGCGTAAAAGTAAAAAAAAAAAAAACGTACATACTCACCATCTGATGTCCGTCAGGTCCCTTGCAGTCTGCTTCCCGCTCTGACTGAGTGCCGCCGTAAAGTGAAAGCAGATTACAGCGGCGACGTCACCGCTGTGATCTGCTCTCACTTTCCGGCCGGCAGACAGTCAGAGCGGGAAGCGGACGGCAAGGGACCTGACGGACATCAGATGGTGAGTATGTACGGTTTTTTTTTTTTACTTTTACGCTGGTAACCACGGTAAACATCGGGTTACTAAGCGCGGCCCTGCGCTTAGTAACCCGATGTTTACCCTGGTTACAAGTGATCGCATCGCTGGATCGCTGTCACACACAACGATCCAGCGATGACAGCGGGAGATCCAGCGACGAAAGAAAGTTTCAAACGATCTGCTACAACGTATGATTCACAGCAGGGTCCCTGATCGCAGTAGCGTGTCAGACACTGCGAGATCGTAACTATATCGCTAGAACGTCACGAATCGTGCCGTCGTAGCGATGAAAATGCCACTGTGTGACGGTACCCTTACGCTGGTTTCTACATATGGGCACATAGTGTCCTCCTTTCCTGTAATTATTCAGTTAATTTTTAAGACATAGATTCTTGAATAAATTCTGATAAACTATGCAATAGGTTCCACAGCAATAGAAAAAATTCCATTGCTGACTGAAAACAGTTTTATGAAGTCATAAATCTCATTAAGGCCGGCGTCACACTCGGCGTAAGACAATACGGTCCGTTTTTTACGTCCGTACTACGGCCGTAATACGGAGAAATGTTCCCAAAATAGTGATCCGTAGTCAGGGTGTGTCAGCGTATTTTGCGCATGGCATCCTCCGTATGTAATCCGTATGGCATCCGTACTGCGAGATTTTTGCGCAGGCTTGCAAAACCGACATCTAATGGATTTATGTGCTCAAATGTTAGGGAAAACATATATACAGTATATATACACTCACCGGCCACTTTATTAGGTACACCATGCTAGTAACGGGTTGGACCCCCTTTTGCCTTCAGAACTGCCTCAATTCTTCGTGGCATAGATTCAACAAGGTGCTGGAAGCATTCCTCAGAGATTTTGGTCCATATTGACATGATGGCATCACACAGTTGCCGCAGATTTGTCGGCTGCACATCCCAAAGATGCTCCATACAAGGCAGGATGGATCCATGCTTTCATGTTGTTTACGCCAAATTCTGACCCTACCATCCGAATGTCGCAGCAGAAATCGAGACTCATCAGACCAAGCAACGTTTTTCCAATCTTCTACTGTCCAATTTCGATGAGCTTGTACAAATTGTAGCCTCAGTTTCCTGTTCTTAGCTGAAAGGAGTGGTACCCGGTGTGATCTTCTGCTGCTGTAGCCCATCTGCCTCAAAGTTCGACGCACTGTGCGTTCAGAGATGCTCTTAGGCCTACCTTGGTTGTAACGGGTGGCAATTTGAGTCACTGTTGCCTTTCTATCAGCTCGAACCAGTCTGCCCATTCTCCTCTGACCTCTGGCATCAACAAGGCATTTCCGCCCACAGAACTGCCGCTCACTGGATTTTTTTTCTTTTTCGGACCATTCTCTGTAAACCCTAGAGATGGTTGTGCGTGAAAATCCCAGTAGATCAGCAGTTTCTGAAATACTCAGACCAGCCCTTCTGGCACCAACAACCATGCCACGTTCAAAGGCACTCACATCACCTTTCTTCCCCATACTGATGCTCGGTTTGAACTGCAGGAGATTGTCTTGACCATGTCTACATGCCTAAATGCACTGAGTTGCCGCCATGTGATTGGCTGATTAGAAATTAAGTGTTAACAAGAAGTTGGACAGGTGTACCTAATAAAGTGGCCAGTGAGTGTATATATGTCATTGAGACACATATATATATATTCTGTATTTATATTTCATTCTGCGCGATATCTGTGAAAAGTCGGTAATTCAATTGCCGGCTTTTCATTAATCCTGCACAAACCCGACAGGATATGAGACATGGTTTTCATACAGTAAACCATCTCATATCCCCTTTTTTTTGCATATTCCACACTACTAATGTTAGTAGTGTGTATGTGCAAAATTTCAGCGCTGTAGCTGCTGAAATAAAGGGTTAAATGGCGGAACAAATTGGCGTGGGCTCCCGCGCAATTTTCTCCGCCAGAGTGGTAAAGCCAGTGACTGAGGGCAGATATTAATAGCCAGGAGACGGTCCATGGTTATTGGCCCCCCCGTGGCTAAAAACATCTGCCCCCAGCCACCCCAGAAAAGGCACATCTGGAAGATGCGCCTATTCTGGCACTTGGCCACTCTCTTCCCACTCCCTGTAGCGGTGGGATATGGGGTAATGAAGGGTTAATGCCACCTTGCTATTGTAAGGTGACATTAAGCCTGGTTAATAATGGAGAGGCGTCAATTATGACACCTATCCATTATTAATCCAATTGTTTGAAAGGGTTAAAAAAAAACACACACACACATGATTCAAAAGTATTTTAATGAAATAAACACAGCGGTTGTTGTAATAATTTATTGTTCTCTCAATCCATTAGGAAACCCTCGCTTGGAAAAATAATAAACGCACAAGATACATACCTTCTGATGTCAGATCACGTCCCACGAAGTAATCCATCTGAAGGGGTTAACTAATATTACAGGCACGAGCTGCGATAAACCACTCGCTCGTGCCTGTAATCCCCCGGGTGCTGAAAGGAAAGCTGGATCTGTACTTACATTGAGTTGCGGTGATGCGCCCTCTGGTGGATGTTCTCATGAACTGCAGCCTGGGAACTTTTTCCCACGCTCCAGGTCATATGAGGACATCCACCAGGGGGAGCATCACCGCGACTGAAGGAAATGTAAGTCAATGACCTACATTTCATTCATTCGCCGGGGATTACAGGCATGGAGCACAGCTGCATTTAGCAGGGCTCCTGCCTGTAATATTAGTTAACCCCTTCAGATGGATTACATCGTGGGACGTGATTGGACATCAGAAGGTATGTATCTTGTGCGTTTATTATTTTTCCAAGCGAGGGTTTCCTAATGGATTGAGAGAACAATAAATTATTACAACAACCGCTGTGTTAATTTCATTAAAATACTTTTAAATCATGTGTGAGTGTGTGTTTTTTAACCCTTTCAAACAATTGGATTAATAATGGATAGGTGTCATAATTGACGCCTCTCCATTATTAATCTGGCTTAATGTCACCTTACAATAGCAAAGTGGCATTAACCCTTCATTACCCCATATCCCACCGCTACAGGGAGTGGGAAGAGAGTGGCCAAGTGCCAGAATTGGCGCATCTTCCAGATGTGCCTTTTCTGGGGTGGCTGGGGGCAGATGTTTGTAGCCACGGGGGGGGGGGCAATACCCATGGACCCTCTCCTGGCTATTAATATCTGCCCTCAGTCACTGGCTTTACCATTCTGGCGGAGAAAATTGCGCGGGAGCCCACGCCAATTTTTTCCGCCATTTAACCCTTTATTTCAGCAGCTACAGCGCTGAAATTTTGCACATACACACTACTAACATTAGTAGTGTGGAATATGCAAAAAAAGGGGATATGAGATGGTTTACTGTATGAAAACCATGTCTTATATCCTGTCGGGTTTGTGCAGGAGAAATGAAAAGCCGGCAATTGAATTACCGACTTTTCACTAACACCGCTGCGTATTTCTCGCAAGTCACACTGCTGGTCCGTGTGGAATCCGTATTTTTCTCGCCCCCATGGACTTTCATTAGCGTTTTTTTTGCGCAATACGCTGACAAACGCAGCATGCTGCGATTTTGTACGGCCGTAGAAAGCCGTATATTACGGATCCGTAATATACGGCTGATAGGAGCAGCCCCATTGAGAATAATTGTGCCGTATGTAATGTGAGTTTTACGGACGTAGTTTCTGCGCTCTTACGTCCGTAAAACTCGCCAGTGTGACGCCGGCCTAAAACTGTAGAGAAGCTAAGCTTCTCGAAGACAAGAAAAGAAGCAGAGAAAGAATTACATCCTACTCAGGATAACAAACAAGGACAATAGGTCAATTATATTTCTAATGCCATCAACGGTCTATATGCTGTTAATAAAACCTAGGTGGTATATTCAATGTTTTCTATTCTGTATATAATTGGTGCTGGATTAAAATTTCCGTATTGATAAGGCCATCTAGGCCAGTTGATTTGTTAATTTATTTATCTTATTGCTTTTATTGTTTCCAGAGATGTGATTGGATGACTTAGTGATTCGGCATTTCCCTCTGTTATCTCTGGAAAGACAAAATCTTTGATTGGTATAGAACATTGACGTGTGTTAGAATTATTATGGTGCATTTGCGTAAATATATTTTGATTGTGCGGTCAAAACCAAGATTTTGACCCCTTAAGGACCAGGGATATTTCCGTTTTTCGTTTACATTTTTTGCTCCCCTTATTCCCACGGACATAATTTTTTAAATTTTTTATTTTTCCGTCAATATGGCTATGTGAGGGCTTGTTTTTTGCAGGCTGAGTTGTACTTTTTAATGGTACCATTGATTTTACCATACCATGTACTGGAAAACGGGGAAAAAATCCAAATGCGGTGAAATTGCAAAAAAAGTGCAATTTATAATTGTTTTTTGGATTTTTTTTTTAGCATGTTCACTAAATATTAAAACTGACCTGCCAATATGATTCTCCAGGTCATTACAAGTTCACGTACACCAAACATGTCTAGGTGTTTTTTTTTATCTAAGTGGTGAAAAAAAATCCAAAGCTTGTGAAAAAAAATGTTGCCATTTTCCGAGACCCATAGCGTCTCCATTTTTTGGGCTCTGGGGCCAGTTGAAGGCTTATTTTTTGCATGCCGATCTGACGTTTTTATTGATACCATTTTGAAGTGTGTATGATTTTTTGATTGCCCCTTATTGCATTTTATTGCAATGCTGCATCGACAAAAAAACCTAATTGTGGCGTTTATATTTTTTTCTCGCTGCGCCATTTACTGATGGGATTAATTATTTTTATATATTGATAGATCAGGCGATTCTGAACGCGGTGATACCAAATATGTGTATGTTTAATTTTTTTAATTTGTTTTATTTTGAATGGGGTATATCTATGAGGGTCCAATATAGATCAGCTAAAATTAAGCCTCAGTTGCATGTGTCGCGGCTGTGTGACAGTCACAACACGTGCATGAAGAACCTGTGTATTCTGACTGTCATATCAGCAACACATGCAGCTGAGGCGCCAGACACCTGATTATCGGGAGCGCTCCATTGCTGCAGCTTCTTCGGTAAGCGCTAAAGCTTGCCGAATAAGGAGGGAGCCGACGATATTCGCTCATCTCTGGTTAAAAAGTCCTCATCATGCCCTCTATAGGCCAATTGCTTTAGTTATTTTATTTACCTATTTGTTATGTATGATGTTATGTTTGAGAATCCCCATTGCATGCTGGGATAGTTAAACTCTTAATGACTAGAGCTTTTTTCATTTTTGCGTTTTCGGTTTTCGCTCCCCTCCTTCCCAGAGCCATAACTTTTTTATTTTTCCATCAGTATGGCCATGTGAGGGCTTTTTTTTTGCGGGATGAGTTGTACTTTTGAACGACACCATTGTTATGATTCTAAAAATTCCAAACTTTGCTAAAAAAAGGAAAACAAATGCGCCATTTTCCGATACCCGTAGCCTCTCTATTTTTCGTGATCTCGGCTTGGGTGAGGGCTTATTTTTGAGCACCGAGCTGACATTTTTAATTATACCATTTTTGTATGGATACGATCTTTTGATCACCCGTTATTGCATTTTAATGCAATGTCGTGGCGACCAAAAAAAGCCATTCTGGCTTTTTGATTTTTTTCTCTCTATGCCATTTAGCGATCAGGTTAATCCTTTTTTTTATTGATTGATCGGGCGATTCTGAATGCGGCGATATCAAATATGTGTAGGTTTGATTTTTTTATTGTTTTATTTTGAATCGGGTGAAAGGGGGGTGATTTGACCTTTTATATTTTGTTTATTTTTTTCATATTTTTAAAAACTTTTTTTTTTACTTTTGGTATGCTTCAATAGCCTCCATGGGAGGCTAGAAGCTGCCACAACTTGATTGGCTCTGTTACATAGAGGCGATGCTCAGATCACCTCTATGTAGTAGAATTACTGCATTACTTTGAGCACCGTCCACAGGGTGGCGCTCATAGCAATCCGACATCAACAATCAGAGAGGTCTCAAGGAGACCTCTGGTTGTCATGGCGATGCACCACTGACATGTGATTGGGGGTCAGCGGTGCACGTATTTAACTAGTTAATAGGTACAGGCAGATTGCGATTCCACCTGCGCCTATTGTGGGCACATGTCAGCTGTTGAAAACAGCTGACATGTCGTGGCTTTGAGGTGGGCTCACCGCCGGAGCCCACCTCAAAACAGGGCTTCTGACGTCGGGTGTACTATCCTGTCCGACATCAGAAAGGGTTTAAACTATGATGAGTCATCATCAGAAGGCAAAGGTTGCGGTCAGTGCTGCAGTCTCGGTCCCGACCCTAATATGAAGTGTCATCCAGGGGCGGACATATCATTAGTGCAACCTGTGCAGCTCTACTAGGGCCCAAGAGGTAAGTGGGCACAACCACCTCCAAGACAAGTGGAATTGTGCATTATTATGAGCCATTGGACTACAAAGGGCCCATATACTGTTCTCTCACAGGGGCCCTTTTCTGTTTGTGTCTACCAGTTTATTTCAGGAGCTGGGCACGTCATTGCTCTACTAAGCATGCGTCGGTTGTCAATTCTGACATATGCTCATTAGGATCTTGTCACTGTGCAATATTTGTCTTAGTGCACATTGACAGTGAGCAACCTCGTCGGCTCTAATGAGAAGTGACAAGCCAGAGAGTGCACTGTTAGTGCGGATTGTAAGAAGATAACAGGGAGATCACAGAACTGCCCACAATAGTAAGGTCACTTTTGTAAGTTGGGCTGGTCCCTGCTCGTTGCGTTTCTTCCTTATCTGACAGCCAGCTGTGCATCAGTGTTCAGCCGACTGTCAGTTAAAGAGCTGGGGCATGTTTTCAGCTGCCGCTATCATTGCTGTAAGTGTTGACTGAAATTGCTCCGAGCACGCTTGCAGGACTGCAAGCTGGTGGCTCCTGAGAAAAATAAGGTTTATTTCGTCCCTGGTGCCGCACTTTCAGTACAATGACTGGACACCTTCATAATGCTATTAACCTGACAGGTTTCCATTAAATGTCACATAGTGTTATTCTGTAAATTTGATATATATCTCGTACGATCCGCAAAAATCAATGAACATAGATCACATTAATTTCATAGCAAGTGGGTCTGTGTGTTCTCAATTGCCAGGACTGAATTTGAGTCCTAGTCTGACCCTGCATTATACACAAGAGCTCTCTATATAGTATACAGTGTATAGTGTAAGAGTATAGATAAGGCAGTGATCACCAGTGACATTATATACAGGAATTCTGCATATAGTGTATAGTGTACAAGAAATACAGTGATCACTGGATACATTATACACTGGAACTCTGCATATAGTGTCAGTGTACAAGTAATACAGTGATAATGAGAGACATTATACACAGGAGCTCTGTATATAGTTTACAGTGTACCGGTAATACAAGAATCATTAGTGACAGTATACACAGGAGCACTATATTTAGTGTATAGTATACAGGTAATACAGGTATCACCTGTGACATACACTGGAGCTCTGTATATAGTGTCAGTACAGGTAATACAGGGATCACCAGTGACATTATACACAGGAGGACTGTATATAGTGTCAGTGTATAGTTAATACACTGACTCATCAGTGACATTATACACAGGAGCTCTGCATATAACGTATAATGTACAGGTAATACAGGGATCACCAGTAACATTATACATAGGAGCTCTGCATATAGTGTCAGTGTAAGGTAATACAGGGATCACCAATGATCACAGGAGCTCTGTATATAGTGTAAAATGTGTGCGTACATGTGATACAGCGACTCACCAGTGACATCTCTAGGTGAAGTCCTTCATCTTCGCTTTTCTTCTTTATCTGGCACAGACCGCCATCACTTCTTCCTGGACTTGCCTCTGCAGAGAATAACTAACACACAGTCATTTACAGCTTATCACTTACAGAGCACATATCCCACTAATTCCCCAACTTCTAAACAAAGACAGATGCAGAAAAAAGCGACATAGTGATGCCCTCCACAGTAACAGGACCTCCCTTTTGTTCCCCCCATGGAAAACAGTAAAGAATATTATATTACTGTAGTAATAATGTGTCACCTAATTGGTCCCTACAGTAATTGTGATCCCCACTTGCCACCATAAACTAATAATGTATTTTCCTCATTTTTGCCCTCATACAATAATGAAATCTCTCATTATTTAATATTGTGCCCCTTTGTTGCTTCAACTTGGTCCCCTATATCCTTTATCTAGGTACCCTATGTTCCCCCATCTTCAGCCCCATATGTCCCTTGTCCTCCCTGGCTCCCATATGTCACTTGTTCATCTTGGCCCCCATATGTCCCTTGCCCATCTTGGCCCCCATATGTCCCTTGTCCATCATGGCCCCCATATATCCCTTGTCCTGGCCCTGCATCATGCCGCATCCACATAAGCCTGCGCTCCCGTGCAACGCAGCATCCTCTTGTCTTGCAGATTTGGTGCGCTCATGTTAATGAGTACACCTGTCACAGGCGGCACATGACAGCGACGTCATTATCCCCAAAGTCAGATCTTATCTTTACATGTGTTGCGGTGGTTCAGGTCATAAACACTGTGTGCACATGCCCCTGCACATACTCTGCCAGTGCTTTTAAAGGGCTCGTGACCCTAAAAACCTGCAGGGACCTTTTTTTTTAAATTATGTTCTCTCTCTCATCCACAACAAGGGCTCATCACTAGTGTTGAGCGATGCCTTCCGATATCGGAAAGTATCGGTATCGGAAAGTATCGGCCGATACCGGCAAAATATCGGATCTCGCCGATACCGATACCCGATACCAATGCAAGTCAATGGGACGAAAATATCGGAATTAAAATAAACCCTTTCTTTCCTTGTAGGTTCATTCTACATGAAGGAAAACAACTAAGAATAATGTAGGATGTATTGGGGGACGTGGTGGAGACATTAAAGGCATAGAGGTTTAGCCCAATCAAATAGAATAGCAGGAATTTTAATTTTTTTTTAAGACATTCGGAGTTACAAAGATATTGACTATGTTAAGATTTTTTTTATTTTGTCAGATATTGATGTTTCACTACTTCCACGCCCTTCACCCTCTTTTTTACTTCTCCCACACTTTCTTCTTCATCATCATCAGCATCTTTGACATCAAGTTCTTCTTCACCTTATTCATCTTCTTCTTCATCTTCTACCTATAATTTTTTTTTGTTACATTGTTCATATTCTTTTTATTTAACTATTATTCTTCTTCATTTTCAACTTCTTCATCATATTCTTATTTGTGACAGGCATTCCCGTAGTTGTTATCTATAAAAGTTTGAAGATTACACCTTCCGTTCTGTCTGTCACAAAACAGTTAGATTTGTCCGCGTTCAGTTTGGCCTGCAGCATCAGGCTTTATCCAGGGGCACCACAAGGAGGAACGGACTCACCCCCATACACTGCTTAGTCTTCTTCTGCTTATAATTTAGATAATATCTTTTGCTCTGATATTTAGTGTTATGCTTAATGTTCTTCTGCTCTTTGTTCTGCAGCCTCTTGTTCTTCTGCTTCTCGGTCTCCCATGTCGTCGTCTCCAGGGTCGTCGTCTCCGGGGTCGTCGTCATCGGGTGGTCTTCAGGGTCATCGTCTCCAGGGTCGTCGTCATCTCAGTGGTTGTCGTCTCTGGTGTCGTCGTCATCTTAGGGGTGGTCTTCCGGGTCATCGTCTTTAGGGTCTTGAACTTGGAAATGTAGCAGAAGGTACAAGAAGGCTGAGAAAATGCCGAGAAACAGCTGATGGAACTGGAACTCGGATGGCTACCCGAAGGTCCAAGAGCCAATAGAACTACCGAGGACCAGCTGACGTTACTGGAACCCGGTTGCTAAGCAGGAGGTACCCGTGCCTGAAAGCACTACCAAGGACCACCTGACATTGGTGGAACTCGGATACCCAGAGGGAGGCACCTAAGCCAAAGGCTCTGCCTGGAACCAGCTGATGGTACTGGAACCAGGATGGGGAGCAGAAGGTACAAGAGCAAAAGACACTGCCGAGAACCAGCTGACGGTACTGGAACCCGGATGGGTAGCCGAAGGTCCAAGAGCCAATGGAACTACCGAGGACCAGCTGACGTTACTGGAACCCGGTTACTAAGCAGGAGGTACCCGTGCCTGAAAGCACTACCAAGGACCACCTGACGTTGGTGGAACTCGGATACCCAGAGGGAGGCACCTAAGCCAAAGGCTCTGCCCGGAACCAGCTGACGGTACTGGAACCAGGATGGGGAGCAGAAGGTACAAGAGCAAAAGACACTGCCGAGAACCAGCTGACGGTATTGGAACCCGGATGGGTAGCCGAAGGTCCAAGAGCCAATGGAACTACCGAGGACCAGCTGACGTTACTGGAACCCGGTTACTAAGCAGGAGGTACCCGTGCCTGAAAGCACTACCAAGGACCACCTGACGTTGGTGGAACTCGGATACCCAGAAGGAGGCACCTAAGCCAAAGGCTCTACCCGGAACCAGCTGACGGTACTGGAACCAGGATGGGGAACTATTCAAGCTTGTCTTCCTAGAGCCCCAACTAGTGGTGTTGGAGCAAAGGGTCAGCAGGGGGAGCAGAGTGTAGGCCGAAGCCTGCACTGGAGGCATTTGGAGGTCTGTTGTGTCTGCGTGGCTTTTGAAGGACACGTTGCCAGCTACACAGCAGTGGAACAGCTGGCGGTGCTGAACCCCACTGACAGAGTGGCGGGTGTTTTGCTCTGTGCAGCTAGCACTTCCGGGCGCCAACTGGCAGTGTTAGAGCCCAGGGTCAGCAGGTGGAGAGTGAGGAGAGTGTAGGCCGAAGCCTGCACTGGCGGCAGCTTTGTGTCCGCATGGCTTTTGCAGGACACGATGCTGGCTACACAGCAGGGGAACAGCTGGCGGTGCTGAACCCCACTGACAGAGTGGCGGGTGTTTTGCTCTGTGCAGCCAGCACTTCCGGGAACCAACTGGCAGTGTTAGAGCCCAGGGACAGCAGGAGGAGAGGGAGCAGAGTGTAGGCCGAAGCCTAATTGAACCAATTTTAAAGGTAACCTTTAACCCCCCCTCAGGTGTTACAAACTAGAAGAGCCACACCTTGGGCAGCAGTAATGCTGCCCAAGGCAAAGGTTGCTCTTTTAATTTTGTTCCTTGCACACGCTGAATGAAAAACATACCACATTTAGGCCCTTATACAGTCAAAACTGTCTTGGAGGAGGGAGTTCCCTTCTTAATGAGACGCAGCACAGCTGGCAAAAATACCACCTTGGTGCTTGGCGCGGCCTCCTGAGCATCGCATTTTGCTGTACAGGAGTCTGCGCTGTTGCGTTATCCCTTGGCCATGCGCTGTCCGTCTTCTGACATCATTTGATGTCGGCTGGTGCGGTTCGCGATGCCCATGAATCCCAGCCCAGCAGTGTCTTTACATTGTTTCACATTGCAGGACTGGGATTCATGGCCTTGCGCAGTACATATGTTCACCTCTTACTCGGGTCCTTACACCTGCTTCAGACTGTGTGGCGCCAGCTGATCCCTTATGGCATGCCACGGCGATGAGGCCGCACAGTGTGAAGAAGGCGGAAGGAGATAAGTGCCAGGCGAAGATAGGCACTGGTCATGCCCATCAATCACACCCTCGCAGTCTAAAGAAATTGGACACCAAGGGGCGTTGTGTCGGGCAGGGCTGCCGCAGAGGCGCAGCCAGCCAAACAATCATGTGAGAAGACGGGCAGCGCTACCAACGGGCTTGCTGCGTGTCATTACAAAGGAAAGTCACACCTGAGGGACGTTTTAATGGTCTCAGTGGACACATTTTAGACGTGTTCAGTTCCACGTGTGCAAGGAGAATAAGTTTATGAGCCACCTTGTACAAATGCAGCATTACTGCTGTACAAGGTGGCTGTTATACATGCCAACGCCTGGGGGGGGGACAGGTTCCCTTCAATTTCAGTTCTTGCGTCTGCATGGCATTTGCAGGACACGATGCCGGCTCTTTTAATTATGCTCCTTTCAAAGGCTGAACTAGACACTTATGAAATGTGTCCCCTCACACCGTTTAACCGTCCCGGAGGTGGGACTTTCCTTTGTAATGTGACGCAGCCCAGCCATCATTCCTACCCCCTTGGCACCGTGCGCCGCCTCCTCAGCGTTGTTTGATTCTGTCCCTGAGCCTGCGCTGTTATGTTATCCCTTGGCCAGGCACACTTAGCGCTGCCCATCTTCTGACATCATTTTGCGTCAGGCTGGCTGCGCCTGTGCAGCCGCGCTGGCCGAGATCCCGCCTCGCAGTGTCGTCTAATGTAATCCCACCGCGGGCCTGGGATCCGTGGCCATGCGCAGTGCATATCCTCGCCTCTCACTCCCCTCCCTCCGGCTTCTTCAGGCTGTGCGGTGTCACGGCCGTGGCATGCTATTAGGGATCAGCTGACGGCGCACATTCTGAAGAAGGTGGAGGGAGATGAGTGAGAGGCGGAGGTGAAGATATGCACTGCGCATGCCCATGGATCCCAGGCCCGCAGTGTGATTAAATCAGAAGACACTGCGAGGCGGGATCTCGTCCAGCGCGGCTGCGCCAGCCTGACACCAAATGATGTCAGAAGACAGGCAGCGCTAAGTGTGCCTGGCCAAGGGATAACATAACAGCGCAGGCTCAGGGACAGAATCAAACAACGCTGAGGAGGCGGCGCACGGCGCCAAGGGGGTAGGAATGACCGCTGTGCTGCGTCACATTACAAAAGGAAAGTCCCACCTCCGGGACGGTTAAACGGTGTGAGGAGACACATTTAATAAGTGTGTAGTTCAGCCTTTGAAAGGAGCATAATTAAAAGAGCCACCTTTTCCTTCTGCAGCATTAGTGCTGCACAAGGTGGCTCTTTCAGTAACAAACGCCTGGGGGGGGGTCAGGTTCCCTTAAATTTTAGTTGTGCCAGCGTGGCGGTCGCATGACACGTTGCCGGATACACAGCAGGGGAGCAGCAGGCGTTACTGAACCCCACTAACACATTGGCGAGGTGTTTGGCTCTGTGCAAACAGCACTTCTGGGCAGCAAACAGCAGTGTTGGAGCCCAGGGACAGCAGGAGGAGCAGAGTGTAGGCCGAAGCCTGCACTAGAGGCATGTAAATGTCTGTTAGTTGTGCCAGCGTGGCGGTCGCATGACACGTTGCCGGATACACAGCAGGGGAGCAGCTGACGTTACTGAACCCCAATAACAGAGGAACGACTGTTGACTGTGCAAACAGCACTTCCAGGCACCAACTGGCGGTGTTAGAGCCCAGGGACAGCAGGAGGGGCAGATAGGAGGTATTGCAGCACACATAGCAGGGGAGCAGCTGACGTTACTGAACCCCAATAACAGAGGAGCGACTGTTGACTGTGCGAACAGCACTTCCAGGCACCAACTGGCGGTGTTAGAGCCCAGGGACAGCAGGAGGAGCAGATAGGAGGTATTGCGGCACACACAGCAGGGGAGCAGCTGACGTTACTGAACCCCAATAATAGAGGAGCGACTGTTGACTGTGCGGACAGCACTTCCAGGCACCAACTAGCGGTGTTGGAGCCCAGGGACAGCAGGAGGTGCAGAGGAACACTGTTTAGGCCGAAGCCTGATTGGAGCAAGTCGAAAGGTAACCTTTAACCCCACCCCAAAAGGCGTTTGTAGCTGAAAGAGCCAGCTTTTGCATCACAAAGGATGCCAAAGGAAAAGGTGGCTCTTTTCATTATGCTCCTTGCAAACACAGAACTAAACACTTAAAGTGTGTCCACTGATACCGTAAAACCATCCCGGAGGTGGGACTTTCCTTTGTAATGTGACGCAGCCCAGCCGTCATTCCTACCCCCTTGGTGCCATGCGCCGCCTCCTCAGGGTTGCTTGATTCCGTCCCGGAGCCTGTGCTGTTATGTTATCCCTTGGCCAGGCGCACTTTGCGGTGCCCGTCTTCTGACATCATTTTGTGTCAGGCTGGCTGCGCCTGTGCGGCCGCACTGGCCGAGATCCCGCCTCGCAGTGTCGTCTAATGTAATCCCACCGCGGGCCTGGGATCCGTGGCCATGCGCAGTGCATATCCTCGCCTCTCACTCCCCTCCCTCCGGCTTCTTCAGACTGTGCGGTGTCACGGCCGTGGCATGCTATTAGGGATCAGCTGACGGCGCACAGTCTGAAGAAGGTGGAGGGAGATGAGTGAGAGGCGGAGGTTAAGATATGCACTGCGCATGCCCATGGATCCCAGGCCCGCAGTGTGATTAAATCAGAAGACACTGCGAGGCGGGAACTCGTCCGGCGCGGCTGCACAGGCGCAGCCAGCCTGACACCAAATGATGTCAGAAGACGGGCAGCGCAAAGTGTGCCTGGCCAAGGGATAACATAACAGCGCTGGCTCCGGGACAGAATTAAACAACGTGGAGGAGGCGGCGCACAGCGCCAAGGGGGTAGGAATGACGGGTGTGCTGCGTCACATTACAAAGGAAAGTCCCACCTCTGGGATGGTTTTACGGTATCAGTGGACACACTTTAAAAGTGTTAAGTTCTGCGTGTGCAAGGAGCTAAACAAAAATAGTTACCTTTTCCTTGTGCAGCATAACTGCTGCACAAGGTGACTATTTCAGTAACAAACGCCTGGGGGGGGGACAGGTTCCCTTACATTTCAGTTGTTGTGTCAGCATGGCGGTCGCAGGACACATTGCCGGCTACACAGCTGGGGATCAGCTGACGTTACTGACACCCAATAACACTGGGTCGTATGTTTTGACTGTGCAGACGGCACTTCTGAGCCTCAACTGGCGGTGTTGGAGCCCAGGAATTTAAGTTCAGGTGGTAGAAAGATGAACACAACAGGAGACCTGGATGCTGTAGACAGTCACCCAATTATTTAATCAGGAACAGGAGTGGCAAATTCCTGCGAGATCCAGGCCTGGTTCATTTTCAGGAAAGTAAGCCGGTCAACGTTATCGGAGGATAGTCGCATGCGACGGTCAGTTAGTACACCACCTGCAGCACTAAAGACGCGTTCCGATAATACACTAGCCGCAGGGCAAGCCAGCACCTCCAATGCATACTGGCTTAGCTCTGGCCATGTATCCAGCTTAGAGACCCAAAGCTTGAAAGGGGAAGAGCCGTCTGGGAGTACAGCAAGAGGGCAAGACATGTAGTCTGTCACCATCTGACGGAACCGTTGCCTCCTGCTGACTGGAGCAGTCTGTGATGGTGTAGACTTTTGTGGTGGGCACAGAAAACTGTGCCACAGTTGGGCCATACTGGTCTTGCTTTGGGCAGAGGCACTGCTTCTGCTCCCTCTTTGTGCAGAGCCTCCTCCACTGCCTGGACGCACTGAGCTGCTTTGTAAAGCACTAGCAGCACTTCTCTCAGTTGGACTGGAGAAGATGATGGAATTCACCAGTGTGTCTTGGTACTCCCGCATTTTACGCTCCCGGTTCAACGGTGTGATGAGGCTTTGTCCCGATAGCGAGGATCGAGGAGGGTGAACACCCAATAATCAGACATGTTGAGAATCTGGGCGATGCGGCGGTCGTTTCTCAGGCACTGCAGCATGTAATCAACCATGTGCTGCAGACTGCCAACTGGCCAAGAAACGCTGTCCCCTGCTTGAGGCGTGATCTGTGCCCGCTCGTCATCACCCCACCCTCGTTGTACACACTGACTACTGGACAATTGTGTAACTCCCTCCTCTGGACGGATGTCTTCCTCCTCCATTGACTCCTCCTCATCCTCCTCACAAAGTGTCCCCTGCCTACGCGTTTGTGAGGAACCACGTGGCGCTGACTGTCCAGAAGATGATGGATATGGTGAATCCTCATCCTCCACCTCTTCCACAACATCATCCCTTAGCGCTTGCAATGATTTTTCAAGCAGGCAGATAAGGGGGACAGTCATGCTGACTAGTGCATCATCTGCACTCGCCATCCACGTGGAATAATCGAAGGGACGCAAAACCTGGCAGACGTCCTTCATAGTGGCCCACTCTGTGGTTGTGAAGTCTGAATGGCGCGGAGTGCGACTTCTTTACGCCTGATGCAGCTGGTACTCCATTACTGCTTGCTGCTGCTCACACAACCGCTCCAACATATGTAACGTGGAATTGCACCTGGTATGTAGGTCACATATGATGCGATGTTCCGGAAGGCGGAATCGGCGCTGCAGAGCCACAACGTGCGATTTTGCCATGCTGGAACGCCGCAAGTGAGCACACTCTAGGCGGACCTTGTGCAGCAGTGCATCAAGATCCGGATAGTCCCTCAAAAAACTCTGCACGACCAAGTTGAGCACATGTGCCAGACATGGGATGTGAGTGAGGTTGCCGAGGCCCAGAGCTGCCACCAGATTTCGGCCATTATCACACACTACCATGCCTGGCTGGAGATTCGCTGGCACAAACCACACATCGCTCTCCTGCTTGATGGCATTCCAGAGCTCCTGCGCTGTGTGGCTTCGATTCCCCAAAGAAATTAATTTCAAGACGGCCTGTTGACGTTTGGCCACGGCTGTGCTCATGTCGGTCGTAACATGTAAACGTTCACGGGTCCATGTGGAGGTGGACTGTGACAGCTCCTGCAGCGACGATTCTGAGGAACTTGTGTAAGAGGAGGAGTCAATGCGTACAGACTGGATTCCTGCAATCCTTGGAGTGGGCAGGACACGTCCTGCGCCACTCGCACGATCTGTACCCGTCTCAACAACATTAACCCAATGGGCAGTGAGGGAAAGGTATTGCCCCTGTCCATGTTGACTGGTCCACGCATTGGTGGTGAGGTGGACCTTGCTACTGACGGCGTTCAGTAGCGCGTGTTTTATGTGTCCCTCCACATGCTTGTGCAGGGCAGGGACGGCTTGCCTGCTGAAATAAAAGCGGCTGGGCACATTGTACTGTGGGTGTTATGACCCCAATGGCGAGGGTCTCAGAGATATCAGCAAGTCTGCGAAGTACAAAAATCCAGCTCATAGGGCAGTGGTAACTGGGTTGACCATATATCTACTCCTAACGCCAACCCTAGAAGTAGCCGGGGAACATGCCTACGTTGGTCGCTAGATGTCTCGCGCCAGCCGGAGAGCTAACTACCCCTAGAAGAGGAAAACAAAGACCTCTCTTGCCTCCAGAGAAAAGACCCCAAAAGTGGATACAAGCCCCCCACAAATAATAACGGTGAGGTAAGAGGAAATGACAAACACAGAGATGAACTAGGTTTAGCAAAGAGAGGCCCACTTACCAATAGCAGAATATAGCAAGATAACTTATATGGTCAACAAAAACCCTATCAAAAATCCACGCTGGAGATTCAAGAACCCCCGAACCGTCTAACGGCCCGGGGGGAGAACACCAGCCGCCCTAGAGCTTCCAGCAAGGTCAGGATACAGATTATATACAAGCTGGACAAAAATTGCAAACAAAAACAAATTGCAAAAAGCAAAAAAGCAGACTTAGCTTAATGAAGCAGGAACCAGGATCAGTAGACAAGAGCACTACAGATTAGCTCTGATATCAACGTTGCCAGGCATTGAACTGAAGGTCCAGGGAGCTTATATAGCAACACCCCTGACCTAACGACCCAGGTGAGCATAAAAGGAATGACTGACATATCCAGAGTCAAATCACTAGTAGCCACTAGAGGGAGCCAAAAAGTAAATTCACAACATGTGGGACTGCCAATGACATCAAGTCACGGAAGCTGTCAGTCTCCACCAGCCTGAATGACAGCATTTCCAGTGACAGAAGTTTGGCAATGCCTGCAGTCAGAGCCTGTGCTCGTGGGTGGTTTGCCGAGAAAGGCCGCCTTTTCTCCCATGCCTGTACTACCGATGGCTGTAGACTGGCCTGGGAGTGTGAGGATGACTCGGAACGTGGTGCTGCGGGTGGAATCACAGTGGGTCTCTGGACAACAGTGCCAGAGGTTCTTCCATGGCGATCCTGGGAGGAAGCCGAACCAGCTGTGTGTGAGCTGGAGGAAGAGGCAACACGAGCTGAAGAGGTGGTAGCTGCCGCTGTTGGTTGGCCTAGCTCTTCAGTGTGTTTCTGTAACTCCGCCGCGTGCCTGGTCCGCACATGTTTCCACATGTTGGAGGTATTGAGGTTGCTGACATTTCTCCCTCTTTTGACTTTGTGATGACACACCTTGCATTTGACATAGCAAATGTCATCTGCAACTGTGTCAAAAAAGGACCAGGCACTGCAAGTCTTGGGAGCACCCTTTTTGGCTTTTGGAAGAGACATGCTCCTAACGGGTGCCAAAGTGGAGGCTACAGGATCCGCAGTCTTCCCCCTCCCTCTCCCTCTTTGGCCCATTCGGGGAATCTCTTCCTCAGAGCTGCTACCACCAACTTCCTGTCCCTCACGCCACGATGGGTCAAGGACCTCATCATCTACACTACCCTCTGCCACCAACTGCTCCTCCTGGGTAGTCTCAGCAGCAGAGCACGCACCAGAAAGTGGCACCTGAGTGTCATCAGCGGATGCGTTCTGTGGTGTGGTGACCGGAGGCACTGGCCCACCCGCCTCTTCAGACTCAGAGAGAAAAAGCTGTTGGGCATCACTGCACACTGCCTCTTCTTCCATTTCTCCAATGCTGCTTGGCTGGCCCCCTGTTTCCAAGCCAAGAGATTCAGAGAACAGAAGTAGAGACGGCTCCTGTCCTGGGCTCTCTGTCTGCCTGGGCAATTTGGCAGGTGGCGAAGAGACAGATGGGTGCTCTGCAGTGCTCTGTGTCTGAGAGGATGTGGCACTAATTGAAGTCGATGCGTTAGCTGCCATCCATCCGACAACTGCTTCAATTTGGTCTTCACGCAGCAGCGGTGTACGGCGCTCTCCGACAAAGCTGCGCATGAAGGACTGTTCCCTGCTGAAACTGGGTGATGATGAGTCACCGGTGCCCGCAGCAGGCACAGCATCCCCACGTCCTCTCCCTGCTCCGCGCCCACGCCCACGTGCCTTACTCCCTGCCTTCTTCATCTTGGTTGACTGATAAAGATAAGCAGAGCAGAAAAGTACTAACGGCTTAGTGTGCTTATTCCTGAACAGCTCCTAACAGGTATAAGAAACACTAATTTTCTAAAGTGTGGACTAGACTTTAATATGAGCTAATGTGGCCTACACAACTGTAAAGTGGTGTGTTTGGTGAACTTTATTCTTTATTTATTTTTTGGGGGATGAACTGACAACAGGGAGAGCTGCACTCACACGGAGACCGTGTAGACAGCCGTAAACGGCGCTGCAAGGCCCAAAAAAACTACTATAGGTTATCCTATGTAGTGTTTTTCCACAATTTAGCTGGATACGGGTGGAAAGTCACTAATAGGAATTATTTGAAAAAAATGTGCAGCAGCCTGCACTACTTGCAAAAAAGGACAATGGAATGGATAGAACTGTATGAGTCAGTGAGCCACCCTGAGCTGGATACAACCGGCTGTGGCTGCACACAGACTACAGGGTGAGCTGCACTCACACGGAGACCGTGCAGACAGCCGTAAACGGCGCTGCAAGGCCCCAAAAACCTCCTCTACGTTATCCTATGTAGTGTTTTTCCACAATTTAGCTGGATACGGGTGGAAAGTCACTAATAGGAATTATTTGAAAAAAATGTGCAGCAGCCTGCACTACTTGCAAAAAAGGACAATGGAATGGATAGAACAGTATGAGGCAGTGAACCACCCTGACCTGAATACAACCAGCTATGCACACAGACTACAGAGTGGGCTGCACTCACACACACACACACACACACAGAGACCTTGCAGATCGCTGTGAAAACAGCGCTGCAAGGCAAAAGCAAGGTGAACACACAGCGGTTGCTAAATTAGCCTGGGAAAAGCACAAAGAAGCAAATCGCTATCTCAACTGGCCCTCAGTCAGAACACAGCGTCCTGTCACTAACTGAATTCACAGCAGAGTGAGCCCAAAATGGCGCCAGCGACTTTTAAACTGCAGCATGACATCATTTCAGCAGCCAATCACAGCCTTGCCACTAGTTTAATGCCCACCATGCTGAACAGGATGTGCCCACACTTGGAATCATTCCTCATTGGCTGAATTCGTGCAGTTTGAATCCTGGGAACTTCCGATTCCGGTATCCGATATGCGGCAAGTATCGGATCTCGGTATCGGAATTTCGATACCGCAAGTATCGGCCGATACCCAATACTTGCGGTATCGGAATGCTCAACACTACTCATCAGGGATTTCACTGATACTACGCCAGGCCAGGCCAGGCCAACCCTTGTTTCAGAACCAACTTAGCTCAGCCACCCTAGATGGAGTTTTTATTTGGCATCATGGGGCTCAATGGTTAGCTATGTAGCTTTACAGCGCTGGAATCCTGAGATCAAACAGGACAACATCTGAGAGGAGTTTGTATGGGTTTCCCACAGGTGCTCCAGTTTCTAACACCCTTCAAAGACATACTGATAGCGAATTTAGATTGTGACAGCAATGATGTCTGTAAAGCGATGTGGAATATGATGGCGCTATATAAATATATGAGAGTAAAATAAATACATATTCACAAGAAATCAAAAAGTTACGTTTTTCCAAGGTTTAATAAATTTGCTCATAAAGCAAATAATATCATGCAAAATAGTTACTAATTAACAATATACCATCCATTTATTTTTGGGGATATTGAACAGCATCTCATTTAGTAGCATTTTTTTTATATTTTCAAGAAACTTTCAGAAATCTTTCTTTAACTCCTTCATCTGCCATAGAAGTTCGGCACAAGTCGGAAGCGGGTGTATGGAGCGTGCTCATGTAGCATGCCACCCTGTGATGTCTGTGTATTACAGCCGAGACCTGCCACTAACAATTGTTAACCAGTTTAATGATTCTGTTGATTTCTGACACCTGCAATTAACGTGTTCCGACTTGCATGTGCATCATTCTCTCCTCCCATTAGCGGGCCCATGATGTGATTGAGGGTCGCCAATGGGCTGTCATGACAGCTGGGGTTAGCTGATGATATGGCTGGGCTTCAAAGGAGACTGTGATTTCTGCTATATGCAGCAATGTTGGGGGATCACTGTATATAGCAGAAGCAATCTGATGATCACATCTTCAAGTCCCTTAAGGAGGCTAACAAGAACAGTGAAAAGTTTAAAAAAAAAGTTTTACAAAATATAAAAAAATTAAAAACATTTAAAAGTTCAAATCACACCCACTTTTCCACAATTAAAAATAAAGATATTAAAAAAAATACACATATCCGGTATTGCCGCATTCAGGAAAGTCAGATCTATCAAAATATAAAAGAATTAACCCGATTGATAAACACTGTAAACAAGAACACCAAGATTATGCTTCTTTGGTTGCTGCAATTCCGCAAAAAACAAGCGATAAAAAAGTCACATCTATCCAAAAATGGTATTAATCAAAGCGTTGTCTTGCCCCGCAAAAAGTAAGCTATAACACAGCTCCATTGGCTGAAAAATTAAAGTTTTATGGGTCTCAGAAAATGGTGACACAACCCCAAAATATTTTTTGCAACCTTTTGAGTTGCAAAAAAAAAAACAATTCCCATAAAACAATGTCAGAAGGAGATATATTGACTTTTTTCTTGGTAGGAAAACTCTTTAAGTTTACATGAAATTAGATTCTCATAAAATATACATACAATGTCTGTGCTTTATGTATATTCATATGTGCATATGTATAATGATTGTTTAAAACTTTTCTCTTCACTTAGGTCACATTTCTTACAATGTTCCCTCCAATCATATTGATTCGAATATTGAAAGAGCTGCCCCTCGAGGTAAGTCAGTTAATTTTATGTATTTCATTTTACAATCCATAGATCGAACATATTTAACTCAGACATGATTTTGGAGTTGAGTAAGGCAATGTTTTTTGGCCAACAGTTTCTAGAATAGTGGAAGTAGGGGTCATGAGGCATATACCATGTGTACTTCCAAAATTACATAGGACAGTAGGTTTGTTACAGCTGCCTAGAGGTAAGTTGGTGGGCTGAAGTAGTGACTGAAGGGACAATAGCCTTCACCTGATCAGTGTGTGTGCAGAGTGTATCTAACCAGAGGTGACCAGAACATTGAGCATGGTGGCTAACTGTTGTGCAACCTATTACAATGCCTGTATTCCTATGTTAAAAAGATAGGCGACTTTTTTGGCACAGTGGGCAATTCCAAGAGTATTACTACTCCTCATTTAGAGTGCAAGTATTCAGTATCCTGTTCTTGAAATGATTGTTATATTACAACAGGAGTTAAAGGCAAGTGGTGTTTTAACTAAATGATACTCATTTATATAAGACTCAGACTAGAATACTGTCTGCCACTGATTGACCCAGGTTCAACTTGTTTAGTGTTTCGCAGACTATTATGTGACATGCAAATTGCCCACTTGCAGCTGAGGGAGGTTTCAATTATTGAAACACAGCTATTTAATGGCTTTGAGGAGCTATGGAGGCACATACCAAATTACTCACCATTTACTGAACAATTCCAACTATGAGAGAGTAGACTGCAAGAGAACCATACTGTAGCTCTCCAGCAGAACTGTACACTGTAGCAGTCAATTTAGTGCATCCATATTTGATTGGAACTTGGAGATCCCTGACCTTGATTTAAGTACCACAAAGTTGTGTCAATGAAAAGTTGTGTCATTTGTTTAAAAAAAAAAACGAAAAAAAAACTAAACATTGTTCAACTGCAATACCGTTGTCGTTCTGGGAAACAGGGCTATGAAGTCAATAAGTCAAACTTTAACCTCTGAAGAGATATACTGAAAATGTAAAGTTATCTTCTACCACTAGAACCCTAAATATTCCTGAGAACTTGGCTTTGGCTTCTTAGAACTTGGTTTTGCAGAGCCTGTCTTGATCAGAGTAGAGATATACATCCAAGTACAGGCCTTAACATATTCCAGCTGTTTCATAAGAACGTGAATGGAGCAGATATCGAACATACACACATCTGCTCCATTCAAGACTTACAGGTGCTTCTTACAAATTTAGAATATCATCAACTTTCCATTAATATGCTTAGAGACAGCACTCTGTGAACAGCCAGCATCTTTAGCAATGACCTTTTGTGGCTTACCCTCCTTGTGGTGTGTGTCAAAGACTGCCTTCTGGACATCTGTCAAGTCAGCAGTCTTCCCCATGATTGTGGAGCCTACTGGAACAGACTAAGGGACTTTTTAAACGCTTAGGAAGCCTTTGTAGGTGTTGATTGTAAATTATTCTAATTTACTGAGATAATGACTTTTGGGTTTTCATTGGCTGTAAGCCATAATCATCAACATTAATAGAAATAAATAATTGAAATAGATCACTCTGGTTTTAATGACTATATATAATATATGAGTTTCACTTTTTGTATTGAAGAACTGAAATAAATTAACTTGTTGATGATATTCTAATTTTGTGAGAAGCACCTGTAGCTCTGCAGAGCCTAGGCTTCTTAGCAGTCAAGGCCCCCAGCTATCAGTAAATTATCCACTGTCTTATATTATATAGTGGACAATTTCAGTTATGGGAATACTCCTTTACAATCTACTCATCTTTTGTTCCATGACTCTAGCTCTGACTCCTTCAAATAAAAGCTTATGTATAATAATTAATAGTAACAATTGTTTTTTACAGTTTATTAATAAATTGGGGCGTTAGGTTGGTAGAAAATTGCATATATTTATATAAATTATAATTTGTAAACTTTGCACATCTAAATTCCTTTGAAAGTACCTATATAACAAGCTATGAAAATAAGTTAATTGAGCAATAGTAGGTTCCCGGAGTTGGAGGTACTATATTTCTACTAGATTAGAGATGACAAATCAATCCTCTGCGAATCACCTTCAAGTCGAATTTTAATAAAATTTGCAGGTTCTGGAAAATTCTAAATATTCATATTGGATTCACTCAAATCAACCAAAACCTTGTTACTGTTACATCACATGGTCTAACGCAGCCATTCAGGGGGGATTATTACAGCTACTATAAAAGATCAGGCAGAGAAAGCAGCATCCATTTTAGGGTTCTACAGCCTAGGTAGAGTATGTCAGAGTGCACAGTTCATTATTAGAGATAGTGAAAGAGAAGCCTGGTGTACTACTGCACAGCTGAAGAACATAGAAAAATGTGAGTGGTAGTCTCTGAATAATAGATAAGAAATGATAAGAGGAGAAAGAGATAGGAGAAGTGCAGGAGCTGCAGAGTCTGTATGTATGAAAATTAATGGGTCAGTGTACTGCAGTACAGCAACTTTTCCAGCTGCCTGTGAATTTAATGACACTTTTTTTTTTTATTCTTGATGTAAGTTCCAGGATGGCAATTTAATTTTTTATAATTTTCGTCACCCCTATTTCTCCTACTGAAGATAAATTCAAGCTACTAACAACATCTTTTTGCATTTACTTTGTCACACTGGAATTTGACAAAACAATACAGTAAAAATGAAAAAGGAAAAAAAACACTTCCGCACTGCTGTTATAAGTTAGACCCTTGAGTCTCCCTATGTTATTGCCAATTGCCGCTTTAGCCTGAAATATGGAACAAATTTACCGGGGTGCTGCTGTATAATAGTCCATAAATGATATCCAAAAAAGAAAAAAGATGAAGCGCACTCACCGGTAGTAAATCCAAGTCTTTATTCCAAGTCTTTATTCGGACATAACTTAATGTGCTGCAGGGAGGGTGGTGAACACTCGGACGACAGCTGTTTCGTGCTTAATGCACTTCAACAGGTCCTATGACGGGAGGAAGTAAGGTGGGTCTTTTTACCTGTGAGATCTTCATGACCCCTCCTTCTTTCTCACACGTCACTATGGCTAAATAGCCAGAACGGAAAACATGTGAAATAACAAGTGCAAAAAAATACATATAAAAAGATTAAAATCCATAGCACAATATAACCAGATATTTACAGAAGTTGAACATCTAAACTGATTACAAAAAAACAGACATATCAATTTTTTCGTTGAAACCAAGTGGGCCTGACGCATCCGCGCGCAGGATCCACTTGGCTTCCTGTCTTCCTGTCTTTCTCGACATGTATCAGACTGCACTCAGATGACATCAGAGTGCAGTCCAATGTTTTTCATGCATTCATTGACTTGAATGGGTGCGCGCTCTGCAAGGTACGCTGCCTATCGCAGCATGCTTCAATTTTCTTCTCATGCCGAATCGGCATAAGAAACAATTTGCAGATCTGTCCTGCCTCATTGAATAACACTGGTCAGAGGGCAATGCAAGATTTTTTCGTATTTATTTTACACCCGTGTGAGAAACTTATTACAAAAAAACAGACATATCAATTTTTTCGTTGAAACCAAGTGGGCCTGACGCATCCGCGCGCAGGATCCACTTGGCTTCCTGTCTAAGCAAGATACGATGAAGGTCTCCTCCCTGCTGAGGTAAGGAAACTTTTTCCAAACCTGCAAAACATAATACTTGTGAATTCCCTGCATGTTCTTCTTTTATATGTTTAATAAGGCAGGGTACCCCCTTACCCGTGCGTATTGAGTTAGAATGTTCTCTAATACGCACGAATAATGGGCGAATTGTTTTCCCCACATAAAAAAATCCACATGGACAGAACATAACATAAACGACATGCGTAGTTCTGCATGAAATGAAAGAACGCACAGTGTGAACTATCGGACCTACTTTAACCCCTTAACGACCGCCGATACGCCTTTTAACGGCGGCCGCTAAGGGTACTTAAACCACAGCGCCGTTAATTATCGGCGCTGTGGAAAAAGTGAATAGCGCCCCCCCCCAGAGTCGGATTTTCTCTGGGGTCTCGGTTGCCGAGGGTAGCCGAGACCCCAGAGAACATGATTCGGGGGATTTTTACCGACCCCCGAGTTGCGATCGCCGGTAATTAACCGTTTACCGGCGGTCGCAACAAAAAAAACCAAAACGCGATGTGCCGTTTAATTTCTCTGTCCTCCGATGTGATCGCACATCGGAGGACAGAAAAATAGGGTCCCCGATGGTCCCCAATAGCCCCCCGATACTTACCTACCTCCCCCGGTGCTCCTCGTGGGTCCCCATGGGCGCCGCCATCTTTTTTCCGGGAAAAAATGGCGGGCGCACGCGCAGTACGGCAGCCGCCCGGCACCCGGAAGATCTTTGGGGTCTCGGCTGCCGGGGGTAGCCGAGACCCCAAAGAACATGATCGGGGTCGGTTTGCACCGACCCCTGTTTTGCGATCGCCGGTAATTAACAGTTTACCGGCGACCGCAAAAAAAAAAAAAAAAAAAAAGCGATCTGTATTTCTCTGTCCTCTGATGTGATCACACATCAGAGGACAGAGAAATAGGGGGATTCGGGGACCCTAACATACTCACCCGGTGTCCCTGGGTCCTCTTCTGTCTTCTCCTGCCTGCCGGCTTTTTCCTTATGGCGGGCGCATGCGCAGTGCGCCCGCCATCTGCTGCCATCTGCCGGCCGGCAGGAGAAGACGAGTTGGGGCTAAAATTAGGGTTAGGGTTAGGGTTAGAGTTAGGGTTAGGGTTAGAGTTAGGGTTAGAGTTAGGGTTAGAGTTAGGGTTAGAGTTAGGGTTAGAGTTAGGGTTAGGGTTAGGGTTAGAGTTAGGGTTAGGGTTAGGGCTAGAGTTAGGGTTAGGGCTAGGGTTAGGGTTGGGGCTAAATTTAGGGTTAGGGCTAGGGTTAGGGTTAGGCTACTTTCACACTAGCGTTTTTTGGCTTCCGTCGCAATGCGTCGGAGAAAAAATGCATCCTGCAAAAGTGCTTGCAGGATGCGTTTTTTCTCCATTGGCTTGCATTAGCGACGCATTGCGACGGATTGCCACATGTCGCATCCGTCGTGCGACGGATGCGTCGTGCTTTGGCGGACCGTCGGCACAAAAAAAGCTACATGTAACTTTTTTGTGCGACGTGTCCGCCATTTCCGACCGCGCATGCGCGGCCGGAACTCCGCCCCCGCCTCCCCTCACAATGGGGCAGCGGATGCGTTGAAAAAACAGCATCCGCTGCACCCGTTGTGCGGCGCTTACAACGCTAGCGTCGGTACGTCGGCCCGGCACACTGCGATGGGCCGAGTATGATGCTAGTGTGAAAGTAGCCTTAGGCTTCTATCACACTTGCGTCGGTACGGGGCGGTCGCAATGCGTCGGCCCCACGTACCGACGCACGTTGTGAAAATTGTGCACAACGTGGGCAGCGGATGCAGTTTTTCAACGCATCCGCTGCCCAGTCTATGTCCTGGGGAGGAGGGGGCAGAGTTACGGCCACGCATGCGCGGAAATGGCGGACGCGACGTACAAAAAAAAGGTTACATTGAACTTTTTTTGTGACGACGGGGCTAAAGTTATGGTTAGGGTTGGGGCTAAAGTTAGGGTTAGGGTTGGGGCTAAAGTTAGGGTTAGAGTTTGGATTAGGGTTTGGATTAGGGTTGGGATTAGGGTTGCGTTTGGGATTAGGGTTAGGGGTGTGTTGGATTTAGGGTTTTGATTAGGGTTATGGTTAGGGTTGAGATTAGGGCTGTTTTGGGGTTAGGGTTGTGATTATCGTTAGGGTTGTGATTAGGATTATGGATCGGGTTAAGATTAGGGTTAGGGGTGTGTTGGAGTTAGGGTTGGAGTTATAATTTGGGGGTTTCCACTGTTTAGGTACATCAGGGGGGTCTCCAAACACGACAGCCAATTTTGCGCTAAAAAAGTCAAATGGTGCTCCCTCCCTTCTGAGCTCTGCCGTGCGCCCAAACAGTGGTTTACCCCCACATATGGGGCATCAGCGTACTCGGGATAAATTGGACAACAACTTTTGGGGTCCAATTTCTCCTGTTACCCTTGTGAAAATAAAAACTTGGGGGCTAAAAATCTTTTTTGTGGGAAAAAAAAATATTTTTTATTTTCACTACTATGCATTATAAACTTCTGTGAAGCACTTGGGCATTCAAAGTTCTCACCACATATCTAGATAAGTTCCTTAGGGGGTCTAGTTTCCAAAATTTGGTCACTTGTGGGGGGTTTCTACTGTTTAGGTACATCAGGGGCTCTGCAAACGCAACATAACACCCACAGACAATTCTATCAAAGTCTGAATTCCAAAATGGCGCTCCTTCTCTTCCGAGCTCTGCCGTGCGCTTAAACAGTGGTTTACCCCCACATATTGGGTACCAGCATACTCAGGACAAATTGGAACAACTTTTGGGGTCCAATTTCTCTTGTTACCCTTGTGAAAATAAAAATTTGGGGGCTAAAAAAATTTTTTTGTAGGAAAAAAAAATATTTTTTATTTTCACTACTATGCATTATAAACTTCTGTGAAGCACTTGGGCATTCAAAGTTCTCACCACATATCTAGATAAGTTCCTTGGGGGGTCTATTTTCCAAAATGGGGTCACTTGTTGGGAGTTTCTACTGTTTAGATACATTAGGGGTCTGCAAACGCAACATAACGCCCGCAGACAATTCTATCGAAGTCTGCATTCCAAAATGGCGCTCCTTCCCTTCCGAGCTCTGCCGTGCGCCCAAGCAGTGGTTTACCCCCACATATGGGGTACCAGCATACTCAGGACAAATTGGACAACAACTTTTGGGGTCCAATTTCTCTTGTTACCCTTGTGAAAATAAAAACTTGGGGGCTAAAAAATCTTTATTGTTAAAAAAAAAATATTTTTTATTTTCACGACTCTGCATTATAAACTTCTGTGATGCACTTGGGCATTCAAAGTTCTCACTACACATCTAGATAAGTTCCATGGGGGGTCTAGTTTCCAAAATGGGGTCACTTTTGGGGGGTTTCTACTGTTTAGGCACATCAGGGGCTCTCCAAACGCGACATGGCGTCCGATCTCAATTCCAGTCAATTTTGCATTGAAAAGTCAAATGGCGCTCCTTTGCTTCCGAGCTCAGCCATGCACCCAAACAGTGGTTTACCCCCACATAGGGGTGTCGGCGTACTCAAGACAAATTGTATAACAACTTCTGGTGTCCATTTTCTCCTGTTACCCTTGGTAAAATAAAAATTTGGAGGCAAAAAGATCATTTTTGTAGAAAAAATGCAATTTTTTTATTTTCACGGCTCTACGTTATAAACTTCTGTGAAGCACCTGGGGGTTTAAAGTGCTCACCACACATCTAGATAAGTTCCTTAAGGGGTCTAGTTTCCAAAATGGTGTCATTTGTGGGGGGTCTCCACTGTTTAGGCACATCAGCGGCTCTCCAAACGTGACATGGCGTCCGATCTCAATTCCAGCCAATTCTACATTGAAAAAGTAAAACGACACTCCTTCTCTTCCAAGCTCTGCGGTGCGCCCAAACAGTGGTTTACCCCCACATATGGGGTATTGACGTACTCAGGAGAAATTGCACAACAACTTTTGTGGTCTAATTTCTCCTGTTACCCTTGTGAAAATAAAAATTTGGGGGCAAAAAGATCATTTTTGTAGAAAAAATGCGATTTTTTATTTTCACGGCTTTACGTTATAAACTTCTGTGAAGCACTTGGGGGTTCAAAGTGCTCACCACACATCTAGATAAGTTCCTTAAGGGGTCTAGTTTCCAAAATGGTATCACTTGTGGGGGGTTTCCACTGTTTAGGCACATTAAGGGCTCCCGAAACGCGACATGGCGTCTGATCTCAATTCCAGCCAATTCTGCATTGAAAAAGTCAAACGGTGCTCCTTCACTTCCAAGCTCTGCGGTGCGCCCAAACAGTGGTTTACCCCCACATATGGGGTATTGACGTACTCAGGAGAAATTGCACAACAACTTTTGTGGTCTAATTTCTCCTGTTACCCTTGTGAAAATAAGAATTTGTGGGCGAAAAAATCATTTTTGTGAAAACAAATGCGATTTTTTATTTTCACGGCTCTACGTTATAAACTTCTGTGAAGCACTTGGGGGTTCAAAGTGCTCACCACACATCTAGATAAGTTCCTTAAGGGGTCTAGTTTCCAAAATGGTATCACTTGTGGGGGGTTTCCACTGTTTAGGCACATTAAGGGCTCCCGAAACGCGACATGGCGTCTGATCTCAATTCCAGCCAATTCTGCATTGAAACAGTCAAACGGTGCTCCTTCACTTCCAAGCTCTGCAGTGCGCCCAAACAGTGGTTTACCTCCACATATGGGGTATCGGCGTACTCAGGAAAAATTGCACAACAAAATTTGTGGTTAAATTTCTGTTTTTACACTTGTGAAAATTAAAAAAAATGGTTCTGAAGTAAAATGTTTGCAAAAAAAAGTTAAATGTTCATTTTTTTCTTCCACATTGTTTCAGTTCCTGTGAAGTACGTAAAGGGTTAATAAACTTCTTGAATGTGGTTTTGAGCAGCTTGAGGGGTGCAGTTTTTAGAATGGTGTCACACTTGGTTATTTTCTATCATATAGACCCCTCAAAATGACTTCAAATGAGATGTGGTCCCTAAAAAAAAATGGTGTTGTAAAAATGAGAAATTGCTGGTCAACTTTTAACCCTTATAACTCCCTAACAAAAAAAAAAATTGTTTCCAAAATTGTGCTAATGTAAAGTAGACATGTGGGAAATGTTATTTATGAACTATTTTTTGTGACATATCTCTCTGATTTAAGGGCATAAAAATACAAAGTTTGAAAATTGCAAAATTTTAAAAATTTTCGCCATATTTCCATTTTTTTCATAAATAATCGCAAGTAATATCGAAGAAATGTTACCACTAACTTGAAGTACAATATGTCACGAAAAAATAATCTCAGAATCAGTGGGATCCGATAAAGCGTTCCAGAGTTATAACCTCTTAAAGTGACACTGGTCAGAATTGTAAAAATTGGCTCGGTCATTAAGTACCAAATTGGCTCTGTCACTAAGGGGTTAATAAATTTACCTGTCAAGTGGAAGCTGCAAAAATTGCAGTGTCCACACTTGTAATTACCATTAGGAATTCCAGACTCTAGCCAATTATTATGTGGAGATGTAATCCTATTACGTACCAGACAATCCCTAATGTTCTTACTGCGACGGCAAGCAAACAACGGACCTCTTTCTGCTATCTCTTTTAAATCAGAATCTTGACCCAGAATCTGCCAATTTTTTCTAATCGCGGTTCTAATTTGTCTATCCATTGGACCAAATTTAAAACAAAAAACGAACTTTTTCTGTTCTTTTTCTTTTTTCTTTTTATAAACAGTAGTCTCTGTCGCTTTTTTTAGGGCTTCATCAAGGACTATTTGAGGATAACCTCTCTTTTCGAACCTACGATATAATTCCTCAGATTGTTTTTGAAAACCTATCTCGCTATTATTTATTCTTTTGACCCTTAAAAACTGGCTATATGGTAAAGCCAGTTTAGTGTATGAAAGATGGGCACTGTCAAAATGTAAAAGGGAATTTGATGCAAATGGTTTACGATATACTTCAGTTTTTAATCCCTCTGGGTCAACCTTTAAGTTCACATCCAGGAAAATCAATTCGGCTCCCCCAAAATTAGAGGTGAATTTCATGTTCATATTATTCGATTGCCCCAGATATTCCACAAATTGTGTAAAGGACGTGTGGTCCCGGTCCCACACCATGAACATGTCATCCACGAAGCGCACGCATGTTATTTCACATGTTTTCCGTTCTGGCTATTTAGCCATAGTGACGTGTGAGAAAGAAGGAGGGGTCATGAAGATCTCACAGGTAAAAAGACCCACCTTACTTCCTCCCGTCATAGGACCTGTTGAAGTGCATTGAGCACGAAACAGCTGTCGTCCGAGTGTTCACCACCCTCCCTGCAGCACATTAAGTTATGTCCGAATAAAGACTTGGAATAAAGACTTGGATTTACTACCGGTGAGTGCGCTTCATCTTTTTTCTTTTTTGGAAAACAATACAGTTGCCTTTTGCTGTTGCTGGCTTTTGGGATGTGTACCTATCCATCATTTCTTGTCATGTCCTTTTTGGGGAAGTTGTATTTTTTTCTAATTCTTTAAAAAAAATAATAAAAAAAGGACACATTTACATCTTTGTATGCGTTTTTCACGAGTGCACTGTAGCAACTGTATTCCCCACAACAAAACTGCGAACTGGTGTCACTTTTTCACTGGTGCATGTACCTACTTACCAAAGTAGCATTCTCAGGTAAAGCTTTTTGTCAGGGGTAGAATATTTTTAAAACAAATACCAAACAATATTTTCAAAAATATTACACACATTTTACTTTTTTAATACCTGTTATACTAGTTTAATTTAGCAGCTGTATATCTAACAACAATAATGCAGTCTGGGGATACATTTTCCATGTACCTATCTACTATGATAATTCTTGGTTGTGGCTTTTTGTTGAAGGGAAACTAGTGTGTAAAGTGAATTAATAAATAATACAAGTCTTACTTTTTGCACACCTTTTTTACTAGTCCCATTTAGCTTCTATACAGCCCACAACAATGGTGCAGGTTGGTGCATGTGGCTTCCTAGTTGTGTATCTACCTAGCATTTGTTGTTATGGCGTCATTTAATTTGCTTTTAAAAAAAAATGCTAAATTGAGATGTTTATCTCTTCAGCTCTGTTTTGGAACACCTGTCTAAGTTGTCAAATTGGAGACACATACAAGCCTCACCAATTCAAAGGGTGAACTGTTGTTTCATTATTAGTCTATTTGGCTGAAACATATTTCCTATCTGCTATTTTTTGTCGAGTCCATATTTTTAAAGGGTTGGATAATCATCATGGATAAGCATGAGGAAATGTACTGTAAAGTGGAAGCCATGATTTTGGAAGAACGTCAGGTCAAAGTCAGTGTAATAACTCATGAATTAGGCATTTCAATTGGCATGGTTTCCAGTATAATTCATGATATTTTGATTATGTCACGGTCAGTTCCCTGTGTATGCCACGAATGTTGATTCCTGAGCAAAAAACCTATCACCAGCAATTTAGCTAAGAGAATTTAGACATGCTTATATAAAATATAGGAGACTTCTATTCTTAAATTAGGATAAAATAACTGAAAACTTCAGTGTGCAGAACTATTCACCCCCTAAAGTCAGTACTTTGATAAGCCTCCTTTTGTGGCAATTACAGCTGCAAGTTGCTTTGGATAAGTCTCTATGAGCTTTCCACATTTTACCATTAAGATTTTTGCCCATTGCTCAAGACAAAACTGCTCCAGCTCCTTCCAATTAGATGGTTTCCTCTAGTGAACAGCAATCTTCAAGTCTGACCACAGATTCTCAATTGAATTAAGGTCTAGGCTTTGACTAGGCCACTCCAAAATATTTACACATTTCCCTTTAAACCACTTGAGTGTTGCTTTAGCAGTATGCCTTGTGTCATTGTCTTGTTGGAAGGCGAACCTCTGTCACAGTCTCAAATCACTGAGAGACTGAAACAGGTTATGCTCAGAATATCCCTGTATTTTGCACTATCCATCTTCCCCTCAACTTGTACCATATTCCACTGTGGGGATGGTTTTCTTGAGGTGATGACCTGTGTTAGTTTGGCGCCAGACAAAGCTATTACCTTGGCGGCCAAAAAGTTCAATTTTGGTCTCATCTGACCACAGCACCTCCCAGTTCATTTGAGGAGTCTCCCACAAGTCTTCTGGCAAACTCAAAAGAGCCTTACAATAATTTTTGTGTGTAAGTAAAGGCTTTTTTCTGTCCACTCTTCCATAAAGGCCACCTCTATGGAGGGTACAGTGTATTGTGGTTGTATGGGAATGCTGCAGCTTTTTCAGGGTTGCCTTTGGTATCTGTGCTGCCGGTCTGATTAATGCCCTCCTTGCCTGTGCTGAGTTTTAGTGGATGGCCCTCTCTTGGCAGGTTTGTTTTGGTACCATCTTGTTTCCATTTGATGATAATGGATTGATGGTGCTCCGGAGGATCATCAGAGATTGGGATATTTTTGTAACCCAACCCTGACTTGTACTTGTACTTGAGGGAGATTGAATACTTTTGCAAGCCACCATAGTCAGCAAAACGTCCAGACCCTTAAATATGTAACATATTACAAAGCTTTGGATAAAAATGTTACTATATTCACTGCTTTAACTGGTAATCTGCCTGTCTCTGTCTAAGGCTACTTTCACACTAGCGTCTGGCTCGGCCCGTCGCGGTGCGTCGGGCCGAGGTTCCCGACGCTAGCGTTGTCTCCGCCACACAACGGGGGCAGCGGATGCATTTTTCCAGCGCATCCGCTGCCCCATTGTGAGGTGCGGGGAAGTGCGGGGAGGCGGGGGCGGAGTTCCGGCCGCGCATGCGAGGTCGGAAAAATCGGACCGTCGTGAGCAAAAAACGTTACATGTAGCGTTTTTTGCTCCCAACGGTCCGCCACTGCACGACGCATCCGTCGCACGACGGGTGCGACGTGTGTCAATCCGTCGCAATACGTCGCTTAATGTAAGTCTATGGGGAAAAAACGCATCCTGCAAGCACTTTTGCAGGATGCGTTTTTTCGGCAAAACTAGGTAATGTGGCGGATTGCAGTTAACGCTAGTGTGAAAGTAGCCTTACCTGACCTGCTGTAATGTTGGATTGTCTACAACCAGTAAAAGGCAGTAGTACTCACATGGTGGCAGATGTCACCGCAAGGACCTGTGTTGTACCAAGAGTAGCAAGTTATCACTAAAGGAAGCTTCATAAGTGTCAGAGGTTTTTTTATTTTTTTAAATCACTCAAAGGGTTACTGTAGTACAATTGTGCAAAAAAAATAATTGCGACTTTTTGAAATGTTGCAAATTATGACATTTGTCAAAAACATCTTAAAACCGCTCCTGCAATGGTTAACTAAAAAGAAAAAAATCAGACGCAAAGGCGCAATTTAACAGAAGAATTAGTTGCAAACAAAAAACATGCATAAAACACCAAAAACTAGACTAAAAAAGGCACAAATCCAGTAACGGATTGGGGCCTACAAGTTTATGCTCAGATCTGACTTTGAAAATGTGTGTAGGTTGTTCTGCAGGTTGCACAAGGGCAATGAAATACATTATATTATTCATAAATGAAAGAAATTAAAGAAACAAACTTCAATACTTTTAACAAATGTAGTTGCATTATCCTGATAGTACTGATGCCAGACATGATGAAGTAAGCTGACTCTCCTGAATAACCAAGCCATCCTCTTCTCTTCACTAGTATATTCACGTGGTGCTTACAGGGGGATTCTAGAGAATGACATGAAAAGATTTTTTAGTAGGTTTGGAAACAAATACTTTAATATTTTGCCTTTTAACCTTTTTTTTAAGAACTTTACCCAACACGTCAGTACAATGGAGCTAGTACAACCATTTCTTCAACAACTTACCGAATTACAACTACCAGCACAGTAAAAACAACAGCTGTATCAACAATACCTCGAAGGAACATATCTACGCTATCTCCGACCACTGAAATTCCTGCCGAAGTCACTACACGATCTACGCCAAGTTCATCACAGTTGCCTGCAATTGGCATAGAGAGTTGTGAGGCTATAGTAGCACGCGACATCATGTGGTTTAAAACGCGACAAGGACAAACAGCAAAACAGCCGTGTCCTTTGGGGACTGTTGGTACGTATCTCTTGTCTCTCCTCAATTAAATTTGTATAAATTGCCGTGAGCTAGAACTGTCCTCTGGCTGTAATATTGGAGAACATTGAAGTGTCTGACATAAACATATTGCTCACTCCTTATGGCAGTATAAATATATGCTTGTAGTGTCAATCTGAAGTATTCAGCTGTACAGAACCAAAGAATATGGGGTTTCAGACTACATTCCATTCCAAAACAGCTATCTAAAGTTTGCAATGTTTATAGATGTGATGATCACATGCCACAGAATTATCTGCTGAACAATATGGGTTGCTCCCTTTCAAGAAACCTTCATGCCCTGGACCAGTTTGGTATAAATTAAAAAAAGATGGCAATAGTGTCTCCTGGTCCACTGGGGAATCTCTGCTGCTGCTTCGTGTCGACAGTATGGCAACCAATCAATAAGCTCAGCAGCACTGAGCGGGGTGTACCATCTACAATTCCAGAGCTACTAAGCTAACTGATTGGTTGCCACAAAGTCAATGTGACGTCAGCACAACAGCCAATGCCAGATCTCTTTGAGAGAACAAACCAAAATTGCACTGAAAATGATCTTCTGAAGAAGTGTTTTTCTCAAAGAACTTATATGGTGGTCTTTGGGAGACATTTCACTGCACTTTATATGTTTGTAAACCGGGGCTGATGGGCCGATTTTAGCATGGGGGCAAGCACAAACCACTGGCTGATTAGTAGTGGTTCTTCCTTAATTGTTAATTTTGGGTGCTATATGAGAGAGACAAGACTGCGTTTGTTCATGCATAGTGCCTTGACAATGTATTCATACTCCATGAACTTTTACACATTTTTTCACATTACACTCACAAACTTAAATGTATTTTATTGGGATTTTATGTGATATGCCAACAGAATCTAGCAAGTATTTGGGAATTCTGAAAGAAATGATGCATGTTTTTTTAATTATTTTAAAAATATGAACCTGAAAATTGTGAAATGCATTTTTAGTCAGCCCCCTTAAGTCAAAAAGACAATCTTTCGCTGCAATTACTGCTGCAAGTCTTTTGCTGAATGTCTCTACCAGATTTTCACATCTGGAGGCTGAAATTTTTGACCATTCTTCTTTACATACTAGTTCTAGCTCAGTGAGATTGGATGGAGAGCGTCTGTGAACAGCAATTTTCAAGTCTTGCCACTGATTCTCAATAGTGTTTTGGTCTGAACTGTGACTGGGCCATTCACACACATATGCTTTGCTCTAAACCATTCCTTTGTAGATGTGGCAGTATGTTTAGGGTCATAGTCCTGCTGGAAAGTGAACCTAAGCCCCAGTCTAAAGTCTTTTGCAGCATCTAGCAGGTTTTCCTCCAGCATTGTACTGTATTTAGCCCCATCCATATTACCATCAACTCTCTGTCCCTGCTGAAGATCATCCCCAACAGCATGATGCTGCCACCATGTTTGTTGATGGGGAAGGTGTATTCAGGATGATGTGCAGTGTTAGTTTTCCACCAAACATGACGTTTTCCATAGATTCCAGAAAGTTCTACTTTGGTCTCATCTGACCAGAACATCTTCTTCCACATGGCTTCTCATGGCTTACTTTCAAAAGTGGTTTTATTCCTGCCACTCTTCCATAAAGGTCAGATTCGTGGAGTATACGACTAAGGCTGCCGTCACACTATCAGTATTTGGTCAGTATTTTACCTCAGTATTTGTAAGCCAAAACCAGGAGTGGGTGATAAATGCAGAAGTGGTGCATATGTTTCTATTATACTTTTCCTCTAATTGTTCCACTCCTGGTTTTGGCTTACAAATACTGAGGTAAAATCCTGACCAAATACTGCTAGTGTGACGGCAGCCTTATAGTTGTCCTGTGTACAGATTCTCCCACCTGAGTTGTGGATCTCTGCAGCTCCTCCAGAGTGACCATGGGCCACTTGGATGATTCTCTAATTAGTCCTGTAATTGCATGGGATGTTAGTCTAGGTGGACCTACCATGTCTTGGTAGATTTGCAGTTGTGCCATACTCCTTCAGTTTTTGGATAATGGATTGAATAGTGCACCATGAGAGGTCCAGAGCTTGGGCAGTTTTGTTTTTTTTATAACCTGGCTTACTCTTTTCCAGAACTTTATCCCAGACCATTTCTGGTATGTTTCTTGGTTTTCATGATGCTGTTTGATCCCTAATGTTCTCAAATAGACCTCTGAGGTCTTCACAGAACAGTTGCAGCTATACTGAGAATAAATTACACACAAGTGGACTCAATTTACTAATTATGTGACTTCTGGAGGCAATTAGTAACTCAGGATTTTATTTACGGTTATCACACTACAGGGGGCTAAATACAAATGCATGTCACAACTTTCAGATTTATATTTTTAAAATAATTATGTATAATTACACCTTTACACTTCACAACTAGTTGCTACTTTGTGTAGGTATATCAAATACAATTCCAATAAAATACATTGAACTTGGTGGAAAGTGGAAAAGTTTACAGGGTAGATATGGTTAAATAATCCAATAAATAGAAGCAACTCCTTCTCATAATGTATCAAAGCACATAATTGTTTATTGTGTTACAGAAAACAACATGAAAAACATTATTACATGAAACGCGAGATCCAGAGTGCAATCCCAGAGACAAAATGCACACACCAAAAAATTAGTGTACCAGACTCAGTTTCCCATATGAAATCTAGATTATATATAGTATGTACAATTAAAATTCATTGCTAAAAGATCTTTCTCAATAAAGTGCTATGTGCCTGTGGAATAAAGAGAAAAGATTATATTGACATTGCTATAAATGGTATCTCTCAATGTTAAACACTAGATCAGATCTACCACATTACCGATCAGATCTACCACATTACCTCTCCGATCAACATGGATTCCATATAATGCGACCAGTTGCATAACATTTTGTAACAATAATAGTCCTGTTACTGGGGTGTTTGCAGAGGGCAGTTATAATGGAATGGCATGAGGAATACAGGAGCACAATCCACCTAGATTACTTTATCACAATTTGAGTAGGTAATGACCATTAGCATAGTGAAGAATATTACCATGAAGTTAATGTCACCGGTAACACCTTGACGCGCGTTTTGCGTAGCTTCCTTAGGAAATTTCTCTATATTCTCCATTCTGTCAGTCCATGGAAAACGGACTGCACTCAGATGTATCATCTAAGTGCAGTTCGATGGTTTCCACAGACTCACTGATTTGCAGTGATTTTCGGACATGTGCATGCGCCCAAAGAATAATATTGGTTCGAGTGCGGTCTGATGTTTTGTCGTATCACTCTCAGGCCAATAATATGGTCGTTTGCACCTGCCTGATAGGTGCAGAAAATCTGCAACATCAAAAGCTCATCAAATACTCATCATTGGACCTTCGTTTGATTTTATCTCGTTTGCACTTGATAGTGCAAGAACATTTTATGTGTTTTTTTACATCTGTTTTTTAGTGAAGACATAAAATGTATTATCTGTATTTTTTACACTTAAAAGAAGTTTATTACTGGTATCACATGTGGGTATACATTTACAGATTCAGCTATTTGATTGTATTGTATTTGAAGTAGTCATTACCTCCAATCAGTAGTGATCACTCAAAGGCTAAGTTCACACAAGCATAGAAATAATCTTTGATTTTCTTTCAGAAAAAAATACATTTTTCTCATTTATCTTGCAGTCCAAATGGCATCTGTTTTTATACATCACAAGTTATTATAATTTACAGGATAAATTTAAAATAAAAGATAACAATCGGATGCTATACATTTGCAGGGCCGGTTTTAGACAAAGTGGGGCCCTAGGCAAAGTTTAAAATGGGGCCCCAAATGCTAACATATTGCACATCATACAGAAGCATTTCGGTTGCATTTACATGCGCTGATCTCAGGCCGCTAAACGAGTGTGATCGACAATACTGAAGTCGTTGGACGCTTGTTTCCCGGCCTCTTTCCACCGTCTGAGAAAGAATGAAGGGGACAGAACGATCACTAATAGATCACTAACAGATCACCATACAGTATCATGTTACCAGCAGCACATCTACAGTTTACACCGGCGACGTCCTGCTGAGAACAATGATTTTTATTCCGGCATAAACAATCCAATCACCCAATGAATGGGCAGCATTTTGCTTGTTTAGTATAATACACCCCATAGTCCTCCATATATTATAATGTGCACCACAGTCCTCCATATTGTAAAATGCACGCCCCATAGTCCTCCATATAATATAATGTGCCCCATAGTCCTCCATATAGTATAATACACTCCTCATAGTCCATATATTATAATATACTCCTCAGTCCTCCATATAGCATAATACACTCCTCACAGTGCTCCATATAGTATCATGCACCGCCATAGTCATCCATGTAGTACAATTCACTTCCCATAGTATAATGCACCCTGTCATGTTCCCAATGGCAGGGAATCTGAACAACAGAACACAGGCAAAAAACAGGACGAGCTCTAGGGTGATGGAACCTGAGCTGACCGCGATCCTGAACCTCAACTCACAACTAGCAGCAGCCGGGGAGCGTTCCTGGGGGGACTCTAGACGCCTCGCGCCAGCCGGAGATCTAGCTTCCCCTATCAGAAGAATAACAGACCTCGCTTGCCTCCAGAGAAATGTACCCACAGAAATAGCAGCCCCCCACATATAATGACGGTGAAATGAGAGGAAGGCACAAATGTAGTTATGAAAATAGATTCAGCAAAAATGAGGCCCGCTAAAAGCTAGATAGCAGAGGATACAAAAGGTGAACTGCGGGGTCAGCTTAAAATCCTTCAAAATACCATCCTGAAATTACTTGAACTCATGTGCCAACTCATGGTACATGAGTGGTAATTTCAGCCCACTAGAGCAACCAGCCACAGAGAATTACATATCTGCAAGCTGGACTAAAAAACATGAAAACAACATGAAACAGGGAAATCCAGACTTAGCTTGTCTTGAAGACTTTAGGAGCAGGTAGCAAAGGTAACAGAGACACACTGATACATTGATAGCCGGCAAGGGAATGACAGGAAAGCCAGGTTAAATAGGAAACACCCAGCCTCTGATGGACAGGTGGAAACCAGAGACCGCAACCCACCAAAGTCACCCAGTACCAGTTGTAACCACCAGAGGGAGCCCAAAAACAGAGTCCACAACAGCACCCCATAGTTCTTCATACAGTATAATGTATTCCCCATAGTCCTTGATACAGTATAATTCAGCACACATATAGTATAATGCAACCACCACCCCACAGAGTATAAAGCAGCCACCCTAGAGTATAATGTAACCCCCTCAGAGTATAATGTAACCACCCCATAGAATATAATGCAGCCCCCCCATATAGTATAATGTAGCCCCCTCATAGAGTATGATGCAATCACCCCTCATAGAATATAAATATAATACAGCCCCCATAGAATATATTGTAGCCCCGAACAACATATAATACAGCCCACCTCCCATAGAATATAATGTAGCCCCATCAAAGGGTATGATGCAATCATCCCTCTTAAAATCTAATAAAGCCCCCCACAGAATATAATGCAGCCCCCCATAGTATATAACACAGCCTCCTCCATAGAATATAATGTATAATGTACCCCCCAAATATATAACACAGCCACATAGTATATAACACAGCCTCCCCATAGAATATAATATACCCCCAAAGTATATAGCACAGCCCGCATAGTAGTATATAGCACAGCCCGCATAGTAGTATATAGCACAGCCCACATAGTAGTATATAGCACAGCCCACATAGTAGTATATAGCACAGCCCACACAGTAGTATATAGAACAGCCCACACAGTAGTACATAGAACAGCCCACACAGTACTATAAAGCACTGCCCACACAGTAGTATACAGCACAGCCCACAGAGTAGTATATAGCACTGCCCACACAGTAGTTTACAGCACTGCCCACACAGGAGTATACAGCACAGCCCACAGAGTAGTATATAGCACAGCCCACAGAGTAGTATACAGCACAGCCCACACAGTAGTGTACAGCACAGCCCACACAGTAGTGTACAGCACAGCCCACACAGTAGTGTATAGCACAGCCCACACAGTAGTGTATAGCACAGCCCACACAGTAGTGTATAGCACAGCCCACACAGTAGTGTATAGCACAGCCCACACAGTAGTGTATAGCACAGCCCACACAGTAGTGTATAGCACAGCCCACACAGTAGTGTATAGCACAGCCCACACAGTAGTGTATAGCACAGCCCACACAGTAGTATACAGCACTGCCAACAGTAGTATGCAGCACTGCCCACACAGTAGTATACAGCACTGCCCACACAGTAGTATACAGCACAGCCCACACAGTAGTGTATAGCACAGCCCACACAGTAGTGTATAGCACAGCCCATTCAGTAGTGTATAGCACAGCCCACACAGTAGTGTATAGCACAGCCCACACAGTAGTGTATAGCACAGCCCACTCAGTAGTATATAACACTGCCCACAGTAGTATACAGCACTCCCCACAGTAGTATACAGCACTGCCCACACAGTAGTATACAGCAGTGCCCACACAGTAGTATACAGCATTGCCCACACAGTAGTATACAGCAGTGCCCACACAGTAGTATACAGCAGTGCCCACACAGTAGTATACAGCTGTGCCCACACAGTAGTATACAGCACAGCCCACAGTAGTATACAGCACTGCCCACAGTAGTATATAGCACAGCCCACAGTAGTATACAGCACTGCCCACACAGTAGTATACAGCACTGCCCACACAGTAGTATACAGCACTGCCTACACAGTAGTATACAGCACTGCCCACACAGTAGTATACAGCACTGCCCACAGTAGTATACAGCACTGCCCACAGTAGTATACAGCTCTGCCCACACAGTAGTATACAGCACTGCCCACAGTAGTATACAGCACTGCCCACACAGTAGTATACAGCACTGCCCACAGGAGTATACAGCACTGCCCACAATAGTATACAACACTGCCCACACAGTAGTATACAGCACTGCCCACAGTAGTATACAGCACTGCCCATACAGTAGTATACAGCACTGCCCACATTCCCCCTTCCCTCCCCGCCTCTCTCCTCCCGAGAATGGCCACACAGTCCAGTAAAAAAAAACAAAAAAAACACAAGCTCCTTACCTTTCCCTGAGCCCGCGCTGCTCCCTGCTCTTGTGTCGGCGGCTGCCGCTGCACTGCCTGTCACACAGTGAGTACGCGATGACGCACACCCGCTGTGTCAGAGGCAGAGCGGGGAATGATGGGAGAGGGAGCGTCAGGTGACGCTCTCTCCTCCATCATTGCTTTGATCTGTACCGGCAGACGCCGGTATAGTTCAATGCGGTGGGGGAGTCAGCGCTGGCGGCAGGCGGGCCCCCCTGCCTCACAGGGGCCCCATAGCGGCTGCGTGACTTGCCGCTAGCTGGGGGCCCTTGAAGGAGCAGGGGCCCCAGGCAGCTGCCTGGTCTGCCTGCACCTAACGCCGGCCCTGTACGTTTGATCTGTATAGAATCCGATTTTTTTCTTTGCACACCCATAGACTTGAATAGGCGATTGTCATGTGAAATGCTGAGAAGATTAGAGCATGCTGCTATTTTTTTGACACGTAGATATTAAATCCATGATAAAAAGGGCTACTGAAGGTTCCGATTGAATAATATGAATAACATTAGTCCGAGTGCTGTCAACACCTGAATAGAAAATACGTCGTCTGGCTGTAGCCAAAATCACACTTCCTATTGTAACTGCACATTTGGGCTTCTCCATTTTCAGACATTTTCATGAATCCAACAGATACAAAATGTATCAATCATTATCAGATACCTTGTGAATGAAGGACATGACTTTGCTTATTATGTGATTTCTTTATTAGTCTTTTGATTCACCATTTGTAATGTGTCTGCAGCTGTTTTTACCATACTTGTATATTTCTGGTTTAGGCGTTGCAACATATACTTGCATTGCTCCAGATGGAGTATGGAATCCACTAGGACCTGACTTAAGCAACTGCTCATCTCCATGGATCAGTCATATTGCACAAAAGGTGAACACTTTTTTTCAGTCAGATATTTGTAATGGAGCAATAATTAATCTTCTGCACCGAAAATACTTCTTGTACTATTGAGTAACAAAAGCATTTATTCAAATAAAGGGTTGAAAAAAATAATTTACTTCCAATGTCCTTAATCCCTCCAGTGAGTGTGCGTACCTATTTTGGGCACTCATGAGCTGAAGGCTTCCCCTACCTGCCAATGCCAGTAGATATCAGCAACAAATGTTGGGTGAGCAGCTGATCATCACAGTGGCATACATAAAATTCATGGGGACCTGCAAGCAAAAGTTTTAACTGGCTCCTACCTTTCAAAAATAATAATTTGACAGAGTAAGTGGGGTCCTATCTTCCAACCTTTATAAACATGTATTGCCTCACATACATAGTAATTATGCCTCTAGTTAAGCTCCTTATTGTTCTCATCAATTAAACCTCTTTCATAGCCATATAGAGTTTGATGGTCTCAAAAATGCCTCCTTCCCCAAAAACACAGTATAATACCCAACACCTGTCAGCATGTTGGCCCCACAGCCATCACTCAGTGTGATAACTCCATATACTATCATTAACCCCATAGCCCTCCACACAGCATGATGGCCCCTCAGTTTGATCCTCCCACAGCCCCCCTCAACACATTATATTATGGTCCGCACAGTTCCCTACATTGTATGATGCTCCCACAGCCATGACTCGGCATGATGTCCCCACACAGTATCATTGTCACCACAGCCCCTTATATGGTATGATTGCCCCTCAGTATGATGCCCCTACAGCCATCACTCGGTATGATACTCCCAAACAGTATAATTTCCTCCACAACCCTCACACAGTATGATGGCCACTCAGTATGATGCTTCCACAACCACTCGTCAACATAATGCTTCTTCAGCCCACACTCAGGATGTTTTCCTTTGAGCCACTTTTGATACATACCATGTCCTAGCCAGAACCCCCATAAAATCTTATGTTTTTGAGATGCTCTGACTAAGTAATTTTGCCACTACAATTTTTCTTGTTGCCTAATACATTCAACATTTTAAAGGGGTTATCTGGACAGGTTTTCCCTATCGGGCTAAGAACTTAACAGTATGTAGTTGCTAGCTACCTGCCTGTGCTGCCCTGTGACGATCTCTCCCATGACGGCTCTGAGCTGGAAGGTATTTAACAATTTTGGTATTGTCTTTTAATTTCTTAGCCCCATAGGGAAAGAAACAAAAGTCACAGATAACCCCTTTTACAGGTGCAATTACTAAAATATAGTGATTTCTATTCACTTTACCTTTAGCCTCCAAATAATGTTAATATTAGCTGAAAGGCATGTAGAGTATCTCTAGTGTATTTCTGGTACAAATTGTGCTGTAATATCTGGTTCGGTTTATATCTAAATGTTTAACTGAGCATTTATGGTTGTTTTAGTTCATTATAGGAAGAACTTATATTTCCTTTTCATATTGTACTACTTAGTTCATAAAACCTCATTATTTGTGAATGATTGCATTAGCTTTTTAGATGCACAGCTTTTGTATCACAATTGTTGTATCTTCTTTGTTAATTAAACTAAGATGCATCTGGAGAGGAAAATGTCCCCAATTGAATTATGTCCCCAACTGAATTCCATCTGTAGTTCTGTGTTTATTCGTTTCAAGGGTTTTTTGGAGAAGTGATATCCTTTTTGCATTAATACACAAATTCGTACACATTTACAGTATACATAAAGTATTTAAATAAAGTACACATAGTACAAATATACAATTTATGATTGCTTTCAATACAGGACATTGAAACAACAGTACTGTGCAAAAGCTTTATACCGGTGTGGAAAAAGTGCTGCAACGTAAGAATGCATTCAAAACTAGCAGTGTTAATAGTTTACTTTTTATCAATTAACAAAATACAAAATTAATGAATAAAGAGAAATCTAAATCAAATGAATATTTGGTGGGACCACACTTTGCCTTCAAAACAAACTAAAAGCATCAATTCTTCTAAATACACTTACACACAGTTTTTGAAGGAACTTGACAGGAAGGTTGTTCCAACAATATTGGAGAACTAACCATGGATTTTCGGTGGATGCTGGCTTGTGCAAACCCTTCTGTCTCTTCATGTAATCCCAAAGACACACGATAGTGTAGAGATTGGGGCTCTGAGAGGGCCATATCATCAATTCCAGGACTCCTTGTTTTTTGTGCTGAACATAATTTTTAATGATATTGGCTGTATATTTGCAGTCGTTTTCCAGCTGCGGAAAAAATTCTGAGCCAATAAGAGCCCTCCTTTATCATATTGCATGATAAATAAGTATCTGCCTGTATTTCTCAGCATTGAGGACACCTAGAAATGAATTGTGTTTAAGATCTTAGACCCAGTGAGTGGCCGAGGAAACTTAGTGCAGCAGATAAAAGGCACATCATGCTTACTTGCCTTCAAAATTAGAAGATGTTCAGCAGTGCCATCAGCTTAGAAATGGCAGCAACCAGAGGTACCCAGCAACACTCATCTACTGTTCTAAGAAGTCTGTCCAGAAGTCTTAATGTTAGAATTGCAGCTAAAAGCCATACCTTTTACATGGAAGAAACACCAAGTGACTCAACGAAGCATGAAAGAATATTGACTGGGGGCAAAAAAACAGCAGGTGCTCTGGCCTGATGAGTCAAATTGTAAAATATTTGGCTGTAACAGAAGGCAGTTTGTTTCCCGAATGGTTGAAGAGTAGAGATGGGTGAACCTGAACAGTTCGGGCACGGACACCGAACACGGACTTCACCAGGAAGTCTGTGTTACTGTTCAGGTTCGGCCCCCGAACACCGGGTGTTTATTGCGCTGTCATGTGTGGCAACCCCTGTGTCTGATTGGTGGTAAAATCATTACCGCCGGTCAGAGAGAGGCGGTTCCCATGCTGTCAGCATGGCAAACACTGGATGTTTAGGCCCCCATTCACTGGTCCATGTTCAGGTCCAGGTTATGTTCTGGTACCCAAACCTAAAGTTGTTTTAACTGTTCGGAAGGAACCCGTACATCCAGGGTCTGCCCGTCTCTACTGCATAGCAATAAAGAGTGGCTGCAGGCAACAATGAAGTATGGTGGAAGTTCCTTTCAAGTTTGAGGCTGAATTTCAACAAATGGAATTGGGAATTTGGGCAAATTAATGGCGTCCTCAATGCTGAGAAATAAAGGCAGATAATTATACATCATGCATGTCAAACAAAATATTGATTTCATCTAGATTTCTTTTGTTCATTCGCTTTGCGTGTATTAATTGCCAAAAAACTATTAACACTACTATTTTTTAAAGCATTCTTATTTTGCAGCATTTTTCCATCTAAATTTTTTTGTAAAAAAAATAATAATAATCAAAATTAGGTTCTGCTGGAGATGCCTGCTGATGTGGAGAGGACATGGAATGGTAATGTTGTCAAAAACGTTCTGCTGCCATGGGATAAATGATAGAAACTCTGCCCATGATTGTCTTACAATTCTGATTTAGTTCTGAGTGGTATAGAGCCAGGATACAACAGTAGTAAAACGCAGTAGAGGTTTTGCGGCATAGTGTTTCAGTAAAACCATAAATATCTTGACTTGGTCCATAATGTCCTATTGATGCCAATTTAAGTCAGTGGAGACTAAAAATCACATATTGATATATACATCTGTATAAAACCTCAGTACTATGACCGTTTTCTCCCTTATAGCATTGACAAAAGTTTTAAAGCAGAAAATACTAAATTTCTTGTATGGCACTTGTATGGACCCTTATGTAATATAGTATTCAAAGATACAGTTAGGTCCATATATATTTGGACAGAGACAACATTTTTCTAATTTTGGTTATAGACATTACCACAATGAACTTTAAACAAAACAATTCAGATGCAGTTGAAGTTCAGACTTTCAGCTTTAATTTGAGGGTATCCACATTAAAATTGGATGAAGATTTTAGGAGTTTCAGCTCCTTAACATGTGCCACCCTGTTATTAAAGGGTCCAAAAGTAATTGGACAGATTCAATAATTAAAAATAAAATGTTCATTTTTAGTACTTGGTTGAAAACCCTTTGTTGGCAATGACTGCCTGAAGTCTTGAACTCATGGACATCACCAGACGCTGTGTTTCCTCCTTTTTGATGCTCGGCCAGGCCTTCACTGTGGTGGTTTTCAGTTGCTGTTTGTTTGTGGGCCTTTCTCTCTGAAGTTTAGTCTTTAACAAGTGAAATGCATGCTCAATTGCGTTGAGATCAGGTGACTGACTTGGCCATTCAAGAATATTCCACTTCTTTGCTTTAATAAACTCCTGGGTTTCTTTGGCTTTATGTTTTGGGTCATTGTCCATCTGTAGTATGAAACGACGACCAATCAGTTTTGCTGCATTTGGCTGGATCTGAGCACGCAGTATGTCTCTGAATACCTCAGAATTCATTCGGCTGCTTCTGTCCTGTGTCACATCATCAATAAACACTAGTGACCCAGTGCCACTGGCAGCCATGCATGCCCAAGCCATCACACTGCCTCCGCCGTGTTTTACAGATGATGTAGCATGCTTTGGATCATGAGCTGTACCACGCCTTCGCCATACTTTTCTCTTTCCATCATTCTGGTAGAGGTTGATCTTGGTTTCATCTGTCCAAAGAATGTTCTTCCAGAACTGTGCTGGCTTTTTTAGATGTTTTTTAGCAAAGTCCAGTCTAGCCTTTTTCTTCTTGATGTTTATGAGTGGCTTGCACCATGCAGTGAACCCTCTGTATTTACTTTCATGCAGTCTTCTCTTTATGGTAGATTTGGATATTGATACGCCGACCTCCTGGAGAGTGTTATTCACTTGGTTGGCTGTTGTGAAGGGGTTTCTCTTCACCATGAAGATTATTCTGCGATCATCCACCACTGTTGTCTTCCGTGGGCGCCCAGGTCTTTTTGCATTGATGAGTTCACCAGTGCTTTCTTTCTTTCTCAGGATGTACCAAACTGTAGATTTTGCCACTCCTAATATTGTAGCAATTTATCCGATGGGTTTTTTCTGTTTTCGCAGCTTAAGGATGGCTTGTTTCACCTGCAGGGAGAGCTCCTTTGATCGCATGTTTACTTCACAGCAAAACCTTCCAAATGCAAGCACCACACCTCAAATCAACTCCAGGCCTTTTATCTGCTTAATTGAGAATTACATAACAAAGGGATTGAACTTCAACTGCATCTGAATTGTTTTGCTTAAATTCATTGTGGTAATGTCTATAACCAAAATTAGAAAAATGTTGTCTCTGTCCAAATATATATGGACATAACTGTATATTTGGTCAAAAATATGGTGCCTTAGAGAACTTTGTCAGATTGGAGTGGGAAGAACATGGAAAATAACACCGCACACATAGAGAAGGTCTCTCAATACAGTATATCCCCTATTTAATTGATATGAGTGAACTTCAGGAGTTGTTCCGCACATGTATTTGTAGTCTTCACTATTAATTGCAACATGCTTGTGAATTTGTATTGTTTATTGTTGGTTGCCTAGGTTACCAGCCAGCTCAGCATTTTATCAGCGGTGTCCGGTTCTCTTGGCAACGAGTGCAGTGCTAACAAGCTTTTTTTGTATAGAGCTTGTAACCACTGGCAAAATAACCACATCTGGCCACCTTCCATGCCACTGTGCTCCTCCGATGCTACAGAGGAAAAGTTGCCTTTGCTCGCAGCATCAGAGAGCTCACAATTCAGGCCAGTGGCTCAACAATTCAAGGGGTTCAAAATATCAATCAATCAGGAGCACACCGTCCCCCTCTCTCCACCGTCGGAAAGCAGGAAGGCAGGGAAGCAGTGCGCTCCTGAATAATGACCATGAGACAGCTCCTGTAAGAAATACTGAACTTTTCATATCATTTATTAATTTATTGTTCCATGATGAAAATATTATTTCAGCTGAAGTCACAAGAAACAGCAGCAAACATTGCAAGAGAGCTTTCAGAGCACACAAGAAGTCGTTTGAATGCTGGAGATATTACCTATTCTGTCCGTGCCATGGATCAACTGGTGGACTTATTAGACGTACAGCTAAGAAATCTGACTCCAGGTGGAAAAGATAGCGCAGCTCGAAGTCTAAATAAGGTAATTTTTCATTCTGATTGTATTTTTTACCATCCTAAATGGTTCAAGATATGTTCACACATTCAGTTTTTGCTGCGTTTTAGCTGTTTTTTTTTCCGTGAAAAGAAGCAGCCTTTACTGTTAAGTGAATGACATTTCTGAAATCTCATACATTTTCTGCTTATGTTTTCCTTCCAGATTCGAAACAGTTTCATATCTGCAGCATGTCAGTTCTTTCAGTGTTTTTCACCTATTTAAATGAATGGGGAAAAAAATGCATAAAAAATGCACCCAAAAACACTGTAAAAATGCACATATCTTATGCAGTGTTTTTCTTGCTAACACTCCAGTAGTTTCAACAGCAAATATTGAACAGTTTTACATACCCTTAGGAAAAATTATGTTTTTCTAGCATTCTTTTTAGACATTACTACCTTTCAAATGAAAGAAAATCTGTCTCCAGATTTTAGCTACCCCATTTGGGAACAACATGATGTGGGGGCAGAGACCGTGATTCCAGTGCTATGTCACTTAGTAAGCTGCTTGCTGCAGTTTTGATAACATCATGGTTTTATCTGCTACAGATCTACGGGTTCTAAGTGCTAAGCCCAGATTGGCAGCTTTGGGTGTATAAGTAGAGAGCTGACAATCAATGGTAAATTGGGGGTTATATAAAGCTCATAAACATGAAGAAATACATGGCAGCAGATTTAGTAGTCATCTAATGATAATCTCCTGCTGATAAAACATCTGTCCCTGCACCTGGAGACAAAGGTTTTCTGAAAATGGAAAATGCCTTTAACTGTCCTACTGAATCCCTTATGAGGCAGCTATGTTTTGTCGTACTGAGCAGTCTCAAATGAACAGAAATTTAGTTTGAAAAATAAAAAAAAAATAAACAGATTTTGGTATGTGCACGGAGTCTTTTTGCAGCATTTTCAAAGAGAAACTGGGCAGAACCTCCAAGTCTTGAGGAGGATTTGGGCTCTGCGCATACAGAGTTTTTCAACTAGTTTTTATACAGAAACTGAGCGGAAATTCTCCAAATCCCCCGACAAATCTCCAAACTCCACTTTGAGTGTCCGCTCAGTTTCTGCTTTGTAAACTATGCAAATAGATTCTGTCTGCAAATAGCCTTGGAGAGTTTACGCTCAGTTGCTGCAGCTCCGCAAGGCTAAAAGTTCAGAAAGGCTATGTGTACACTGAATTTTCCGAGCGGAAATTGAGCGTAAGCTGAGCAGAAATCTTCCAAATCCTTCTCCATTACTCAACAAAACATAAAAACTTTGAATTTCTGCTCCAAAAACTCAGTGGCTGGTGAAATTCTTTTGATTCCCATTTAATTTTTCAAAAACAATAGAAAAGAACCGTGTCATTTGTGACATCTCTTTCTTCTAAGTCATTAAATGCAAAGCTCGCTGCGATCGTTGTTTATTATTCTGCCTTCAAAGTATTTCAGTTTCTGTAAGAATTCTCGCTGCATATCAATGTTTCTAGCGTTTGTTTACTTGTAGAACTAACAGGTACTTAATTATTCTGCTGTTAAATACCGTACTTTAGTTGTTATATTTTGTGTAAAGTGGTTATTCCACAGAAATCTTAATAAATGCAAATAAAGTCTGAACGTGGTGGGCCTGTTAATGTAGGTTTTCTAGCTCTGGTTGGAGGCTGTGCATGAACCCAGTCTGATGATGCAAGGATATCATTTGCATATGTTTCTTATCAACGTATTAGAGCATTTCCACCTTTTTCCACCCCTGTCACGTACAGAAGATCACCCAACGGCAATGCTGTGATTGGTCACTATGAGAAGCACTAAATTTTGATCCTAACTTCCGTATTTTTTTTTCATGTAAATGTCAATATAATTGAGCTCCAGCACAGCTCCTTCTTTCCACCAGTACGGCTTCCTCTCTTTTTCCTTTTTTTTAATTCACATATTTTGACAGTAATTACTTGTGATAAGCGAGCACTAAAACTCTTGGGTACTTGCTACTTGAGTTGAGAAAATTGTTATGCTCTGGAGCTCGACCCGAGTAACGAGTGTAATGGAAGTCGATGGGAAACTCAAGAATATTTGCAGCTCCGACCTCCCCCCAGAGATCTGGAGGGGGTCTAAGGCTATGTGCACACGTAGAATGGTCCTCTGCAGATTTTTCCACAGCGGATTTAATAAATCCGCAGGGCAAAAACACTGCGTTTTTCCTGCGGATTTATGGCGGATTTACTGCGGATTTACCACGTTTTTTTTGTGCGGATTCCACTGCGGTTTTACACCTGCGGTTTTCTATTATGGAGCAGGTGTAAAACCGCTGCGGATTCTGCACAAAGAATTGACATGCTGCGGAAAGTAAACCGCACGTTTTTTTCCGCAGCATGGGCACAGCGTTTTTGGTTTCCCATAGGTTTACATTGTACTGTAAACTCATGGGAAACTGCTGTGGATCCGCAGCAAAATCCGCATCGTGTGCACATAGCCTAAAAATTGCTGAAAACGATGGAAACAGTGCTGAAATGGCATTGGAACAGCGTGGGGAAGACCCCTGGAAGCATCTCTGTATCCCAGGTATGTGCTGAGAACACTGTCAGAGTTTTACGCCACTTTTACAGACTGACAGTAAAACCTACAAAACCCCACTTAAAATGCATTTGACTGGAAAAGATGTTAAGAGACATTCTTTCCAGGATAATGACTTGTATATACGTCAAAATAAATAAGGTAAAAAAAAAAAAATCGCTCCTCCACACCTTGGGCTATGTTCACATGCAGTGTTTTTGCTGCGTTTTTGCACATTGGAATTGCTTTCAATGGTGAATTACATTTTCGACAGGAAATGTAATTTAAGCATTTTAACCCCTTTCTGATGTCAGACGGGATAGTACGTCCGACGTCAGAAGCCCCACTTTGAGGTGGGCTCCAGTGGTGAGCCCACCTCAAAGCCGCAATATGTCAGCTGGTTTCAATAGCTAACATGTGCCAGCAATATTCACGGGCGGAATGGTGATCCGCCCGCGCCTATTAACTAGTCAAATGCAATTCTACTTTCTACATAGGAGGGATCTGAGCATCTATGTAGCAGAGGCGATCGAGTTATGGCAGCTTCTAGCCTCCCATGAAGTTCAAATCACCCCCATTTTGCCCATTCAAAATAAAACAATAAAAATCAAATCAAATATACACATATTTGGTATCGCCGAGTTCAGAATCGCCTGATCTATCAAGAAAAAAAAGGATTAACCTGATCACTAAACGGTGTAGTGAGAAAAAAATCAAAACGCCAGAATTACACTTTTTTGGGCACCGCGACATTGCATTAAAATGCAATAACGGGCGATCAAAAGATCATGTCTGCACAAAAGTGATAAAATTAAAAACGTCAGCTCAGCACGCAAAAAATAAGCCCTCACCTAACCCCAGATCATGAAAAATGGAGACACTATGGGTATCGGAAAATTGCGCAATTTTTTTTTAGCAAAGTTTGGAATTTTTTTTCATCACTTAGATAAAAACGAACCTAGACATGTTTGGTGTCTATGGACTTGCAATGACCTGGAGAATCATATTGGCAAGTCAGTTTTAGCATTTAGTGAACCTAGCAAAAAAGCCAAACAAAAAACAAGTGTGAGATTGCACTTTTTTTGCAATTTCACCGCACTTGGAATTTTTTTCCCATTTTCGAGTACACGACATGCTAAAACCAATTATGTCGTTCAAAATTACAACTCGTCCCGCAAAAAATAAGCCATCACATGGCCATATCGATGGAAAAATAAAAAAGTTATGGCTCTGGAAAGAAGGGGAGCGAAAAGGGAATGCTCAAAACCGAAAAAAGCTCCAGTCATGTAGGGGTTAATACTTTATCTGGCCATGTGATGTGTGAGACATGATATTACACATTGAAAGTCACAAGTTTTTTTTTCAGGGCCATCAGCTGGCCATCACTATTTGTTGAGGGCCATCTGGGCGGCCCTTTCTCTCGTTAGAGGGCCAGCAGGTGTCTTGTAGAGAGATGAGACTAAGATAGATTTTTTTTGTAAAGCACATCATTTTACTGTTTCCTGTAAACTAAAGAACACAGTAGTTACAGTCAAATATGGTGAAGATTTTTTTGGATTGTTTTACTGCCCTAGGTGCCTTGACTGTGTGCAAGGCATCATAAAATGAAAAGATTCCCAATGGATTTTGGGTCGGAATGTAATGCCCAGGGTCAGAAAGCTGGGATTGCATCATAGTAGGTCAAGGGTTTTCCAGCAGGACAATGACATACAAACATACTTGAAGACACACCCAGAAATAGATGGAAGCAAAGCACTGGATAGTTCATAAGTGGTAATTCCAGCTCCAGTAGCGTAAAGTCTCCCAGCACTACCTCTTAGGGCTGTCCCACACGTCCAGATAATTCCGGTACCGGAATAAATCGGTACCGGAGTTATCCGTGTCCGTGTGCCTGGGAACTCACGGAGGCCATACGTGCGGCACACGTGTGCCGCCCGTATGGCGAGTGGGTACCACACGGAGCGTGTGGTACCCACTCTGCATGGTGCTGAAGCTGCGATTCATATCTTCCCTGCAGCAACGTTTGCTGTAGAGAAAATATGAAGAATAGTGTTTAAAATAAAGATCTATGTGTCCGCCGCCCCCCCACCCCCTGTGCGCCCCCCCCACCCCCCACCCCACCCCCTGTGCGCCCCCCCGCTGGTCAGAAAATACTTACCCGCTCCCTCGCTGCTTCCTGGTCTGGCCGCGGCTTCTCCTGCATGCGGTCACGTGGGCCCGATCATTTACAGTCATGAATATGTGGCTCCACCTCCCATAGGGGCGGAGCCGACTATTCATGATTGTAAATGATCGGCCCCACGTGACCGCATACAGTAGGAGGCGCGGCCAGACCAGGAAGGAGCGAGGGAGCGGGTAAGTATTTTCTGACCAGCGGGGGGGCGCACAGGGGGTGGGGGGGCGGCGGACACATGGATCTTTATTTTTAACACTATTCTTCATATTTTCTCTATAGCAAACGCTGCTACAGGGAAGATATGAATACCGGCTTCAGCACCATGTGGGGGGGACAGCGCTTACTGTAGCGCTGTCTCCTGCACGCACACGGACCCCAGACGGAGAATGTCCGTGTGAGGTCCGTGTTTTACGTGGACCCATTGACTCTATTGGGTCCGTGTAAAACGTGCGCTCCCACGAACACTGACATGTCTCCGTGTTTGGCACACGGAGACACGGTCCGCAAAAAATCAATGACATCTGCACAGATGCATTGATTTTTATGGGTCTACGTGTGTCAGTGTCTCCGGTACGTGAGGAAACTGTCACCTCACGTACCGGAGCCACTGACGTGTGAAACCGGCCTTACATAGAGATAGTAGAAAGAAACTGTGAATGGACACATTGAATCAGTTAATTTTGCCTGTTTTGATGAATTTCTGAGTACAGAACTCCATAAAGCACATGAAAAAATAGCAGCAAGGCTTAGACTTTATAAGGCAATAATCCCTGACTAGATGCCTGTAATACACTATTTTTACTGCCACACCTCACCGTAGACGAATTGCAGATAAGAGCAGTATTACTGTAGCATATAGAAGGGATTTTAACTGGCCCCGAAAATATTTTTTCTTGTATGTGGCAGCAACAAAGCCTGGAGGAACGCAAGTAACACTGGCAGCTTGGATGAATTTCAGAGTACAGATTACCATAAGAAACTTGAATCGGTCAATGAGTCCATGGAAAAAAGCAACAGCAGCAAGGTTTAGAATTTATAAGACAATAATCCCTGACTAGATGCCTGTCAAATGCTATACCTACTGCAACACCTCAGTGTAGACAAATTGTAGATAAGAGAGGCAATATTGTAGAATATAGAAGGGATTTGAACCTGGTCCCGAAAAGATTTTTTCTTGTACGTGGTAGCCACAAAGTCTGGAGGAATGCCAATAACACTGGCAGCATAAAGGACTATTTCATCAACCCTGCTGGGGAATATAGTGGAGCGTTTCACATCTACTCAGCCTGATATGGACCATACTAGGATCTTCTGTACTTACTGTACAAACTCTCCTGTTCCGGCTGTGAAATCCTGAGAACTTCCTATGTGACGACCACATGACAGCCCACAACAAGGCACTGTATCATATGCTAATAGAATCCATCAGCTCTTCTGGTTTAAAAAATGTTTCCCTCAACTAGAAGGTGAATCCATAGAAAAGCATTTTCCCATTACTAAGGAGTGGGTCTCCTACACTGGTAAAATGTATACACTAAGTGCAATCTTTAAAGAGATGTACTGGAGGGCCTCATAAAATATTTTTTCCCATTATTAAAGGGAACCTGTCATCAGGAATAATGCTGTTAACCTGCACATATGGGGTTAATCTGAAGGTTAACAGCGTTATTATGCTGTCCGGCACGTGCACGCAGCCGAATGCCGCTGGAAGAAAATTATCCTTATTCTCCCCACCAGCATTTGGTATTCAGTCATGGAGGTGGGGGCAGCGCTGATTCAGTTATCGCTCTAAGTATATAGAGTATCCCCGGCCCTGACTAACAGCTGCCGCAATGTAGAGCCAGTGACAGTCAGGGCAGGGGGCGCAATTACAGCACCACTCTTTATACTCAGAGTGGTGACCAAACCAGCGCAGCCCTCGCCCCAATGACTGAATACCGAATGCTGGCGGGGAGAATAAAGATAATTTTCTCCCCACTGTATTTGGCTGCTTGCAGGCACCGGACAGCATCATAACGCTGTTAACTTGTAGATTAACCGCATATCTGCAGATTAACAGCGTTATTCATGGTGACAAGTTCCCTTTAAGGAGTGGGTATCCTAGACTGGTAATGTCCATGCACTTACCCCTGGGGGCTATACATATATATAAAAGATTGTTCGAGGTAGGCCTCTAAAAATTGTCAATGCGGACATCATAAGCACCTTTAAAAAATGTATAGCGAGGGTAGCATGATCACACTGTTGATATCATGGTGGACACAAAAAAGCCGAAATCCTGAAGCGAATAGCCATGTTGGTGGGAAGAGGTACATGGGAATAGACCAGAAAAAAAACAAAACTGGTTTTGAGTTTATGTTCCGCTGCTGTCATCCGGTGGTGTACAGAAGTCTGGCCCAATCCAGGCCTTGTTCATTTTGATAAGAATCAGCCTGTCAGAATTTTCAGTTGATAGACGGATGTGTCTATTGGGTATAATACCCCTGGAGGCACTAAAAATCCGCTCTGACAAAACGCCAGTGGCAGACCAGGACCTCCAAGATGTAGCGAGACAGTTCATGCCACGTATCTAGCTTGGATACTCAATAGTTGTAAGGCACAGAGAAATCACTGATGATGCTTGTACGACCGCAAGGTACTCCTTCAGCATCTTCCAAAACTTTTCTCTCCTTGTCAGAGTACCCCACGCATCAGGACTGGGCGATGGGAGGGTCTGAGAAAACTGCCTCTGCTGCCTCTGGTGTGCATCTCCATATTCTCCATTCCTTGGTTGTCCGAGGATCTGTGACCTGCCAGCATTGTCAGATAGGATTTTTTTCAAGCCTTCTGGTACTGCAGCATTTTATTAGACCTCTCCACCATGGGAAGGAGAGATGTTCTCCTTGTAATGTGGGTCTAGAAGGTAGAAGGCTGACAAACAGTAATTAGTGTTGGTCAAAATGCGTACAACACAAGGGTCACGGGATAGGCAGCAGAACATAAGTTTAGCCATGTGTGCCAGAATGCCAACAGCCTGTCCCCACCAAGAGGGGGAGTGTCCATGTTGTTCTCATCTTCAGGCCATCCGCCCTGAACAGACAAGATGAAGGTTGTATAGGTACTACCATCTCTAGTGCAGGCAACCAGCTCCTGTTCCTCCTCCTCCTCATTAGCACCCATTGGTTATTAATCAGGCAGGAATCATTGCCAACGTTAATTTACCTAAGCCTATGCCAATGGTTAGATTAGCTGCACCATTTTACTGTGTGACTATCTATTATTTGTCTTCTACACAGCTCCGCTGTCGCCAAAGCTGGTGGCCCACACTTGGCTGATCATCTACTCATTGCACTGTAATACTAATGCTGCCAAGGCTGCGCTACACTGACAGACATTTCCTTTTGTGCCCTATATATTGTCTTCCTTATAACATGTGGCTTCTACTGCTGTCACTGCCACTGACCAGCTACAGAAGCAACACATCTCTTATTGGGGCTACTATTGCTGGCCCTACACTGCAAGATATTTCCTTGGCTGACCCTTAATATTTTGTCACCATTCGACTTCTAACGATGCCATTGCCACTAAACACCAACACATATCTCCTGCATTTGTCTAGTGTGTTTTATATTTACACTGTACTGCTCCTGAGAAGTGTACTCTTGAGAGTATACAAACTTGTTCCCAAATTGCTCCAAAATAGGGCTATGTTTTTGTATGGCTTGATGATTATTACTTCTTTACTTTGAAAATAGCTCGCCTGTTCTTAATTCTTTAAAAAGGAATAATTTTTGGACGGCTTTATGTAAACCCTTTGTAAATATTTAACTGTTTTGAGAACAGCTATCCTGTTACTCATGCCAAAAAATGGATATTTTTCATACTTTTTTTTTAAAGCCATTACTTCTTCACTTATATAAAAAAAATAACCTATTTCTGTTCTCTTAATAAAAAAATAATTTTTGGACAGCTTGTAGTGATGATCGAGCAATAAAAGGCTCGAGTGCTCGGTACTCTAATTGAGCAGGTCAGACAATCGGACAGGCTCAACTCAAGTACCCAGTATAATGAAAGTCAATGTGAAACGCATTTTTCTGTGTTGTGTTGTGCATAAGTATGTGCTTCTTCAGAATTTCTATTAGTCTATGCCTGATGAAGAGACCTGAGTAGTCTCGAAAGCTTGACATTTGTTACCATCTTTTCAGTTAGCAATTAAAAGGTATCAACCACTGAGGACTCTCAATTCTAAATGTGAAACTCAAGCATTTTTCCTGAAAATTCTAATAAGAGTGCTGGGAAGCAGGAAAATCGCTGAAATGGATGGAAACAGTTCTTGAATGGAATGGGAAAACCATGGAGAAGATACCTGAATGCATCTCTGACTCCCAGGTCCCTGCTGGGAACAATGTTATCTGAGTCAATAAGATGAAAGAATAAAGGTACCTTCACATGAAGCGACGCTGCAGCGATAGCGACAACGATGCTGATCGCTGCAGCGTCGCTGTTTGATCGCTGGAGAGCTGTCACACAGACTGCTCTCCAGCGACCAACGATGCCGAGGTCCCCGGGTAACCAGGGTAAACATCGGGTTGCTAAGCGCAGGGCCGCGCTTAGTAACCCGATGTTTACCCTGGTTACCAGCGTAAAATGTAAAAAAAACAAACAGTACATACTTACATGCGTCCCCCGGCGTCCGCTTCCTGCACTGACTGAGCGCCGGCAGTAGCAGGGCACAGCGGTGACGTCACCGCTGTGCTGTGCTTTCACTTTCACTTTGCGGCGCTCAGTCAGTGTGGGAAGCGGACGCCGGGGGACGCATGTAATAAGCATGTACTGTTTTTTTTTTATTTACATTTTACGCTGGTAACCAGGGTAAACATCGGGTTACTAAGCGCGGCCCTGCGCTTAGTAACCCGATGTTTACCCTGGTTACCAGTGTAAAATATCGCTGGTATCGTTGCTTTTGCTGTCAAACACAACGATACACGGCGATCGGACGACCAAATAAAGTTCTGAACTTTATTCAGCGACCAGCGACATCACAGCAGGATCCTGATCGCTGCTGCGTGTCAAACTAAACGATATCGCTAGCCAGGACGCTGCAACGTCACAGATCGCTAGCGATATCGTTACAAAGTCGTTTCGTGTGAAGGTACCTTAACACTAGTGCCCTCAGTGATAAAGGAAAAGCACAAACCAAGAAAACAAAGCAGCAGGCAAACTTAGGATTCTGGGTGTGAAATCCAAGAAATATTCCAAACAAAAAGATAAAAATATATATAGTTTGTCACACTAATCTTTATGGTGATCACTAGTATGCATAAATTGGATATCTACTAAACATATGTTCCCACTAATAAATATGCAAAATTAGCATCACGAGTACAGCATTGGCATGCTGAGTGCTTACTCCACTGCTTTAAAACACATGCCCAAGAAAATATCAATTGCAATATCCAATTTGAGCTGCGGTACTACAATTCAACAACTAAATATGATAGAGAGATTGTAAAATACAGCACTTGAGAGATACTATGAGAGATTGTAAAATACTGCACTTTATATTTAGTTATTGAAATTGAAATACCGCTGCTCAAATTGGATATTGCAATTGATATTTTCTTGGGTATGTGTTTTAAAGCAGTGGAGCACTACTGTACTCGGCATGCTAATTTTGCATTTTTATTAGTGGGAATGTATGTTTAGTAAATATCTAATGTATGCATACTAATGTTATCAGAGTATTAGGCTGTGTGCCCATGATCAGTAATTCTAGCATTCTGGATGCAGCATATTATATTTATTAAAGGGAACTTGTCACCTGAATTTGGCTGGACCAGTTTTGGGTCATATGGGCAGGGTTTTCGGGTGTTTGATTCACCCTTTCCTTACCCGCTGGCTGCATGCTGGCTGCAATATTGGATTGAAGTTCATTCTCTGTCCTCCATAGTACACGCCTGCGTAAGGCAAGATTGCCTTGCGCAGGCGTGTACTCCGGAGGACAGAGAATGAACTTCAATCCAATATTGCGGCCAGCATGCAGCCAGCGGGTAAGGAAAGGGTGAATCAAACACCCGAAAACCCCGCCCATATGACCCAAAACTGGTCCTGCCAAATTCAGGTGACAGGTTCCCTTTAAACTAATAAATAAATAAATGATTGAAACACAATGTGAGATCCTCCCTATTTTTTGATAACCAGCCAAGGTAAAGCAGACAGCTGCGAAGTTATATTATCAGGTTGGGAAGGATCATGGTTATTTGGTTCTTCCCAGCCTAAAATTACACAGTTTTGGGGGAGGAGAACAGATAGTATTTGAGGACATTATTGGGTGGGGAAGAAATAGCATTTGATAATACAATTGGGGGAGGGGGAGAAGAAATAGCATTTGAGGACACAGTTTGGGGGGAAAATAACATTTGAGGACACAAATAGCTGGGGAGGTAGAGAAAAAATTGCATTTGAGGGCACAGTTAGGGGAAGAAGAGGTAGCATTTGATGACAGCGTGTGGGGGAACAAATAATATTTAAGTACACAGTTTTAGGGGAAAGAAATTGCAATTAAGAACACAATTTGGGGGAGAATTGGCAATTAACAACACAGTTTGGGGAGGGAGAAGAAATAGCATTTGAGGACAGAGTTTCAGGGGGAGAGAAGAAATTGTATTTGAAGACACAGTTTAGGAAATGAGGAAGAGATGGGCCCAGACACAATATGGGGAGGGGGAAGCAGGAGAAATTTGAGGACACAATATGAAGAGCAAGGTGGTAATGGGAATGTAAGAGGTAGGCATGGGTGGGGACACAGTATGAGGAACAAGGGGAGAATATATGCGGACACATAATGGGGAAAGTGGCAGGGGATGGGTGCAGACAGTATGGTGAGTGAGGGATGGGTGCAGACACAGTATGAGTGTAGGGGGATGTGTGAGGAGGCAGTATGGAGAGCGAGGGGGTAAATATGTGAGGAGAGAGTATGGTTAGCAGGCGAGATGCGAGAGGAAATAGTATGAGGAGAGATGGGGAATAGTGTGAGGAGACAGTATGGGGTGGAGAAAAGTGTGAGTGGGAACAGAATAGAGGCTGCGTAATGTGGGAGGGTAGCATGGGGGAAAGTGTAAGGGCACAGCCAGGAGGGGACAGTAAAAAAAAGGTAGTGTGTGGAGGGCATGTGCCATAAGAGGGACAGTGTGCGAAGTAAACAGGGAATATAGTGAGGGGCAATCATTTATTCAGAGGCTCAGCGTAGGGCAGATATTTTTATTCAGGAGCATTATAATGACACTGCTATTTTTAAGGTTATCATGTGGGGGGTGCTGCACAAGACCGGAGTCTACAGAGACGGGTTGTGGATGAGAAAAGTCATCTTGGTGTCTGGACAAGATGAAGAAAAAAAAAAAAAAGAGAACTCCAGAGACAATGTCATCTATAAGATACCTGGATGTCAAATACATTTTTTGTGATACTGACTAATTCTCATCAGTACTGTGGTTCCTGTATGGTCCACATTCTGACGATGATTGATAGCAACAACTCCCAGTATCTTCGACCATTGTTAAGGACGTACTGAAAGTTGTAGGTTCATGCGATACAAATGTATATGGTTCTGACCTGACATTTCAATTGATGTACCATGTACTTATGGCGGTCCTAGTTTTGTATTTATGTAGTAATGATGATCCATGTGATGTATTCCTATACTGATGATGGTTCTTGTGACACATTCCTGTACTGATGAGGGTTTTAATTATGTGTTTATTTACTGATGAAGATTCTAATGAGGTATTTCTGTACTTCTGGTAGTACTGATGCTTAATTTCTGTACTGCTGGTGGTTCTGACAATGAATTTCTGTACTGCTGGTGGTTCTGGTGATATATTTCTGTAATGATGTGGGTTCTAGTGATGTATTTCTGTACTTATCGGGGATCTGATTATGAATTCTTGTGCTGTTATTGGTTTTGATCCTGTACACATGTAACAATCCATAACTTGTAAGATTACGTGATACATGGCTATGTTAATAAAGTGTTTTGCCATCTGACAAGTTAAGGGTTACTATGTTTTTATGTTAGGAAAATTAAAGGGCTTGTGAAAGTTTGTGATAAGTCTGCAGTCATTCTATGTGACTGCAGACTTCCGAATTCTCCCAGTGCGCCCTGCACACTGTCAATATTCTTTGTTGCCAGCAATTTGCATACATGCAGTGACGTGATGACTGGACATGCATGGCCTGGCTCAATAAAAATAACTTGAGCAAGGCCAGAAACGTCTAGTCGGAATGTGGCCAGAAGTATACAAATAGCATACTTGTGCTCACATGACTGTCCACTCTCACTGCCCGCACCAGAGAATCCTGACAGCAGTGTGCACTGTAAGAATTCAGAAGCCTATAGTCACCTAGAGTGACTGCAGACTTTCATCTCAGACCTGGACAAGCCCTTTAATTATAAAATGAAGCACTTGAGTATGCTAATCCTAACAGCATGTAATATACTCACTGTTAGGGCTCATTTCCACTTGCGAGACATACGTCCGTGTCTCGCAGGTTAAAACCCTCTTCTGGCGCCGGCACTCCAGAGCGGAGCGTGCGGCCGCACAGCAACACATGGAGCTGCACACTCCGCTCCCAAGTGCCTGCGCCAGAAGAGGATTTTAACCTGCGAGACACGGACGTATGTCTAGCAAGTGGAAATGAGCCCTTAGGATTCAGCACTGCTTGCTGGTTCCAGCAGTCATCTCATGGCAACTACACTCATATGCAATTTTCATACGGTCACTTGACAACTAGATTTTCTTCCTACTTCTCTCAGTTTTTCCCTGAACATTGAGAGAATTAGGTAAAGGAGCAGCCCGTCGGTACATGACTAAGTGTGCAAATTGCAGATGTGGTTGGGGGAGGGGGCGCCACACTGAATTCTTGCCCGGGGTGCTGGAAAACCTAGATAAACAGACCGGTAATAACAGTGACTATAATGACTATCAGAGCTGCCAAGTCTCGCTGCGCTCAGCAAGACCCAGTGATGATGATGAGCATTGAGGTTATTTCCTGGCAACTGTGAATAGCAGTCACTTTAATGCTATTCTCAGGTACCGGAGACAGAATCAAGGAACGTGGATTACTTCGGACCAGCATGGGACTTTTTTTAAAAAAAATAGGTGAACGAGGGATAGTGCAGGAGGAGTCTTTATTCAAATTAAAAAAATGTCAGTGTTTTTCATTTTTTATTACCAGGTTAGTAATGATGGTGTCTGATAGACACCACTCTATTACTAACCCCACAGCGTGATGCTATCTGTAATTCTTGACAAATAACAGTTGTCATCAAACCCAACTACCATTACCCCGATTGCTACTGCACCAGGACAATCAGAAAGAGCCAGACAAAGCACCTATTCTGGGATGGCTGCGGCCTTGTATTTTTAGGTTGGGAAGGGCCAAATAACCATGGACCTTCCCAGCCTGATAACAGAAACCTGCAGTTGTCTGCTTTACTTTGACTGGTTATCAAAAATATGGGTGGGACTCCATGATTTTTTTTTTTCAATTATTTATTTATGAGGTTAATACATAAAATATTCTGCATCCAGAATGCTAGTATTACTCATTGTTGGCATGCATCCTAAGAGTCTATGACGCGATGAGGCTGGCCAACCACAGTAATGCAAGTAGCCAGCATGGCCAAGGAATTACCTTGTATGACAGACAATCCCCACTTGTTTATTGTTTATCTAACATGCAGGGTAGGGACTCGAGCATGGCGTTCGAGCACCCGCGATACTTGATCGAGTAATGAGCGTACCCAAGCACCTCGATGCTTGATTGAGTATCGAGCACTGGTGAGCATGCTTGCTCATCACTATCAGCTTGGTAAAAAGCTATCACTTCTTCATTTAGCAAGGGACATAGCTCTAAATATGGATAATTTTGGTGCTACCCTCTGTGAAAAAGCCACAGTTTCTCTTGTTTGAACCTCCTCTGTATAAACACCAGCATGGCAATGAGCTGCTCGCAAAAATAAATAGTATTTGGACCTTTTTCTAATTTAACTATTCTAAAGAGTCTGATACTGAACTGTGTTGTTAAGTGGAATTTTTCAGCAGGTTTTTGCTACCTCATGTGGGCGTAGTATGATGTAGAGAAAAAGACCCTGAATCCAACGATGTATCACTTAGATTACTGCCGCCGTTCTGAAACAATCAGAGTTTTTAAATTTAGCAATGCAGCAGAGCTAACAAAGTTAACCCCGCCCACACCAGGCTCCCAGTGTACATAGCTATAGACAGTGAGATGGTTATCACAGAAGGGGGCAAAATTGAACTACCAGGCACTTCTGTGTCCTAGTAATTCCACAAAAAATGTTGTAACAAGCGATCAAAACATCACATCTAGCCCAAAAAGGTTTCAATATAAACGTTGTCTTGTCCCACAAAAAAATAAGCCATCACACAGCTCCATCAACTGAAAAATAAAAATGTTACAAGTCTCTGAAAATGCCAACACAACTCCCAATTTGTTGTTTTTGCCAGCTTCTTATTTTTTTCACCTCTAAAATAATAAAAACTGGAAATGTTGGGCATCACCGTAATGGTACTGATGTGAAGAATCACATTGCATGGTCATTTTTACCACAAAATGTACACCATAAAATCAATTCCGAAAAAAACAATGTCAGAATGGCGTTTTTTTCACAATTTCTCCACACTTGGAATTTTCTCCCGTTTTCCATTACACTATGTGGGAAAATGAATGGTGTCATTCAGAAGTACAACTGTCTCACAACAGACAAGCTTTTGTATGTTTATGAGGACAGAAAAATAAAATAGTTATGACTCTGGTAAGAACAAGAGGAAAAAACAAAACAGCCAAAATGGAAATTGGCCCTGTCATGAAGGAGTTAAAGGGTATCAGTCACCCTCTGGAAGGTATATGACCTTTTAATATGGGCATACAGGTAATAGGAATGTTACACTAGTCCTACCTGTATGCCTCATATTAATCACCTTGTTGAGAAATTTTATTTTATTTCTGTATGCTAATGATTTCTTCCAGGTTCCGATGTGTGCGGTGCTTGTAAGAAATGCCTACCTCCTGTCTTCATTATCATACCACCCCCTCCCATCAGCGTCATAGTGCCCTGTGATGCGTAATGGTGGATCCAGAATCCCGCGCCTGCTCCCCACAGGTGATGGAAATCATCAAGGCATCAGAAATTGCCACAGGTTCTCTCACCCATGAAATACTAAGGGAATCCTGAACAGGATCTGTTGAGAGGTATGAATGGTAAAATTGTAGTCTTGGTCTGATTGAAGAGAATCTGTCAGCAGGTTTTTGCTATTTAATCTAACAGCCACATAATATACAGCAAGAGTGCCTGATTGCATCTGTGTATCACTTACTGGGCTGTGTGTTTTTTAGCAGGAGATTATCACTTGAGAATGGGTATGTTTCCACGGGGCGTATTCCTTCAGTATTTGCTGCTGATTGGACACTGCGTACAGCCGCAGCGTCCAATCCGCAGTGCCAGATGTTACAGCATAGTGGAGGGGATTTTATGAAATCCCATCTCCACTATGCGTACAAACACGCAGGTGGCAGACACGCGTAACTGGACATGCAGCATGTCTATTCATCTTTCGGAGGCGCTCGGTCTCCGCAAGATAAATAACAGTCTATGTATAGGATGTGGTGATTGCGCCTGTATACAATGAACACAGGCGGAATCACTACGTGTACAAAAGGGGGCAGCGCTTTGGGCGGAGCGGGTATCTGCTGCATCCAAAGCGCTGCCATTCCGGACCGTGGAAACATACCCTTAGATCTCCTGCAGGACAGTCCATGTTGCCAAGGAAATAAAAAGTTTAGGTGCATACCACCCAGATTAATGCCAGAAGTCCATACATATGTGTATACTCATGGTAGTTTTGCTTTTCGTGTATATTTTTATTGCTACTAAAAGTTACACTTCTTATAATCTCTTTACTGTTCACATCTCAACCAAACTGGATAGCAAAAAGTGGACGGAAATTTTGGTTCAGAACAAAAAGTAAATTTTTTGAAGCACACATTTTTTTTTCAAGTGACAAACTAATTTGCTTTTTTTTTTCTCTTGACAGTTGCAGAAAAGGGAGCGTTCATGCAGAGCGTATGTCCAGGTAAAATGTACATCTTTTGCAGCATATTTTGTATGCTATGTCGATGTATTTTACATGTCTTATTTCGAAACTGTTATGTAGGCAATCAAGTTGAAATAATGATCTTGGAGCTAAATTTACCATTGTAGCCCTAGAAGAAGGCATCCCCAGCTAGCATCACTAAGGCTATGTTCACACGTTGCAGTTTTTGCTGCGGATCCGCAGCGGATTTGCAGCTGCGGATCCGCAGCCGTTTTCCATGCAGGGTACAGTACAATGTTACCCTATGGAAAACAAAAACCGCTGTGCCCACTTTGCGTTTTTCCGCTTGAAAATCAGCGCGGATTTTCTGCGGAAAAAAAGAAGTAGCATGTCAATTCTTTCTGCGGATTCCGCAGCGGGTTTCAACCTGCACCAATAGGAAAGTGCAGTTGGAAACCCGCAGTGGAATCCGCAGTAGAAACTGCACAAAAAACCGCAGAGCAAACCACCGCGGTTTGGCACTGCGGTTTTTCCAAATCCGCAGCTGAAAAATCCGCAGCAAAAAAAGGATAGTGTGAACAAGCCCTTAGGGTTTATTTATAGGAACTGACTGCCGACTTTACACAACCACTGATCAGTAAGTACTTATAGATTAGCAGTCGTTTAATAGCCTGTTTACACCGGCAGATTGTGCCGATTGATGAACAGTGTGACCAGGCTGCAACTGTTCCCGGCTGTGCGACTCCTTTGTACACAGGACGATGCACCACCAATAACTATGATCTTCTGTCCAGCACAAAAGATCACTTTACTCAGTGAACGAGTGTTTTTGCCCAATTAATGGATGATCGCCTGTTTACATTGCAAGATTATTGAGAAACCAGCATCACTATGAACGCTCGTTTACAATAATCTTGCAGTATAAATGGACCTTAAGCATCTGGTGATATTGTTATCTTTTAAGAAAACAAATCTAAATAACAAAACTAATATGAACAATTATTGCAGTGCAATGTACATTTATGGCACTGGTTGAGCATTGTACTCAATGCCATAAATTTACAGTGCAGTCTGAGGTTCTATACCTGCATCGTCCACAACATGGATTAGCTACGGTATATTGTAAAGTACAGGGAAATACTGAAAGACACTCAGACCCTTCTTGAACTTTTCTAGTGGGTCAACCATTGCAACATCAAGTGTCTGAGAGTTCCATAGTCTCACTTCTTTTACTGTAATGAATCACTGCCTGTGATGATGGCTAAACCTTCTTTCTTGTAGACATAGAGGATGACCCATTGTCACTGTCACAAGCCTAGGTGTAAAAAGTTCATTAGAAAGATCTCTGTACTGTCTCTTCTTATATTTGCATATAGTAATAAGATCGCCTCGAAGCCTTCATTTTTCCAAACTGAATAACCCCAGATATGATATAACCAGTCTTGGTATTGCAGATCACTCATTCCCTTAATATCCTCGGTTGCTTTTCCCTACACCCTCTCTAGTTCAGCTATGTCTTTCTTATACACTGGAGACCAAAACTGTGCACAGTAGTCAAAGTGTGGCCGCACTAGTGACTTGTATACATGCAAAACTATGTTCTTAACATGAGCATCTATACCTCTTTCATGGATCTCATGAGTTCATTTATGCAGCACAGACAGATGGCATTGCTGTAGCATGTCAGATTTAGCTGGACTGAAGCAATGGCAATAGGCATAGCAGAGTTGTCATATACTAGGAAGCTTATGTTGTACAAATTTAGGCAGCACAACCTCTTTATAGTGTATGGGATACAGGTGCATCTTCCATGTGAGCTCGTCACCCCTCATCCAAGTATATCTAAGGAGGGTGTCATGTTCCCTTGGAAGACCTGGAGTTAGAAGGTCATGTCAGGTAATGAATCACTGTCCTCTTTAGAGATGGTTTTATTCATGTCCTATTTTAAATGGATTTTCTTTCCTTCAGTGCTGAGAGGGTTAAGGGCTCTTTCAATGCTGGCTGACACCATAAAGCCTGGTTGTTCTCAGCTGCAACTGCTCATCATTTACTCCCTCTATATATACTGGCTCTGGGCGTCTAGTCCCTGCTGTTGAAAGATCTGTCTTCCAGTGATAAAGGCTAAGGCTGAGTAGTTGGAGTGGGAGTTGTAGTAGAAGTGATCTACTGTATGCTGTTGTACGTCAGAGTTTATCTCCTGGTCCCTATTCCTATTTAGTTTATTCCTCCCTGTCCCTATGTTCCTTCCTATTGATGAGAGAGTTCTTTTTTTAAAATAATTGTTTTCTGTAATCCCTGTTTTGTCGTTGTGTCTTCTTTTTCTTACATTTCTGTCCTATGCCTCATGGGGATGTGGGAGGGGACAGATCAGGGTTTAACAGGACCATAGTAAGGTCAGAGACCCGGGCCTCTCTACCTTCAAGAGTACCACCCCCGGGACAGGGAGAGTTAGGTTCCCAGTTCCAGGAACAGTTTGAGGCCCCTCTCCCTTACTAAAAACTGTCATGGCGTGATGACAACACTCCAGAGTTTTACAGGTTTGCCTCAGCCATAGATTTATCTAAAACAGTGTTTCTCGACTCCAGTCCTCAAGACCCACCAACAGGCCATATTTTCAGGATTTCCATAGGTGATGTAGTTAATGCTGGAGCAGATGATGAAATTATCACCTGTGTAATACTAAGAGATCCTGAAATCTTGACCTGTTGTTGGGTCTTGAGGACCGGAGTTGAGAAACACTGATCTAAAAACTTCAGACCCATCAAAAACCATTCTTATAATTCTTAGTCATTGCATATAACATTTCGAGTCAAGAGACCCTTCATTAAGCTACATGACAGTAACAAAGGACTAAAAAGTTAACAAGTACATATACAGTGGATGAAATAAGTATTGAACATGTCATTAAAATTCTAAATAAATCTATTTCTAAAGGTGCTATTTACATGAAATTCTCACTAACAACTCATCCAATCCACACAGGCAAAGGAATCAAACCATAGATGTCTATACATTAAGTTATGTGTAACAATAAGAAATGACACAGGGAAAAAAAATTTCAACACATGAATAAAGGCAGGTGCAAAAAGCCATGGACAGTCATGACACCAGCTGAAATCCTGCTACTAAGTGAAAATAATATCATCTGGTTCAACTGATGGCCTTTAAAAGGGTGTCTCATTACCAAGGTGCTACACAACAAAAATCTCATGATGGGTAAAACCAGTGAGCTGTCTCAAGAACTTTGCAACCTTATTCCTGCAAACATACTGATGGCATTGGTTACAGAAGAATTTCTAAACCACTGGAGATTCCAGTGAACACTGTTGTGGCCATCATCCAGAAGTGGAAAGAACATAATTTCACCATAAATCGTCCATGACGCAAGACTCCAAACAGAGGAGTGAAAGAATTATCACAAGACTTGTCCAAGAGCCAAGATCGCATGTGGAGAGCTACAGAAAGACCTGAAATCAGCAAGTACAATTGTTTCAAAGAAAACTTTAAGGAATGCACTCAACCTCCATGGCCTGTATGTATGCTAGTCACGCAAGACATTGCTGAAAAAGAAGCATGTTCAAGCGCTTTTAAAACAATTAGACAAGCCTGTGAAACACTGGGAGAATATAGTCTGATGAGATCAAAACTGAACTCTTTGAATGTCATAATACACACTTTGATTGGAGGCCAAAAAGACACTGCATATCACCCCAAAACACCGTACCGAAGTTTGGAGCTGGGACCATCGTGGTGTGGGGCCGTTTTTCAACATACTGCACTGGAAAGCTTGATATAATTGAAGGAAGGATGAATGGACAATTGTACTGAGACATTCTTGATATCTGCAGTTGGAGCGCCCCCACGCGTAAGGGCAATGGGGTACTCGGTACCGGGTCCTCCGGTTCGGGGGATGTCACGGTGGCCTGACCCGGTCTGTGGCCCTTTGAGGGGCGCTCAATTAAAGGTGTAGTTTGTACGGTGTTCGTGACGCCACCTGTGGTACTCTGTCAAGGTGACCGACGCTGCTTAGGGTCCGCTGGGGTGATGGAATGGCAGCTAGATGGTATACCTTCCCACAGGTGAAGTATGTCCCCAGGGTTTCCCAGATGTGTAGGTCCAGAGCACTGATCACAGGGCAGGCAGAGTCCGGCCGGTCCGAAGGTACATCCAGAGTTCCCTTATCCAGGTGGAAATCAGTAGCCTTCCTACTAGCGCCTGTGTGTTGTAGTACCTCCCTGCTGAGCACCACGGGATAGTCCTCACAACTCTCGTAATTGTTCTCGATGTTATTTCTTCCTCTCTGTCCCCCAGATGGTATGGATAGGACAACCTGTATGACTGGGATAGCCTGGGGCTTGTTTGTAGGGACCCTAGAGACGCCCCGACCCCCACAATTTGCCACCGTGTCTTCTTAGGTATTAAGGTCGGGCAGCCAACTTGGAATTGACTGTCCTGCTGGTCTCTGAAGTAATGCGTAGAGTCAATACTCCCTTGGTGTTCCGGCCACCGGCTACGCGCCTCAGAAGGAGGCTGCCGATCTCGGGGCAGAACTCCTCCCGGTATTATCTCCTTGTGCTGTGACTTCGTTTCTCACTCTCCACAAAACAATTCCTTTCTTGTCCTTTCTTAGGATGCTGCCTCACGTGGGGCAGGCGCAGCTCCGTGACCCTCTGTCTCGTGCTAGACCTCTGTCAGGATCCCGCCCCTGACAGGGACCCTCTGTCTGCAGCTCAGATGTTCCTCCTTTTCCCCCTGTCTGCCTGACAGGAACTCTCTGGGTCAAGACCCAGGCAGCGTCTGACTCACTTTCTATCCAAACCACCAGTTTTACCCTTCTGTGAGGAGGAGTGCCCTTGTCAGGACTCTGAACATTTTTTACCTTTTGTGCATTACTGCCCTTTTCCAAGATGGCGTCTTTGGTCTCATGTGCACTGTGTCTTCCTGCTATAAAACTCCACCCCAGCCTTCAGTCTGTGCTATTCTGTATTCTGCCTTGCATCCAGATCCTGATCTCTGATTACTCCCTGGCTATACACCTGCTCCTGTGAACCTGTGTGGTGATCCTGCTACTCTGCTCTGAGTTCCTGCTGCATACACCAGTTTCCAGTAATCCTCCTTCATCTGCTGCTCGTGTTTACTTCCACCTGCATTTGCTGGACATGTAAGCTGCTGCTGCTTTGCATTAACCTGAGACTTTTACCAGGCCACCCTGGTTGAGCTAAGATATGATTTGAACTGCCTATAAGCATATCTATCTGTGTCTGGACTAAGACAAGGATTTTTTCGTGTCAAGTATCCTCAAGAATAACTGTGCTTCATAGACTTTCTGCTTGATTGCATTTTGCTCTGAAGTTTCCTATAGACTGCTAAGCTGCGTTTATTATTTGCACCAAGTGTTGTGGACTTGAGTTTCTCTCTGCACCTGTTTGAATCACCGTGTGATAATATAGACTTTACCACTTACAAAACTGTGTCTTGTAGTTGTCTTGTTCCACGCAAAGTCTCCTGAGTTATCCCCTATAATTATTACAGGATACTCTAGCCTAAAAAAAAAAAAGAAAAAAAAAAAAGGAGACTGCTGGAACAATGACTGCAGAAAGCAGATTAGAGCAGGTGTTTTCCATAATTAGATCACTGCAGAAAGATGTGGAAGGTCTGCAAAAGAAATTTGGAAGCTTTGAACACAATCAACAAGTGTTTGGACAGACTTTGCAGGACTTGAGCAACCGCATGGCAGTACAGGAAAACAAACTTGCTGGCATAGAGTCCCAGTATGGATGGGCTTTTCAGGACATAAGCACGCAAATAGCTGCACAAGTGACTTTACCCTCTGGGCAACCGCCACCAGCTAGCCCACCTAAGTTGCCCCCATTCAGATTTAATGGTGATCGCGACAAATTTCATGGCTTTGTCAATCAATGTATGCTATATTTTGATGTGTATGCTGACCGTTTTCCTACTGATAGATCCAAAGTATTGTGTGTAATAATGCTACTGACCTCACGAGCGCTCGCCTGGGCGAATCCGATGATTGAGTCTCGTGACCCACGGTTAAATAACTTGGATGATTTCTTGGCCGCTATGGCATTAATGTTTGATGACCCTAATCGCCGTGCAACCGCTGAATCTGCTTTGTTGTCTTTACGCCAGGCTAAACGTTCTGTTATTGAGTATGCCACTGAATTCAGGAGATTGGCGGTAGATACCAATTGGGACAGTTATGCACAATTGCCAATTTTTAAAAGGGGTCTGTCTAGTATTGTAAAAGATGAACTAGCCCGCTCAGAGTCACCACAAGAGCTAGAGACATTTATACATCATTGTGTGCGCATAGACATTCGGCTTACTGAGCGTAGGCAGGAGAAATTTGCTGCATATAACCGTCTGTCTAACTTTTCCCTTCCTTCCAAAGAGCCTGCAGGTAAAACCTCTTGGAAGGTGGAGGAGGTGCCCATGCAAATTGATTCCGTTCAGAGGCGCGAGATCAATGAGCGCCGGGAGCATCGCCTTCGTGAAAGTCTCTGTTTCTACTGCGGGCAGTCTGACCACTTCTTGATCAATTGTCCTAAGTGTCCTAGACGGCCTAACAAGGTGCTAGCAGCAATAGGGGAGTATGACAACTGTGATGATGAATCTGACATCTCTGAATGTAGCCTGCCTTTAAATGCTGTATTCCATTCACTTTCTATGACTTCACCCCCCAAGGAGCTGAAGGAAAAGAACTCTCACTGTTCTCTCCCTATTAAGATCCTGTGTTCAGGACAGTGGATTTCCAGTTCAGCTATGATTGACTCTGGTGCAGGTGGCAATTTCATGGATATTGCATTTGCCAAGGAACATGGTATTTAAATTCAGCAAAGAGCCTCTCCAATTACCATGGAAACAGTGGATGGGTCACCTTTAATCTCTGGGCCTGTGGATCAGGAGACCGTACCCCTTGAAATTGTGTTGGAGCCTAATCATCAGGAGCAACTTTCTTTCTTGCTAATTTCTTCTCCTCATTTTCCTGTGATTTTAGGCATTCCTTGGTTGCGTTTTCAGAACCCAATTATCAACTGGGAGACTAAGGAGATCTTCCCAACAAGGAGCAACTCAGCGTTAACAGAAGCTGTCCCTGAGTCCACAACTACGGAACCACATGTACAGGTATTTTCTTTACCTCCAGCTTATAAAGAGTTCTCTGACATCTGTGACAAGAAGAATGCAGATCAGCTTCCTCCACACAGGTATTATGACTGTCCCATTGAGCTGCATCCCAGGGCAGCCATTCCTTTTGGTAACGTTTTCTGTTATGATCCTTAGTGGCTGAGGATCACGAATAGCCCAGCAAGTGAATAAACTAAGGACAAGCTCTAGGGAGATGGTAACTGGACTGATCGCAAATCTGAACCTATGCAACACAACTAGAGGTAGCCGGTGAACGTGCCTAAAAATTTCCTAGACGTCTCGAGCCAGCCTGAGGAACTAGCTACCCCTAAAGAGAAAGAGAGACCTCGCTTGCCTCCAGAGAAATTATCCCCAAAGATATAGAAGCCCCCAACAAATATTAACGGTGAAGTAAGAAGAAGGCACATACGTAGGGATGAAATCAGATTCAGCAAAAGAGGCCCACTAGTACTAGAAAGCAGAAAATAGAGCAGGGGTCTATGCGATCAATAAAAAACCCTTACAAAATATCCATCCTGAGATTTCAAGAACCCACGCACCAACTAATGGTGTGTGGGGAGAAACTCAGTCCACTAGAGCATCCAGCAAGCGAGGGAATCACATTTTAGCAGGCTTCACAAGACAACATGATAAACACTGCTGATCAAAAAATGAGCAAACAAAACTTAGCTTGTCCTGGATGGACTGGGAGCAAGGTAGTCAGAAGGAATCTGAGTAGCACTGATTACATCGTCAGCCGGCAACGAGTGGAAGTAAAACAGAGCTAAATAGGAACCTCCCAGAGGATAACGAACCAGCTGATAGCCAGAGACCAGCAGGATAACAAACAAAGCCACCAGGGGGAGCCCAAAGCAAAAGTCACACCATACCACCAGTGACCACAAGAGGGAGCCTGAAAACAGAGTTCACAACAGTTTTCTCTTTGGCGGCACCTGAGCTTCAAGCCTTAAAAGAGTATATTGATGAAAATCTGGCCAAAGGCTTCATACGTCCTTCTTCCTCACCAGCAGGGGCACCTATCTTTTTTGTAAAGAAGAAGGATGGGACCCTGAGACCCTGTGTTGACTATCGAGAACTCAATAAGGTAACCGTACGAAACCGTTACCCTTTGCCTCTGATTCCCGAATTAGTGGAAAGAGTCCGCCATGCTAAGGTGTTCTCTAAACTGGATCTTCGTGGGGCTTACAATTTGGTGCGTATTCGTCCAGGGGATGAGTGGAAGACAGCATTCAGATGCCGGTATGGACACTTTGAATCTCTTGTGATGGCCTTCGGGCTTTGTAACGCCCCTGCAACATTTCAACACCTTGCCAATGACATTTTCAGAGATTTGTTGGACCAGTTTGTGGTAATCTATTTGGACGATATACTAATCTTTTCTGACTCTCTACAGGAACATGAAGAACATGTCAAAACTGTTTTAAGACGTCTGAAAGAGAACCATCTGTATATTAAGCTGGAGAAATGCGAGTTCCATCGTTCTGAGACACAGTTCTTAGGTTATATCATCTCTCCCCAGGGGCTGAACATGGAATCTGGTAAGATTCAGGCTATCCTTGACTGGCCGGTACCCAAGAACGTTAAGGAGGTCCAACGTTTTATTGGTTTTGCAAATTTCTACAGACGCTTCATTCGAAATTTTTCTGATATTTTCCGTCCCATTACTTCCGTGACAAAGAAGGAAAAGCCCTTTAAGTGGTCATCACAGGCTCAAGAAGCTTTTGATTGGCTTAAGATCTGTTTCACATCAGCACCGTTGTTGATACACCCAGATCCAACACTTCCTTTCATTGTGGAGGTGGACGCTTCTGATAATGCTTTGGGGGCTATTCTCTCATAAAAAACTGGAGAGAAGGGTCTGCTACATCCTTGTGCTTTCTTTTCCCGTAGACTAACCTCAGCAGAGAAGAATTCCGACGTGGGAGACAAGGAATTGCTGGCTTTTATTGTGGCTTTCAAGGAATGGAGGCATCATCTGCAAGGAGCTGCACAACAGATCATAGTGCTAACTGACCATCGCAATCTAGAGTTCCTTAGATCCGCTAGATGTCTTTCTCCTCGTCAGGCTCGTTGGAACTTATTTTTAAATCAATTTAAATTTGTTATCTCGTACCGTCCAGGTTCTCGTAATGGGAAGGCTGATGCTTTATCCCGAATCCATGCTGCGGATTCCGTACCTGGAGCCCCGTCCAAGACCATTCTATCTGATGCCAATTTCATCGGAGTTATCCACGATCAGGACTTGTGGAAGGAGTGCAGGGAGGCCTATGAAGATGATGTATTTCTGGCCAACCCACCTATGGATATTAATCTTGTCTTTAAGGTTGGCATGTGGTTCAGAGATCGACGTATCTACGTCCCGGAGGTCGTCCGTCTGCGGATCCTCAAGTTGGTACATGACTCCAAGTTGGCTGGTCACAGGGGGGTACAGAAGACACGAGTTCCTGAGCCGATTCTTCTGGTGGCCAACTTGCCTGAAGGATACCAAGGACTATGTTCTCTCTTGCGAGGTATGTGCCCGTTACAAGACTCCTCATGTGGCACCTACGGGTCTTCTACAACCATTACCTGTTCCGTCCCGCCCTTGGGGGTCTATATCGATGGACTTTATTGTGGAGCTGCCTACATCAGGGGACATGAATACAATCATGGTGGTAGTTGATTGCCTGACTAAAGCTGCTCATTTTGTTCCGTGCACCGGCCTCCCCTCAGCTAAAGATACAGTGAACTTGGTTATACAGAATGTCTTTCAGTTGCACGGGGTTCCGGATGAGATCATCTCTGACCATGGAGTACAGTTCACTTCAAGATTCTGGAAGGGGTTTTGCTCTGCACTCAATATTAATGTCTGTCTCTCTTCTGCTTACCATCCCCAGACAAATGGTCAGACTGAGCGTACCAACCAGACGCTGGAACAATATCTAAGATGCTATGTCAGCCATCTCTAGGATGATTGGTTGGAGTTGTTGCCGTTAGCCGAATTTTCATATAATAATTCTCAGAGCGCCTCCACTAAATTTACACCTTTCTTCGCCAATCTGGGTTATCATCCGTGTATTTTACCTAGGTCTCCAATTAATTCTCCGGTTCCGGCAGTGGAGGAAAGGCTGACTGCGATGAGACAAAATCTGGAGGTTCTGAAGGAATCCCTGACCACAGCTCAAGAACGTTATAAGAGATCGGCTGATAGATTCCGTAAACCTGCACCCATGTTCAAGGTAGGAGATTCCGTGTGGTTAGCAACTAAGAATCTGAAGTTAAACGTTCCTTCACAAAAACTTGGATAGAAATTCATTGGCCCTTTCAAGATCAACGGTATTGTGAGCTCTGTGGCCTGCCGGCTGAAGCTGCCTAGGACAATGAAGGTACACCCAGTTTTTCATGTATCTTTACTAAAGCCTGTATCTCCTAATACCTTCCAGGGACGTGTTGTGCCACCTCCGCAGCCTGTATTGATTGATGGGCAAGAACAATTTGTGGTGGAGGAAATTATTGATTCCAGGATTCGCAGGAATCGGCTCCAATATCTGATAAGATGGCAGGGATATCCCCCTGAGGAAGACTCTTGGGAACCTGTGGAAAACATCAATGCCCAACACAAGATTTCTCGTTTTCATCAGAGATTCCCTGAGAAACCAGGTCCAGGATCGTCCTGAGACCGCTTCTAAGGAAGGAGTAATGTCAGAACTCTGAACATTTTTTACCTTTTGTGCATTACTGCCCTTTTCCAAGATGGCATCTTTGGTCTCATGTGCACTGTGTCTTCCTGCTATAAAACTCTACCCCAGCCTTCAGTCTGTGCTAGAGTATTCTGCCTTGCATCCAGCTCCTGACCTCTGATTACTCCCTGGCTATACACCTGCTCCTGTGAACCTGTGTGGTGATCCTGCTACTCTGCTCTGAGTTCCTGCTGCATACACCAGTTTCCAGTAATCCTCCTTCATCTGCTGCTCGTGTTTACTTCCACCTGCATTTGCTGGACATGTAAACTGCTGCTGCTTTGCATTAACCTGAGACTATTACCAGGCCACCCTGGTTGAGCTAAGATATAATTTGAACTGCCTATAAGCATATCTATCTGTGTCTGGACTAAGACAAGGATTTATTCATGTCAAGTATCCTCAAGAATAACTGTGCTTCATAGACTTTCTGCTTGATTGCATTTTGCTCTGAAGTTTCCTATAGACTGCTAAGCTGCATTTATTTGCACCAAGTGTTGTGGACTTGAGTTTCTCTCTGCACCTGTTTGAATCACCGTGTGATAATATAGACTTTACCACTTATAAAACTGTGTCCTGTAGTTGTCTTGTTCCACGCAAAGAGTCTCCTGAGTTATCCCCTATAATTATTACAGCTCTTCTAGATAGGAGCATGGCTCCCCCTGGTGGGTTGGAGTGTGAAGTGTGTTGTGATGCTGTGATACCTGGAAAGATGAACGCCTTTAGTGCCATCAGACGTAATATCACTCCTCCTGGTGGAAGAATGACATTACTGCAGCAACCAGGACTCTGGGGCGCTGCACATTCATCTACCATGATGAAATGAGGGTGAACATTTCAGCAAGACAATGATCCCAAATGCATGCCTAAGGAAACTCTCAATTGGCTTCAGAGAATGAAAATAAAGCTGCCAGAATGGCCCAGTCAATCACCTGACCTGAATCCAAGAGAAAATTTATGGATGGAACTAAAGCTCATAGTTCACAGAAGTCCAACTTTCAGGATTTCAAGAGTGTTTGTGTGGAAGAAATGTATGTGACTATTTTCTCCATACACGAGGCTTCTTGAAGCTGTCATTAGCAACAAAGGGTTTTGTACCATGTATTAATTAAATTTTAGTAAGCGTGTTCAATACTTTTTCCTGTGTCATTTCTCATTATTACACATAACTTAATTTATGGACATAATAAAGGAGAAGGTCTGCTTAACTGTGTGAGTTTCGTGACCATGAAAAGAATGAAAAGATTCAATATAATGAAATGATAACTTTTGCACTTTTGCTTCATAAATTGCTACTCAAATTATATTTACAGTAATAGATTCTGACCAGTGAAACACAGACAAGAATCCAACGTTTTGGCGTATTTGAGGCCTTTGTCAAGGTAATCTGTCAATAGTGTGTATAAGAAACATGTTTCAGTACACATGAAAAAAAAAAAAAAAATATATATATATATATATATATTTAATATATATATATATATACATATATATATATATATATATATATAAATATGCATAAATAGTTGTAGTTCGGAGGAATAGTAATATTACATGCATAACATTCCACTTGGAACAAATTAATATAATGATAAATCGCGTAAGTTGTACTATTTAAGTATTGTAAGACTCCTCCACTATTTTTCAGTTTTCTCATAGGGTCTACATTGGAATCTTGTTAGTATACCATCTAGTGGCCAGACTTTATCATTGTATTTTAAAAGAAAAAAAATTGTTCCTGGGGATGTTCCTAGTACTTCCCATTTGTTTTCACATTTATTTCAATTTATACTTGCCATGCTATACTTACGCGATTATCATTATATTCATTTTTGCTAAGTGGAATGTTATGTATTTAGTATTATTATTACTCCAATATACAACTATTTATTTATGTATATTCATATTTTTTTCATGTGTATTGAAATATGTTTCTTATATACAGTATTGACAGATTACCCTGGCAAAGGCCTTAAATAGGCCGAAACGTTGGATTCTTGTCTGTGTTTCTCTTGCTGGAGTTTATGAAATATAATTTGAACAGTGATTTATGAAGCTTTTTCATTCTTCAGTGCTGAAGTCATAATTTCATTAACTTCTGGACGTATATGGTTTGATTTATTTGCCTATGTGGATAGATTGGGTTGTTACCGACAACTGGTGAGAATTTCAGATCATTAGCACCTTTAGAAATATATTTACTTAGAAAATTAGTGACATGTTCAATACTGCATGAATGTATATAAAGTGGGGAAAATAAGTATTTGATACACTGTCGATTTTGCAGGTTTTCCCACCTACAAAGAATGGAGAGGACTGTAATTTTTATCGTCGGTACACTTCAACTGTGAGAGACAGAATCTTTAAAAAAAACCACAGAAATTACATAATTAAATTGCATTTTATTGCATGAAATAAGTATTTGATACAATAGAAAAACAGATTGTAATATTTGGTACAGAAACCTATGTTTGCAATTAGAGCTCAGAGGTTTCCTGTAGTTCTTGACCAAGTTTGCACACACTGTAGCAGGGATTTTGATCCTCTCCTCCATACAAATCTTCTCCATACCTTTCAGGCTTCGGGGCTGTCGCTGGGCAACATTGAATTGCAGCACCTTCCAAAGATTTTCTCTTGGGTTCAGGTCTGGAGACTGGCTAGGCCACTCCAGGACCTTGAAATGCTTCTTACGAAGCCACTCCTTAGTTGCCCTGGCTGTGTGTTTAAGGTGTTGTCATGCTGGAAGACCCAGTCACGACCCATCCTTAATGCTCTTACTGAGGGAAAGAGGTTGTTGGCCAAAATCTCAAGATACATAACCCCATCCATCCTGCCTTTAATACGGTGCACTCGTCCTGTCCCCTTTGCAGAAAAGCACCGCCAAGGTATGATGTTTCCCCAACTATTCTTCACGGTTGGGACGGTGTTCCAGAGGTTGTACTCATCCTTCTTCTTCCTCCAAACATGGCGTGTGGAGTTGATTCCAAAAAGTTATCTTTTGGTCTCATCCAGGGGCAGACTGGGCCGGGTGGCAGGAATGCATTTGCCCCCCGGGCCGGTGCCTAAGCCACTGCACAGAGCTGATGGAGGACCTATGATGAGCAGGAACAGGAGGGTGGCACATGCAGCATGCACCTGTGGCTGGAGCCATGGCCGGCTTCAGTAACGTGCAGGCTGCGGTGGGAGGGGGCAGCTCCTGGCACACAAGAAGAGGAGGAGGAGGCTGCGTTACTTCCATAGTGATCGCACGCAGCCTCCTCCTCTTCTGTGTGCAGATCTGTCTCCGATGTCTGCTCAGCCAGGCCTGGAGAGGGAGGAGCCACAGCATGCAGAGCAGCAGCACAGGAAGGCAGGACATGGACAAAATGAGAGGAAGCTGCTCTGTTTGCCCACTGTCCAGCACACTCCAGGTAACCTCTCCAGCTGCTCATCTCAACTCTTGCTGTGCTAAGTGGCAGGGGAAGGGGGGCATTTAACAAATTAAACATGGCAGGTCAGAGTATGTGTGTTTTCCTGAGTGTGTGTTTTCCTGAGTGGGTGTGTGTGTTTTCCTGAGTGTGTGTGCGTTTTCCTGAGTGGGTGTGTTTTCCTGAATGGGTGTGTGGGTGTGTTTTCCTGAGTGGGTGTGTGTGTTTTCCTCAGTGTGTGTTTTCCTCAGTGTGTGTGTGTTTTCCTGAGTGTGTGTGGGTGGGGGTGTGTGCATGTGAGTTTTCCTGAGTGTGTGCCTGCACGGCAGCAGTTAAAGCCGCAAGCCAATCAGAGGCTGGCAACTGAAGTCAGCACGCTTGTCGCCAACGTATGACGTCATTGTTATTCGCCGGCGGGTCCGCGCTGAAATGCAAGGGATGGACGTCGGCGCTGGACCGTGGCCAGGTAAGGAGAAAGGTGTTTTTTTAATTTTTATTGAATGCAGCAAGTCTGGGGCAGAATGGAGACACGGGGGCAGGAATGGAAACAACACAGGCAGGAATGGAAACAACACAGGGGGCAGGAATGGAAACAACACAGGGGGCAGGAATGGAGACACGGGGGCAGGAATGGAAACAACACAGGGGGCAATAATGGAAACCACACAGGGGGCAGGAATGGAGACACGGGGGCAGGAATGGAGACAACACAGGGGGGCAGGAATGGAAACAACACAAGGGGCAGGAATGAAAACAACACAGGGGGCAGGAATGGAAACAACACAGGGGCAGGAATGGAGACACGGGGCAGGAATGGAAACAACACGGGGCAGGAATGGAAACAACACAGGGGGCAGTAATGGAAACAACACAGGGGGCAGTAATGGAAAAAACACGGGGCAGGAATGGAAACAACACGGGGCAGTAATGGAAACAACACAGGGGGCAGGAATGGAAACAACACAGGGGCAGGAATGGAGACACGGGGCAGGAATGGAAAAAACACAGGGGGCAGGAATGGAAACAACACAGGGGGCAGGAATGGAAACAACACAGGGGGCAGTAATAAAAACAACACAGGGGGCAGGAATGGAAACAACACCGGGGCAGGAATGGAAACAACACGGGGCAGGAATGGAAACAACACGGGGCAGGAATGGAAAAAACACAGGGGGCAGGAATGGAAACAACACAGGGGGAAGGAATGGAAACAACACAGGGGGCAGGAATGGAAACAACACAGGGGGCAGGAATGGAAACAACACAGGGGGCAGTAATAAAAACAACACAGGGGGCAGGAATGGAAACAACACCGGGGCAGGAATGGAAACAACACGGGGCAGGAATGGAAACAACACAGGGGGCAGTAATGGAAAAAACACAGGGGGCAGGAATGGAAACAACACAGGGGGAAGGAATGGAAACAACACAGGGGGCAGGAATGGAAACAACACAGGGGGCAGGAATGGAAACAACACAGGGGGCAGGAATGGAAACAACACTGGGGGCAGGAATGGAAACAACACAGGGGGCAGGAATGGAAACAACACAGGGGGCAGTAATGGAAACAACACAGGGGCAGGAATGGAGACACGGGGCAGGAATGGAAACAACACAGGGGCAGGAATGGAAATAACACGGGGCAGGAATGGAAACAACACAGGGGGCAGTAATGGAAAAAACACAGGGGGCAGGAATGGAAACAACACAGGGGGAAGGAATGGAAACAACACAGGGGGCAGGAATGGAAACAACACAGGGGGCAGGAATGGAAACAACACAGGGGGCAGTAATAAAAACAACACAGGGGGCAGGAATGGAAACAACACCGGGGCAGGAATGGAAACAACACGGGGCAGGAATGGAAAAAACACAGGGGGCAGGAATGGAAACAACACGGACAGTAATGGAAAAAACACAGGGGGCAGGAATGGAAACAACACAGGGGGAAGGAATGGAAACAACACAGGGGGCAGGAATGGAAACAACACAGGGGGCAGGAATGGAAACAACACAGGGGGCAGGAATGGAAACAACACAGGGGGCAGGAATGGAAAAAACACAGGGGGCAGGAATGGAAACAACACAGGGGGCAGGAATGGAAACAACACCGGGGCAGGAATGGAAACAACACGGGGCAGGAATGGAAACAACACGGGGCAGGAATGGAAACAACACAGGGGGCAGTAATGGAAAAAACACAGGGGGCAGGAATGGAAACAACACAGGGGGAAGGAATGGAAACAACACAGGGGGCAGGAATGGAAACAACACAGGGGGCAGGAATGGAAACAACACAGGGGGCAGGAATGGAAACAACACAGGGGGCAGGAATGGAAACAACACAGGGGGCAGGAATGGAAACAACACAGGGCAGGAATGGAAACAACACAGGGGCAGGAATGGAAACAACACAGGGGCAGGAATGGAGACACGGGGCAGTAATGGAAACAACACAGGGGGCAGTAATGGAAACAACACGGGGCAGTAATGGAAACAACACGGGGCAGGAATGGAAACAACACAGGGGGCAGTAATGGAAACAACACAGGGGGCAGTAATGGAAACAACACAGAGGGCAGGAATGGAAACAACACGGGGCAGGATGAAGACAACACAGGGGGCAGGAATGGAAACAACACAGGGGGCAGGAATGGAAACAACACAGGGGGCAGGAATGGAAACAACACAGGGGGCAGGAATGGAAACAACACAGGGGGCAGGAATGGAAACAACACAGGGGGCAGCAATGGAAACAACACAGGGGGCAGGAATGGAAACAACACAGGGGCAGGAATGGAGACAACACAGGGGGCAGGAATGGAAACAACACAGGGGGCAGGAATGGAAACAACACAGGGGCAGGAATGGAAACAACACAGGGGCAGGAATGGAGACATGGGGCAGTAATGGAAACAACACAGGGGGCAGTAATGGAAACAACACAGGGGGCATGAATGGAAACAACACAGGGGACAGGAATGGAAACAACACAGGGGGCAGGAATGGAAACAACACAGGGGGCAGGAATGGAAACAACACAGGGGGCAGGAATGGAAAGAACACCGGGGCAGGAATGGAAACAACACGGGGCAGGAATGGAAACAACACGGGGCAGGAATGGAAACAACACAGGGGGCAGTAATGGAAAAAACACAGGGGGCAGGAATGGAAACAACACAGGGGGAAGGAATGGAAACAACACAGGGGGCAGGAATGGAAACAACACAGGGGGCAGGAATGGAAACAACACAGGGGGCAGGAATGGAAACAACACAGGGGGCAGGAATGGAAACAACACAGGGGGCAGGAATGGAAACAACACAGGGCAGGAATGGAAACAACACAGGGGCAGGAATGGAAACAACACAGGGGCAGGAATGGAGACACGGGGCAGTAATGGAAACAACACAGGGGGCAGTAATGGAAACAACACGGGGCAGTAATGGAAACAACACAGGGGGCAGGAATGGAAACAACACAGGGGGCAGTAATGGAAACAACACAGGGGGCAGTAATGGAAACAACACAGAGGGCAGGAATGGAAACAACACGGGGCAGGATGAAGACAACACAGGGGGCAGGAATGGAAACAACACAGGGGGCAGGAATGGAAACAACACAGGGGGCAGGAATGGAAACAACACAGGGGGCAGGAATGGAAACAACACAGGGGGCAGGAATGGAAACAACACAGGGGACAGGAATGGAAAAAAACACGGGGCAGGAATGGAAACAACACAGGGGGCAGGAATGGAAACAACACAGGGGGCAGGAATGGAAACAACACAGGGGCAGGAATGGAGACAACACAGGGGGCAGGAATGGAAACAACACAGGGGGCAGGAATGGAAACAACACAGGGGCAGGAATGGAAACAACACAGGGGCAGGAATGGAGACATGGGGCAGTAATGGAAACAACACAGGGGGCAGTAATGGAAACAACACAGGGGGCAGGAATGGAAACAACACAGGGGGCAGTAATGGAAACAACACAGGGGGCAGGAATGGAAACAACACAGGGGGCAGGAATGGAAACAACACAGGGGGCAGTAATGGAAACAACACAGGGGGCAGGAATGGAAACAACACAGGGGGCAGGAATGGAAACAACACAGGTGGCAGTAATGGAAACAACACAGGGGGCAGTAATGGAAACAACACAGGGGGCAGGAATGGAAACAACACAGAGGGCAGTAATAGAAACAACACAGGGGGCAGGAATGGAAACAGCACGGGGCAGGATGAAGACAACACAGGGGGCAGGAATGGAAACAACACAGGGGGCAGGAATGGAAACAACACAGGGGGCAGGCATGGAAACAACACAGGGGGCAGGAATGGAAACAACACAGGGGACAGGAATGGAAAAAACACAGGGGGCAGGAATGGAAACAACACAGGGGGCAGTAATGGAAACAACACAGGGGCAGGAATGGAGACACGGGGCAGGAATGGAGACAACACAGGGGGCAATAATGGAAACAACACAGGGGCAGGAATGGAGACACGGGGCAGGAATGGAGACAACACAGGGGGCAGGAATGGAAACAACACAGGGGGCAGGAATGGAAACAACACAGGGGGCAGGAATGGAAACAACACAGGGGGCAGTAATGGAAAAACACAGGGGGCAGGAATGGAAACAACACGGGGCAGGAATGGAAACAACACGGGGCAGGAATGGAAACAACACGGGGCAGGAATGTAAACAACACAGGGGGCAGTAATGGAAACAACACAGGGGTAGGAATGGAGACACGGGGCAGGAATGGAAACAACACAGGGGGCAGGAATGGAAACAACACAGGGGGCAGTAATGGAAACAACACAGGGGGCAGGAATGGAAACAACACGGGGCAGGATGAAGACAACACAGGGGGCAGGAATGGAAACAACACAGGGGGCAGGCATGGAAACAACACAGGGGCAGGAATGGAAACAACAGGGGGCAGGATGGAGACACAGGGGGCAGGATGGAGACACGGGGCAGAATGTGAGACACGGGGGCATGGGAGACATGGGGGCAGGATGGAGACAAATAGGGCAGGAATATGGAGACAGATGGGGCAGGATGGAGGCAGATGGGGCAGGATTAAGGTGCAGGATGGAGACACATGGTGCAGGATCATGGGGCAGGATGGATACGGTGGTAGGATGGGACAGATGGGGCAGGATCATGGGACAGATGGGGCAGGATCATGGGACAGATGGAGCATGATGCGGAGATCATATGGGAGCATAATGGATCCTAGTGAGGGCAGAATGGGAGAACATATGGCTGGAGCCAGGAATGAGATACACGGGGCCAGGATGGGGGATATTATTACCATAGGGGCTAATTAAGGGATATTATTACTGCAGTGATGTATTTATTTTATTTTTTGAGGATACTGTTTTAAATGAGGGGGCGGTCCTGTTACTGTGCAGAGCGACATTATGTCGCCCTTTTTTCTTCATCTGGTGCAGTGTAGAAGTTGGGAAAAAATTAAGTAATGTGTTCTGCAAGCGAAGCTCTAGATAACTGTGTTATTTCCTGCAGAGACCCATCCTGGCTGGAAGATGTGATGGCGGTCTGCGCTGGTTGAGGATGAAAAGCTGGTTGAGGATGGCTGGTTGAGACGTCACTGGTGAGTCAGTGTGTTACCTGTACACTGACACTATACACTATATACAGAGTTCCTGTGTACAATATCACCAGTGATCACTGTATTACCTGTACACTGGCACTATATACAGAGGTCCTGTGTACAATGTCACCAGTGATCACTGTATTACATTTACACTGATACTATATACAGAGCTCCTGTGTATATTGTCACTGGTGATCACTGTATTACCTGTACACTGACACTCTATACAGAGCTCCTGTGTACAATGTCACCAGTGATCACTGTATTACATTTACACTGACACTATATACAGAGCTCCTGTGTATATTGTCACTGGAGGTCACTGTATTACCTGTACACTGACACTGTATACAGAGCTCCTGTGTATAATATGACCAGTGATCACTGTATTACCTGTACACAGACACTGCATACTAAGTACAGATCTCCTGTGTATAATGGCACTTTTGGTGATAGTATTGTGTTTTTTTTGTTAATGATCAGTATTGTAGCATTCAGTCACTATGTGGTGGTAATATGTGGTCCGGTCATGGTGTTGCAGTATTTGTCACTTGTATGTGCTATTATTCGGTAACTGTGGTGGTAATATGTGGACTGGTCATGGTGTGGCAGTATTTGTTACCTGTATGTGGTATTATTGGTCACATGTGGGGTTAATATGTGATCTTGATATGGTGCGATGGTGTTTATCCCTTGTACGTGATATTAGTCGGTCACTGTGCTGGTAATATGTGATCTGGACATGGTGTGGCAGTATTTGTTCCTTGTATGTGGTATTATAGGTCACTATGTGGTGGTAATATGTGGTCTGGTCATGTGTTGGTATTTGTTCCTTGTATGTGGTATTATTGGTCACCATGTGGTGGTAATATGTGGTCTGGACATGGTGCGGTTGTATTTGTCCCTTGTATGTGATATTGTTGGGTCACTGTGGTGGTAATATGGTGTCTGGTCATGGTACGGTGGTATTTGTCCCTTTGGATGTGACATTATTGGTCATTTAAAAAAATGAAAAATAAATAAAAATATATATAAATTGTATTGCATATTTTAACACATTTTTAATAGGTTAGCGTAGAGTAGGGCCCCGCCAAATGAGTCTACCTTGTCGTGGTGGCAGATTAGAAAAATCTTTTGGCCAAAACAAAAGCTGCTGGCTATGTGTGATCTGGTGATGGGAACTGTCAATATGTGATTGGTGAGAAGTGGAGTTTTTCCAAGAGAGAGGGGTGGGACTGTGGACAGTTCGAAGGGTAGAGGCGAGGCTGGGGTTGGAGCCTGGGCAGAGTCTCAATGGGCCCTGAAAATTTGGCCGGTATGGGGCCCCAAAATTCCTAGTGGCAGCCCTGTATGAAGGTTCTGTATGGTGATGTTAAGGGGGTACTCTATGGTGGTGTTTTGTAGGTTTTGTATGGTGCCGTTATGGAGGTACTGTATGGTCGGTGAACAGCGGGAATGGCGAGCAGCGATCCACATATGAGCTGAAGATTACAAGGCCTGGCAAGGGGAGAGGAGGGAAGGGAGTATTGGACAAAGTGTTTTACTGCTAGTGCATTTCAAGGACTGTTGTGTGTGTGTGTGGTTATACAGTGGGGCTGTGCGTGTGTCATTATACAGTGGGGCTGTGCGTGTGTCATTGATGCATTCACTCTGTGTCATTCTATGTGATTGCAGACTTGTGAATCCTCACATTGCTTGCAGTGCTGTGCTTATTCAGCTGGTTTGTGACTGCAAGTTTGTGATTTGCATACATGCGGTCACATGCTGACTAGACTCGCATGGCCTAATGCAACTGTATTGAACAAGGCCAGAAACAGTCTAGTCGGAATGTGGCTTGGAATATATATATCGCATGCTTGTGGCCACAAGACCACCTGTTCCCTGCGCTGGCACCAGAGAATCTTCACAGCGCATAGTGCGCACAATATGAGGATTCACACATAGTGACTGTAGACATGTAGCCTAAGTTCCGACAACCCCTTTAAGGTTGGGCCGCTACTCATGGGCCACTGCTGTGTGCTTTCCCCCAGGCTAAAATTTGCCAGCCAGCCCCTGGTCTCATCTGACCAGAAGACCTCCTCCCATGCCTCGTCTGGATCATCCAAATGGTCATTGGTGAACTTCAAATGGGTCTGGACAGGTGCTGGTGTGAGCAGGGAGACCTTGCCTGCCCTGCAGTATTTTAATCTTTGATGGCGTAGTGTGTTACTAACTATAATGTTTGAGACTGTGGTCCCAGCTCTCATGTCATTGACCAATCTGGTAGTGTAGTTCTGGGCTGATTTCTCACCTTTCTCATAATAATCCTTACCACTTGAGGTGAGATCTTGAATGGAGCCCCAGACCAAGGAAGGTTGACAGTCACCTTGTGTTTCTTCAATTTTCTAATAATTGTGCCAACACTTGCTACCTTCTCACCAAGCTGCTTGCCTATTGTCCTGTAGCCCATCTCAGCTTTGTGCCGGTCTACAATTTTGTCCCTGGTGTCCTTAGACGGCTCTTTGGTCTTGGCCATGGTGGAGAAGGTTGGAGTGTGACTTACTGAGTGTGTGGACAGGTGTCTTTTATAAAGGTAACGAGTTCATTAGGTATAATTAATAGAGGTAATGAGTGCAGAGTAGGAGGGCTTCTTTAAGAAAAACTAACAGGTCTGTGAGAGCCAGAATTCTTGCTGGTTGGTAGGTGATCAAATACTTATTTCATGCAATAAAATGCAATTTAATAATTTAGAAATCAAACAGTGTGATTTTCTGGTTTTTATTTTTAGATTCTGTGTCTTACAGGTGAAGTGTACCTACAATAAAAATTACAGACCTCTCCATTCTTTGTAAGTGGGAAAACTTGCAAAATCAGCAGTCAAATTCTTATTTTCACCACAGTATACATTTAGGTAAATTAAGAGGAAAAAAACAAACAAAAAACAATAAATATAAAAGGTTCATAATTTGTAAGCGAAATTAGTATCTTAGTTCATATGGATATGGAGTGCCCCCAAGGGCAGCGGGGTACTCGGTACCGGGTCCTTCGGTCCTCAAGGGGGATGTCACGGTGGCTGACCCGGTCCGTGGCCCTTGGGACGTCCGTGTAAAAGGGGGGAAAGGTCTTTAAAGGGGAAATGCTCGTGACGCCACCTGTGGTATTCGGTCAGGGTGACCGACGCTGCTTTAAGGGGTCTGCTGGGGTGATGTTATGGCAGCTTGATGGTATACCTTCCCACAGGTGAAGTATGTCCCCAGGGCTTCCCAGTGTGTAGATGGTGGATGGTGAGAGGCACAGTGAAGAACGAGGACACAAGGTTGCAGTCTCTTTACCTTTTACTGAAGGCTTCAGCATCCACAGTCCAGAGCACGGACCACAGGGCAGGCAGAGTCTGGCCGGTTTGGAGGCAAATCAAGAGTCCCCTTGTCCAGGTAGAAATCAGTAGCCTTCCTCTAGCGCCGTGTGTTGTAGTACCTTACTGCTAAGCTTCTCATAAGGTCCTCACAACTGTTGAAGATATTACAGATGTTATGTCTCTCTCTGTCCCCCAGATGGATAGGACAAACCCATATGACCGGTGGCTTGAGGCTTTTTACAGGGACTCTATCATGCCCCGGCCTCTAAGCGGTGCCACCTTGCCTCCTAGGTATAGGGCGGGCAGGTAACGTGAAATTAGCTGTCCTGCTGGTCTCTGGAGCAAGGCATAAAGGACTGTTGCTCCCTCGGTGTTCCGGCTACCGGGATCCTGCGCCTCAGAAGGAGGCAGCCTGTGTAGGGCAGAACTCCTCTGATATCCACTCCTTTGCTACGACTTCTTCACCCTCTCTACAATACAATTCTCCTTCAATGTCTCTTTCTGGAAGCTGCCGCACTCAGGGCAGGCACAGCTCCGTGTCCTTCTGTCTCAGCCTCTGACAGGATCCCACCCCTCTCAGGGACCAACTAACTGAGTGAAGCTCAGCCAGCAACTGCCTAACTTCCTCCCCAGGCAACCAGTTTTACCTAAGTGTGAGGAGTGCCCTAATAAATAGGAGCATAGCTCCCCCTGGGGGCCTGGAGTGCGAAAAGTTTTGCATGTTTGTGATACCTGGATTCAGTTGTCTTTCATTGCCTCCAAACGTAACATCACTCCCCCCTAGAGGAGAATGATATTACTGCAATGACCAGGACCCTGGGGCGCTGCAGATACACCACTAGGATGTAAGTCAAACCTGATATATAGAGCAAACCATAAAACTATAGTTGACGCCACAAAATATGACAGGATGGCCAAACATAACTAAATAAGCTAATTGGAAAGTAAAGAGGTGATGGAATCCTGAAGAATATAAACTTAAGGTGCACAAAGCAAATAGAATGGATGCATAGGTAATGCAAAGTACCAAGAAGCATCAGCATGTCCACTAGTCTAGTTTACTAAAGTATTTGTTAAAGCAAGAGAAATAAGAATAAAATAAGTATACCAGGGTGTGTCAAGAGGTCATGAGGTCTCTGATTTACTGCCCCACCTCTTTACTGCCTCACCTCCCTTTTTCCTATGTTTCCCTCTCTTCTTACCTTTTGCTTTCAATTTCTTCTATCTTTATTTCCGTTCTGTTATCATATTTCTTCATATTTAATAAATCTATGGCTGAGGCATACCTGTAAGAATCTGGAGTGCTGTTCTTCTTTTCTCTACAGATATGGTTACTAAGAAGCTGAGACTTAAGGTACCTTCACACTAAACGACTTTGCAACGATAACGATAGCGATCCGTGACGTTGCAGCGTCCTGGATAGCGATATCGTTGTGTTTGACACGCAGCAGCGATCTGGATCCCGCTGTGATATCGCTGGTCGTTGCTGAAAGTCCAGAACTTTATTTGGTCGTCAGATCAGCGTCTATCTTTGTGTTTGACAGCAAAAGCAACGATGCCAGCAATGTTTTACAATGGTAACCAGGGTAAATATCGGGTTACTAAGCGCAGGGCCGCGCTTAGTAACCCGATATTTACCCTGGTTACCATTGTAAAAGTAAAAAAAAAACACTATATACTCACGCTCTGAGTCTGTCACGTCCCCCGGCGTCCGTGCTGCTGCTCAGAGCTTCCTGCACTGAATGTGTCAGTGCCGGCCATAAAGCAGAGCACAGCGGTGACGTCACCGCTCTGCTGTTAGGGCCGGCGCTCACACAGTGCAGGGAAGCGGATGCCGGGGGACGCAGCAGACACAGGAATGTAAGTATGTAGTGTTTGTTTTTTTACATTTACACTGGTAACCAGGGTAAACATCGGGTTACTAAGCGCGGCCCTGCGCTTAGTAACCCGATGTTTACCCTGGTTACCCGGGGACTTTGGCATCGTTGGTCGCTGGAGAGCTGTCTGTGTGACAGCTCTCCAGCGACCACACAACGACGAAACAGCGACGCTGCAGCGATCGGCATCGTTGTCGATATCGCTGCAGCGTCGCTTAATGTGACGGTACCTTTAGTGATGAGGATCTTATACAGCTAAGTTGTATCTGTAATGGCGATACTTTGGCAAGGCTGGCTCAGTTACGTTACACAATTTAATACAACAATGAGAATTAGGTGTTGCAGAGTTGGGTTTGTAAGTTAGTCCAACAGCAAAGCTGGCACAGTGATATAGCGTTGCTTAATTTATAATGAATTCCGTTAGCAATGCTGACACAGTCATGTACAGTGCCTTGCGAAAGTATTCGGCCCCCATGAACTTTTCAACCTTTTCCCACATATCATGCTTCAACATAAAGATACCAAATGTAAATTTTTATTGAAGAATCAACAACAAGTGAAACACAATTGTGAAGTTGAACGAAATTGATATGAAGATGGATGGAGCCACATACAGGACCATTTTTGAAGAAAACCTGTTGGAGTCTGCAAAAGACCTGAGACTGGGACCGAGATTTGTCTTCCAACAAGACAATAATCCCAAACATAAAGCAAAATCTACAATGGAATGGTTCACAAATAAACGTATCCAGGTGTTAGAATGGCCAAGTCAAAGTCCAGACCTCAATCCAATCGATAATCTGTGGAAAGAGCTGAAAACTGCTGTTCACAAACGATCTCCATCAAACCTCACTGAGCTCGAGCTGTTTGCCAAGGAAGAATGGGCAAGGATTTCAGTCTCTCGATGTACAAAACTGATAGAGATATACCCCAAGCGACTTGCAGCTGTAATCGCAGCAAAAGGTGGCGCAACAAAGTATTAACCCCTTAACGACCGCCGATACGCCTTTTAACGGCGGCCGCTAAGGGTACTAAAACCACAGCGCCGTTAATTAACGGCGCTGTGGAAAAAGTGAATAGCGCCCCCCAGAGTCGGATTTTCTCTGGGGTCTCGGTTGCCGGGGGTAGCCGAGACCCCAGAGAACATGATTCGGGGTTTTTTTACCGACCCCCGAGTTGCGATCGCCGGTAATTAACCGTTTACCGGCGGTCGCAAAAAAAAACAAAACGCGATTTGTCATTTAATTTCTCTGTCCTCCGATGTGATCGCACATCGGAGGACAGAGAAATGTGGTCCCCGATAGCCCCAGATAGCCCCCCAATACTCACCTACCTCCCCCGGAGCTCCTCGTGGCTCCCGATGGGCGCCGCCATCTTTTTCCGGGGAAATAATGGCGGGCGCATGCGCAGTGCGCCCGCCGCCCGGCACCCGGATGTTCTTTGGGGTCTTGGCTGCCGGGGGTAGCCGAGACCCCAAAGAACATGATCTGGGTCGGTTTTTACCGACCCCTGTTTTGCGATCGCCGGTAATTAACTGTTTACCGGCGACCGCAAAAAAAAAAAAAAAAAAAAGCGATGTCATTTCTCTGTCCTCTGATATGTGATCGCACATCAGAGGACAGAGAAATAGGGGGATTCGGGGACCCTGTTATACTTATCGGTGTCCCTGGGTCCTCCTGCTTCTTCTGCTGGCCGCCGGCTTCTTGCTTCGGTAAGAAAATGGCGGGCGCATGCGCAGTGCGCCCGCCATGATCTGCCGGCCGGCAGAAGAAAATTCTTCCTCTTTTTTTATTTTGGTCACTGTGAGATCCTATCACAGTGATCAAAATAAAAAAAATAATAAATAACCCCCCCTTTATCACCCCCTTAGTAAGAAAAAAGTAATAAAATAAAAAAAATGTATGAATTTCTATTTCCCAAATAGGGTTAGGGTTAGGGGTAGGGTTAGGGGTAGGGTTAGGATATGTGCACACATAGAATGGTTCTCTGCGGATTTTTCCGCAGCGGATTTGATAAATCCGCAGGACCAAAACGCTGTGTTTTTCCTGCGGATTTATCGCGGATGTACCGCGGTTTTTGTGCGGATTCCACTGCGGTTTTACACCTGCGGTTTTCTATTATGGAGCAGGTGTAAAACCGCTGCGGAATCAGCAGAAAGAATTGACATGCTGCGGAATGTAAACCGCTGCGTTTCCGTGTGGTTTTTTCCGCAGCATGGGCACAGCGTTTTATGTTTCCCATAGGTTTACATTGTACTGTAAACTCATGGGAAACTGCTGCGGACCCACAGCTGCGGAAACGCTGCGGATCCGCAGCAATATCCGCAACATGTGCACATAGCCTTAGGGTTAGGGCTTGGGTTAGGGTTAGAGCTAGGATTAGGGTTAGAGCTAGGGTTAGGGCTAGGGTTGGGGCTAAAGTTAGGGTTAGGGTTGGGGCTAGGTTTAGGGCTAAAGTTAGGGTTTGGGCTAAAGTTAGGGTTAGGGCTAGGGTTGGGGCTAAAGTTAGGGTTAGAGTTGGGATTAGGATTTGGATTAGGGTTGGCATTAGGGTTACATTTGGGATTAGGGTTAGGTTTGGGATTAGGGTTAAGGCTAGGGTTGGGATTAAGGATAGGGGTGTATTGGGATTAGGGTTAGGTTTTGAGGTTAGGGTTGAGATTAGGATTAGGGGGTGTTGGGTTTAGGGTTTTGATTAGGGTTATGGTTAGCTTTGGGATTAGGGTTAGGGGTGTTTTGGGGGTTAGGGTTGTGATTAGGATTATGGATCGGGTTGGGATTAGGGTTAGGGGTGTGTTGGGGTTAGGGTTGGAGTTAGAATTGGGGGTTTCCACTGTTTAGGTACATCAGGGGGTCTCTAAACGCCACAGCCAATTTTGTGCTCAAAAAGTAAAATGGTGCTCCCTACCTTCTGAGCTCTGCCGTGCGCCCAAACAGTGGTTTACCCCCACATATGGGGCATCAGCGTACTCGGGATAAATTGGACAACAACTTTTGGGGTCCAATTTCTCCTGATACCCCTGTGAAAATAAAAACTTGGGGGCTAAAAAAATCTTTTTTTGTGGAAAAAAAAAATATTTTTTATTTTCACGACTCAGCATTATAAACTTCTGTGAAGCACTTGGGCATTCAAAGTTCTCACCACACATCTAGATAAGTTCCTTGGGGGGTCTAGTTTCCAAAATGGGGTCACTTCTGGGGGGTCTCTACTGTTTAGGTATATCTGGGGCTCTGCAAATGCAACATAACGCCCGCAGACCATTCTATCAAAGTCTGCATTCCAAAACGGCACTCCTTCCCTTCCGAGCTCAGCCATGCACCTAAACAGTGGTCCCCCCCACACATGGGGTATCAGTGTACTCAGGACAAATTGGACAACAACTTTTGGGGTCCAATTTCTCTTGTTACCTTTGTGAAAATAAAAATTGGGGGGGCTAAAAAAATATTTTTTGTGAAAAAAATATTTTTTTTTGTTTTCACGACTCTGCATTATAAACTTCTGTGAAGCACTTGGGCATTCAAAGTTCTCACAACACATCTAGATAAGTTCCTTGGGGGGTCTAGTTTCCAAAATGAGGTCACTTGTGGGGGGTTTCTACTGTTTAGGTACATCGGGGGCTCTGCAAACGCAACATAATGCCTGCAGACCATTCTATCAAAGTCTGCATTCCAAAACGGCGCTCCTTCCCTTCCAAGCTCTGCCATGCTCCCAAACAGTGGTTTATCCCCCACATATGGGGTATAAGCCTACTCAGCATAAATTGCACAATAAATTTTGGGGTCCAATTTCTCCTGTTACCCTTGTGAAAGTAAAAATTTGGGGGTGAGAAGATCATTTTTGTGGAAAAAATATGATTTTTTTTATTTTCATGGCTCTACATTATAAACTTCTGTGAAGCAGTTGGGGGTTCCTAGTGCTCACCACACATCTAGATAAGCTCTTTGGGGGGTCTAGTTTCCAAAATGGAGTCACTTGTGGGGGGTTTCTACTGTTTAGGTACATCAGGATCTCTGCAAATGCAACATGACACCTGCAGACCATCCCATCAAAGTCTGCATTCCAAGCGGCGCTCCTTCCCTTCCGAGCCCTGATGGGTGCCCAAACAGTGCCCTCCCCCCACATATGGGGTATCAGCGTACTCAGGACAAACTGATCAACAGATTTTGTGGTCCAATGTCCCCTGTTACCCTTGATAAAATAAAAAATTGCAGGCTAAACAATCATTTTTGAGTGAAAAAAAAGGATTTTTTATTTTCACGGCTCTACGTTCTAAACTTCCGTGAAGCACCTGGGGGTTTAAAGTGCTCACCACACATCTAGATAAGTTCCTTAAGGGGTCTAGTTTCCAAAATGGTGTCATTTGTGGGGGGTTTCCACTGTTTAGGCACATCAGGGGCTCTCAAAACGCGACATGGCATCCGATCTCAATTCCAGCCAATTCTACATTGAAAAAGTAAAACGGCACTCATTCTCTTCCAAGCTCTGCAGTGCGCCCAAACAGTGGTTTACCCCCACATATGGGGTATCGACGTACTCAGGAGAGGTTGCACAACAACATTTGTTGTCTAATTTCTCCTGTTACCCTTGGGAAAATAAAAATTTTGGGGCAAAAAGATCATTTTTGTAGAAAAAAATGTGATTTTTTATTTTCACGGATCTACGTTATAAACTTCCGTGAAGCACCTGGGGGATCAAAGTGCTCACCACACATCTAGTTAAGTTCCTTATGGGGTCTAGTTTCCAAAATGGTGTCACTTTTGGGGGGTTTCCACTGTTTAGGCACATCAGGGGCTCTCCAAACGCGACATGGCGTCCAATCTCAATTTCAGCCAATTCTACATTGAAAAAGTAAAACGGCACTCATTCTCTTCCAAGCTCTGCAGTGCGCCCAAACAGTGGTTTACCCCCACATATGGGGTATCGACGTATTCAGGAGAAATTGCACAACAACTTTTGTGGTCTAATTTCTCCTGTTACCCTTGTGAAAATAAGAATTTGTGGGCGAAAATATCATTTTTGTGTAAACAAATGCGATTTTTTATTTTCACGGCTCTACGTTATAAACTTCTGTGAAGCACTTGGGGGCTCAAAGTGCTCACCACACATCTAGTTAAGTTCCTTAAGGGGTCTAGTTTCCAAAATGGTGTCACTTGTGGAGCGTTTCCACTGTTTAGGCACATCAGGGGCTCTCCAAACGTGACATGGCATCCGATCTCAATTCCAGCCAATTCTGCATTGAAAAAGTCAAACGGCGCTCCTTCTCTTCCAAGCTCTGCGGTGCGCCCAAACAGTGGTTTACCCCCACACATGGGGTATCAGCGTATTCAGGAGAAATTGCACAACAAAATGTATGGTTAAATTTCTGTTTTTACACTTGTGAAAATAAAAAAATATGGTTCTGAATTAAAGTGTTTGCAAAAAAAGTTAAATGTTCATTTTTTCCTTCCACATTGTTTGAGTTCCTGTGAAGCACGTAAAGGGTTAATAAACTTCTTGAATGTGGTTTTAAGTACCTTGATGGGTGCAGTTTTTAGAATGGTGTCACACTTGGTTATTTTCTATCATATAGACCCCTCAAAATGACTTCAAATGTGATGTGGTCCCTAAAAAAAAATGGTGGTGTAAAAATGAGAAATTGCTGGTCAAATTTTAACCCTTATAACTCCCTAACAAAAAAAAATTTTGTTTCCAAAATTGTGCTGATGTAAAGTAGACATGTCGGAAATGTTATTTATTAACTATTTTGTGTGACATATCTCTCTGATTTAAGGGCATAAAAATACAAAATTTGAAAATTGCAAAATTTTAAAAATTTTCATCATATTTCCATTTTTTTCATAAATAATCGCAAGTAATATCGAAGAAATTTTACCACTAACATGAAGTACAACATGTCATGAAAAAACAATCTCAGAATCAGCATGATCCGTTAAAGCGTTCCAGAGTTATAACCTCATAAAGTGACAGTGGTCAGAATTGTAAAAATTGGCTCTGTCATTAAGTACCAAATTGGCTCTGTCACTAAGGGGTTAAGTTAAAGGGGACGAATAATATTGCATGCCCCGCTTTTCAGTTTTTGAATTTCCACAAAAATTTTAAATAACCAATAAATTTCTTTCAACTTCACAATTGTGTTCCACTTGTTGTTGATTCTTCACCAAACATTTACATTTGGTATCTTTATGTTTGAAGCATGATATGTGGGAAAAGGTTGAAAAGTCCAAGGGGGCCGAATACTTTCGCAGTCTAATAGCAGCACTGGCACAGGGTTCTTAGAAAGCTAGATTTGTATGAAGTCCAATAACATAGTAAAAGAAATATAACTGTCCTGTCCTCACTACACGTTCCCCTGAGGTGTGTGTAGTCTCACAGGTAGCTAAACCGATCTACTATAGTCCGATAAGAAGACGTAATCTTGAAGTCTGTGCAGTTTATAGAACATTAGTAAATGCATTCAGTGAAACTAGGAGCAATGAAATAACAAGATATCAGTGCATGTATACAGGTAACACAGAAATACATGAGGTAAATGACAGAACAGTTTATAAACAACATACCGCAAGTAAACCAGCCTGGTATCCAGTCTTATAAATGCAACTGAGAACTGACTAATGCAGGGGTGGGAGTCGTAGGTATTTAGTGGCTGCAAACAAGGACCACATAATCCTTCTCACCAGCAATGCTAGCATACAGGAGAATAAGATGGTGGATATCCTCTGATCGCCATAAGGTTACATGTATGATAGAGCAGTTTAGGAGAAAAACTATGAGCTGTTGGGGATTGAGAATAGGGTGAAAAGCATGAAAACAGAGACGAGGTGCCAAAAATCTGCTGAGCACTCCACAGGTGTCCCACTAGTTCTGTCCTCTTGTTTCTTTGTGGTTACAGCACACTCATGATTGTTATCATTTGTCAGCACCAGATTGACTAAATGCTTTTTAAAAACATTAAGTTCTTGTCTATATTTCTTGCTCCAAATATCAAAGGCAGTTAAGGCCTGGACAGAAAAATTTGCAACATGGTTGTACAGTGGAGTGCATGATTACAGAAAGAGCGGAAACACAGATAATACTGCTAAAATGCTCACGTAGTAACACTATAGTACCACATACTTAGTACTTCTATTTTAAACCCCCTTTATAAATTGCTTAAACAAAGATATACACATAAAATGGGTATGAAAAGTATTCAGACCCCTTTAAATTTTTCACTCTTTGTTTCATTGCAGCCACTTTCTTTTTTTACATTAATGTACGCTCTGCACCCCATCTTGACTGAAAAAAACCGAAATGTAGAAATGTTTGCAAATTTAATAAAAAAGAAAAACTGAAATATCACATGGTCATAAGTATTCAGACCCTTTGTGTCCAGCAGCTATATTACATATCTCCCCCTCTGCCTAAATCCATGGGGCTTGGCACCTTCTACCACTAGTCACAGATTTCTCAAGAGAGCATCGGCATTACCATGTAATTTCTATGTTCCTGCAGGGCTAGAATACAGCGGTTGACACAATTATTTTCCCCTTTTTCTCACACATTCACCTGAGTGGGGCATGGTCTGACACTAATTTAAAATTTTGCCCTAACAATATCGCAGTGTGTCCACTGCCCACTTTATGGTCAATCATTTCTTTTCTACTATAGAATAATTTTTTGTACATGCAGACAGTTTCCTACTCGGGTAGAGAACAGAGTTCTCCTCTCAATGTATGTCCTGAGGGACCACTAGTAATCCGATTTCTGAGGCTTCCTTCTGGAGTACAAATTCTTTCTTACAGTTAGGGGCTACCAGGACCGGCTGCTTACACAGTGCTGTATTCAGTTTTTGGAAGACCGTCTCTGCCTCCCTTGTCCATTTGGCCATAACGGATTTTGTCCCCTTAAGGAGGTCGGAGAGGCCCTAACTTGCTATTTGAGAGAGGTTTCGGACAGTTCTGAATTGGGTCCACTTTATTCATCTGGAGTTTGATTTCATCTCTGCTTACAAATAGTGTTGAGCATTCCGATACTGCAAGTATCGGGTATCGGCCGATACTTGCTGTATCGGAATTTCCGATACCGAGATCCGATATTTTTGTGATATCGGGTATCGGGTATCGCAACAACATTAATGTAATAATGTATAAAAAAGAGAATTAAAATAAAAAATATCGCTATACTCACCTGTCCGACGCAGCCGGGACCTCAGCGAGGGAACCGGCAGCGTTGTTTGTTTAAATTTCGCGCTTTTACTTGGTTACGTGAAGTCCCGGCTTGTGATTGGTCAGGGCGGCCATGTTGCCGGGACGCGGACCAATCACAGCAAGCCGTGACAAAATTACGTCACGGCTTGCTGTGATTGGTCCGCGTCCCGGCAACATGGCCGCCATTAACCAATCACAAGCCGGGACGTCACGGGAGGCTGGACATGCGCGTATTTTGAAAAGCGCGCGTGTCCAGCCTCCAGTGACGTCCCGGCAACATGGCCGCCATTAACCAATCACAAGCCGGGACGTCACGGGAGGCTGGACATGCGCGTATTTTGAAAAGCGCGCGTGTCCAGCCTCCAGTGACGTCCCGGCAACATGGCCGCCATTAACCAATCACAAGCCGGGACGTCACGGGAGGCTGGACATGCGCGTATTTTGAAAAGCGCGCGTGTCCAGCCTCCCGTGACGTCACGGCTTGTGATTGGTTAATGGCGGCCATGTTGCCGGGACGCGGACCAATCACAGCAAGCCGTGACGTAATTTCGTCACGGCTTGCTGTGATTGGTCCGCGTCCCGGCAACATGGCGCCGTGACCAATCATAAGCCGGGACGTCACTGGAGGCTGGACACGCGCGCTTTTCAAAATACGCGCATGTCCAGCCTCCCGTGACGTCACGGCTTGTGATTGGTTAATGGCGGCCATGTTGCCGGGACTCGGACCAATCACAGCAAGCCGTGACGTAATTTCGTCACGGCTTGCTGTGATTGGTCCGCGTCCCGGCAACATGGCCGCCCTGACCAATCACAAGCCGGGACCTCACGTAACCAAGTAAAAGCGCGAATTTTAAACAAACAACGCTGCCGGTTCCCTCGCTGAGGTCCCGGCTGCGTCGGACAGGTGAGTATAGCGATATTTTTTATTTTAATTCTTTCTTTTACACATTAATATGGTTCCCAGGGCCTGAAGGAGAGTTTCCTCTCCTTCAGACCCTGGGAACCATCAGGAATACCGTCCGATACCTGAGTCCCATTGACTTGTATTGGTATCGGGTATCGGTATCGGATTGGATCCGATACTTTGCCGGTATCGGCCGATACTTTCCGATACCGATACTTTCAAGTATCGGACGGTATCGCTCAACACTACTTACAAGATATCAGAATTATTTGGCCTCCTCTTTCCACAGGGCACTTTTTTTTGTATTTATAGACAGCCCTGCCTCCCTGAGATCATCAATCATCAGACACCACCTGAACCTTTCCCAGATGATTGCCCAATCTGGAAATTATTATATGATCCAGGTATGCATCAGCATAATCTTTATGGGGTGCAAGGATTTGGTCCGGGGCCTTCAGGAAGGTGGTCGGAGCTCCCTGCAGTCCAAACGGCATCCAAACATATTGAAAGCACCTATCAGGTGTAGCAAAAGCTGTCTTCTCCTTGGCTTCTTATGACATGGCGATTTGTCAGTAACCTTCATTGGATGCAAGGTCGTTATATACCTTGCCAGCCCAAATTTCATGATCAGCTCATCGACACGCGGCATCAGATATGCATCAAGCTTGAAGACTTTGTGCAAACAAAGAAGTGGAGTATATATAATTAATGTCCCACAAAACATGATAACAAAAGGGAACAAATTTTATTGAAAAAATCACATACAAATGTATTATCCAACAAACATTACAATACAGGCACAGAGAGGGAATATGGAAAAGAACTTAAGGTAGGCTGGGGAAGGAGAGGGAGACAGTATACAGTACAGACCAAAAGTTTGGACACACCTTTTCATTTAAAGATTTGTCTGTATTTTCATGACTATGAAAATTGTACATTCACACTGAAGGCATCAAAACTATGAATTAACACACGTGGAATTATATACTTAACAAAAAAGTGTGAAACAACTGAAAATATGTCTTATATTCTAGGTTTTTCAAAGTAGCCACCTTTTGCTTTGATGACTGCTTTGCACTCTTTTGGCATTCTCTTGATGAGCTTCAAGAGGTAGTCACTGGGAATGGTCTTCCAACAATCTTGAAGGAGTTCCCGGAGATGCTTAGCACTTGTTGGCCCTTTTGCGTTCACTCTGCGGTCCAAGCTCACCTCAAACCATCTCGATTGGGTTCAGGTCTGGTGACTGTGGAGGCCAGGTCATCTGGCGTAGCACCCGATCACTCTCCTTCTTGGTCAAATAGCCCTTACACAGCCTGGAGGTGTGTTTGGGGTCATTGTCCTGTTGAACAATAAATGATGGTCCAACTAAACGCAAACTGGATGGAATAGCATGCCGCTGCAAGATGCTGTGGTAGCCATGCTGGTTCAGTATGCCTTCAATTTTGAATAAATCCCCAACAGTGTCAGCAGCAAAGCACCCCCACACCATCACACCTTCTCCTCCATGCTTCCCAGTGGGAACCAGGCATGTAGAGTCCATCTGTTCACCTTTTCTGTGTCGCACAAAGACACGGTGGTTGGAACCAAAGATCTCAAATTTGGACTCATCAGACCAAAGCACAGATTTCCACTGGTCTAATGTCCATTCCTTGTGTTCTTTAGCCCAAACAAGTCTCTTCTGCTTGTTGCCTGTCCTTAGCAGTGGATTCCTAGCAGCTATTTTACCATGAAGGCCTGCTGCACAAAGTCTCCTCTTAACAGTTGTTGTAGAGATGTGTCTGCTGCTAGAACTCTGTGTGGCATTGACCTGGTCTCTAATCTGAGCTGCTATTAATCTGCGATTTCTGAGGCTGGTGACTCTGATAAACTTATCCTAAGAAGCAGAGGTGACTCTTGGTCTTCCTTTCCCGGGGCGGTCCACATGTGAGAACATTTCTTTATAGGGCTTGATGGTTTTTGCCACTGCACTTGGGGACATTTTCAAAGTTTTCCCAATTTTTCTGACTGACTGACCTTCATTTCTTAACCCCTTTCTGTCATTAGACGTACTATTCCGTCCATGTGGGGTGGGCCCTACTTCCCAAGGACGGAATAGTACGTCATACGCGATCGGCCGCGCTCACGGGGGGAGCGCGGCCGATCGCGGCCGGGTGTCAGCTGCATATCGCAGCTGACATCCGGCACTATGTGCCAGGAGCGGTCACGGACCGCCCCCGGCACATTAACCCCCGGCACACCGCGATCAAACATGATCGCGATGTGCCGGCGGTGCAGGGAAGCATCGTGCAGGGAGGGGGCTCCCTGCGTGCTTCCCTGAGCCCCCCGCAGCAACGCGATCGCGTTGCTGCGAGGGTCTTACCTCCCTCCCTGCCTGCTCCAGACCCGGATCCAAGATGGCCGCGGATCCGGGTCCTGCAGGGAGGGAGGTGGCTTCACAGAAGCCTGCTCAGAGCAGGCACTGTGAAGCAGCCTGCACTTCTCGCAGATCGGTGATCTGTCAGAGTGCTATGCAAACTGACAGATCACCGATCTGTATTGTCCCCCCCTGGGGCAAAGTAAAAAAGTAAAAAAAAAAATTTCCAAATGTGTAAAAAAAAAAAAAAAAATATTCCAAAATAATGAAAAAAAAAAAAAAAAATTATTCCGATAAATACATTTCTTTATCTAAATAAAATAAAAAAAACAATAAAAGTACACATATTTAGTATCGCCGCGTCCGTAACGACCCGACCTATAAAACTGGCCCACTAGTTAACCCCTTCAGTAAACGCCGTAAGAAAAAAAAAAAAAAAAACGAGGCAAAAAACAACGCTTTATTATCATACCGCCGAACAAAAAGTGGAATAACACGCGATCAAAAAGACTGATATAAATAACCATGGTACCGCTGAAAACGTCATCTTGTCCCGCAAAAAACGAGCCGCCATACAGCATCATCAGCAAAAAAATAAAAAAGTTATAGTCCTGAGAATAAAGCGATACCAAAATAATTATTTTTTCTATAAAATAGTTTTTATCGCATAAAAGCGCCAAAACATAAAAAAAATGATATAAATGAGGTATCGCTGTAATCGTACTGACCCGACGAATAAAACTGCTTTATCAATTTTACCAAACGCGGAACGGTATAAACGCCTCCCCAAAAAGACATTTATGAATAGCTGGTTTTTGATCACTCTGCCTCACAAAAATCGGAATAAAAAGCGATCAAAAAATGTCACATGTCCGAAAATTTTACCAATAAAAACGTCAACGCATCCCGCAAAAAACAAGATCTCACATGACTCTGTGGACTCAAATATGGAAAAATTACAGCTCTCAAAATGTGGTAACGCAAAAAATATTTTTTGCAATGAAAAGCGTCTTTCAGTGTGTGACGGCTGCCAATCATAAAAATCCGCTAAATAACCCGCTATAAAAGTAAATCAAACCCCCCTTCATCACCCCCTTAGTTAGGGAAAAATAAAAAAATTAAAAAATGTATTTATTTCCATTTTCCCATTAGGGTTAGGGTTAGGGCTAGAGTTAGGACTAGAGTTAGGGCTAGGGTTATTGCTAGGGTTAGGGCTAGCGTTGGGGCTACAGTTAGGGTTGGGTCTAAAGATAGGGTTAGGGTTTGGATTACATTTACGGTTGGGAATAGGGTTGGGTGTGTCTGGGTTAGAGGAGTGGTTAGGGTTACTGTTGGGATTAGGGTAAGGGGTGTGTTTGGATTAGGGTTTCAGTTATAATTGGGGGGTTTCCACTGTTTAGGCACATCAGGGGCTTTCCAAACGGGATATGGCATCCGATCTGAATTCCAGCCAATTCTGCGTTGAAAAAGGAAAACAGTGCTCCTTCCCTTCCGAGCTCTCCCGTGTGCCCAAACAGGGGTTTACCCCAACATATGGGGTATCAGCGTACTCAGGACAAATTGGACATCATCTTTTGGGGTCCAATTTCTCCTGCTACCCTTGGGAAAATACAAAACTGGGGGCCAAAAAATAAGTTTTGTGGGAAAAAAAAGATTTTTTATTTTCACGGCTCTGCGTTGTAAACTGTAGTGAAACACTTGGGGGTTCAAAGTTCTCACAACACATCTAGATAAGTTCCTTGGGGGGTCTAATTTCCGATATGGGGTCACTTGTGGGGGGTTTGTACTGTTTGCGTACATCAGGGGCTCTGCAAATGCAACGTGACGCCTGCAGACCAATCCATTTAAGTCTGCATTCCAAATGGCGCTCCTTCCCTTCCAAGCTCTGTCATGCGCCCAAACAGTGGTTCCCCCCCCACATATGGGGTATCAGCATGCTCAGGACAAATTAGACAACAACTTTTTGGGTCCAATTTATCCTGATACCCTTGTGAAAATACAAAACTGGGGGCTAAAAAAATCATTTTTGTGAAAAAAAAAAAAAATTATTTTCACGGCTCTGCGTTATAAACTGTAGTGAAACACTTGGGGGTTCAAAGTTCTCACAACACATCTAGATAAGTTCCTTGGGGGGTCTAGTTTCCAATATGGGGTCACTTGTGGGGGGTTTGTACTGTTTGGGTACATCAGGGGCTCTGCAAATGCAACGTGACGCCTGCAGACCAATCCATTTAAGTCTGCATTCCAAATGGCGCTCCTTCCCTTCCGAGCTCTGTCATGCGCCCAAACAGTGGTTCCCCCCCACATATTGGGTATCAGCATACTCAGGACAAATTGGACAACAAATTTTGGGGTCCAATTTATCCTGTTACTCTTGTGAAAATACAAAACTGGGGGCTAAAAAATCATTTTTGTGAAAAAAAAAAAAGGAATTTATTTTCACGGCTCTGCGTTATAAACTGTAGTGAAACACTTGGGGGTTCAAAGCTCTCAAAACACATCTAGATAAGTTCCTTAGGGGGTCTACTTTCCAAAATGGTGTCACTTGTGGGGGTTTTTAATGTTTAGGCACATCAGGGGCTCTGCAAACGCAACATGGCATCCCATCTTAATTCCAGTCAATTTTGCATTGAAAAGTAAAATAGCGCTCCTTCCCTTCCGAGCTCTGCTATGCGCCCAAACAGTGGTTTACCCCCACATATGGGGTATCGTCGTACTCAGGACAAATTGCACAACAACTTTTGTGCTCTAATTTCTTCTCTTACCCTTGGGGAAATAAAAAAATGGGGGCGAAAAGATCATTTTTGTGAAAAAATATGATTTTTTATTTTTACGGCTCTGCATTATAAACTTCTGTGAAGCACTTGTTGGGTCAAAGTGCTCACCACACATCTAGATAAGTTCCTTAGGGGGTCTACTTTCCAAAATGGTGTGACTTGTGGGGGGTTTCAATGTTTAGGCACATCAGGGGCTCTCCAAATGCAACATGGCGTCCCATCTCAATTCCAGTCAATTTTGCATTGAAAAGTCAAATGGCGCTCCTTCCCTTCCGAGCTCTGCCCTGCGCCCAAACAATGGTTTACACCCACATATGGGGTATCAGCGTACTCAGGACAAATTGCACAACAATTTTTGGGGTCCAATTTCTTCTCTTACCCTTGGGAAAATAAAAAATTGGGGGCGAAAAGATCATTTTTGTGAAAAAATATGATTTTTTATTTTTACCGCTCTGCATTATAAACTTCTGTGAAGCACTTGTTGGGTCAAAGTGCTCACCACACATCTAGAGAAGTTCCTTAGGGGGTCTACTTTCCAAAATGGTGTCACTTGTGGGGGGTTTCAATGTTTAGGCACATCAGGGGCTCTCCAAATGCAACATTGCGTCCCATCTCAATTCCAGTCAATTTTGCATTGAAAAGTAAAATGGCGCTCCTTTCCTTCCGAGCTCTGCCATGCGCCCAAACAGTGGATTACCCCCACATATGGGGTATCAGCATACTCAGGACAAATTGTACAACAAATTTTGGGGTCTATTTTCTCCTGTTACCCTTGGTAAAATAAAACAAATTGGATCTGAAATAAATTTTGTGTGAAAAAAAGTTAAATGTTCATTTTTATTTAAACATTCCAAAAATTCCTGTGAAATACCTGAAGGGTTAATAAACTTCTTGAAAGTGGTTTTGAGTACCTTGAGGGGTGCAGTTTTTAGAATGGTGTCACACTTGGGTATTTTCTATCATATAGACCCCTCAAAATGACTTCAAATGAGATGTGGTCCCTAAAAAAAAATGGTGTTGTAAAAATGAGAAATTGCTGGTCAACTTTTAACCCTTATAACTCCGTCACAAAAAAAAATTTTGGTTTCAAAATTGTGCTGATGTAAAGTAGACATGTGGGAAATGTTACTTATTAAGTATTTTGCGTGACATATGTCTGTGATTTAAGGGCATAAAAATTAAAAGTTGGAAAATTGCGAAATTTTCAAAATTTTCGCCAAATATTCGTTTTTTTCACAAATAAACGCAATTTATATCGAAGAAATTTTACCACTATCATGAAGTACAATATGTCTCGAGAAAACAGTGTCAGAATCGCCAAGATCCGTTGAAGCGTTCCAGAGTTATAACCTCATAAAGGGACAGTGGTCAGAATTGTAAAAATTGGCCCGGTCATTAACGTGCAAACCACCCTTGGGGGTGAAGGGGTTAAAGTAATGAGGGCCACGCGTTTTTCTTTACTTAGCTGCTTTTTTCTTGCCATAATACAAATTCTAACAGTTTATTCAGTAGAACTATCAGCTGTGTATCCACCAGACTTCTGCACAACACAACTGATGGTCCCAACCCCATTTATAAGGCAAGAAATCCCACTTATTAAACCTGACAGGGCACATCTGTGAAGTGAAAACCATTTTTGGTGACTACCTCTTGAAGCTCATCAAGAGAATGCCAAGAGTGTGCAGTCATCAAAGCAAAAGGTGGCTACTTTGAATAACCTAGAATATAAGACATAATATCAGTTGTTTCACACTGTTTTTGTTAAGTATATAATTCCACATGTGCTAATTCATAGTTTTGATGCCTTCAGTGTGAATGTACAATTTTCATAGTCATGAAAATACAGAAAAATCTTTAAATGAGAAGGTGTGTCCAAACTTTTGGTGTGTACTGTATATCCCAAGGGGGCAGAATCAAAATAGCAATCATTATGTGCAGTGCCCAGTGACATGAGGAAGTTGAAGACAACAGAAAAGTACATATGGACAATGCCCAACAACTACCAACGCTGTAATAGAACACTCCTGCTTACCCATAATCAAAGGATTGCTCCCCCAACTTGCCCAGTGGCCCCTTGATGTGCGTTTCACGGTCCAGCTTTTTCAAAAGGGGTTTGAACCCTTCACAACTGCCGCAACCCCCCAGTAAGCCTGCATTTGGGCATTTGGACTATAAGACGAATACCCCCATTTTCCTCCCAAATTTTTTTGGGAAAAAAGTGTGTGTTATAGTTCGAAAAATGCGGTAGCACCTTTAGAAATATATTTACTTAGAAAATTAGTGACGTGTTCAGTAATTATTTTATCCACTGTATATGTATGGGTATCAGGGGAAATGTACATTTTAAGAGAAGGTTAATCATATTTTTACTCATATTTGTTTAGTAACGTGCCACTTTAAATGTATACTTACAAGTTTATTTCAGAATTCAAAAAAGAAAATGTTAGCTTTGCTATAAACATCTTACAATCCTAGCATCTAATTTTTATGGTGATTTAAAAAAAAAAAAAAAATAAATATATATATATATATATATATATATATATATATATATATACAATATATATATATATATATATATATATATATATATATATATATATATATATATATATATATATATATTTCTGTGTGTTACTCAAAGGTTGCAACCCCGTCAGTGTCTGACCTTTTAAGAGGATTTATATAGTATATAAATTTTCATTCATATCTCAGACATCCATCTGTAGAAAGTGCTGTTTCGTTGATAGTGCTCCTCATCAGGACAAAATAGGGGGTCTTGTTAGTTTGTGTGAGGTGATTTTGTATTGTTTCACAATACTATAGGGCAATGAGAGTTGGAAAAAAGTACTTACAAAAACCCGTATGAGCTTCAGATCCTGATGTTTGTTTTGTTTTATAGGCAATGGTTGAGACTGTTAACAATCTTCTACAACCACAAGCTAAGGAGGCATGGCAAGACCTAACTGAAAAGGAACAAGTGCGAGCAGCCACAATGCTTCTTGACACAGTTGAAGAAGGAGCCTTTGTGTTAGCTGATAATCTCCTAAAAACGGATATTGTAAGAGAAAATACAGAAAATATTCGTAAGTTAAATTCATTTTACATTTTTTGGATACATAGTGGACAGGCAAAGTACAAAACTCTGCATGTTTATTAACTTCAGCTGATAAACCTAAACCTTTGCTTTCCCCATGTTTCTCTCAGCAATCATGTGATCATCATGACTCCAGCCTCTCTAGCACGAAGCAACATGAGCGCAGCTGTGTGCTTCTAAATATATACAGTAGTGCTTGAAAGTTTGTAAACCTTTCAGAATTTTCTTTATTTCTGCATAAAAATGACCTAAAGCTACATCAGAGTTTCACACAAGTTCTCAAAGTAGATAAAGAGAACCTAAACAAACAAAATAGTCAATGATAATAGACTGTCATTTTTTAATGAGGAGAATGATTCATTATCACATGTCTGTGAGTGGCAAAAGAATGAGAGCTTTTAAGATTACATGATAATTTGAATGTGAAATTAGAGTCTGGTGTTTTCAAACAATGGGAAGACAATCAGGTATGAGTGGATGACCTGTTTGATTGAAAGAACAGTGCTCTATCAAAGTCTCATCTTCACAACATATCTGTGGAAGTGTGTCAATACAAGAACAAAGGACCTCTAAAGAAGGGTTGTTGATGCTCATTAGGCTGGAAAGGTTACAAATCACATCTAAAGAGTTTGGACTGTAACAATGCAGAATGCAACAGATTGTGAAAAAATGGGAGAAATTCAAGACCTTTATAAACCTCCCCAGGAGTGGTCAACTAACAAATATCGCTCCAAAAGCAACAAGCATAATAGGCTGCAAGGTCACAAAGGAACCCAAGGTAACTTCTAAACAACTAAAAGTTTGTCACTTACCTAATTTCATGAGTCCGCCATCAGGAGGACACTAAACTAAAACAGTGTGTATGGTGGGATGGTAAAAGAAACACATTGCTCTCCCAAAAGAAAATTGCTGCCCATTGATAAAACAATACATTCTAAAATACATTGGCAAATTCTAAAGGAAAAGGTCAGTACATCTGTCCATGAGCTGAATCTCAAGAGAACGTGGATCATGCAGCAAGACAACTACCCCAAACATACAAATCGTTCTACAAAGGAATGGATAAAGAACAAAAATTGACAGTTTTAGAAAGGTCAAGTCAAAGTCTTGGCCTTAATCCTATAGAATTATTGTTTAAGATCTTGAAGTGAACAGGTCATGTAAGGAAACCCACCAACATAATAGAGATGAAGCTGCTTTGTAGAGAGGAATGAGGTAAGATTCCTCCAAGCAAAGGTTTACATACTTTTGCCTCTAATAGGCATGTGATATTGGATCATTTTCCTCATTTAAAAAAACACAACTTCTAATATTTTTGATTTGCTTCTCTTTATTTACTTTTAGTACTTGAGGGAAAATCTTATGTAGTTTAGGTCAAATTCTGGAGGGTTCACAAACTTTCAAGCATCACTGTATGTGCATGTATTACTGTCTATGTATGTGTATGCACATAACAAAAGAGAAATTGGAGTAACCATAAATCACCAATAAGGTTTAAAACGAAAATATTTATTAGAAAAAGTTCATTGAAAATAGTTAATAAACAATATAACAGCATGTCAAAAATAAGGAGGATTAACAGACAGAGATCCACCAAGCCAATCCAAAATATCAAGCAGTGTACAGTGTATATAAAACCTATACACTCAGTCACAATATATAGTAGAAGGCCAATAGACATAGCGTGAGACAAGAGGCTGGTTTATAGGTTGTAATGCTTACCCATAATGAGGAGAGAAAAGGAGACTTGGTGGGGCTCTGCCAGCACTGCCCCGAATAGCGTTTCTGGTACAGCTATCTCAAGGGGAGGTATCAGGTATATGTATGTGTATATTGTGTCTGTGTACAATATGTGAATATCTATGTATGTGTATGTTGTGTCTGTGTACAATATGTGAATGTTGATGTGTAAAAGTGTGCTTATGTGTATATGTTTGTTTAAACCCTTCACGATTTGGACATTTCCATATTTCCAGGTTTGTAAGTACTTACCGACCTTGGACGTATGGATACATCCAGGTGATTTTGCGTGCAATCGCTGCTGGGTGGTCAGCTGATATGACAGCTGACACCCGACACTCACTGCCAGGAGCGGTGCCCGCACTGCTCCCAGCAGTTTAACCCCTTTCTGCCAGCTGACGGAATAGTACGTCAGCTGGCAGATCCCCTGCTTTAAGGTGGGCTCCGGCGGTGAGCCCACCTTAAAGCTGTGACATGTCAGCTGTTTTGTACAGCTGACATGTGCGCGCAATGAGTGCGAGCGGAATCGCGATCCGCCCACGCCCATTAACTAGTTAAATGCCGCCGTCAAGCATGATCGGGGGTCAGCGGTGCATTGCCATAACAACCAGAGGTCTCCTTGAGACCTCTATGGTTGTTGATGGCCGATTGCTTTTAGCGCCACCCTGTGGTCGGCGCTCAAAGTACACCTGGATTTCTGCTACATAGAGGTGATCTGTACTTCACCTCTATGTAGCAGAGCCGATCGAGTTGTACATGCTTCTAGCCTCCTATGGAGGCTATTGAAGCATGCCAAAATTAAAAAGAAAGTGTTTAAAAATATAAAAAAAATAAAAAATCTATAAAAGTTCAAATCACCCCCCTTTCGCCCCAATCAAAATAAAACAATTTAAAAAAAATTAAACATACACATATTTGGTATCGCCGCGTTCAGAATTGCCCGATCTATCAATAAAAACAAAGGATTAACCTGACTGCTAAATGGCGTAGCGAGAAAAAAAATCAAAACGCCAAAATTACGTTTTTTTGGTCACCGCGACATTGCATTAAAATGCAATAACGGGCGATCAAAAGAACGTATCTACACCAAAATGGTATCATTAAAAACGCCAGCTCGGCACGCAAATAATAAGCCCTCAATCGACCCCAAATCATGAAAATTGAAGACGCTACGGGTATCGGAAAATCGCGCAATTTTTTTTTTAGCAAATTTTGGAATTTTTTTTTACCACTTAGATAAAAAATACCCTAGACATGTTAGGTGTCTATGAACTCGTAATGACCTGGAGAATCATAATGGCAGGTTAGTTTTAGCATTTGGTGAACCTAGCAAAAAAGCCAAACAAAAAACAAGTGTGAGATTGCACTTTTTTTGCAATTTCATCACACTTGGAATTTTTTTCCCGTTTTCTGTTACACGGCATGGTAAAACCAATGGTATCGTTCAAAAGTACATCTCGTCCCTCAAAAAATAAGCCCTCACATGGCCATATTGACGGAAAAATAAAAAAGTTATGGCTCTGGGAAGGAGGGGAGCGAAAAACGAAAACGAAAAAACAGAAAAAGCTCCGGGGGTGAAGGGGTTAATCAGTTAAATGCTTCGATCGATATTTAAAAGGCAGACAAAAGGAGGGGGCTCCCTCTGCCCTCCAATCGGCACCACGTGACATCATCGCGAGGGGCGGATCGTCGCCATGGTGACCCGATGTCTCAATGTCATGATGACGACATCTGGGTCACCAGGCTCTAGCAAGTTAGTTAGATCATGCGCAGTGCATGGTCTAACCAACTTGTATCAGTGCAGCACTGACAGTTAGAAAGCATAGCATATAAATAGAAATTCAGCAAATTATGTGCTCCCAAATCCAAATGCCCCCCTCCCAGGGGCAGACACAGACTGCAGGGGGCCCCTGTGCAAGAAATCTTACCGCCCCCCCCCCCTCCATAGAGCAATAAAGTTATGTAAACATATAGGTTGTAATATTTATCAGTTTAGAACACAACTATCAACTCTAAATAATAAATTTAAGTTCCATACTTAACAACTGAATATAACACAGAGCAGTCATGCAATTGATGTCATATCTGCACATAAGACACTTTCAGATCATCCTGTCAGCCAATCACAGATGTGCTTGTAAGGCAGTGTGTGATTGGCTGAGAAGTAACCATCCACAAATGTCACTGTGCACTCCATATAACATTAAACATGTACCAGGCACTCTGTAGATCTCTATCCCCGTCCACCCCCTATATAGTGGATCGATCATTTTAATACATTTACTCCAGGAGAGCCGGCCCTTCCCCTACCTAGACCAGTGATTAATTAATTCCTCCTCTCACCCCCCCATTTTCACGTGTAATGTAAAGACCCAGTCCCGCGGATCACTGAGGCTCTGGGAAGAGTGCATGAACTACTGCCCGTGCACAGCAACAGTGAGTCACAAGCAGAGCAAGCTTCAGTGACTCACTGTGACTGAGAGGCCTCCTCCTCCCTTCCCTCTTCTTGGTCCAGCATCTGCTACCCATCACCTCACCGCAGACGGCAGCAGTGACAGCCGGCTGGACAGCAGCATAATATAATATATGCTAGCAGGTGAGGAGGGGGGCCCGTTTAAGGCTGTGTGCACACGTTCCAGATTTTTCACGTGTTTTTTCGCTATAAAAACGCGATAAAACCGAGAAAACAAATGCATACATTAAGCATCCTATTAATACAATGCAATCCGCATTTTGTATGCACATGCTGCGTTGTTTTCCTGAGCAGAAATGCATTCCAGAAAAAAATGCAGCATGTTCATTAATTTGCGGAATCGCAGGGATTCCGCACACATAGGAATGCATTGATCCACTTACTTCTCTCATGGGGCTATGCCCACCATGCGGGAAGTAAGCGGATCATGTGTGGATGGTACCCGGGTGTGGAGGAGAGGATTGTTCAAAAAAAAGAATTAAAGGGAACCTGTCACCATGTTTTTGGAAGATGGGATAAAAATAGCGTTAAATAGGGGCAGAGGTGGGCGTTACATTAGTGTGTTTGTTATGCGTTTATTACCCACCTAAGTTGCCGAAATACCTTTGCAAAGTCTCCGTTTTCGCCTGTCAATCAGGCTAGTCTGGTCAGATGGGCGTTGTCTTCCCCCAGATTTTGCGTAGTTTTCCGTTGGTGGCGTAGTGGTGTGCGCATGCCCAAGGTCCCGAATCCTCTGCCAGGGGATTTCAAAGAGCGCGGTGTCCGTTATTGCATTGGTGATCGGTGGGCGCGGCCATCTTCCTTTGGCCGCGCGTGCGCAGAAGCGGCGCTCTGCTGGCCGCGGCATCAGGAAAATGGCCGCGGGATGCCGCGCGTGCGCAGATGGATATCGCGGCGGCCATTTTCCTGAAGCCGCGGCCAGCAGAGCGCCGCGGCAAGCAGAGCGCCGCTTCTGCGCACGCGCGGCCAAAGGAAGATGGCCGCGCCCACCGATCACCAATGCAATAACGGACACCGCGCTCTTTGAAATCCCCTGGCAGAGGATTCGGGACCTCGGGCATGCGCACACCACTACGCCACCAACGGAAAACGAAACAAGATCTGGGGGAAGACAACGCCCATCTGACCAGACTAGCCTGATTGACAGGCGAAAACGGAGACTTTGCAAAGGTATTTCGGCAACTTAGGTGGGTAATAAACGCATAACAAACACTCTAATGTAACGCCCACCTCTGCCCCTATTTAACGCTATTTTTATCCCATCTTCCAAAAACGTGTGACAGGTTCCCTTTAAAATAAAAAATAGTGATATACTCACCTTCTGATGGCCCCTGGAGTCTTCCCGCCTCTCAGCGGTGCACACGGCGGCTTCTGTTCCCAGGGATGCTGTGTGTGAAGGACCTGCGATGACGTCGCAGTCACTGACCGTGACTTCATCGCAGGTCCTTCGCACACAGCATCCATGGGAACGGAAGCCGCCGCGTGCACGGCTGAGGAGATCAGGACGCTGGAGGGTGAGAATAACCATTTTTTAAATTATTTTTAACGTTAGATCTTTTTACTATTGATGCTCAAACACTATGTTTGACAAGTGTGACCAACCTGTCAGTTTTTTAGCTAATTACGCTTGCAAAACACTAGTGTTTAGCAGGAATACGCATGCTAATTCCACATGCGATATACCCGCCGCAGGAGTTGCGGAATTGCCGCGGAAATTTCCGCAGCAATTCTGCAACGTGTGCACTTAGTTTAACTGTCATATCACATGCGTGTAGCAGAGCGGGCCCCCTGCTTCTCCTGTTAGCAGTAATACTACCGCCGGCTGTCATTCACATTCATTGCTTTGTATGCCCGTCAGGGGCCCCCTCCCACTCTGGGCCTCTGTGCGGTTGCACAGGTTGAACACGTGGTGTGTCCGCCCATGCCCCCTCCTTTCTGAGCTCCAGAGTGTCTAATCCATATTTAGCATCCAAATGTTTGGCATTTCTGTAGCGATGATAATTTACGGGTGTGTGTCTCCAGAAGCATGAGTTGGGCACTACAACGTACAGGTGACTACAAAGGCAGTTTGCAATTTTCACTCAGCAACTTCCACTGTTGCTTGTTTATAGCGAACACCCATGGAGTCAAAATGGTCACTACACCTATAGATAAATATACAAAGGGGTATAATTTCCAAAATGGGGTCACTTGAGGGGGATTCTGCTCCTGTAGCACTTAGGGGCTCTGTATACGGAGTCCTCAAACTATTCTAGAAAAATCTCTCCATATGGCTAAGCAGTAATGTACAGCCACATATGGGGTATTTCCACGTTCAGCAGAAATTGTGGGACACATTTTAGTGCCATTTTTGCCAATTTCCCTGTGTGAAAATGTAAAATCTGGGGCTAAAACAAAATTTAAGTGGTAGAAATGTAATATTTTTTCTTCACTGCTCAATAATATACAATTCTGTGACACATACGTGATGTCAATATGATCACAGCACCCCAATATGAATTCATTGAAAGTTTGTAAAATAGGGTCACTTATGAGGGGTTCTACTGTTGTGGCACCTTAGGGGCTCTCTCTGTGGGTCATGGCATCTGCAAACCATAACAGTAAAAATCTTCATTGGAATATGGCACTAATTCCCTTCTGAGTTTTGCTTTCTGTCTGAAAAGTATTTCCCGATTACATGTACATTGGTGCACTCAGGAGAAAGTTTTACAATAAACCGAGGTCCATTTTTTCCTGCTAGCTCTTACAAAACTTAAAAACTTGGGGATAAAACAACATTGGTAAAACTGTAATTATTCTTTCTCCACCGCCCAATGGTATAAAATTCTGTGAGGTACATGTGGTGTCAATGTCAACTGCACCTCTAAATGAATTAATTGGGGTTTGTAGTAAAATGAGGTCACATATGGGGGACTTTTGCTGTTCTAGCACCTCAGGAGCTCGGTCAATGTGACATGGCATCCTCAAACCATTCCAGCGAAAATCTGAACTCCGATATGGCGCTTCTTCCCTTCTATGCTTTGCTCTGTGCCTCAAAAGTAGTTTTCAACCACATGGGGTATTGGAGTACTCAGGATAAATTGCACAAAATATTTTGGGATCCATTGTCTGCTGCTATCCTTGTGAAAATAGAAAAATCTGGGGCTGAAACAACATTTTTGTTGGAAAGATGTGATTTTTTATTTTCACAGCTCAACATTATAAACTTTTGTGAAGCACCTGGGGGTTCAAGATGCTCACCACATATCTAGATACATTCCTTAAGGGGTCTATTTTCCAAAATGGGGACACTCATGGGAAGTTTCCACTGTTTAGGCACTTAAGGGTCTCTCAAAAGGCGACATGGCATCCGCTAATGATTCCAGCAAATTTTGCTTCTCTTTCGAGCCCTGTTGTGCGCCCAAACAGTATTTTTTCCCCGCATATGGGGCATCAGCGTACTAAGGAGAAATTGCACAACAAATTGTACAGTGCATTTTCTCCTGTTACCCTTGTAAAAATAAATAAATTGAGGCAGAAAAAAAATTTGTAGGAAAAATTATTTTTTTTTATTTTCACGGCTCTACATTATAAATGTTTGTGAAGCTCCCATGGGTTCAAGCTACTCACCACACATCTAGATACATTCCTTGAGTGGTCTTGTTTCCAAAATGGCATAATTTGTGGGGGGTTTTACTGTTTAGGCACATCAAGGGCTCTCCAAATGTGGCATGGTGTCCGCTAATGATTCCAGCCAATTTTGCATTCAAAAAGTCTAACGGTGCTCCTTCCCTTTCGAGCCCTGCTGTGTACCCAAACAGTAGTTTTCCTCAAATATAGGGGCACAGGCATACTCAGGAGGAATTGCACAACAATTTTTGGTGTCCATTTTCTCCTGTTACCCATGTAAAAATAAAAAAAAGTTGGGGCTAACAGAATATTTTTGTGGAAAAACTTTGATGTTTTGTTTTTACGGCTCAACATTATAAATTTATCTGAAGCACCTAGCATTTCAAGCTGATCACCACACATTCAGATAAGGGGGGTCTAGTTTCCAAAATGGGGTCACTTGAGGGGGGTTTCCACTATTTAGGCATATTAGGGGCTTTCCAAATGTGTCATGGTGTCTGCTCTCGATTTTTCCATTCAAAAAGTCAAATGACGATCCTTCCTTTCTGAGAACTGCCGTGCGCCCAAACAGTAGTAACCCCCACATATGGAGTATTGGCGGGCTCAGGAGAAATTGCACAGTCCATTTTCTCCTGTTACCCTTGTGTAAATAAAAAAATTGGGGTCTAAAGTAAAATTTTTATGAAAAAAATGAAATGTTGCACGACGCTCGTGCTGACATCAGATAGGTGAAGTGAGTTCATTGACTGTGAACTCCCAGGACCTGTCTGATGGCACCGCGAGCATGAGAACTTTCTGATGCTCGTGGTGCCATCAGATAGGTAATAGGAGTTCACAGGGAGACAATGAGCACACAACCATGCAGACAGCCATCTAGATGTAGCAAAGCTAGACCCGTCATGGGACAAATGGAAAATCATCCTCTCTGCGGAAAGGTAAGGAATATTGTTATTTATTTATTTAAACTCTTTTGCTGGAGACAATAGCATCTGAAGAAGAATTATTAAAAGTGTGTGTCATTCTTTCAGTTAAAGGACTTTTTCTTTGTGTGTTTTTATACAATATGACTATAGGGTTAGTAATGGGAGCGTCTTATAGACGCCTTTCCATTACTAACCTCGGGTTTGATGTCATCTGACAATACAAAAGTGACATCAACCCCCCCAACTATCACCCCACCTTCCACTGCTAAAGGGCAAGTTGGAAGACCGAGGCGAAATGGCACATTTTATAGATGCGCCTTTTCTGGGGCAGCTGAGAGCTGATGTTTTTAGCCTGGGGGGACCAGTATTCATTGCTCCTTCCTAGGCTATTAATATCAGCCTGCAGCTGTTTGCATAGCCGTTGCTGGTTATTAATCATAGGGGGACCCTAGGTATCCATTATAATAGCTAGTAAAGGCAAAATATACATCTGTGAGCTGATATTAGTAGCCTGGGAAGCTAAATGGGTATTACTCATTTCTCAGGCTATAAACCTCTGCCCCAGCCGTCAGATTCCCTCTGCTGGTTAAGAAATTTAACATATATACAGTACAGACCAAAAGTTTGGATTCACCTTCTCATTTAAAGATTTTTCTGTATTTTCATGACTATGAAAATTGTACATTCACACCGAAGGCATCAAAACTATGAATTAACACATGTGGTATTATATTCTTAACAAAAAAGTGTGAAACAACTGAAAATATGTCTTATATTCAAGGTTCTTCAAAGTAGCCACCTTTTGCTTTGATGACTGCTTTGCACACTCTTGGCATTCTCTTGATGAGCTTCAAGAGGTAGTCACCGGGAATGGTCTTCCAACAATCTTGAAGGTGTTCCCTGAGATGCTTAGCACTTGTTGGCCCTTTTGCCTTCACTCTGCGGTCCAGCTCACCCCAAACCATCTCGATTGGGTTCAGGTCTGGTGACTGTGGAGGCCAGGTCATCTGGCGTAGCACCCCATCACTCTCCTTCTTGGTCAAATAGCCCTTACACAGCCTGGAAGTGTGCTTGGGGTCATTTTCCTGTTGAAAAATAAATGATGGTCCAAATAAACGCAAACCGGATGGAATAGCATGCCGCTGCAAGATGCTGTGGTAGCCATGCTGGTTCAGTATGCCTTCAATTTTGAATAACTAAAGAAAGAACCTGGCACTCAACTTAATGCTTGTGAGATTTTAATCGTAGTAGCCAAAACGTTTCGGTCCTATATCTGGACCTTCATCAGTTACTACAAAACGTGAACATAAAGAAAATACTATTTACAAATATATACAAAAAGAAACAAAAGAAAACATAATTTGCAAAGAAAATATGTACATAATTCAGAGAACCACAAAATTACACAATGCAAGATGTCACATCCATGACAAGAGGTATTTAGGTCATCTAGATAAAAAACTGAGATAGACAAGCAAGTGTCAGGCTGAGTGAGACCGCCGGATATCTAGCATGGGGGTGTAAGATAAAGGAGAATGAGGGTGGAACATACCGTACTATGATGAAAAAAGTAAATGACTGTAGTGTCATATAAGGCACAGCATGGTCTGCGTCTGTAGTAATATAGAGGAGATTACAATGGCATAGGTACGTGTGAACGTATTGTGGAGAGGGGAGGGGGAGAAGTAGCATACCTGGTATTTGTGCAGATAGGTTTAGGCCAGTGATGGCGAACCTATGACAATTAAAATGCGCGCTTGTCCTGCCTCCCGTGACGTCACGGCTTGTGATTGGTCGCGTCGCCCATGTGACCGCGACGCGACCAATCACAAGCCAGAACGTAATTTTAAAATCCTGAAGGACCTAAAATTACGTCATGGCTTGCTGTGATTGGTCGCGTCGCGGCCACATGGGCGGCACGCGACCAATCACAAGCCGGGACTTCACGTAAGGAAGGAAAAGCGCGAATTTTAAGCAAACAACGCTGCCGGTTCCCTCGGTGAGGTACAGGCTGCGTCGGAGAGGTGAGTATAGCAATATTTTTTATTTTAATTTTTTATTTTACACATTAATGTTGTTTCGATACCGATACCCGATACCACAAAAGTATCGGATCTCGGTATCGGAATTCCGATACAGCAAATATCGGCCGATACCCGATACTTGCGGTATCGGAATGCTCAACAATGGCATCCGATCCGATTTTTTATCGGATCGGATGCCATGCAGGAGGTCTGTGGGTCCAAACAACAGAGCTCCGGTGCAGAGCGTCTAGGCCTGGGACTTCCGGTAGGCCAGGCGCAGCTCCCGGAAGTTCCAGGCCTCTGCGTCGGAACTGTGTTGTTTGGGCGACATTGCGCTGCTCCCTGCTGCGCCGACCAGAAGTCCCAGGCTGCACTTATGAGGCCTGAGGAGATAGCTGTCTGGAGGCCCTGTGATTGCTGTCTGGAGGCCCTGTGATTGCTGTCTGGAGGCCCTGTGATTGCTGTCTGGAGGCCCTGTGATTGATTGCTGTCTGGAGGCCCTGTGATTGCTGTCTGGAGGCCCTGTGATTGCTGTCTGGAGGCCCTGTGATTGATTGCTGTCTAGAGGCCCTGTGATTGCTGTCTGGAGGCCCTGTGATTGCTGTCTGGAGGCCCTGTGATTGCTGTCTGGAGGCCCTGTGATTGATTGCTGTCTGGAGGCCCTGTGATTGATTGCTGTCTGGAGGCCCTGTGATTGCTGTCTGGAGGCCCTGTGATTGCTGTCTGGAGGCCCTGTGATTGCTGTCTGGAGGCCCTGTGATTGCTGTCTGGAGTCCCTGTGATTGCTGTCTGGAGGCCCTGTGATCGCTGTCTGGAGGCCCTGTGATTGATTGCTGTCTAGAGGCCCTGTGATTGCTGTCTGGAGGCCCTGTGATTGCTGTCTGGAGGCCCTGTGATTGCTGTCTGGAGGCCCTGTGATTGATTGCTGTCTGGAGGCCCTGTGATTGCTGTCTGGAGGCCCTGTGATTGCTGTCTGGAGGCCCTGTGATTGCTGTCTGGAGGCCCTGTGATTGATTGCTGTCTGGAGGCCCTGTGATTGCTGTCTGGAGGCCCTGTGATTGCTGTCTGCAGGCCCTGTGATTGCTGTCTGCAGGCCCTGTGATTGCTGTCTGGAGGCCCTGTGATTGCTGTCTGCAGGCCCTGTGATTGCTGTCTGGAGGCCCTGTGATTGCTGTCTGGAGGCCCTGTGATTGCTGTCTGGAGGCCCTGTGATTGCTGTCTGGAGGCCCTGTGATTGCTGTCTGGAGGCCCTGTGATCACTGTCTGGAGGCCCTGTGATTGCTGTCTGGAGGCCCTGTGATTGCTGTCTGGAGGCCCTGTGATTGATTGCTGTCTGGAGGCCCTGTGATTGCTGTCTGGAGGCCCTGTGATTGCTGTCTGGAGGCCCTGTGATTGCTGTCTGCAGGCCCTGTGACTACTACAGCAACCATCATCCAGTGAACTGTGGGGTGTCATTGGCCATTACTGAGATAAGTGAGAGGGAGGCATCAGTGATGGCGAACCTGTGGCAGTCCAGCTGTTGCAAAACTACAATTCCCATCATGGCTGGCCATTCAAAGCAAAGGCTTTGGCTGTGAAGACATGATGGGAATTGTAGTTTTGCAACAGCTGGAGTGCCACAGGTTCGCCATCACTGGAAGAATTCCCCCTCCCCCTCACTTATCTTAGTTCACGGCACCCCACACAAGTTAAATAATAGCAAGACCAACAAAAGAAACCTACTGACAGATGAACAAAGAAGTCACTAAGCAGGTAAGTTAATTCTAATTATACATATTTGTTATTTAAACTATACATGTCGCAAAATTATGGTTTTTTATCAAGGTGACACACCACCCAAGTTATGCTCGGTTTTTTGGCGAATTTTGACACACCAAGCTCAAAAGGTTGCCCATCACTGGTTTAGGCACACAGAATGGACTGTGGATGAAGGAAGATAAACATAACTATAGTATACCATTAGGTATACATGCGCAGAGGATGCCGCCACACTGTGACACGCAGACTGCAGCACAGCTGACACGCACAGCCTTCTTACTTCCGGCCACTTCATCTCTGGCTTCTCTGTGCGCCCCTCGGTTGCCAAGCGACGGAGTCCCGGCACCGCCCCCTGTCCATTTAAGGCGCGCACTTTCACTACACACCAGACAAGCGGGGATTCCGTGTCTGGACACAAGCACAGCACCTATCAGTGGGAATAAGGCAATACTATAGTCCCTGGCATGTCTCCACTTATAGTATGCCACTGGCAGCATCCTCTGCGCATGTATACCTAATGGTATACTATAGTTATGTTTATCTTCCTTCATCCACAGTCCATTCTGTGTGCCTAAACCTATCTGCACAAATACCAGGTATGCTACTTCTCCCCCTCCCCTCTCCACAATACGTTCACACGTACCTATGCCATTGTAATCTCCTCTATATTACTACAGACGCAGACCATGCTGTGCCTTATATGACACTACAGTCATTTACTTTTTTCATCATAGTACGGTATGTTCCACCCTCATTCTCCTTTATCTTACACCCCCATGCTAGATATCCGGCGGTCTCACTCAGCCTGACACTTGCTTGTCTATCTCAGTTTTTTATCTAGATGACCTAAATACCTCTTGTCATGGATGTGACATCTTGCATTGTGTAATTTTGTGGTTCTCTGAATTATGTACATATTTTCTTTGCACATTATGTTTTCTTTTGTTTCTTTTTGTATATATTTGTAAATAGTATTTTCTTTATGTTCACGTTTTGTAGTAACTGATGAAGGTCCAGATATAGGACCGAAACGTTTTGGCTACTACGATTAAAATCTCACAAGCATTAAGTTGAGTGCCAGGTTCTTTCTTTAGTATCACATGGTGTGGGAACCTACCTGGGCACCACCAGTAGTAGTGCACACGGCTTTATCTTTTCAATTTTGAATAAATCCCCAACAGTGTCACCAGCAAAGCACCCCCACACCATCACACCTTCTCCTCCATGCTTCATGGTGGGAACCAGACATGTAGAGTCCATCTGTTCACCTTTTCTGCGTTGCACAAAGACACGGTGGTTGGAACCAAAGATCTCAAATTTGGACTCATCAGACCAAAGCACAGATTTCCACTGGTCTAATGTCCATTCCTTGTGTTCTTTAGCCCAAACAAGTCTCTTCTGCTTGTTGCCTGTCCTTAGCAGTGGTTTCCTGGCAGCTATTTTGCCCCGAAGGCCTGCTGCACAAAGTCTCCTCTTAACAGATGTTGTAGAGATGTGCCTGCTGCTAGAACTCTGTGTGGCATTGATCTGATCTCTAATCTGAGCTGCTGTTAACCTGCGATTGCTAAGGCTGGTGACTCGGATAAACTTATCCTCAGAAGCAGAGGTGACTTTTGGTCTTCCTTTCCTGGGGCGGTCCTCATGTGAGCCAGTTTCTTTGTAGTGCTTGATGGTTTTTGCCACTGCACTTGGGGACACTTTCAAAGTTTTCCCAATTTTTCGGACTGACTGACCCTCATTTCTTAAAGTAATGATGGCCACTCATTTTTCTTTACTTAGCTGCTTTTTCTTGCCATAATACAAATTCTAACAGTCTATTCAGTAGGACTATCAGCTGTGTATCCACCAGACTTCTGCACAACACAACTGATGGTCCCAACCCCATTTATAAGGCAAGAAATCCCACTTGTTAAACCTGACAGGGCACCCCTGTGAAGTGAAAACCATTCCCAGTGACTACCTCTTGAAGCTCATCAAGAGAATGCCAAGAGTGTGCAAAGCAGTCATCAAAGCAAAAGGTGGCTACTTTGAAGAACCTAGAATATAAGACATATTATCAGTTGTTTCACACTTTTTTGTTAAGTATATAATTCCACATGTGTTAATTCATAGTTTTGATGCCTTCAGTGTGAATGTACAATTTTCATAGTCATGAAAATATAGAAAAATCTTTAAATGAGAAGGTGTGTCCAAACTTTTGGTCTGTACTGTATATGTGTATGTAACAAACATCTTTAGGTCTATCTATTATTTGTGTGTATGTCTATTCTTTCTATTCTATTCTAACCTGTCATGCTGTGATTTTACTGCTCGCAGCAGATGAATTGCCAGAATTTCCAAGGAGATCGGTGTGTAAAAATTGGATAGCACTCGCATGGTCCGAGTGCTGTGCGATTTTTTTCTTGCACCCATTGACTTCTTTTGCAGGATGCGATCAGATTTCCGATTACAATTGCAGCATGCTGTGATTTTTTTCCAGTACGATCATGATCCGATCCGAGCTGGAAAAAAAACACAGATGAACCCACAATGATAGAATAACTTTGGTCCGAATGCAATCCGATTATTAGTCAGATTGCATTCGATCAATTTCATCGCAAAATGAGCCCTGACTGAGATACTACCCAGATTGTTTCACAGGGTATATTATGTTCACAATAGACTATACTTACTATCCTAATGTCTAAAATCGGTGCTTTAGATGACTGGATGAGCCGGGGAACATGAAACATGACTTTATGGAGCGAAATATCCTCTCTTATATCCTCTGCAGTGAGACAGACAATTTGCCCTCACCTCTTTGCAATGCTTTTAAGCCACAAATCACAAAATAACTTTCCGCCTTATTAGCCACATCACAATGGCTACGAGAATTCACATCACATCCAAATGGAAACCGTGTCCCTATTCTTTCTAGCTGTGCATAAGCATTTAATTTAAATGCAGCCAAGTTTCATTTTTACGTTTGCATTTTCCTGCCCATCTTCCAAGAGCAATAACTTTTTATTTAGTGTCAACACAGCTGTGTGAAGGCTTGTTTTCCTGGGGGATGAGTTGTAGTTTTGAAAGACACCATTCATTTTATCATAAAATGGTAAAAAAAAAAAAACTAAAAAGAGAAAAAGACAGGGAATGAATTCCAATTGCAACCTACTTATGAAAAAAAGGCAATTTTGCCATTGTGTTTTGGGCTTTGTTTTTATGGTATCCTTTATATGGTAAATCTGAACTAGTAGCATGATTATACAGGTCAGCACAATAAAACCAAATTTTCATAATGTTTTTTTTTTATTAACCCCTTCCCGACATTGGATGTATGCATACATCATGTTCGGCTGGTACTTACCGAACTATGACATATACAGTACATACAGGGGCTGTGCATGGGCGATTACACCAGGTGTCAGATGATTCTGACAGCTGACACCTGGCACTCCGTTCAGGAGTGGTGCCTGCTCCCAGCACTTTAACTCCCTAAATACTGCAATCAAAATCATCAGCAGTATTTAGCAGGCAAGCAGATTGAGAGAGTCCCCTCTGCTCTCTGATCAGCGCCCCAGCAATGTCATTGTGAGAGGCTGATCATTGCCATGGTGACCCGATGTCGTCATTTGGACATCTGGAGCACCAGAGCTAGCAAGCTTGCTGCAACATATTCAGAGCATTGTGTAGCAAGTTTGTCTGTCAGTGCAGCGCTGACCGTTTGTAATGCATAGGAAAGCTTCCGCTATGCTTTACAAGTGATTAGACTGCAGAAAGTGAAAGTCCAAGGGTATGTGCACACGTTGCGGATTCTGCTGCGAATTTTTCCGCAGCGGATTTGGAAAATCCGCAGTGCAAAACCACTGCGGTTTTCACTGCGTTTTTTATCGCGGTTTCTTCTGCGGATTCCTCTGCGGGTTTTCAACTGCACTTTCCTATTGGTGCATGTTGAAAACCGCTGCGGAATCCGCAGAAAGAATTGACATGCTGCGGAAAATAATCCGCTGCGTTTCCGCGCGGATTTTTCCACAGCATGTGCACAGTGGGTTTTTTTTCCCTTAGGTTTACATGGTACTGTAAACTTTGGGAAAACTGCTGCAGATCCGCAGGTTCAAATCCGCAGCGTGTGCACATACCCCAATAGTGGGACAAAGTAAAAACGTTAAAATAAAACTGAAAATGCTTTTGCTCTGGCAAAAATTAAGAGACCACTGCAAAATGTTCAGTTTGTCTGATTTTTCTCTTTATAGGTATATTTTTGAGTAAAATGTAAATTGTTTATTTATTCTATAAGCTTCTGACAACATGCCTCCGAAGTTCCAAGCAATAAATTTTGTATTTTTTTTTCTGAAATGGAGAAATTGTCAAAATTAAAAAAAAAAAATAACCAGTCATTTCAGACCTCAAATAATGATAAGAAGACAAGTTAATAATCATTTAGAAACAACAATGCTAATGTTTTAACTCAGGAAGAATTCAGAAATCAATATTTTGTGGAATAACCATGATTTTTAATCACAGCTTTCATGCGTCTTGGCATGCTTTCCACCAGTCTTTCACACTGCTTCTGGAGCAAAACTTTAAGCAATTTTTCTTTGTTTGATGGCCTGTGACTATCCATCATCCACTTGATTACATTCCAAGGGTTTTAAATGCGGTTCAGGTCTGGAGATTGGGCTGCCCATGACAGGATTTTGATGTGGTGGTCTCTTAATTTTTGACAGAGCCGTATATATACTGTAATGTTTATATAGATAGATAGATAGATAGATAGATAGATAGATAGATAGATAGACATATATATTGTGTCCATAAATAAATATTTTTATTAAATAAAAAGTTCACATATTTAGTATCGCCTAGTCCAGAACGACCCATCCTATAAAACTGCCCCGCTAGTTGACCCCTTAAGTGAACACCGCAAAAAAAAGAAAAAAACAGGAAAAAAATCTATGCTTAGTCATCATACAACCAAACAAAAAGTGTAATGCAACATGATAACAAAGATGAATGTAAATAAAATTTAAAACGTCATCTTGTCCCGCATGAAACAAGCTGCCATATACACTCACCGGCCACTTTATTAGGTACACCTGTCCAACTTCTTGTTAACACTTAATTTCTAATCAGCCAATCACATGGCGGCAACTCAGTGCATTTAGGCTTGTAGACATGGTCAAGACAATCTCCTGCAGTTCAAACCGAGCATTAGTATGGGGAAGAAAGGTGATTTGAGTGCCTTTGAACGTGGCATGGTTGTTGGTGCCAGAAGGGCTGGTCTGAGTATTTCAGAAACTGCTGATCTACTGGGATTTTCACGCACAACCATCTCTAGGGTTTACAGAGAATGGTCCGAAAAAGAAAAAAAATCCAGTGAGCGGCAGTTCTGTGGGCGGAAATGCCTTGTTGATGCCAGAGGTCAGAGGAGAATGGGCAGACTGGTTCGAGCTGATAGAAAGGCAACAGTGACTCAAATCGCCACCCGTTACAACCAAGGTAGGCCTAAGAGCATCTCTGAACGCACAGTGCGTCGAACTTTGAGACAGATGGGCTACAGCAGCAGAAGACCACACCGGGTACCACTCCTTTCAGCTAAGAACAGGAAACTGAGGCTACAATTTGTACAAGCTCATCGAAATTGGACAGTAGAAGATTGGAAAAACGTTGCTTGGTCTGATGAGTCTCGATTTCTGCTGCGACATTCGGATGGTAGGGTCAGAATTTGGCGTAAACAACATGAAAGCATGGATCCATCCTGCCTTGTATGGAGCATCTTTGGGATGTGCAGCCGACAAATCTGCGGCAACTGTGTGATGCCATCATGTCAATATGGACCAAAATCTCTGAGGAATGCTTCCAGCACCTTGTTGAATCTATGCCACGAAGAATTGAGGCAGTTCTGAAGGCAAAAGGGGGTCCAACCCGTTACTAGCATGGTGTACCTAATAAAGTGGCCGGTGAGTGTAGCTCCATCAGCAGAAAAGTTAAAAAGTTATAGCTCACAGAATAAAGCGATGCAAAAATAAATATTTTTCCAATAAAATAGTTTTTACTGTGTAAAAGCACCATGTGAATACACAGGGGTCAGTGGATGCTCTCGTCCGCTGGCCCAGCTGTTTTTAGAAATACTGCATGGACCTGAGCTCTCTGAACACCTGCTCTCTCTCCCTGTGGGCAGAACACTACTCAGACAATACAGAGTGAGGGTAAAACAGCCTTGCAATAATTTATTGAACCACCAACACACAATGGCATACAGAACAGTGCCAGCAAATACCCAAGATGCTGCAAATTACAGAGACTCACCTGGATTAGAGCTGCTTCCAGTATCGCATAGCCCCAGCACTGGCTCCTCACTTTTGGCAGGCCCCCATAGCGAGGAGGTAACAGCAAGCTTAGGAAGCTAACCGAGAGCTGTGAGGTATGTGGCCAGGTTAACCGATTGTCCCAACCTGGATTCTTTAAGACGTCTCTGGGGTTTCAGTATTGGTCAATGAAGCAATCCTGTGTCCTTCCAGCTAGGTCCATAGTACCCTAAGCTGCGATCCTGAAGAGTCACCCTGACCAGAAGAAAAAGTCTCTTTATATAGTGGTGTGTAACCTATTTTTAAATTTAACAAGTGTCCTTCAGTCCAGCATCACAGATAAGGGGAACAATGATGATCAAGTAGCATTACTTTATTAATTAAACTATTTGCATAGTTTTTCCCTCTCAGCTTTTGAAGTTAGCAAACTGGCTCCATAACAGAATGCATAATTAGCATATCAGCAAACATCATTGTTCAGTGGCCATGCCTTAGGGTACCATCTCACAGTGGCACTTTGGTCGCTACGACGGCACGATCCGTGACGTTCCAGGGATATACATACGATCTCGCTGTGTCTGACACGCTACTGCGATCAGGGACCCCACTGAGAATCGTACGTTGTAGCAAATCGTTTGAAACTTTATTTCGTCGCTGGATCACCCGCTGTCATTGCTGGATCGGTGTGTGTGACACCGATCCAGCGATGTGTTCGCTTGTAACCAGGGTAAACATCGGGTTACTAAGCGCAGGGCCGTGCTTAGTAACCCGATGTTTACCCTGGTTACTATTGTAAATGTAAAAAAAAAAAACACACTACATACTCACCTTCTGATGTCTGTCACGTCCTCCGCCGGCGGCTTCCCGCACTGACTGTGAGCGCCGGCCGTAAAGTAAAAGCAGAGCACAGTGGTGACGTCACCGCTGTTCTGTGCTTTACGGCCGGCACTGACAGTCAGTGCGGGAAGCTGACGGCGAGGGACGTGACAGTCATCGGAATGTGAGTATGTAGTGTTTTTGGTTTTTTTACATTTACAATGGTAACCAGGGTAAACATCGGGTTACCTGCGCTTAGTAACCCGATGTTTACCCTGGTTACCCGGGGACTTCGGCATCGTTGGTCGCTGGAGAGCTGTCTGTGTGACAGCTCTCCAGCGACCACACAACGACTTACCAACGATCACAGCCAGGTCGTATCGCTGGTCGTGATCGTTGGTAAATCGTTTAGTGTAACAGTACCCTTACTGTTTTACAAAGATAACAGAAGATAAACTGTAGGAGATAATATAGAGGTAAATATTTGTCCTACAAGAAGAGTCAATACTTCAGACAACAGTTTATGATTCTGGGCCTACTCAGTTTACATCTGGCATAATTAATAAGAAATGTCGTGTCGTCACACACCAAAACATTAAAAAAAACTATATAAATGTGGTATCACTGTAATCGTACTGACCCGAAGAATAAATCTACCTTAACAATTTTACCACATGCGAAAAGACATAAAAAAAATTCCTGATTTGCTGTTTTTTGCTCATTCTGTCTCCCAAAAATCAAAATAGAAAACGATCCAAAAATGTAATGTGCCCGTAAATGGTACCAATAAAAGTGTCAACTTGTCCCTCAAAAAACAAGTCTTCACATGACTGTGTCGATCAAAATATTGAAAAATTAAAGATCTCAAAATATGGCGATGCAAAAACTAGTTTTTGCAATAAAAAGCGTGTTTTAGTGTGTGACAGCAGTCGAACATAAAAACCTGATATAAATCTGGTATCACTGTAATCGCGCAGACCTGAAGAATAAAGTAATCTAATCACTTATACCGCATGAGGTAGGCGTAAAAAAACCCCCCATTTTTCACCTGCTGTTGATTTGTTCATTCTGCTCCCCAAGATCACAGTAAGGCTCTACTCACATTTAGCGCTGAGCGCTTGAACTGGGGTTCCCATGTAAAACTCATCTGAATTACGTCACTCGGAGATTTACATGGAGACACCAAAGTAAACACCAAAGTAAGTGCTCAGCATAGAGCACCATATAAATGTGATCCCCAACGTTATGTAAAATGTTTTCAATAAAAGCTTCAACTCAGTCCACAAAAAAAATCCCCACTCAGATCCGTCATCTGTCAATGGAAATATGGGGGGCTTTCACGTTACTGGTATCACAAAGGTTCTAGAAAAGTGAAATGGCTCCTGGCCCCCCCAATAAATTCAGCAAATTCTGTGCTCCCAAATCCAAATGCCCCCCTCCCTTCTGAGCCCTACAGTGTGTCTAATCCACATTTAGTGTCCACATGTTTGGCATTTCTGTAGCGATGAGAGCGCACCTAATTTAAGGGTGCATGTCTCCAAAAGCATGAGCTGAGCATAACATACTACAACATACTGGTCATTACAGCGTACTGGTCACTACATCATGCTGGTCCCTACAACGGCAGTTTGCAATTTTCACTGAGCAACATCCACTGCTGCTTGTTTCTGGAAAGCACCCATGGAGTCAAAAAATTGTCACTACACGTGTAGATATATTCCTAAAGGGTGTGTATTCACATCAAGATGCCCAGAGTAATTAACCCGTCACCTACTATTAAACACAATGATTTTCACTATATGGTGACCAAACAATAATGAGAACAGATCCCCAAGATGGTTCTTTATAGATAAAAAGTTGTTTTTATTAATGAATATTTAAAACAGAAAATTGACATAAAAGGAAAGGTGCTCAATCCTATGACGAGGGACTATGCAGCCATAGTGTATTTCCAAAAGACATGGGCTATTAACACAATGAAAGGCAATTTATTCTGAAGCTGAATATCATTAATCATATGTAATAAACATGACTGCAAGATGCTGGCTAACTGGATATTCCCATATAGCTGGGTACTTCAACATTTGACCCTTATTGCTGACATGAATAAAGTGCTATAGTAATGCAGCTATGAGTATGTGTAAAACTACACTGTTACCTGGTGTATAGCCATGTGGAATCCTCTCGCCTCCCAATGAAGCAGTTGTGAAACACGCGTTGGGGCAGAGGGACACCGAGAGGATTCCACATGGCTATACACAACATATTGAGTATCGTTGTACTCAGGAGAAATTACACAAGAAATTGTATGGGCCAATATCTTCTGCTACCCTTATGAAAATGCAAAATATCGGGCTTCAAAAAATTTTTTGTAGGAAAAATTTGATTTTTTTTATTTTCATGGCTCAATGTTATAAACTTTTGAGAAGCACCTGGGGGTTCAAGGTGCTCACCACACATCTAGATAAGTTCCCAGGGGGTCAAGTTTCCAAAATAGGGTCAGTCATGGGGGGATTGCACTATTTAGGCACATCAGGAGCACTCAGAACACAACATGGCATCCGCAAATTATTCCAGCAAATTTTGCATTCACAAAGTCAAATGGTTCTCTTTCTCTTCCAAGCCCTGGCATGCGCCCAAACAGTCGTTTTCTCCCACATATGGGCTATCGGAATACTTAGGAAAAATTGCACAACAAATTGTACCGTGCAATTTCTCCTGTTACCCTTGTGCAAATACAAAATTTGTGGCCAAAAACATTTTTGTGGGAAAAATGTGATTTTTTTTTTTTATTTTCACAGCGCAATGTTATACACTTCTGTGAAGCAACTGGGAGTTCAAGGTGCTCACCATACAACTAGAGAAGTTCCTGAGGAGTTTAGTTTCCAAAATGGTGTCATTTGTGTTGGTTTTCCACTATATAGGCACATCAGGGGCTCTCTAAACACGACATGGTATTCGCTAATTGTTCCAGCAAATGTTGCATTCAAGATGGCAAACTGTGCTCGTTCCCTTTCGAGTCCTGCCATGCTCCCAAACAGTGATTTTCCTCCACATGTAGGGTATCGGCATGCTGAGGAGAAATTTATCAACACATTTTGGGGTCTTTTTTTCTGTTACCCTTGTGAAAAAAAAATATTGGGGTCTAAAGTAAAACTTTTGTGAAAAAAAGTTAAATGTTCATTTTTTCTTTCCACATTCTAAAAATTCCTGTGGAGTGCCTGAAGGGTTAATAAACGTCTTGATTGTAGTTTTGAGTATGTTGAGGAGTGAAATTTTTGAAATTGACACTTTTGGGTATTTTCTGTTATATAGACCCCTCAAAGTCACTTCAATTGTAATATGGTCCCTAAAAAATGGTTTTGTAAATGTTATTGAAAAAATGAGAAATCGCTGGTCAGCTTTTAACCCTTATAACTTCCTAACAAAAGAAAATTATGTTTCAAAAATCATGCTGATGTAAAGTAGACATGTGGGAAATGTTACATTAAAAGCATACTGAACAAAAAATGAATGACAGAAATCAAAAAACTGTGGAGGAGACATGGAAGTAGGCAAGGAGAGGGTAGAGGTCCAATAATACATGGGGAAGCACAGCCAAGAAGGTCACTAAGACTTATAGGCAAGGGACTAAGCTAGTTATGAGATGCACCATGTACAGCAACAGTATAGGCTGCTGTAAGAAATCACTTCTGCTTACTCATAGTAGGTCTGGACCAGTTCAGTTTATACAGCACATGGCACACAAAGTTAGAACAATGATGAACTCCTGCGGTGTCCCTCTGACAAGTTTCACTGTCTATACATGACCGCGTATGCCGAGTACGGTCTTTTTCTTCGTGCGTAAACCTAAACCACCAAACCCTGACCCACCGTCCCCACCCTCTCCTTAAATAAAAACATAACCAATTATATTCTTTTGGATATTTTGGCCACAGCGGCCAACTTTTATTAACAAAATAACAAACATTAATACAACAATATAAATTCGAAGAAGATCGACCACCATATTACCCTCAGCCGTAAATCCCAGCTCGAGGGCACCGTACATCCCGTTCCGGGAAGAGAAAAACCACCACCAGCTCCCAGGGTAAAACCCCGTCCAGAGCCCATACCAAAATGCCAGATCAAACCCCACCACATTTTAAATTGCCTGTAATTATGCTCCAATTCCTTCCCCCAACCAATCAGCGTCAACTCCAAGAACCCCCACCCCCCCACCACACTGCCACTGTGACAATAAACGAATAACATAGAGAAAATGAAACCAACATTCTTCCCTCAAACGCATAGAAAGCGTAAGCCCAACACCCCCTTTTTCTTTTTCTTTTTTTACAACTTACATAACCATAACAATAAATGAAATATACATGACAATACCTCCCCCCATGAAAAGCCCCCCAAGCACAAACAAAAAAGGGGAGGGTGGGTGGGTCTTCCTCGGCCTGGATTAAGGTAGGAAATGGCGGTTTTCCCGCACTTTCCCTACCAACTCCCCCTTCTCATGCTCCTCCCCCCTGCTAACCTCCTATCGCAACCATGGCATTATTTAAAAAAAGACCGCCCGGCTCAAAGCAGTCATGGGGGGCCTCCGCCCAGCTGCGCCTCACTCCTGCCCCCATCTGTTTTAAAGTACCACTCTCTGCCCCTAGTCTTATACTCATCAACTGACGTCTTCGTCTTTTATTGGCACTGCTCCTGGGGGTCTACAACAGTTTGTGATCTGCCGGATTGCTCCCGCCGTTGCTGGGTGATATGGAAGTCTCAATGTACGTCTGTGAGAGCCAGAAGGAGGCTCTCATAGACTTACATGGGCAGACTGTGACCATTACCTCTGACTTCTGTTCAGTTAGAAGTTGCGGTTGCAAGATCTCAGCGTGGAACAGGAGTGGGTAAATATTAGACTAGGATTAGGCACCTTAGATTAGTAGCACCACTACAGCACTGAAATAAAAAAAGCTGGAGCTGTACTTTAATATGGCCAGCAACATGACCCAGTGGTTGCGTTACAGCACTGGTGTACTGGTTCAAATCCTACCAAAGACAGCATCTTTAAGGAGTTTATTTGTTGTCTCGTATTTGCATGAGTTTTCTTGCATGCAGATAGGGAATTTGTGAACTCCAGTGGAAACAGTGATGACAATGTCTATAAAGCATTGCAGATTATGCTTATCATTATTTAAAGGCATTGTTCAGGACCTTTACATTGATGGCCTGTCCTTGGGATAGGTGATCAATATTTGATTGGTGGGGGTGCGATACCTGCCAACACACTAATCTGCTGTTCCGTGTCCCAACAGTGGCCATATGTGCACAGTTTCGGCGCTGCACATCACTGCTTTGTCAACGGTATAATGGCCATTGCCAGGTACTGCACCTCCGCTACTATACCATCGACGAAGGTGTGCAACTCTACAGCTGAGTAAATCCGGCCTCTGCAGGCACAAGTTAATCAGCAGGGTGCCGAGTGTTGCACCCCCACTGATCAGATATTTATGACCTATCCTAATGAAAGGCCATCAATGTTAGGACAACCTCTAAAATAAACAAAATAATAAATAATTCCTCTCACTACATACCATACCCCTTGATGCTGCTGCTAAGGCTGTATGACTTGCAACCTTGTTATATAGCTGGAGGACCATATTATCCTGCCCTTTCAACTACGGTAAATATTGCATTGAAGGAGAGAACACTGATCATTTATTCACGATGGTTAAAACAAGCACCTACAGGAAAATGATTTCTTGAGGCATACCTGTGATTGCTGTTGTTTCCTTTACAATATTAACATGTACAGTAATACTAAAATATCTTCTTGCTTCACTTTTATTCTATTTTATAACCAGAACTTGAAGTTGCAAGATTAAGCACAGATGTGAATTTGGAAGATCTCCACTTCCCACAGAATATTGGATATGGGAGCTCTATTCAACTTTCTTCGAATACACTGAGACAAAATGGACGCAATGGTAAATAAAAATTCAGCAACTTTTTTTTATTCTAGAGGATGTATATCTAAGGAACCATAGTTAAGAGAAACCACACCAACATAGTGTAAATAAAGTGCGCTGACAGCTTAATCTATGGAAAACTCACACATCAAACTGAATCTAAAGCCTCCAACCACATTATCAATTTCAGTCTAATATGTACAGTGCCTAAAAGTAGTATTCAACCCCCTGCAGATTTAGCAGGTTTAATAAGATGCAAATAAGTTAGAGCCTTCAAACTTCAAACAAGAGCAGGATTTATTAACAGATGCATAAATCTTACAAACCAAAAAGTTTTGTTGCTCAGTTAAATTTTTATAAATTTTAAACATAAAAGTGTGGGTCAATTATTATTCAACCCCTAGGTTTAATATTTTGTGGAATAACCTTTGTTTGCAATTACAGCTAATAATCGTCTTTTATAAGACCTGATCAGGCCGGCACAGGTCTCTGGAGTTATCTTGGCCCACTCCTCCATGCAGATCTTCTCCAAGTTATCTAGGTTCTTTGGGTGTCTCATGTGGACTTTAATCTTGAGCTCCTTCCACAAGTTTTCAATTGGGTTAAGGTCAGGAGACTGACTAGGCCACTGCAACACCTTGATTTTTTGCCTCTTGAACCAGGCTTTGGTTTTCTTGGCTGTGTGCTTTGGGTCGTTGTCTTGTTGGAAGATGAAATGACGACCCATCTTAAGATCCTTGATGGAGGAGCGGAGGTTCTTGGCCAAAATCTCCAGGTAGGCCGTGCTATCCATCTTCCCATGGATGCGGACCAGATGGCCAGGCCCCTTGGCTGAGAAACAGCCCCACAGCATGATGCTGCCACCACCATGCTTGACTGTAGGGATGGTATTCTTGGGGTCGTATGCAGTGCCATCCAGTCTCCAAACGTCACGTGTGTGGTTGGCACCAAAGATCTCGATCTTGGTCTCATCAGACCAGAGAACCTTGAACCAGTCAGTCTCAGAGTCCTCCAAGTGATCATGAGCAAACTGTAGACGAGCCTTGACATGACACTTTGAAAGTAAAGGTACCTTACGGGCTTGTCTGGAACGGAGACCATTGCGGTGGAGTACGTTACTTATGGTATTGACTGAAACCAATGTCCCCACTGCCATGAGATCTTCCCGGAGCTCCTTCCTTGTTGTCCTTGGGTTAGCCTTGACTCTTCGGACAAGCCTGGCCTCGGCACGGGAGGAAACTTTCAAAGGCTGTCCAGGCCGTGGAAGGCTAACAGTAGTTCCATAAGCCTTCCACTTCCGGATGATGCTCCCAACAGTGGAGACAGGTAGGCCCAACTCCTTGGAAAGGGTTTTGTACCCCTTGCCAGCCTTGTGACCCTCCACGATCTTGTCTCTGATGGCCTTGGAATGCTCCTTTGTCTTTCCCATGTTGACCATGTTTGAGTGCTGTTCACAAGTTTGGGGAGGGTCTTAAATAGTCAGAAAAGGCTGGAAAAAGAGATAATTAATCCAAACATGTGAAGCTCATTGTTCTTTGTGCCTGAACTACTTCTTAATACTTTAGGGGAACCAAACAGAATTCTGGTGGGTTGAGGGGTTGAATAATAAATGACCCTCTGAAAAGACTTTTCACAATTTAAAAAAAAAAATAAACAAAGAAATAACATTCTTTTTTGCTGCAGTGCATTTCACACTTCCAGGCTGATCTACAGTCCAAATGTCACAATGCCAAGTTAATTCCAAATGTGTAAACCTGCTAAACCTGCTAAATCTGCAGGGGGTTGAATACTACTTGTAGGCACTGTATGTGCGCCCAGAAAAATGATAATGAGGGGAGTTAGTGATCCGACGTGTCCATTTTTGGACTTCCATTCCTTATGTTCTCATTGAAGTAAGCCGCCATCATAGATGTACAGAAGTGGCTGACTTATAGAGAGCACTAGAGCGCCTGTCAGAGTGAGCGCTCCTGTCTATGCGAGAGTCAGCCAAGATAGCTCACCATCATCTAAAGTGTATGAAGGGCTTGAGGCTATGTACAACCAATTCTAATAATCATATTTACCGTACTTTCGGATTTAATCAGATTTTTGGTAAAAACAAAATCATATCTAATAAATTGCACACATAGAAGTGTCACATTATGCTGTGTGCAATCTTTGTTTCTTTTCCTTAATGTCAACATTGTGTGGCAAATTTACAAGTGTGTACCTTTGACCTAAGTTAGTGTTACTGACCTGTCCCCATTCCAGAGGCCGCTTCCTGCTAACTTTGTTTCCAGCCCGTGGCTGCCCTAGGTTCCTAAGCAACCAACCACTCCTCCATACTCCCGCCATTATCTTTCTTCTCATGCTTCCAGCCTCAACTGATTGCTTTTGCAGCAAATGCCCATTGTTAATGTCAGTCATTGCTGTCTGTTTTAAATGAGATCCAACCTTTATCCCTTATTTTTATGCAAATAAAAAATTGCTGACCCTGTCATTGACCTTAGGCTTATTATTGGATTCCTCTCCAGTTTTGATCCCTTTGATTTTTCGTATGGTACCCTATTCTTAGTTTTACCCCCTGGCCCTTCCTTTGACTACTTCCTTGTCTGTTTTTTGGCTTTCTGCATTCTATTCAGTCTCCTAGTGATGATTATTGGGTCTTTATTTACGGTTCAGCTGTTTCTTCAGCCCACATTGACTACAAAGAACATGCTTTGAGGCAATCTTGTTCTATCCCCACTGCTATAAAATCTGTTGCGGTACTGATTATCTCTACTGCAAGGTGAACCCTCTTCCTGAATGTTTCCAGAAGGAGCTGTGCTGCCTGGACTTTCTTATATACTAGAAGGGTTTCAGTCACAACTAGTGATCTGCGAATACACTCGTTACTCGAGATTTCCCAAGCATGCTCGGGTGTCCTCCGAGTATTTATTAGTGCTCGGAGATTTAGTTTTCCTCACCTCAGCTGAATGATTTACATCTGTTAGCCAGCTTGATTACATGTGGGGATTCCCCAGCAACCAGGCAACCCCCACATGTACTTATGCTGGCTAACAGCGTGCTCGGGAAATCTTGAGTAACGAGTATATTCACTCATCATCACTAGTCACAACCTATTTTTTTGGAGGAACTTGACTGTACCTCCTAATTTGTCTTCTTATTTGCAGAAAACATGGTGTGTTCATAGCCAATAGTAGAAAATGATCAAAGCAAATGTTGATACCCATCTTATTTGCTACAAAAATTAACATTTGTTTATTTCTCTGCCACACTGGACATTTTATGTAAAATGTGGGTGTACTTATGGGGTTGTATAAGACTACAAAAAGTGTGTACTTACTTTCCCATGAAACAGTGTCACTCTCTAAAGCTACAGTATGTCCGCCATTGTGACAACAACCCTTTAACTTGAGTAAGAAACACAGCAAATCAACAAACTTTTAAGTTAAAACTTTATGCAAAGTACTTGATTAAAACTGTTCTATTTATCCAGTGTTTTTTTGTACAGCTCTTCTACAGACCTGTACATCTCCTAGATTGCAAACTACAGACAAACCATAGGTAGACTGAGCAACTGACATACTTCCTTTTGTTTCCTAATTCTTGCTTATATCTAAGCAGTAGAAATAATATCAATAAAACCTATTTTTGTATTTTCTGGGAAGAAAAATAAATAAACCCTGCTTAGGCTCACCTAAATTCATGGGCAGTCCGCAAAAAAAAGGTGGTTTTTTTTCTGTCATCAGTAGTGTTCAGAAAAAAAATCAGCATCCATGATTTTTGTAAACTTTTATACTATGCATGTGCTTGAAGCTCATCAGTGCAGTCAGGGTCAGACTTTCCCACTGGAGAACCGGAGGGTTCTCCGGTGGGCCCAGGCACTGACACCTGCTTGCATACATGGCCAGCAGCTGCCTAGGGCCCCCACTGCTCCAGGGGCCCCCAGCCAATGGCCCCCAGCGGAGTAGCAGCGAGTGACAGGAGGCAGAAGCCGGCTGCTGTGGCTAAAGCCTGTCCCCACTACTAAAGAAAAATGAATATTCACCTTTCCCCACGCCTCCATGGGCGTGGAGAGGGGTGTATATTCATTTCACTTTAATAACACAGCCCGCTATCAGGGCCGGCAGACGAGGGCCTCCGCTCCCTCAGGGGCCCCCAGCCCATGCAGCCACTATGAAACCATCAGTTAGAGGGGTCCGGCCCCCAGTGCGTGCCGCATCATAGATGCTGATACAGTTGAAGGCAATAATGGAGGAGAGAGCGTCAGATGATGCTCCCTCTCCCATCATTCCCCTCTGCCTCTGACACAGCAGGTGCGCGATGACGTCACTTCATCGCGTACCCGCTGTGGGCCAGGCAGATGGCAGTGCAGCTGCTGATACCGGAATTGAGCCGGAATTAGCATGGGAACGGGGAGGAAAGGTGAGTATTGTGTTTGATTTTGTATATATATATATATATATATATATATATATATATATATATATATATCAGTGAGTCCTGGTTGCATTATACCCTATGACGGGGCTGCATTGTACCCTATGAGCGTGATGCATTATACCCTATGAGGGGGCTGCATTATACCCTATGAGGAAGGCTGCATTATACCCTATGAGGGGGCTGCATTGTACCCTATGAGGGAGCTACATTATGCTCCGTGGGGGGCTGCTTTATACTCTGAGGGGGCTACATATATTCTGTGATGATGGGGTTACATTATACTATATGAGGGGGCTGCATTATACCTTATGAGGGGGTTGTATTATACTCTGAGGGGGCTACATTATATTCTGTGGGGGGCTGCATTATACTATATGAGGGGGGTTACATTATACCCTTTGAGGGGGCTACATTATATTCTATGGGGGGACTACTTTATATTCTGTGAGGGGGTTACATTATATTCTATGAGGGAGGCTACCCCAACCCCTGCTACATAATTAAGATGTGTACTACCTTATATTATACCCTGATATTAGCGCGTTTTACCGCACGATTGGTGGTCTTGTATTTATTTCTATGTAGCTAGATAGTAGGCCCCAAGAATGATTTTCTCTGGTGGGCCCAAGGTGCTCCTGTTCGATGCTGAGTGCAGTACAAACAGCCAGATGGGGCCACACAGTCTGGGCAAGGCAAACCTAGCAGGAGCTCCAGCTTCAGCAAATCCCCTCGCTGTCTGCCTGCACAACTGACATTAGTGCCTGCTGATGGTGACTCGCTCACTTCTGCTTCTATCTCCTCCTTGGCAAATTGGCTACTGTATGTCCAATTTGTTACGCCTCTGCCTGTACACTCACATATGGACTATACTCCTTCAAAAGACTCTTTAGTGGAGTAGTCAAGATGTCTGTGTCTGTACCATTTCTCCTATCCTGTATGCTGGCTGTCACTCTCAAGTTCACCTCTTATTTTGTATACACAGTTGAAACCAGAAGTTTACATGCACTATATAAAAAGACACGTGCATGATTTTCTCAATATCTAACATGAAATCAAAAGAAACTTTCCCGTTTTATAATAATAATAATCTTTATTTTTATATAGCGCTAACATATTCCGCAGCGCTTTACAGGTTGCACACATTATCATCGCTGTCCCCGATGGGGCTCACAATCTAAATTCCCTATCAGTATGTCTTTGGAATGTGGGAGGAAACCGGAGGACCTGGAGGAAACCCACGCAAACACGGAGAGAACATACAAACTCTTTGCAGATGTTGTCCAAGGTGGGATTAGAACCCAGGACTCCAGCGCTGCAAGGCTGCTGTGCTAACCACTGCGCCACCGTGCGTCAAATAAGACTACCATAATTATTAATATTTGCCAAATGCTTGAATAATGAGATAATGAGAGAGAGAGAATGTTTTAAGGCATTTTATTACTTACTGCAAAGTCAAAAGTTTACATACATTTCATTACAATAACTGATGAAAAACATTGGTTAGACTTATAGTAATACTAATCAGAAAAAATAGGAATAGTAATAAACCAATGTATCTATGGACTAAATATGGACAATCGTCGCTAAGACATAGAAAGACAGAGGCTAAAAAGCCCCACGAAAAGAGCAGTCCAAAATATATAAAAAAGTATAAATTTTATTGAGAATCACATGGTATAAGGATTACAACAACAACAATGAAAATACATAAGGGTTAAAAAGAAACACTCTAGGGTCGGCAGAATGCTACATGGGCCCAATATGGTAAGCACATATTTGCTCTAGTATCTAAAGTGCAATATCACCCCATATATTTATATCCTTTTGTTATGGATAGCAGGGGGAAACATACGGGCATGCGATGTGTAACAAAAAAAGACAGCAAAGAGGTACATAAAATGTGGACATAATAGTCCTACCACCAGCTTATCAATAGCCACGCTGCAAACAACCAGTACAATAAGTAATAAAGAATATACCCATTACCTGCAATTGAGAGTGATAAAAGTGGCCCAGAGGATGTGCCAGACCGCCCCAACGCGCGTTTCGGTTGGCACCTTCGTCAGGGGGCATCAACATACATTTCATTAGTATTTGGTACCATTGCCGTTAAACTGAATGACTTGGGTCAAACGTTTGGGATATCCTTCCACAAGCTTCTCACAATAGTTGGTCGGAATTTGGGCCCATTCCTCCTGACAAAACTGGTGTAACCAGGGGCGTAGCTGGGGTTTTGGCTCAGGGGGGCGAAACTTCTCAATGGGCCCCTAACCAGGTAACCTTCATTACAATTCGGTGACGCACCCTAAGGGTATGTACACACGCTGCGTATTTTGCTGCGGATCCGCAGCGGTTTTAACGCTGCAGATCTGCAGCTGTTTTCCCATGAGTTCACAGTACCATGTAAATCTATAGAAAACAAAATCCGCAGTGCACATGCTGCGGAAAAAAAGTGCGGAAACGCTGCATTGTTTATTCCGTAGCATGTCAATTCTTTGTGTGGATTCCGCTGCGGTTTACACCTGTTCCACAATAGGAATCCGCAGGTGTAAAACCGCAGGTGGAATCCGCACAAAAACCGCGGTAAATCCGCAGTTCGGTTTACCTGCGGATTTACAAAAACAGGAGCGAAAAAAATCCACAGAGATCCCACCTGCGTGTGCACATAGCCTAATAGAGGAGAACCTCAGCAGATGACCGTGCTGCTGCTGAAAATAATCTCTATACAAACAGCAACACTGATAGTACCGCCATATGGTCAGTCGTAAATACCAGCCCTAGAGAACATATTATTATTCATTTTTCATGTCAAGAGAAAAGAAAAATATGCGGCACTCACCCAGCTTGCGTGATATCGTAGCCTTTAATGCACCAAGATTTCGGTTACAAACATTTCATTCAGCTCGGCAGGTTACGTGGGGGTGCGGGGAGTGTGGAGGGGACGACTGCCGTTTCGCGCGATCAGCGCTTCTACGGGTCCATCATACGGGGGACCCGTAGGAGCGCTGATCGCGCAAAATGGCCGTCGTCCCCTCCACACTCCCCGCACCCCCACGTAACCTGCCGAGCTGAATGAAATGTTTGTAACCGAAATCTTGGTGCATTAAAGGCTACGATATCACGCAAGCTGGGTGAGTGACAAATATTTTTCTTTTCTCTTGACATGAAGATTGAATAAACTACTTGCATATATGCAGAGCACCTTACTACCAGTGGGGCGTGTCACCGCATGTCGATAGTTGGATCCGACAGAAAAGGTATCCTCTCCTCGGGACTGTGCTCCTTGTGCCATTCATTTTTTGTCGCCCGTATTATTCATTTTTCCGTATGTGTCCCTATTACTGCCCCTGATACCCCAATACTGAGCCGCTGCTGCCGTATGTGTCCCTATTACTGCCCGATACCCCAATACTGAGCCTCTGCTGCTGTACGTGCCCCTATTACTGCCCCTGATACCCCAATACTAAGCCTCTGCTGCCGTATGTGACCCTATTACTGCACCTGATACCCCAATACTGAGCCGCTGCTGTCATATGTGTCCCTATTACTGTACCTGATACCCCAATACTAAGCCTCTGCTGTTGTATGTGTTCCCATTACTGCACCTACCTTGTGGTTCTCTGTGCCCTCTAAATTCTAAAGCACCCCTCTATAATATAGTAATGCCGGGTGCAAGTGCCCTAGAAAACAGTGCCCACATTTTTCCCCCTAGAAAGTAATATTGCCCTGTGTGCCCCTTTGATAGTCACAGTAACCTGAGTTCCCCTGTAAGAATAAGTGCTCACTTTACATTTAATAAATTCCAGAGTATCCCTCCTTTACAGCTCCTCTATACACAGTATGATGCCCCCTCACTGTATATACTCACCCCTTAATATCCCCCAAACTGGCTCCAACACTGTATGATGGCCCCATCACTGTAATCCCCACACTGAATGATGGCCCCCTAGATAGCCTCGATATAGCATAATACACCAGATAGTCCTCAAAATGGTATAATACATTCCCCATAGGCCTCCATATAGTATAATGCAGCTCCCCATAGGCAGCCTCTATATGGAAGGCTGTAAATCTGTCCAAAATCCCCTCTGCAAGGCATAAAAATTGCCTCTCAATATACTCACCAATGGTGCTCACCAAGGCATAACTGGTCTTGACTTAAGATCGCCATCCTCCATTATTGCTTCATCTGGATGACACTTCCTACGTCATGCACAGTGTCACCCATCGCGCTCCTGTGCAGGCGCACTTCTCTCTGGGCTGCTGAAAGCCAAGAACTGTAGTGCATATGCGCTGAGAAAGGCCAAAGGGCGCTGATTACCTGGAAATAAAGCTGGCGCATGCGCACTACAATACTTTGCTCTGAGTTTAGCAGGGCAAAGAGAAGTGCACCTGCACAGGAGTGCGATAGAGGACACTGAATGCATGATGTAGGATGCATCTTCCACACGAAGCAGGACAGCGATCACAAGAAAAGGGTAGGCGTCTGATCAAGACTAGAGACGCCCAGACTGCGCCATCCGTGAGTAATATAAAAGCTCTTTGTTGTGCCTTGCATAGAGGATTTGGGAGCTATAGAGAGCATTCTAGAACACTATGTGAGGGCGTACAGATGCCGGACCTTTTATGGTGACAGGCTCCCTTTAAAGAGAACCTGCCACCCCCAAAATGGAAGATGAGCTAAACCCACCGGCATCAGGGGCTCATGCACAGCATTCTGTAATGCTGTAGATAAGCCCCCGATGTATTCGAAAGATGAGAAAAAGAGGCTAGATTATACTCACCTGGGCGGGCGATAAAATAGGTGTCGCGGTCCGATCCGGCACCTCCCATCTTCTTACGATGATGTCCTCTTCTTGTATTCACGCTGCGGTTCCGGCGTACTTTGTCAGCCCTGTTGAGGGCAGAGCAAAATACTGCAGTGCGCAGGTGCTGGGCCTCTCTGACCTTTCCCAGTGCCTGTGCACTGCAGTACTTTGCTCTGCCCTCAACAGGGCTGACAAAGTACGCCGGAACCGCAGCGTGAATACAAGAAGAGGACATCATCGTAAGAAGATGGGAGGTGCCGGATCGGACCACGACACCTATCGGATCGCCCGCCCAGGTGAGTATAATCTAGCCTCTTTTTCTCATCTTTCAGGATACATCGGGGACTTATCTACAGCATTACAGAATGCTGTAGATAAGCCCCTGATGCCGGTGGGCTTAGCTCAACTTCCATTTTGGGGGTGACAGGTTCCCTTTAATGTAAGTTAGTGGATGTATATATAACATAACCCGCCAGATGGGGCTTGCATGATAGGCAAAACCTATAAAACTGAAAAGCAAGATGGTTACTAAACTTATATGCCTATACACAGATCAGATATATCTATTTATGCTTTGGTCTCAGCGTCGGACTGGCCCACCGGAGAACCGGAGGATTCTCTGGTGGACCCAGGCCCTGACACCTGCTGGCATACAGTGCCAGCAGTGCCTAGGGCCCCCGCTGCTCCAGGGGCCCCCAGCAAGTGGGGTGTCGCTAATAGCGCACACCACGCTGCTGCTATGGGGCCCCCAGTACCAGCGGAGCAGCATCGGGTGACAGGAAGCCAAAGCCTGTCCCCGCTGCTAAAGTGAAATGAATATTCACGCTTCCCCACGCCCCCATGGGCGTGGGGAGGAGTGAATTCATTTCACTATAATAGCGGGCAGCGTTTGCTGCAAATTGCGGCTAAACACTGCCCGCTATCAGAGCCCGCAGACCCCCTGCCCCCCCTGCTCCCTCAGGGGCCCCCAGCTCACACGGCCGCTATGGGGCCGTAAGCCAGGGGTCCCGGCGCCAACGCCGCCCCCCCAGCGCTCGTTAATGAGGAGAGAGCGTCAGATGACGCTCCCTCTCCCATGATTCCCCTCGCCGCTGACACACAGCAGGGGCGCGATGACGTCACTTCATCGCGCACCTGCTGTGTGAGGCAGACAGCAGCGCAGCTCCTGACATCGGAGTAGAGCCGCTGCTGGAGTCAGCGTGGGAGCGAGGAGGAGAGGTGAGTATTGTGCTTTTTCTTTTTTTAATTATTGAGTCCTGGTTGTATGGGTCGGGGGGTGAGCTACATGATGCCCTACGGGGCAGGGGGGTGAGCTGTATGATGCCCTATGGGGCAGGGGGGGTGAGCTGCATGATGCCCTACGGGGCAGGGGGGTGAGCTGCATGATGCCCTACGGGGCAGAGGAGGGGTGAGCTGCATGATGCCCTACGGGGCAGGGGGGTGAGCTGCATGATGCTCTACGGGGCAGGGGGGTGAGCTGCATGATGCCCTACGGGGCAGGGGGGTGAGCTGCATGATGCCTTACGGGGCAGGGGGGTGAGCTGTATGATGCCCTATGGGGCAGGGGAGGGGTGAGCTGCATGATGCCCTACAGGGCAGGGGGGGTGAGCTGCATGATGCCCCACAGGGCAGGGGGAGAGAGCTGTATGATGCCCTATGGGGCAAGGGGGTGTGTGTGTGTGAGCTGCATGATGCCCTATGGGGCAAGGGGGGGGGGTGTGAGCTGCATGATGCCCTATGGGGCAAGGGGGGGGGGTGTGAGCTGCATGATGCCCTATGGGGCAGGGGGGGGTGTGAGCTGCACGATGCCCTATGGGGGGAGTGAGCTGCATGATGCCCTATGGGGGGAGTGAGCTGCATGATGCCCTATGGGGGGAGTGAGCTGCATGATGCCCTATGGGGGGAGTGAGCTGCACAATGCCCTATGAGAGGGGGCAGTGTGATACCCTATGAGGGGGCTACATTATATTCCATGAAGGGGCTGCATTATACCTTATGAGGGGGGTTGCACTCTACTCTAAGGGGGCTGCATTATACTCTGAGGCTGGTTGCATTATATTCTGTGAGGGGGATACATGGTACCCTATGAGGGGGCTACTTTATTTTCTATGAGGGGGCTACCCCAACCCCTTGTACATAATTAAGACGTGTACTACCTTATACCCTGATATTAGGGCGTTTTTTTTCGCCCAATTGGTGGTCTTGTATTTATTTCTATGAAGCTACACAGTGGGCCCCAAGAATGATTTTCTCTGGTGGGCCCAAGGTGCTCCAGTCCGACGCTGTTTGGTCTGCTTACATATAATAAATGTCATTTGCCAAGATACTTGTCAGTCCACATGTCAGTCTTTCAGTGTTATCATGTCAGGCAAGAAAGGTTCCAAAAACTAGAATGTGTATATTCCCACCTACAGATGTAATATACCTTTGTGCTATTGTAAACACATGAAATAAATTACATGTGCCAAGACACATATTGATCAGTTTTCAGTGTCTGTCCAGCTTGCAGGTTAAACAAAACATACAAGTTTAAGAACCTTTATTGCTTTATATACTGTGCCTGTATGTATGTATTCAAAACAACAGTTCAGCCACAGCACATAGTAAATGCCAAGTGCCAGAATACTCCTCAGTCCACATGCTGTGTGGAGTGTGTCCTCTGGTCCTGAGTGCTGCTCCTCGGCTCTCGGGCTCCTTCTGGTCAGATGCAGACATGTGTAGATAGTGAGTTCCCCTGGGTCACGGCTGCTGCTGGAGCTGATCACTTCTCTGCAGCACAGCACAGGAGCTTTGAAGGAGAGCGCGCTCCGCCGGGATTGGGTGAGTGACCTCCCTTCCCCCTCTCTCTCCTCCACACAGACTGCAGAAGAGCGATCACATGACTCACTCCCTGCACTCTGATTGGAGGCCTTCTCTTCCTTCTCTCTGACTCCCTGTGATCATGTTTGTACCGTGCATGTTACTTTAGCTACATACACAGTACAAACGCAGGGGAAATAAAAGGTAATCATTGACCGAAGGCAGGGGCCCCTAACACTGGCCCTGACAGTAGCGTAGCTCCGGGTGGGCCCCCTCAGAGCACAGGGCCCGGGGCGACCGCCCCCTCTGCCCCCCTGGTAGCTACGCTACTGGGTGTAACTGATCCAGGTTTGTAGGTCTCCTTGCTTGCACCTGCCTTTTCAGATTTGCCCATAAATTTTCAATAGGATTGAGGTCAGGGCTTTGTGATTGCCACTCCAGAACACTGATTTTGTTATCCTTAAAGTGAACCTGTCAGCAGTTTTGGCCAATATAAGATACGGCCACTGCCTTTCAGGGTTTATCTACAGCATTCTATAATGCTGTAAATAAGCCCCCGGTCCGACCTGAAAGATAAGAAAAATAAGGTTTATTATACTAACCTGGGGGCTGTCCGGTCCGATGGGTGTTGCAGGTCCGGGTCCGGCGCCTTTCATCTTCTTGCGATGCCACCCTCCTGTTGCTTCATCGCTCCCCCAGCATTGCGCTCCTGCGCAGGCATACTTATCTGCCCTGTTGAGGGCAGACCAAAGTACTGCAGTGCGCAGGTGCTGGAAAGGGTCAGAGAGGCCCAGCGCCTGCGCACTGCGGTACTTTACTGCAGTACTTTACTGCACTTGTAATAGTATGCAGGTACTGAGTGTGTCACCACGGAACAGACAGACCAACAGTTGAGGGGTTTATTAACAGGAATCAGGTTCTCCTTGCAGGGAGGAAGTAGTGGAATATAACTAACAATATAACAGTGCAAAAATATGGGAGTCAAACAGTGTAACAGAAGAAAACGGAATTTCTTGGGAAAAACACTTATCAGTCTGATGAGGACTTGCTTGAAGGGTCGTCTTCTCCAACGTAGGCGCTGAGATACAGCGGCACTTGTCTTCCCTCTGTTGTCCGTGGGCTGAGTAGTCTGTAGGAAACCGCTGCCTGGGGTTTCGGGAGTTAATGTGATATACACCGGCTCTGAGTCTTTAACTTTTACAGCACAGCCTATCCCAGGAAAACGATGGTCAGTCTATTATTAAGTCTCTCAACAGGAATCAAGGGCTCTGCACTGGTACCGTGGGTATCAGGGGTCACAGTCTCTGCACGGGCCACTGTCTCCACACGGGTGTCACGACGCCCCTCTCCAGTCACAGCAGAGTCTGCTTTCATGTACTCGCAAGATGCAGTCTTTTTGTGCAATCTCCCTGTATTTGTCCTCTGACCGGGAGCTCTCTCTCTTTCCCGGGGCGCAGCAGTGTCTCCAGACTTGTCTATCATTGAACACATTTGTGACGTCAGTGGTCAGCACTTACAAAATGAACTACCAGCAGTGGATCTTGATGATTTGCATACCCAACTGCATTCGACATAGCAGAATATGCCTCAGATAACCATTATTAACCTCAATGATAGCAGCCAAGGCATGAAAGTGTGTATTTCTGCATGTGACACTCATACTTCACACTGAATGAATCAAGATGTTTTGAAAATGTTGTATACATTTTTTTTATCATTAACATGTCTATTGATGGTCCCAGATGTGTTTAACGAGAGACAAGTCCAGACTTGCTGTTAGTGTTGAGCGATACCTTCCGATATTTGAAAGTATCGGTATCGGATTGGATCGGCCGATATCCAAAAAATATCGGATATCGCCGATACCGATACCCGATACCAATACAAATCAATGGGACACAAATATCGGAAGTGATCCTGGATGGTTCCCAGGGTCTGAATGAGAGGAAACTCTCCTTCAGGCCCTGGGATCCATATTCATGTAAAAAATAAAGAATAAAAATAAAAAATATGGATATACTCACCCTCAGACAAGCCCTGGCTGTCACCGCTGCAAGCGTCTTGCCTCTGTTCCTAAGAATGCAGAGTGAAGGACCTACGATGACGTCGCGGCTTGTGATTACGACCAATCACAAGCCGCGACGTCATCGCAGGTCCTACACTCACTGCATTCTTAGGAACGGAGGCTGCCGGTTGCACCGCTGAGGTCCAGGGTCTGTCGGAGGGGTGAGTATATCCATATTTTTTATTTTTATTTTTAATTTTTTACATGAATATGGATCCCAGGGCCTGAAGGAGAGTCTCCTCTCCTCCAGACCCTGGGAACCATACGCACCGCACACGCCTGGGAACTTATAGGAACTTCCGATTCCGATTTCCGATATCACAAAAATATCGGAACTCGGTATCGGAATTCCGATACAGCGAATATCGGCCGATACCCGATATTTGCAGTATCGGAATGCTCAACACTACTTGCTGTACATCATAATAGCATGTTTCGGTCATGAAAGCTCCTTACAGCAGTACAAGCAACAAGCAACCATGCATTGTCCTGTTTAAAAATGGATACTGAGACATGAAAATGGCTGTACCACTGTTTCCACGACCATATCAATGTATTGCCGAGTTGTTACTGAACCTGTGGTTAGAGATGAGCGAACCTTTCAAGATTCAGTTCAGTTCAATTTGCCGTACGTTTAGACGTTCACTGAACATGTTGGCCGAATGGTTTTACGGACATATCCGAATGCCATTAGATTCAATGGGAGGCCAAACCAAACGTATACACCACACCTTAAGGGGTGACAAATAGCTTTCCAAATGTTACTTTGGACAGGCCGTGAGGCAGAAGAGTCAGACATTCCGGGGTTAATACCAAGTAGTAGTTAACTACGGGAAAATACGAAGGCATAAGTTAGATCACAGTCCAGCGTCAATGACAAGAGATAGCAGATCAACAGCCGAAGGACAAGGCAAAGGGATAGTCAGAACATGGTCAAAAGGGTCAGGCAGTAGAAGATCAGAATTCAGAGCAACAGAATCACGCTAACACTCACCAAAAAGCACAAACTATGTCTGGCAGGGATCAGAGGCAGACAGCTCAGTTAAGTAGTTGGGCAATCACCAGAACACCTTACACCTGGAGAAAAGTCCCACACATTCCAGTCACAGATTGGACAGTCAAGCTGTCAATCAAGACACAAAAAAACTCAGCAAAACAGTTTCCATAGAACAGCATAGCAATCACTCACTGAGTGAAAGAACTGACACCAAACAGCTAAAATTAAGGGCAGACACTATGAAAAGAGGCATCAATTGATCCACAGTAGAAATTTGTTGGAAATGGTACAGCAGCAGTCAGCCATGGGCCATGCATGAGGTATCACAATCGGGCATTTACAGGTTGGAATTGAAGTTTCAATGAGGGCCTGGTAGTTAAGGGAGCGGTGTATGCCTTCTTATCTGGGTGCCTTAATACCTCATGCAACACCTCCAATTTGTTTTTATTCCAGCCATAATCAGATGCCACAAACATCAGTTCCATAAAGTAATATTGGTAGAAAAATGTATGGAAAGTAACACAGGTAGTTAACTGGAAGTAAGTGCAGGCCTGCTTGTCTGGAAGTCCTAATTATACAGGCAACGCACCAGGTGGAGACTCAACTTGGAATCTCCGCATTTCAAAATAATAATTGTCAGACACCACTAAAGTGGCATCAATTTCCACAGAGTAGAAATATTGTAATAAGCCTCTGACACTCCTTCCACCACTAGCAACCCACCAGATGGAGACTCAACTTGGAGTCTCCTCATTTAAAAAAATATTTGTCACTCACCACTAAAGTGGCATCAATTTCCACAGAGTAGAAACAGTATAATAGGTCTCTGACACACATTTTACTTCAGGCAGCCCACCAGATGAAGACCCAACTTGAAGTCTTCGCATTTTGAAAAATAATTGTCACACACCACTAAAGTGGCATCAATATTCACAGAGTAGAAATATTATAATAGGCCCCTGACACACCTTCCACCACAGGAAACCCACCATAAGGAAATCCAACTTGGAGTCTCCACATTTCAAAAAAATGTTTGTAACATCAGGAGCAATAGCAACAGCAGGCCCAGAAGACACCACAAAGATGGCAGAGACTGCAATAATGCAAGACCAATGCTTGTCACTAAAAACGACACCCTCGTCTAGTCTGCCCATTCTGCGACTGGGGTGCAAAAGTAATTGGAGATTCATAACTCATTTTGATGAAAGTTAGGCAGTCTGCAGTTTTCAGGGGATAGCGTGATGCGCTTATCCATCAGGACACCAGCAGCAGCGCTGAAGACATGTTCTGAGAGAATACTGGCTGCCGGGCATGACAATACCTACAAGGTGTGACAGGTGAACTCAGACCACTCTTCCATTTTTGAAGATCAAAATGCAAACTGGTGCAAACCCCCCATGATGGCATTGATATTGAGCTGTGGACGAAAAGAGGGGTTGATCCAACTTCCAGAATTTTTTGCAAAATATGTACTAGGTAGGATAAGATGCAAAAATATGTGCAAAGATCAGTAATAGGACAGCATAGCAACATGCTGCTATGGAACATTGCAAATCAAACGGTTAACCGGTAGGCTAAAAGACCTCTGCAGCGATGCAAGTCGATGACCTGTGGGGTGCTATTGATGGAAGTGAGCACACAACGACTGTGCTTTCTGCAGCAGCACATCCAGGCCAAGATAGTGGCAGAAAAATTGCTGTACCACTAGGTTGAGGACATGAACCATGTAAGGCACGTGTGTGAGGTTGCCCCAGCATAGGGCCACAAACCTGTTGGCGGTTTGCTCCGTTGCACATGACCATCTCTGACTCCAGGTTCAGCGGAGACCGCTATAGATTTGACATTGATAGCTGTCCACAACTCTTGAGAGGTGAGCAATGACTGCGCAGTACAGAGGTAGGGGGGATTCTGTTTGCACTGTTGGGACACGTGTCGAATAAAGAGAGAGGTTGAGGGCACAGATGGAGGCCCTAGAGGAATTGGAGGAGCCAGAAACAGTGGAGGAAATGTTAGATACAGAGGTTTGTCCCGCAAGCCTTGGGGATTCAAAGACTTGTGGAGTAGCCCCTTGACCGCCTGCCCTCCACAGCCACCAGAGTCACCCAGTGGGCAGTCAGCAAGATGTAACACCCCTGTCAATGTTTGCTTGTCCAGGTGTCAGTGGTGAAAGGCACCCTGGCAGACATACATTTTTTTAGGGAATGAGTGATGTTGTTGGCAACATGCTGGTGTAGTGCAGGTACAGCTTTCTTAGAGAAGTAATGGTGGAAAGGGCAGCATTTTCGTGGCCAACAGATTGGAGATGGTGGAAATCAAGCTCTTAGCTTTGGCAAGTGTAGGAGGAAACATTCTTTTACGCGACCACAACTGCGGGACTGAGGGCTGGCTGGTGTGCTGAGAGAGGGTGGAGTATGGAGAACATGACAATCTGCTGGACTGTGAATGAGGTGCAGGCGGAGATGTTATGGTGGATTAAGAAAAATGTGTTGTGCTAGTTAACAAAAAAGCCGCAGTCATGTCCACTTCTGTAACAGCTGACGGGCTTTCACTCTCACCCGACTGTAGGGGATAAACAAGTGGAGTTTTTGCAGCCAGAGACCTGTGTGAGAAGACTTGGCATGGAAACAGAGGAGGAAGAAGCATCTGAGCCCAGCTAGTCCACATTTTAGCGCAGTGAGATTCCCACACTAAGGCATATTGATCGCACATGTGCCGATTCATGTATGTAGTTGTCAAATAATTGCAATTTGTGCCTTGTCATGATTAAGGGAGCCTAGTCTCCAGAAATGCTTTGAGATTCTTACCCATATGGTTCGTGCTGAAGTCTGTATCCTCCATGTTTAAAGTTTGTGAATAAAGAAAACTCTTTTTTATGGACTCGGTGAAGCTGGACATTCTTTTCTTTTTTGGACTTTATACGCCTGGACGCAGTGGGTCCGTGCTCCCGAGGTTTGGTTTATGCACCACGGGTGAGCTGGTTTATATTCCTTTCTAAATTTGTGCCTCTACTGAGTTTTTTTGCAAATTTGATAGATAATGCGTGTTGCATCATCCTTTGATGTCTCAAAAAAGACCCAGGCTAGGCAAACCTTGCCACACCTGCAAACTGTATGCTCACGACTGGTGCTGGCCACAGACAGAGCTGGGGCTGAGATGCATTGCTTGTCGTAGTTGCATTACTTCGTGTCTGTGTGGGAAGCCACAACATAATCTTCTCATCTTCCTCCTCCTCCACCTCCTTTCCCTGAGCTACTCAGCTGAATACATATGGGTTCGCACCAAGTGGGATATACAACCTCATCTTCATCCTTTCTGTTCTCACACTCCTCACCCTGAGAGTCACCCTCCTCCTCTTTCTGCCCTGACACCAAAGTACAGTCCATGTGTGCCTCTAGTATCTGAGTCTCATCAGGATCACCTCTACCCTTGGTGGTCAACATCTGGTGATGAGGGTCTGGAATCTGCTCAGACCTTACTTTGTCCAACCCTGGATACAACATAAAACAATTTTGGACATCGGTGCAGATGCTTTACTCCCCTAAATTGTGTGATTCTTCGGAGCAGACCTCTGATACCCATGGAATAGAATGTGTGAAAGCTATGAAGAATGGCCCATTTGTGGTTCCCCACAGTCAGTTGGCCGTTTGGAAATTTTTGATGTGGGGAAAAACAAAGGTTATTGGGGTGCCACCTCTGAGGATTGTAATGAGTGTGATGTTAAGGTGGAGGAAGAGTGGGAAAGGCCACTTGATGCTGCACTTGCCATCCACTGGAGAAAATGCCCTGAGCTTCATCTACAAGGCATACCACTGTGCGGCTGCCAACGAAAGGGAGTCGAGTAGCCCGTCCAGTAACAGAAGTTGTCAGTGGTCTTTGGATAGGATGTGACGGTGTTTGTTCAGTTGAGCTTTCATTAACATTAACACGTAACCCAGGTACACGTAAAACACCATGCCTATTCCCCCTTCCACCACGACCTCGCTTTTTTCCACTCATGTTGTAAGTAGCCTTCCCCTCTTGCAACCTGCTGTTTCACAACCATAAGCCAACAGCTGTCCATCACCTGTCAATAAGTGAACAATTACTTTTTATTTTCTTAGATAGTGTGCACGAACAACACTGTTATAATTAACGATTTTTAAGTGGAAATCTAACTTTCTGATTTCACACTGAAACACAGTTTTATCACAAGCGATTTGGATTAGCTAATTGGGCCTCCTTGCTACACCCCAATATTAGGCCTAACAATTTTTAAGTGGAAATCTGGCCTGATTTCACACTGAAACACTGTTTTATCACAAACAATTTGGATTAGCTAATTGGGACTCGTGGCTGCACCCAAATATTAGGCCTAATAATTTTTAAGTGGAAATCTGGCCTTCTGATTAGCCAATGAAACACAATTTTCTCACAAAAGATTTAGAGCAGCAAATAGGGCCTCCTGAGACTGCCACACAGTTTTTGCACAATCTGGTTCGATGCTGGATGATCGATATCACACAGGACAGGATCCTATCTAGCTAACTGACAAGTCCACTTGCAGCATCTTCTTGGCATTGTGAACCTGGTGCCAGCAAAACAAGATGTCCACTTTTTATATGGCCAGGAACATGTGACTTTGGCAGCCAGTCACAGTAGAGCTTGTCTCATGACGTTGTGGTTGGTTTCTGTGCCGTGACTGGCTGTAACAACTTTGCTGGCATCACGGCATGGCCTCGCATCTCTCACGCTATCTTACCCACTGCTCCAGGTCATGATGTGGTTTCTGTTTCATGCCAGCTCCATGTTCTGTGTCTCTGCTCTCTGCATGTTTCATGGCTGTGTGTAAAGGGAGCGGCGCCTGAACTCTCTGGTTCTTATAGGAATCAGGTGCATCTGTCTAATCTGTTCCTGACCAATTGCCAGGAGGCCTCCAGTATTTAGTGCAGCTCCCACCAGTGGTCTGGGGCTCTGGGCCTGTGCAATGTGTTAGCTCAGTTAGTGTTTAGCTTCTGAGTTTGCCAGGCCTTGCTCTGTGTTACTCCCTCTCTGGAGGCTTTTCTCTGTGCTATTGCCTTGGTCTTGTTGTCCGCCCTCCAGGAGGCAGAATATCCTGGTCCCTGTGTCTTTGTCCTTGTTTCTTGTCTTGTTCCATGTCCTTGTCTGAACTTAGTCTTATCTCGGTCTCCTTGTCTGTGGCTTCCTTCCCTGCTGTGTCTTTCCTCGTGTTCTCAGTCTGCTTACACTCTGCACTCTTGCGGCTCTGCCTGCTCTGTACCCTTGTGGCTTTACCTCTGCTCCGTACTCCTGCGGTTCTGCTTCTTTCTACTCTGCTTATCTTCTGCTGCTGCAGTTATCCCTTGCTGCAGCTCCTCTTCACATTCCTTGTGGCTCCGCTCTGCTTTGCTGCAGTAACCTCTCGCTGCAGCTCCTCCATATTCCTTGCGGTTCTGCTCTGCTTAGCTTTTGTTGCTACACTATCTCTTGCTGCTCTACCATTCCTATCCGCAGCCTTGCAGTTCTCTTCCTGTGTGAACAGGTCCCAACCTCTTCCTTCACACTACATATCCGTACCTGCACCTCCAGTGTGAACAGGTCCCTACCTGTTCCTTCATAAACCACATCAACCAGTCCTGTGTTCTCTGCCGTGCCTTCCAATCCAGTGTTCCTGCCGTTCCTGCTGTGCCTTCCAGTCCTGTGTTTCCTGCCGTCCTAGCCAGCCCTGTGTACTCTGCTGTGTCTCTGCCAGCCCTGTGTTCTCTGCCGTGTCTCTGCCAGCCCTGTGTTCTCTGCCGTGTCTCTGCCAGCCCTGTGTCTCAGCCGTGCCAGCCTACTCGTCTGAGTTTCAGTCGTGCTCTTCTGCCAGTCGTGCCTGATGCCCGCACCAATCCTGGTGTTCCTGTCTCCCAAGTGGGATCAGCAGCCACAGCCAGACACCACCCTGGAGTAGCACCTGGCAGCTGCCTGTCGTTTTGACGCTGCGGATAAAAAAAAAAAATGCTACAGGCTGCGTCCTACACTGGCCGCCGCAGCGTCAAAACGACGCATGCGGCAGCCTCCGCATACAGCCGCACGACCTGCGTACCTAATGTTAAATATAGGTACACAGGCCGCATGCCGGCCGCATGCAGAAGTAGGCGGAGCTAGCGGCGGAGGGCGGGGCTTCACGGAGGAAGTCCGCAGCCCTCCGCAGCTGCTCCAAACGCAAGTGTGAAACCGGCCTTACACACAAACATACACATACTTACACACATACATACACACACTTGCAGACATACACACACATACAAATACTTACACACATATACACACACACTCACACACATATACATACACATGTAGAGAAAGAACATAAGAAATATAGAAGTTATCGGGAAACCAATAACGTATTATCCACAACATAAAAAGATACCATATTTTCTTACATCTAAAAAATTCAAACAAGATTCTGAACATGTGACAATCACTTTATTAAACTAGGCTGGCTAGGAAAATCATCTGAGTTATTAAGTACCAATTTAATGTCTGCAGTTTAACTATTGTATTTTATTTTTTAATTTCTAGGTGAGATAAGAGTTGCATTTGTTTTGTACAATAACCTGGGGCGCTACCTGTCCACAGAGAATGCCAGCATAAAATTGGGAATTGAAGCTTTGACCACAAATCATACAGTTGTCGTGAATTCTCCTATCATTACTGCTGCAGTATATAAAGAATCAACCAGCAAGTTATATTTAACTGAACCAGTAATATTTACTGTTAAACACATTAAGGTGAGTGGTTTTATTTTTCCTGAGAAAATAATGTGCATGTCAAATGAAAATGATTGCATTTAAGTAATTAGTAAAAATAATGTCTTACCAAAGCAATAACATGACTGGCATGATTTAACTATGGCTATATGAACCAAGTCTTGATAGAAAATGAAGTTTGGGATATGGGAGACCACAAACTACAGACCCCAAATATCTTCATAATCCTAAATTAACTAGGATTGAAGAACATTATAAATATTCAGACTCCATTTCAACCCACTAAATTAATTACATTAATCCAGAACCTTAACCCCTTCCCGACATGTGACGGTATAGTACGTCACATGTCGGGACCCCCGCTTTGATGTGCGCTCCGGCGGTGAGCGCACATCAAAGTCGCGACATGTCAGCTGTTTCTTACAGCTGACATGTGCGCGCAATAGCGGCGGGTGAAATCGCGATCACCCGCCGCTATTAACTAGTTAAATGCCGCTGTCAAACACAGACAGCGGCATTTAACTACCGCATCCGGCCGTGCGGCCGGATATGAGCGCATCGCCGACCCCCGTCACATGATCGGGGGTCGGCGATGCATCAGGACAGTAACCATAGAGGTCCTTGAGACCTCTATGGTTACTGATTGCCGGTGGCTGTGAGCGCCCCCCTGTGGTCGGCGCTCACAGCACACCTGCAATTCTGCTGTGTAGCAGCGATCTTATGATCGGTGCTGCATAGCAGAGCCGATCGGGCTGTGCCTGCTTCTAGCCTCCCATGGAGGCTATTGAAGCATGGCAAAAGTAAAAAAAAAAAGTTTTTAAAAATGTGAAAAAAAAAAAAAAAACATAAAAGTTTAAATCACCCCCCTTTCGCCCCAATCAAAATAAATCAATAAAAAAAGCGCCCAACCTACACATATTTGGTATCGCCGCGTTCAGAATCGCCCGATCTATCAATAAAAAAAAAGCATTAACCTGATCGCAAAACGGCGTAACGAGAAAAAAAATCGGAACGCCAGAATTACGTTTTTTTGGTCGCCACGGCATTGCATTAAAATGCAATAACGGGCGATCAAAAGAACGTGTCTGCACCAAAATGCTATCATTAAAAACGCCAGCTCGGCATGCAAAAAATAAGCCCTCACCTGACCCCAGATCACGAAAAATGGAGACGCTACGAGTATCGGAAAATGGCGCAATTTTGTTTTGTTTTGTTTTTTGCAAAGTTTGGAATTTTTTTTCACCACTTAGGTGAAAAATAACCTAGTCATGTTAGGTGTCTATGAACTCGTACTGACCTGGAGAATCATAATGGCAGGTCAGTTTTAGCATTTAGTGAACCTAGCAAAATAGGCAAGCAAAAAACAAGTGTGCGATTGCACTTTTTTTGCAATTTCACTGCACTTGGAATTTTTTTCCCGTTTTCTAGTACACGACATGCTAAAACCAATGATGTCGTTGAAAAGTACAACTCGTCCCGCAAAAAATAAGCCCTCACATGGCCATATTGACGGAAAAATAAAAAAGTTATGGCTCTGGGAAGGAGGGGAGCGAAAAACGAAAACGGAAAAACGGAAAAAGCTCCGGGGGTGAAGGGGTTAAATTAATTCATACTGCAATTTTATCCACACAGCTATATTAGTACTGGCCCCGACTCCTAAATATAGTTATACTGCAGATCAAATTTAAGTAAATTTATGAATCTTGGGCCTGAATTAAGTTAGATACAGTACCCTTAAATAAGACCCCTGACACCCATATCAATTAGACCTCTAAATTAATTCAGAAATAACACTAGTCTCTTAATTTTAATTTTAAGGTTAATTAGTCAGTAGGATCAATGCTCTAAGCGGTCTTTATACAGGCATAGAGGTCATAGGAAGCTGAATAAAATGATACCTTGATATCTGTGATCTGATGTCTTATTCCAGAGAAATCCACATTTTTCTTATATGTAAATGAGCTGAAAACACCAAAAAAGGAACAATTCAAGAAAAAACACCAAAAACAGGCAGAGATGCTTACCTGTCTGTATAGGCCTCAATACTAATGCACAAGCAGGGTGCAGCGGACCCAAACAAAATAACAAATGCACAGGTGCAATACCAAATGAGACAGCCAGCCTACAATCAGGGATTGGCTGTGTGGTACACCAATGCACTAAGATAAAAACTGTATGTGGCGTGTTCACACAGGGAATGCAAGCATCTGGCTCCAGCCTATTAATGACGCCCTATGGCGGGCTGCCCAGTGCTACAATGCATCCCGTGTGAACAGAGGCCACAGTATACAGAACCATTTGGGTCCGCTGCACCCTGCAAAAAAACAAATAAGTGCAAAACAAAACATATAAATATATGTAAGGTATTGGTTGATATTCTGGCCATAATATGGAAGCTGGCAACCCACGTCAAGGGTCCTTACTTTTTGCCAGTCCTACACTAACATGAAAACACCAAAAAAGGAACAATTCAAGAAAAAACACCAAAAATGTAAATGAGCTGTTCAGAACTATGAGCCAAAGAAGGGAAAACTGCAACACTCGAGCAAATGTTACAGATCATAAAACATCTACTCTAATGATCAAATACAATAAGAAACAGTGACATTTCATCTCCACATGACTCATTTTTAATCTGACAATAGCAGTACATGGCCAAGTATGTAAGGTACCACTCAGTCACATGTTCATTTAATTATTTAAATAACCAATACATTAGCATATGTGCATAAGTACCGCAATCCAGTCTACGCAATAAGATCACATTAATTCAGAAATATACACAAGAGCAACATTAAAAAAATCTTATAGATTCCAGAAATAGCTCTTGGCGTCCAACCTTCTGACTTCGGGCCCCGCTACTGAGCTGCTGCTGCCTCCCTTCATGTACCTGGTTACTCAGCAACATGTGATCTAATCACTGTATGTTACGGTCATGTGATTAGATCACGTGACTGTGGTACCGCTGAAGTATTGTCTATGTTTACTTATTGTTGGGTCACCAGGCACATGAAGGGAGTTAGCGGCTGCACAATAACGGTTACACACGTGCAAATCTGAAGATTGGACGTTATTTCTGTTGAGTATTATGTATATTAATGAATGTGGAATTGATATTGGATCTTACGGTCATATGCTGGGATATGTTAGGAGACCATCAAGCTGGCATAGGGATACATATAGGACATAGAATAGGTGAGATGTAGCGGCACCAGGAAAGTTAAGGTATTTGAATTTGTGATGCGACCCGGTATTAGGGTTGAGCGGTGTATGAAATGATAACAGGTGCTCAGCAAAGAAGACTTTAAATGTACAGCATAAAGCATAAAGAAAGCACAGCACTCACCAATGCGATCAAACATTTATAGTTCTTTATTCCTTATTTCGGGACATGGACAGGTTACACAGGATTGCAGAGGAATGCGGGGAGAGAAAGTGACAGGATGGCCGTTTCGCGTTAGTCCAATGCTTCTACGGGTCCAGGTGCACAGGGGCCAGACTGTACACTGGGTCTTCTGCTCCATAGCAAATAGAAAAAATTGGAGTTCGGCTCAACAGGACTGTATTTTCCTTTTCTTTTTCTTTTTCAAAAGAAAATATGGTGCGTACAAAAGAAAAATTTACATGGTCGACATGACCCAGTCGACACATTTTGACTGCACTAGGCTGTCTTACTCATGACAATACTTGTTCTGCTCCATGTCTAGATTCCACGGCCCCTCTGCTTGTCTCTTTGACTGCCCACCCCTCCATCTGCCCCTGATCTGTGAGTAACAGGTCACTGCTGAAATTTCAAACAGAGGATGCAGGTCAGTCACAGCCATAGGCAGGCAGAAGGGCAGGAAATCACAGACATGGAGGAGATTTTCCAGTGGACAGTCAAGCCCCTGTGCACCAAAATATAATTAGCAGAACATTTCTAATGGTGATTAAAGAACAACCACAAAGCGGATTTCTTCACTAGAGGTGTCAATGTAATCAGTATTACAGCACCAGTACAGCCATGTCTTTACTTTGCATTACAAAATCGTGCTGCCAGGTTCTCTTTAAAGTGCTGTTCTCATGCTCCTTTCTTCAGTAGCACTTTGCAATTTTACCGTATATACTCGAGTATAAGCCGACCCGAGTATAAGCCGACCCCCCTAATTTTGCCACAAAAAACTGGGAAAACTTAATGACTCGAGTATAAGCCTAGGGTGGGAAATGCAGCAGCTACCGGTAAATTTCAAAAATAAAAATAGATACCAATAAAAGTAAAATTAATTGAGACATCAGTAGGTTAAGTGTTTTTGAATATCCATTTTAAATCAGGAGCCCCATATAATGCTCCATACAGTTCATGATGGGCCCCATAAGATGCTCCATACAAAATACGCCCCATAATAATTACATTATCAGCACAAAAATGTTGTTTTAGCCCCAGATCTTACATTTTTTACAGTGGGAAATAGGTAAAAATAGCACCAAAATTTTTCACATAATTTCTGTCAAATGTGGCAATACCCCATATGTGGCTAGACAGTACTAGTTAGCCACATGGCAGGACTCGGGCAGGAAGAAATGCTCTTTGACTCTTGGAGCCCAGATTTTCCTAGAATAGTTTGCGTACTCCATATAGAAAACCCCTAAGTTCCAGAATAGCAGAATTCCCCCTGAAGTGACCCCATTTTGGAAATTACACCCCTCTGGGAATTTAACTACAGGTATAGTGACGATTTTGACTCCATGGATGCTTTCAAGAAACAAACAGCAACAGTACATTGTAGTGCCCAGTGCATTGTAGTGCCCGTACATTATGCCCAGCTCGTGCTTCTGGAGGCATGCACCCACTATGTTAACAGGACTCTCATCGCTACAGTACTGACAAACAAGTGAAGGCTAAATGTGGATTAGGCACACTGTGGGGCTCAGAAGGGAGGGGGCATTTGGATTTGGGAGCGCATAATTTGCAGGATTTCTTTTTGGGGGGTGAGGAGACAGCACTTTTCCAGAGCCTTTGTGCTACCAGAAATGGGGAAGCCTCTAATATTTTTTAGTATTATAGACATAGCAAATGCCGCTATTAGAAAAAACATAATCTTTGCACTAGCAATAATATGCAATGGGCAATTAAAAAGATGAACATGCTTACTAAATATTAAGAGATTTTAGGATACCAATACCTATTCATGTGTCTAATGGAACATACCGTGCAAAGGTAAAGGGAATAGCACAAAAAGTGCTGTGTAGATAATGTGCAAAAACAGCATCTGAACATACCACTGTAGCACAACCAACACCAAGGTGTCAGTTTGTGAATAATACCAAATTGAGGTGTCCACCCGTATCACCGCAACAAATTCGGCTTCATCAGGGGAAAAATGCTACAAAAGCTTTTGACTTATTCTCATTATATATCGTTATTATTAACCTTAAATTATTTAAGCTGCAGAGTAGTCAGTCCCTGATATACGTGTCTATAACGCGTGTCCATAACGTGCGCCCGCAGGTAGGCTTACGCACAGTATGACCGTGTAATTCTCTAATAGCACAAGGGTTTCACGAAAATGGTGAATTCATTATCACGCATCCCTGCATGCGCAATAGTACTTGGTTGTCGGATCATGATTCAACAATTTATGGCGCACAGAAATATAAATTAAAAGATAGCGATTATCACAGCGAGCGCTTGCGTCCCATTAGTTCTTAATTGCCATGTAAAGAAAAAAGGTTAGAAAAGTGTAAGTTATTGAAATGGTATAGTTTGACCACTAGATGGCATTGTTGGTTTTAAAACACTAAATTATAACCTCAAAGAAGAGAAGTAATCCAGCAAATATATTCAGATTTGCTAATGCTTATACCAAAATAAGTATTTTGCTAGTTAACAAAAAACAGAAAAAAAAGTAATGATACACACTACTTGAAAATGTGACCCAGCGTAAAGAGTGCATAGAAAAACACAACAATTAAAAATCAAAGTGAAAGAGAACAAAAATCTTCAATCTTCGAAAGGTATTGTTCAAAACCCAATGTCCCATCAGTTGTCCTGTGGAGTGGTAATAAAGAAAGAAACTTAAAAAAAGCAAATACCATGACAAATTAAATTGTGAGTATAAAATTAACAGTGGATGCATCCTTCTATCCGAAGCCCGGATGAGCGGCACCTGTGCAGTGTAGCGACGGAGTCAGCAGACGGAGTCATCTTCAAAAAAATGGCACCAGATATTGCGGAATGCGCATTCGTTTACTCTGGCACCATTTTATTGAAGACTTGTACTACAAGGGCAACATAGCAGTGCGGACATTGCTTCAGGAGTGCAATTTACAGTACAAAAGGAACAGAACTATTACATTTTATATCTAATCCAGAAAGATAGGCATTGTTTACAAAAAAATATACTAAAGATTTTACAAAGGGGACAAAACAATACAGCATATACAATTGCATAAAATAAAAAGAATCAACAAAGAAACTTACTAAATCTGGTCATGGAAGTGGCTTCAGATTTATAGAAGGAAGCGCTCCTAGTGACAACGTCCGTAAACATGGATCAAGCATACATGGCGATGTATCTGCTGGCATTCAACACAGATCATAATTTGCCTTGTCTTTTTATCAGCTACTAAGATACACCCACACACCTCCCCTTGATGACCTAATGTGGGGCTGTTTGTTGGATGTTCTCAGCCCTTCAGTATTTCATGAAATCCCCAACATTCACCATATCTTTTGCTCCTGATGCTCACAGGCGTTCAATGTTTACATCATATTTTTTTATTGTGATTTTGCCTTTAGATTAAAAAGGAAACATGGCATTGCTGTTGTCAGCTATCTTGCCACTATTAATTTAGGGCTGATTGGCATGTCTCACAGTTACAGTTAGGTCCATATATATTTGGACAGATACAACATTTTTCTAATTTTGGTTATGGACATTACCACAATTAGTTTTAAACAAAACAATTCAGATGCAGTTGAAGTTCAGACTTTCAGCTTTCATTTGAGGGTATCCACATTAAAATTGGATGAAGGGTTTAGGAGTTTCACCTCCTTAACATGTGCCACCCAGTTTTTAAAGGGACCAAAAGTAATTGGACAATTGACTCCAAGGCTATTTCATGGACAGGTGTGGGCAATCCCTTCGTTATGTCATTCTCAATTAAGCAGATAAAAGGCCTGGAGTTGATTTGAGGTGTGGTGTTTGCATTTGGAAGGTTTTGCTGTGAAGTAAACATGCGGTCAAAGGAGCTCTCCATGCAGGTGAAACAAGCCATCCTTAAGCTGCGAAAACAGAAAAAACCCATCCGAGAAATTGCTACAATATTAGGAGTGGCAAAATGTACAGTTTGGTACATCCTGAGAAAGAAAGAAAGCACTGGTGAACTTATCAATGCAAAAAGACCTGGGCGCCCACTGAAGACAACAGTGGTGGATGATTGCAGAATAATCTCCATGGTGAAGAGAAACCCCTTCACAACAGCCAACCAAATGACCAACACTCTCCAGGAGGTCGGCGTATCAATATCCAAATCTACCATAAAGAGAAGACTGCATGAAAGTAAATACAGAGGGTTCACTGCACGGTGCAAGCCACTCATAAGCATCAAGAATAAAAAGGCTAAAAAACATCTAAAAAAGCCAGCACAGTTCTGGAAGAACATTCTTTGGACAGGTGAAACCAAGATCAACCTCTACCAGAATGATGGAAAGAGAAAAGTATGGCGAAGGCGTGGTACAGCTCATGATCCAAACCATACCACATCATCTGTAAAACACGGTGGAGACAGTGTGATGGCTTGGACATGCATGGCTGCCAGTGGCACTGGGTCACTAGTGTTTATTGATGATGTGACACAGGACAGAAGAATGAATTCTGAGGTCTTCAGAGCCGCCATACTGTGTGCTCAGATCCAGCCAAACTGATTGGTCGTCGTTTCATAATTCAGATGGACAATGACCCAAAACATAAAGCCAAAGCAACCCAGGAGTTTATTAAAGCAAAGAAGTGGAATATTCTTGAATGGCCAAGTCAGTCACCTGATCTCAACCCAATTGAGCAGCATTTCACTTGTTAAAGACTAAACTTCAGACAGAAAGGCCCACAAACAAACAGCAACTGAAAACCACCGCAGTGAAGGCCTGGCAGAGCATCAAAAAGGAGGAAACACAGCATCTGGTGATGTCCATGAGTTCAAGACTTCAGGCAGTCATTGCCAACAAAGGGTTTTCAACCAAGTACTAAAAATGAACATTTTATTTAAAATTATTGAATCTGTCCAATTACTTTTGGTCCCTTTAAAAACAGGGTGGCACATGTTAAGGAGCTGAAACTCCTAAACCCTTCATCCAATTTTAATGTGGATACCCTCAAATGAAAGCTGAAAGTCTGAACTTCAACTGCATCTGAATTGTTTTGTTTAAAATTCAGTGTGGTAATGTCTATAACCAAAATTAGAAAAATGTTGTCTCTGTCCAAATATATATGGACCTAACTGTATGAAAAAATATTCACATGCTTCTGCTTTTAGTTCTGAAGTTGAAAATGTATAACCCCTCAATATGTGATCTACACAAACCCCAATATTCATAACTTTCCACCGATGCCCAAGTGTCTGAAGCAGTCTTTTGTTCCGAACAAGCTGGTTATTGTGAAAGGGTATTTCTACGCCTTTTATTAAACAAACCCCAGACTTTATGTTTTTTCCCATCAAATATTGCAGTTTTAATTACTTGTCCACACCAAGGGGTCCTATCTTCACTGCTTGTTTTAATGCGTTTTTCTCACCTCCTACCTATACATAATTTCCTCCCTTTCCCTATGTTAAACATGTGGTTCTACTTCAAAAAGGGTTTCAGATTGTAAGCTCTTTCTCTTTCTGGAGATTTTATGGATTTTAATTATTTCTATGACACATACAAAAAAGAAACTTTACTTGCACAGACTATTTCACTTTGTACACGTAAATAAAAAGAAATATATGTGAGGTGGGTTACTTTTTACTTGGTATTCACTGTGCGATATATTTTAAATGTTAGACAAAGATAACACAAGTAAACACAAAATGCAGTTTTTAAATGAGGGTCTTTACTATTAAGAGAAAAGGAAATCCAAACCTACAGGGCCCTGTGTGAAAAAGTGATTACCCCAACACCCTTTAAAACATAAATTAACTGTGGTTTATCACATCTTTTGGAAGATTAATTCAAATTCCCTAGCCACACCCAGGCCTGATTACTGCCACACCTGTTCTCAATCAAGAAATCACTTAAATAGGACCTGCCTGACAAAGCGAAATAGACCAAAAGGTTATCAAAAGCTAGACATTATGACGCAATCCAAAGAAATTGGAACAAATGAGAAAAAAATAATTGAGATCTGTCAGTCTAGAAAAGGTTATAAAGCCATTTCTAAAGCTCTGGGACTCCAGCGAACCACAGTGAGAGCCATTATCCACAAATGGCGAAAACATGGAATGGTTTTGAATCTTCCCAGGAGTGACTGGCCAACCAAAATTACCCAAAGAGCGCAGCAATAACTCATCCAAGAGGTCACAAAAGACCCCACAACAATATTCAAAGAATTGTAGGCCTTACTTGCCTCTGTTAAGGTCAGTGTTCATGGATCCACCATAAGAAAGAGACTGGGCAAAAATGTTCTGCATGGCAGAGTTCCAAGATGAAAAGCGCTGCTGAACATTAAGAACATGAAGGCTCATCTCAGTTTTGCCAGAAAACATCTTGATGATCCCCAAGACTTTTGGGAGAATGCTCTGTGGATTGAAGAGACAAAAGTTGAACTTTTTGAAAGGTGTAGTCTCATTAAATCTGGTGCTGAAGTAACACAGCATTTCAGAAAAAGGAACATCATACTAACAGTAAAATATGGTGGTGGTGGTGCTGCTGTGATAATCTGGGGCTGTTTTGCTGCTTCAGGTCGGGGAAGACTTGCTGTGCTAAATGGAACCATGAATTCTGCTGTCTACCAAAAAATCCTGAAGATATCCGGCCATCTGTTCGTGACCTCAAACTGCAGTGCACTTGGGTTATGCAGCAGGACAATGATCCAAAACACATCTACAAGTCCACCTCTGAATGGCTTAAGAAAAACTAAATTAAGACTTTAGAGTAGCCTAGTCAAAGTCTGGACCTTAGTCCAATTGAGATGCTGTGGTGTGTTCATATTGTGTTTTTTGTTAAACTTTCCATTATCTAATATTGGAAGGTATCTGGAATGATACTTGTTAATTTGACCTTTTTATATGATAAACCCACAACATTATAACACAGGTGTGTAGGCTTTTTATATCCACTGCATGTGTGAGTTTTTGGTACAAAATATAAGTTTTACTACATTTCTTTTCAGATAATTAATGTCTGCCCTGAACTTAAGGTGGATATTGCTGTCAATAGCTCATCAAGGAAATTGCATTTGTCATACTGCTATCAGGATATATTCAAAGGGTGTAGAGATGTATTAACTTCTCAAGGTGTAATCCTTGTATTTTATAGGTTGTTGTTTTAGAATTTCAGTTCAAAGCCAGACTTTTGGTCTCTTTGTATGAATTTAGAAAATTTTAAAAATTGTATTTTTAGTAGGTGTGATGCCTTTTTAGTAAGTTTGATCCATTCACTTTTGGTAATACTTTCATCCATTAAGGTTAGTATTTGGTTAAAAATTATACAAAACTGCATGAAGGGGGCATCTTGCTGAGTGGCAAGTGTGTACTTTCAGAAAATATATGAGTGTGAGGATTTAATATGTTCTTATTTTGTAATTTAGGTTTTAATTGTCGAAAGTTTAAAGACTGTCATGACTACCTGAAGTGCAAAATGTTCAAAATAGCCTAGCAAAAAATGGTTAATACATTTATACATATCTCTATGTGGTTCCATTAAGAATTTAATGTCTAACAAAAAATACCTTCAGGCAACCTTAGCAAAAAAACTAAAATGTAAGGTTTTGGATAGCAGTGATGTGAAATGAGAGCCCAGACTACTCTATATGACCTACAGTTTTGTCCAAAACCCAGAAGGTAGACCCCTGTATATACATCTGAGATAATAATAATTGAGCATATATATTTTGTATGACACCTAAGTTTACCTATCGTCATCACAAATATGGCCATCTGGTATATAATGGCAGTGCACATTTATCTTCTTGAGATGACCCTTTATAGTATTGTCTATTTAAGATCAGGCCAGTCCTTGATTAATTAAGCAGTTTTCCAAAGTATTTCCATAGACAAATCCCTAATACATTTTAAAAACAAGCTTGAATTCTGCTCAGTGTCAGACTGGGGTGCCAAGGGTCCACCAGTAACCAACTCCAGGGCCCCGCTTTTCAGCTACATGCAAATATGACATTATCCTCAATTACATTGTATTACATAGTGATTCAAGTATATTGTGCCAAGTGCTGCTCATATAAAAGGGTGGTGGTCCTCTCTTGCACATTGGCCCACCGGAGGATTCTCCTGTTCTCCTGTGGGCCAGTCCAAGCCTGCCACAATAGATACTTCTGCTTACTACATACCTTGGTAAATGCATTGAGGGGTGTAGTTTCCAAAAGATTTTCTCTTCTCTTGTATTTATTGTCTTGTTAATTCACATTAGAGCATCTGTGATTGTCATTCAGTGCTGTGTAAATCACCAAATTAGTCTTCAAATTCGCACAATGCTTGTTCTCTTCTTGACCCCCGTTGTAAACACTTCCAGGGGTCTGGTTTTTAAAATGAAGTTAAGCATAGGGGGTCTCAATATGTAAAACCCCTCAAAGCCACTTAATAACTGAATTGGTTATAAAATATTATAACAACATAAGATAGACATATGGCAGTTGCTCATTTTTAACTGATAAACTGTAGTATGTTTCTCTGTCTTAGAGAAATACACATGTAACACTCCTTTAGGGCTACCACGGTACACTGGGTGTTATGGGGGGGCTCACCTCTCCAGGGCGCAGTGCCTCCACCCGAATCTTGATTGGAGCTCTCTCTGGGACTGCAGAAGGACTATTATCTTCTGCCAGGGGCTAACTCGGGAAGCCCCAGCCACACTCAGTACACACAGGGATCAGGAGTAAAACAGTTTAACAGGTTTATTGCTATGCAGCATAAATGAGATGGATTTAAAAGAATAACATGCAATACAAGTAACTGTGCTCTTTCAAAGTCATATACACATCACACTCTAATTCTACTTCAACCCTGCAAGTATAACTTAGCAGGTTTTTTTTTTTTTGTTTCTTCTGGTTTAACTCAGTCCAAACGTTGGGGCCCAGTTGCCGCGCAAATTAGAACAGTTGGTGCACTTAGACGAATATTAATGGCAATAGTCTGGGCTGTAATGTACTCACTGTAAATAGCGCTGGTAGGACCACAAGTCTCAGAAGGGCACTCATTGCGCGTCTCCAACGGTCGGATGGTTCTCTGGACACCAGCTGGGGGCGGCCGGATTCAGTCCTTTATACGGTGGGAGTGCCGGCAGAACTCTCCAAGTTCTTGATGCAACTTGCTCCAGAGGGTAAAACAAAGCCGCTCTCTCTCCAGCAGTGCGGGTATATCCGAGGGGACAGCAACCCTGCAGCGTGGTGTGATGCAAATCCACCGTGCTCAGTCTCTCCCAGCAAGATGCCACGCTCTTTTCTTTCTCTGAATTCTTGCTTTCACTTTCTTCCCAGCTCCTCCCTCCAAGTCCCTCCTCATCCAATCCAGGCTGTTTTATCTGACTGAAACAAGGGTCCTTGGGAATTGTAGTCCACTGCAGCTCAGAGGAAAATCTGCTAATGTCTGTAGGTCCCTGTTTAACAGCAGCTGCAAAGCTCTTCTTAGTGTCTGTAAATCCCAGTATACCAGTAGCTGCCCTGACAGTTCCCAGTGCAGGTGTTACACACATTTGACCAAATGTTCAATATTTTTTATAGTACTAAATCTAGAGAATAGTCATATTTTGTTCCAAAATAAATTACAAGGTATCACAGGAAAAATTCCCACAATAACTTGGATTTGTTTCAAAATTATTAAAAATAATTATTACTACTTTTTTACAGGACTCTGAAGACTTTTTTAACCCTAATTGTTCCTTCTGGAGTTATTCAAAAGCCAACTTGTCAGGTCATTGGTCAACTCAAGGCTGCAGGCTAATAACAACCAACAAAACACATACAAAGTGTTCTTGTAATCATTTAACTAACTTTGCCGTGCTCATGGCTCATGTTACAATTAAGGTAAGTGTAAGTTCTTGTCATAACAGCATAACTTGTTTAGAATTTTGTTAAAGAAGCAATTTAAATAAATATTACTATGAATGTTTTTATGGAACCCATATTTGCAGAACTATATGTAAAATCCTCAACCAAAAGGCACAGCTACAATGATGAGCAAGGGAGGTGGCTGCCCCAAGCCCCCTCACATTGAGGAGCCCGCTGGCAAATCAAGCAACCTGGCGAACTGGTGAACCCTCTGAGCTGAGCCAAAAACAAGCATTGCAACAGCCTCTCTGCACTCTTACACTGACAAAATGGCGCAAAAACAGTTCCACCATTTATATGGGGAGGGACATGTGACTTAGGCAGCCAATGACACAAGCCCTTGTGTCTGGACGTTGTGGATGGTTTCTGTGCCCTGATTGGCTGCCGGAATCTCCACACATTTAGTTAATTTAAAAAAAAGAAAATAGTCTGCCGCTCCTCTGACCGCTCCCCACCCCTCTCCCTTCATCAAACTCGTCACTCTCGCTCATCATACAGCACTACTATCCTAGCCAAAGTCCTAACAAAAGCATTAGTGGAAACTCGATCATTTACTGAACTTTGGGTGAATTTTGCCGATTTTGAGGAAAATGCTCAGGAATCCGAATGTGCAATGTTCGTACCGAATTTGATATTGGGTAACATTTTTTGAAGAAGTTTGCTCATCTCTAGTGCTGGGGAGGGAAGGTCTGGCATGAGATGAGTGTCGTCGAGTAGCGGTGACACGACCTGTACAGTACAGGCTGCGATCACCGCTCACTGCCAACTTGAACACACAGAATAAGACACGGCTCTGCGTGGAAGCACTGGGAAGGTAAGTAAAAGCATTTTTTTCTATGCATTGACTATATGAGGGCCATATAGGGACATATACCACAATGAGGTCATATACCAGGATGGGGACATATACCCAGATGGGGTCATATCCCAGAATGAGCTCATATACCAGAATGGGCCCATATACCAGGATGGGAGCTGTGTACCAGGATGGGGGCCATGTACCAGGATTTGAGTATATACCAAGATGGGTCATATACCAGAATGGGGACATATACCAGGATGGGGACATATACCAGGATGGGGACATATACCAGGATGGGAATATATATCATGATAAGGCCATATACCAGAATGGGGTCATATACCAGGATATGGTCATATACCTTGATTGGTACATATACCAGGATGAGGCCATATACCAGGATGGGAGCCATATACCAGGATGGGGGCCATATACCATAATGGGGGCCATATACCAGGATGGGGGACATACAGTGGATATGGAAAGTATTCACACCTTTTTAAATTTTTCACTCTTTGTTTCATTGCAGCCATTTGGGAAATTCAAAAAAGTTAATTTTTTTCTCATTAATGTACTCTCTGCGGTGACATCATTGAGGCTGGGCTGAACTGCGGTGACCTCAGGACCATGGGAAAATGCCGGTGATGATGTCTCCGCTGGTGAATGATGCTGCTCTCTCAGCATCTCATTCACCAGTGGTTTTCAGCCGGGACGGTCGCAACATGGCACCATCCAGGTTGGACACTATATAGCCCCCAGGCATGGATTACAGCGTGGGACACAACGGCGGACAGGTATGGTATATTGTTGTTTTTTTAATTTTATTTTTATTACAGGATATCGAGGGCGTTGGGGAATTAGGTGTTGCAGTAAGTATGGTTTAATTAGAATATTAAAGGAGTCTGTGTAATTTTTTCAAATAAAGGATTTTATTTTGGCTGTGTATTTAACATATAACTTTAGGATTACTAATGGATAGATGTCTTTTAGACACCTCTCCATTACTAAGCCGTGGGCTTGATGTCACCTGACATTACAGAGGTGACATCAACCTCACAAATATGAACCCCACTTGCCACAGCTACAGTGCAAGTGGGAAGAGCCAGGCAAAGCGACAGAAAAGTCGCATCTAATAGAAGTGCCTTTTCTGGGCAGCTGCAGACTGCTGTTTTTAGGCTTATATCAATGGCCCCTTATCAGCCTGAGAATACCAGCCCCCAGCTCTGAGCTTTAGCAAAGCTGGTTGTCAAAAATGGGGGGACCCCACGCCATTTTTTAAAAATTATTTATTTAAATAATTTAAAAAACAGCGTGGGGATCCCTCTATTCTTGATAACCAACCTTGCGGAAGCTGACAGCTGAAGATGGCAGCCCCCAGCTGTGAGTTTAGCCTGGTTGGCTCAAGAAAATAGGGGGGAACCCACGTCGGTTTTTCATTCATTTATTTAGTTAGATCGCAGATAGCAGCTGTGGAATACCCCGATCATCTGCTCCTGCTGTCAATGTTATTAGCTGCAGCAGGTATCAGATGATGGGATAAGAGTGCCAAAAGCCTCTACCTGCTGTCAACCTTCGGACATCATTCTCCTCTGCTTGCGCTGATCGCCGGCAGAGCAGGGGAGAATGATGAGAGTCGGCTTCATCACCAGCCGCCAGGGAACAGCGCTTACTGTAGCGCTTCTCCGGTGGCCGTTCGTGTGATACTGATGCATCACACGGACGGCATCCTTGTGCGGTACGTGTTTACACGGACCCATTGACTTGAGTGGGTCCATGTAATCCGTGCAGCTGCACAAAAACGGACATGTCTACGTGTGGGTCAGTCGGACACACGGTCCATGAAGAAACACAGATATGTGCACTGACCCATTCATTTGAATGGGTCTACATGTGTCAGTGTCTCCAGTACGTGCAAAAACTGTCACCACACACTGGAGAACCCTAATGTGTGAAAGAGGCCTTACAGGAAGGGGTAGTTGTCTCCGTCGTGTGTTCTGAGCTTGAGAATAAGGTGTTGAATGCTAAGGAGAACGCCCCTTCTTCTTGTCTTTCAGGGAGTTTATTTGTGCCATTCTTGCTGGTCACCCAGGAAATAAAGCGACTTCTTACCTCATTTCTCATGGTTTTTAGTGGCTGAGGTTGTATCAGGATGTAGTTGATTTTTTTGTCTACCTGTAATGTTTGTGCACGTTCTAAGACTCCGCATACTCGTCCATCGGGGTCTCTTCTACCATTGACTATACCAGACAGACTATAGACACATTTGTCCATGGATTTTAATCCTGACTATCCTTCATCAGCTGGAAAATCTGTAATTTTAGTCGTGGTGGATAGGTTTAGGAACCCTATTTGTATCTAAGTTCTGGAGGGCATTTTATTCTCAGCTGGGGGTGCATCTATCCTTTTCCTTAGCATTTCATCAAACTAATGGTCAGACAGAAGGCTTAAATCAAAATTTAGAGACATACTTTAGGTGTTTTGTGTCTGATAATCAGGAAGATTAGTCATCTTACCTCTGGCTGGGTTCGCATTGAGCAATTGTTGTAATGAATCCACTGTTAAGTCGCCATTTCTTGGTGCATATGGCTTCCGCTCTCAGTTCAGTGCTTTCAGTAGAGATGGTTCTTCGTGGGTTCCTGGGGAGGAACGTTTTTCTTTTTCGCTCTCTTCTGTATGGCAAGGGGTACAGAACAATCTGAAGGTTATGGGGGACAGATACAAACACATGGCTGATAAAAAATCATTTATCAGGTCCTGACTAGAGATGGGCAGACGCCTGGTTGTTCGGGTCCGACAGGTTCGGCCGAACAGCTACAAAAAATTTGGGTTCGGGTACCAGAACAATACCTGGACCCGTACCCAGACCCCATTCACTTGAATGGGGGGCCCGAACATCTAGTGTTTACCACACTGTCATGTGCATGATAGCGTGGCAAACACCACTTCTGATCGGCAGTAAAATTAACACTGCTGGTCAGACAGCTGCTGTTCCCACACTGTCAAATGGTAGCGTGAGCCCACAGTTATGATCAGAGGTAAAAAGTTTGCCTCCGGTCACTAGTATCGGTTGATGGGACTACTGCTCCTATCAGCCTACTCCTGCTGTGCTAATAACAGTGAGATCAGGAGTGGCTGATGGGAGTATTCATCAGTTGGTGCCTGTACTATAAATTATTAATTAATTAAAAAACAAAACAGCATGGGTTCCCCTTTATTTTTGATAACCAGACAGGCAAAACTGACAGCTGGGAGCAGCTGAAGTTTCCTGTTGGAGAAGCTAATTTTATTATTTGTTGTGTATTTTCCCACTGTTTGTCATACCTTCCTCGTATTGTCTAATTGTAGTAGTGGGACTGGTGTCTCGCTGGCCTGTGCATTAGACATGGTAAGTTCAGGGCTTGCGAGGGCTTAGGCATGTAATAGCGCACAGGAAGGAGCCAGTCTAGGGACAATAGGGAGTGCAGAGATGAAACTCAGGTTTATATTAGGAGGTGACCCCTCTCCCTATTGTTAGGGTCTACTTGTACATCTTCCATGGTGTTGTGCTGCATGCTGGGCATCCTCTCTTTAATAAGCGGTGTATTTACTGATGTCGCTGCTCATGACAGCCACCTGGTCTCGCAGAGCGCAGCAGGACCCGGAGTGGCTGCTGCTATAGCCTTTTGAGCTTCAATCTCTGAACAAGGCTCCATATCCTTTGGACGTCGGATTTGGGGATCGTCATGGGAACGCCATGGGCTATGTTGGATCTGTGTGAGAACTTTTTTTTTCTAATAAATTGGTGAACAAGGAACAATGTCTTGTCTTTATTTCTCTTGTTTCATTTTTTCAGGTTTCCATTTGTGGACTATAGCGGACTTGCATGGTTTTTTTTTCAAAAATAAATTGTTAAACCAGGGAACATGTCGGGGAGTGTTTAAAATAAAATGTGTGTTTTTCTTAAATTAATTGTTTAGTATTGGGGGCTGTCTGATAGACACCTCCCCATTACTTACCCCGCGGCTTGATGTCAGCTGTGATTTTTGACAAATCACAGCTGTCATCAACCCCAACTACCATTAACTTGACTAGGACAATCGAGAAGAGTGAAGGCAAAGCTCCAGAATTGTCGCATCTAATGTAATTCGCCATTTGTAGAGCAGCTGCGGGCTGCTATTTTTAGGCTGGGAAGAGCCCAATAACCAGGGACCTTCCCAGCCTGATAATATACACTCACCGGCCACTTTATTAGGTACACCTGTCCAACTTCTTGTTAACACTTAATTTCTAATCAGCCAATCACATGGCGGCAACTCAGTGCATTTAGGCATGTAGACATGGTCAAGACAATCTCCTGCAGTTCAAACCGAGCATCAGTATGGGGAAGAAAGGTGATTTGAGTGCCTTTGAACGTGGCATGGTTGTTGGTGCCAGAAGGGCTGGTCTGAGTATTTCAGAAACTGCTGATCTACTGGGAATTTCACGCACAACCATCTCTAGGGTTTACAGAGAATGGTCCGAAAAAGAAAAAAAATCCAGTGAGCGGCAGTTCTGTGGGCGGAAATGCCTTGTTGATGCCAGAGGTCAGAGGAGAAGGGGCAGACTGGTTCGAGCTGATAGAAAGGCAACAGTGACTCAAATCGCCACCCGTTACAACCAAGGTAGGCCTAAGAGCATCTCTGAACGCACAGTGCGTCGAACTTTGAGGCAGATGGGCTACAGCAGCAGAAGACCACACCGGGTACCACTCCTTTCAGCTAAGAACAGGAAACTGAGGCTACAATTTGTACAAGCTCATCGAAATTGGACAGTAGAAGATTGGAAAAACATTGCTTGGTCTGATGAGTCTCGATTTCTGCTGCGACATTCGGATGGTAGGGTCAGAATTTGGCGTAAACAACATGAAAGCATGGATCCATCCTGCCTTGTATGGAGCATCTTTGGGATGTGCAGCCGACAAATCTGCGGCAACTGTGTGATGCCATCATGTCAATATGGACCAAAATCTCTGAGGAATGCTTCCAGCACCTTGTTGAATCTATGCCACGAAGAATTGAGGCAGTTCTGAAGGCAAAAGGGGGTCCAACCCGTTACTAGCATGGTGTACCTAATAAAGTGGCCGGTGAGTGTAAGTAACTAGCTGTCTGCCTTACTTTGTCTGGTTACCAATAATAGGGGTAACCCCACATCATTTTTTTCATTTATTAGGTAAACAAGACTAAACACCCTTTAGTGCCACAAGAAAGGCACTAAAGGGTGCAAGTTTATTATATGTGGAAGGCTTGTGACATATATCTACAGGACATCTATCTTTTCTATCTATCTTATTACACCGCTGCTCCCATAGAAGAGGACTGAGTGGTGTCGCCAGAAGAGTAGCTATGGTTTTGGTTCAGAGGTGGGCAAAACTTCTTAATGGGCCCCTAGCTAGGTAACCCTGATTACAACTATGGTGGTGCACCCTAATAGTGGATGTAGGAAAACCTCAGCAGATGACTAAAAAAAATCTCAATACAAAGACCAACACCAAAGACTATTTAGGATTTCTATATTGATGGCATCATCCTTAGAATAGATCTTCAATACCTGATCAGTGGGGGTGCAAAACCTGTCACTCCCTCTAATTGGCTGTTACCAATACCAGTGACTCAGTTGCAGAGCTGCAGAGTTGCAGAGCGGCACAACATAGCTCAATCAACTGTATAGTGCCCATAGCCATGTATTTGCACTTCACATCAGGGACAGCTAAAAACAGTTAATCGATATACATTCTAAACAACCCCTTTAATGAAAGCACCACTGGAATAAGATGCCCCCACCTGTTATAAGTGTTATGCACCTCCACCACTGTTACTCCAGTCAGTGACTCAAGTACATTTCCTGGGTACTGATTGTCATGATATGTACTTTTACCCTGTCCTGTATTTGAATAATATGCCATTTGATGTATGTAACTGTTCTCTGGTTTCTATTAGCAGTAATTTATGTATTTTCTTGTGCTGGGAGTCACCTGTAACAATGTCTCCTTCCCCCAATACTTGCAGCCCTAAGCCTTAATGTAATTAAGCTTTGTCAACTAGTGAAGGAATAGCCATTCTTCCTCACAGCAGGTGGCTAGTCAAATGTACATACTACGTAGACTAAGCGGAGCCGACCAGAATAGAATCTTCTGGTGAACCCAACCATTGAATAGAAGGTGTGACCCCTACCCCCTTCATGGGCGGATCCCAGGAGCTCAGACAATCCATTCTTATTTTTGAAATCAGATGTGAGTTAATCCTGAAACTTTTGCAGCCCTCGTCGCAAATCTGGGGAAATGGCAGACAAAATTACTCCCTCTCTGAGAATACCAGCCGGCTCAGAGACTCCCGGAGAATCAGGCACAAAACTCCTAGAAAGTGCATCAGCCTTCACGTTCTTCGAACCAGGCAGGTACGAGACCACAAAGTCAAAACGGGAGAAAAACAACGACCAACGGGCCTGTCTAGGATTCAGGCGCTTGGCATACTCGAGGTAAATCAGATTTTTATGATCAGTCAAGACCAAAAAAGTCAGTGGGTTGTGTGGTACGAGGAGGAGTTGGCATTGCTCGGAGAAGAGGCCACCATAGACGATAAGAGAGAGGCCATTCACAGAGCTCAGGAGATGGCATTGCTGGAGAGGCAGATCGCTTTGGAAGCAGCTAAAAGCTCCAGACAGACTGTAACCCCAGCACCCACCATGAGGGAACTCCCCAGAGTGTCCCGCAAAGACTTCAAGCCGTTTAATGAGACTGCAGGCGACATTGAGGGCTTCTTCCAGGACTTTGAGCATCAGTGTCGATTAATGGAAGTCCCGGACAGGGAGCGAGTCTGACATCTTGTGGGGCTCTTAGAGGGTGGAGCTGCCGAAGCCTATAGAGCTATGGACCCTCGGGGGAACCGTGAGTATGCGGAGATTAAACAGACTATTCTAGAACATTATGCTGTGACGCCAGACACTTACAGGACTCAGTTCCGTACTTTAGCTTGTGATGGGGAAGTGTTGTGAATTAGACTTTTTTGGCTCCCTTTTGTGGTCACTAGTGGTATGACTCTGAGATTGTCTTTCCCTAGTTTGGCACCCACCTGGGTCGTTAGTCCAGGGGTGTTGCTATATGAACTTCCTGAATTCTTAGTCTGGTGCCTGGCATCGTTGTAATCAGTCCTTTCTGTTTGCTCCTGTCTGCTGGTCCTGGTTCATGCAAAATTAAGCTAAGTCCTGCTTCCTTGTTTTTTGGTTATTTGTATTGCTCTTATTTTTGTCCAGCTTGTACTAAATGTGATTCCTGATTTTGCTGGAAGCTCTAGGGGGCTGGTATTCTCCCCCCGGGCCGTTAGACGGTTCGGGGGTTCTTGAATATCCAGCGTGGATATTTTTGATAGGGTTTTTGCTGACCGTATAAGTCATCTTACTATATTCTGCTATTAGTCAGTGGGCCTCTCTTTGCTAAATACCTAGTTCATTCTTACGTTTGTCTTTTCTTCTTACCTCACCGTTATTATTTGTTGGGGGCTTGTATCCAACTTTTGGGGTCTTTTCTCTGGAGGCAAGAAAGGTCTATCTTTTCCCTTCTAGGGTTAGTTAGTTCTCCGGCTGGCGCGAGACGTCTAGAACCAACATAGGCACGTTCCCCGGCTGCTGCTATTTGTGGTGCTAGGATTAGCTATACGGTCAGCCCAGTTACCACTGCCCTATGAGCTGGTTTTTTGTGTTTGCAGACTTGGTATTTATTGCAGAGACCCTCTGCCATTGGGGTCATAACAGGGAAGTGTCTTTTAAGATATATGCTCATAGACTCAAACAAATATGTCATCGCTGGCTGGAGGCAGAGGAGGCCTTAACCTGGAAGACCTTCCTCCAGGTTATCCTAAAAGAGCAGTTTTACTTCAAGTGCCCTGCTGAGATCCGGGAATGGGTGCGTGAGAGGAGACCAGCGACAGTGGAAGAAGCTGCATCTCTCGCTGATGAGGCTCTCACCATCAAGCCTCAGTGGAGGGTTCTGTTGGAGGATGGAGAGAGGCCTACCAGCTCCACAACACCGGTGGCCCCCAGTTCTTCTGTCCCCATTGTTCCCCGTTCCTCTAAGCCACCACCTCATGCTGATACCCATGTAAATGTGCCTCCAGTTGCTTCTACTGCGTTTTCTGGAATACGACGAGGAGAGGAAGTAGCAGAGCGCAGGTGTTATCGTTGTGGGCATCCGGGGCATCTGCAGGCCTCATGCCCAGCCAGCACATGGAGGAGTCGTCCTCAAACCCCTACAGCACCTTCAGGTGGGAGCCGGCCTCCAGGTTCCCTTACCCCTCGCCCAAGAGGACGCCTTGGATGGAGTGAGACCCAGCACAGATGCTATCGATGTGGGCAGCCGGTGGCATCTGCAAGCCTCCTGCCCAGCTGTTCAAATGAGGATTGATCCTGTACCCAGTCGTATTATTAATTACGTACAGCCAAGTGCCATGGAGGAAGACGTGTCACCACTACGTGAGGACTGGCCTAGTGCCTCACCCACCCATGTTGCACCACTAGGAGTTTATGGTGTGCGACCTGCAGCTATGACGACTTCTGCTCATCGAGGTAAGCACTTGCAGGAGGTTGTGCTACATGGACAGAGACTTATTGGATTTTGTGACTCAGGGGCTTTCCTCACACTGGCTGATCCCCGAGTGGTTCAGCCTAAGGCAATCCATAGAGGACCTGGGATTGTCATTGAACTGGCTGGTGGACAATGGAGGACTATTCCCACAGCCACTGTGGATCTGAACTTTGGTTTTGGGGTCAGGTGATGTGTGGTTGGTGTGATGGGTGGTCTGCCTGCAGATGTTCTCCTGGGCAATGATGTGGGAGAGCTACGATGCCAATTCGTGGCTGCATGAAGCCACATGTAAGTTACGCTCTGCCTGTGTGTACTTAACCAGCGACCTGTAGAGGTCCCTAGTACGTACACAAATTGGGAGGGGAAGGGATTGTCATGATATGTACTTTTACCCTGTCCTGTATTTGAATAATATGCCATTTGATGTATGTAACTGTTCTCTGGTTTCTACTAGCAGTAATTTATGTATTTTCTTGTGCTGGGAGTCACCTGTAACAATGTCTCCTTTCCCCAATACTTGCAGCCCTAAGCTTTAATGTAATTAAGCTTTGTCAACTAGTGAAGGAATAGCCATTCTTCCTCACAGCAGGTGGCTAGTCAAATGTACATACTACGTAGACTAAGCGGAGCCGACCAGAATAGAATCTTCTGGTGAACCCAACCATTGAATAGAAGGTGTGACCCCTACCCCCTTCATGGGCGGATCCCAGGAGCTCAGACAATCCATTCTTATTTTTTAGATCAGATGTGAGTTGATCCTTGAAGGAGGAGTGGGGATTCTTAGCTGAGGAAAGACCCCATGTCCATCTGTGACTGCGGAAGCGAACGGGGCGAGACTTGAGATGAGGACATATCTCGTCGTTCGTGGGATTGTTTTGGGATCCCTTGGACTCGTGTGGACTATTGTTCTGTTAGCTGGCACAAGGATTATCGGGAAGTGCCCCCGAACCGGTTCCGGTGGACTAATTGTGGACTCTGTATATCTACCTGCATGTGTTGTTCCAGCGTTCTGGATAATAAATCTGTGGAATCATCCCTTGGCCTGTTGTCCCTTCTTGCTCTGCCATACACCCCGTCACAAACTGGTGGCAGCAGCAGGATCAGAGCAGAAGGAATGGAGGACAATGGCCCAACATCTGGAACCAGCACCGCAGAGTACAAGAACTGGACTTTGGGGAGCCTACAATCAAAGGCCCGTGAAGTAGGAGTCCGTTTTAAAGGACTCTCCAAGGAGCAGCTAATTGAGGCTTTGGAAGGAGTTCGCCTGCAAGATGACGCTGAGGAAGGATCCTCACAGCAAATGGAGGAAAGACTGCAGCCGGAGGTAAATACCCAAAAAAGTCAGTGGGTTGTGTGTTATGATCCCAATGGCAGAGGATCTCTGATATTCCGGCAAGATAGCAAAAATATAAATACTGCTCTAGGGAGGTGGAAACTGGGCTAACCGCATACCTGATCCTGACACAAACAACTAAAAGTAGCCGGTGAACGTGCCTACGTTGGTTCAAGACGTCTCGAGCCAGCCGGAGAACTGACTACCCCTAAAGGGAAAAAACAAGACCTCGCTTGCCTCCAGAGAAATTGAACCCCAAAGATATAGAAAGCCCCCAACAAATAATAACGGTGAGGCAAGAGGAAAACACAAACGTAGAGATGAACTAGATTCAGCAAAGTGAGGCCCAATAGTCTAGATAGCAGAAAATAGATAGTGGACTATGCGGTTAGCAGAAAACCCTACAAAACATCCACGCTGAACATTCAAGAACCCCCACATCGACTGACGGTGTGGAGGGAGAATATCAGCCCCCTAGAGCTTCCAGCGAGTCAAAAAATCAAATGTAAAGCAAGCTGGACAAAAACACTAAATAATGCAAACGATCCAAATTGTACAAAACAGACTTAGCTTTTCTTGCATGAGGCAGACTGAAAAGAATCCGGAGGAGACCAAATAGGTCTGGATACAACGATGCCAGGCAAGAGACTGAGTCCAGAGGAGACTCAAATAGGAAACACCCGCTGCTTAACGACACAGCTGGAGCTCAGGCCTGCAACAAGACATACCTAACACAGTACCGTTAGTGACCACCAGAGGGAGCCCAGAAACACAGTTCACAACAGTACCCCCCCCTTGAGGAGGGGTCACCGAACCCTCACCAAGACCCCCAGGGCGATCAGGATGAGCAGCGTGAAAGGCATGAACCAAATCAGCCGCATGAACATCAGAGGCGACAACCCAGGAATTATCCTCCTGACCATAGCCTTTCCACTTAACTAAATACTGGAGGTTCCATCTAGAGATACGAGAATCCAGAATCTTCTCCACCACGTACTTCAACTCGCCCTCAACCAAAACCGGGGCAGGAGGCTCAGCAGCAGGAACCATAGGCACCACGTACCGCCGCAACAAGGACCTATGGAACACATTATGAATAGCAAAAGACGCTGGAAGGTCCAAGCGAAAAGACACCGGGTTAAGGATTCCCAAAATCTTATAAGGACCGATAAAGCGAGGCTTGAACTTAGGAGAGGAGACTTTCAAAGGAACATGCCGAGAAGACAACCAAACCAAATCCCCAACACGAAGTCGGGGACCCACACCGCGGCGGCGGTTGGCAAACCGCTGGGCCTTGTCTTGTGACAATTTCAAATTGTCCACCACATGGTTCCAAATCCGCTGCAACCTATCCACCACAGAATCAACCCCAGGACAGTCAGAAGGTTCAACCTGACCCGAGGAGAAACGAGGATGAAAACTAGAGTTGCAGAAAAAGGGTGAAACCAAGGTGGCAGAACTAGCCCGATTATTAAGGGCAAACTCGGCCAGTGGCAAAAAGGTAACCCAGTCGTCCTGATCAGCAGAAACAAAACATCTCAAATAAGTCTCTAACGTCTGATTAGTTCGCTCGGTCTGGCCATTAGTCTGAGGATGAAAAGCCAACGAAAAAGACAAATCAATACCCATCTTAGCACAAAAGGATCGCCAGAATCTGGACACAAACTGGGATCCTCTGTCAGATACAATATTCTCAGGGATGCCATGCAAACGAACCACATTCTGAAAGAACAAAGGAACCAAATCAGAGGAGGAAGGCAACTTAGGCAAGGGCACCAAATGGACCATTTTAGAAAAACGATCGCACACCACCCAGATGACAGACATCTTCCGAGACACCGGAAGATCCAAAATGAAATCCATGGAAATGTGCGTCCAAGGCCTCTTCGGGATAGGCAAGGGCAAAAGCAACCCGCTGGCACGAGAACAGCAAGGCTTAGCCCGAGCACAAATCCCACAGGACTGCACAAAAGAATGCACATCCCGCGACAAGGAAGGCCACCAAAAGGACCTGGCCACCAAATCTCTGGTACCCAAAATCCCAGGATGTCCCGCCAACACCGAAGAATGAACCTCAGAAATAACTCTGTTGGTCCATCCATCAGGGACAAACAATCTCTCTGGTGGACAACGATCAGGCCTATCAGCCTGAAATTTTTGCAGCCCTCGTCGCAAATCTGGGGAAATGGCAGACAAAATTACTCCCTCTCTGAGAATACCAGCCGGCTCAGAGACTCCCGGAGAATCAGGCACAAAACTCCTAGAAAGTGCATCAGCCTTCACGTTCTTCGAACCAGGCAGGTACGAGACCACAAAGTCAAAACGGGAGAAAAACAACGACCAACGGGCCTGTCTAGGATTCAGGCGCTTGGCATACTCGAGGTAAATCAGATTTTTATGATCAGTCAAGACCACCACACGATGTCTAGCTCCCTCGAGCCAATGTCGCCACTCCTCAAATGCCCACTTCATGGCCAACAACTCCCGATTACCAACATCGTAGTTCCGCTCAGCAGGCGAAAATTTCCTTGAAAAGAAGGCGCATAGCTTCATCACGGAGCCATCAGAACTTTTTTGCGACAAAACAGCCCCTGCACCAATTTCAGAAGCATCAACTTCAACCTGGAAGGGAAGAGAGACATCTGGCTGGCACAAGACTGGCGCTGAAGTAAACCGACGCTTCAGCTCCCGAAAGGCCTCCACGGGCGCAGGAGACCAATTCGCAACATCAGAACCCTTCTTGGTCATATCCGTCAAAGGTTTAACCACGCTGGAGAAATTAGCGATAAAACGACGGTAAAAATTAGCAAAGCCCAAGAACTTCTGCAGGCTCTTAACAGACGTGGGCTGAGTCCAGTCATGAATGGCATGGACCTTAACTGGGTCCATCTCCACAGTAGAAGGGGAAAAAATATAACCCAAAAAAGAAACCTTCTGTACCCCAAAGATACATTTTGAGCCCTTCACAAATAGAGCATTCTCCCGCAAAACCTGAAACACCATCCTGACCTGGTTCACATGGGACTCCCAATCATCAGAAAAAAACAAAATATCATCCAGATAAATAATCATAAATTTATCCAGATATTTCCAGAAGATGTCATACATAAAGGACTGAAACACAGAAGGAGCATTAGATAATCCGAAAGGCATCACCAGGTACTCAAAATGACCCTCAGGCGTATTAAATGCCGTTTTCCATTCATCTCCCTGCTTTATGCGCACAAGGTTATACGCACCACGAAGATCTATCTTGGTGAACCAACTGGATCCCTTAATCCGAGCAAACAAATCAGACAACAATGGCAAAGGATACTGAAATTTAACAGTGATCTTATTCAGAAGACGATAATCAATACAAGGTCTCAGAGACCCGTCTTTCTTGCCCACAAAAAAGAATCCTGCACCAAGAGGGGACGAGGATGGGCGAATATGTCCCTTCTCCAAAGACTCCGCGGCATGCTCTGGCACAGATAAATTAAAGAGTCGTCCCTTAGGAAACTTACTACCAGGAATCAAATCTATAGCACAATCACAGTCCCTATGAGGAGGAAGGGCACTGGACCTGGCCTCATTAAATACATCCTGAAAGTCTGACAAAAACTCAGGGATCTCAGAAGGAGTAGAAGAAGCAATAGACATCAATGGAGAATCGCCATGAATCCCCTGACACCCCCAACTAGACACAGTCATAGCTTTCCAATCTAAAACTGGATTATGGGCCTGTAACCATGGCAGACCCAAAACGACAACATCATGCATTTTATGCAGTACCAAAAAACGAATCACCTCCTGATGTACAGGAGTCATGCACATGGTCACCTGCGTCCAATACTGAGGTTTATTCTCTGCCAATGGCGTAGAATCAATTCCTCTAAGAGGAATAGGATTTTCCAAAGGCTCCAGGACAAAACCGCAGCGCTTGGCAAACGACAAATCCATCAGACTTAAAGCAGCACCAGAATCCACAAAAGCCATAACTGAGTAAGAAGATAATGAACAAATTAAAGTCACAGACAAAATAAACTTAGGCTGAAAAGTACCAATGGCGACAGGATTAACTTTTTTCTTTAAACGTTTAGAGCATGCTGAGATAACATGTGTTGAATCGCCACAGTAGAAACACAACCCATTTTGACGTCTATGATTTTGTCGCTCGGCTCTGGTCAGAATTCTGTCACATTGCATAGAATCAGGTGACCGTTCAGACAGCACCGCCAAAGGATTATCAGATTTGCGCTCCCGCAAACGTCGATCAATTTGAATGGCTAGAGCCATTGAATCATTTAGACCTGTAGGGATAGGAAACCCCACCATCACATCTTTAATGGCTTCAGAAAGACCATTTCGGAAATTTGCGGCCAGTGCACACTCATTCCATTGAGTAAGCACGGACCATTTCCGAAATTTTTGGCAATATACCTCAGCTTCGTGCTGACCCTGAGAGATAACCAGCAACATTTTTTCAGCCTGATTTTCAAGATTAGGCTCCTCATAAAGCAAACCAAGTGCCAGAAAAAACGCATCAACATTCACCAATGCAGGATCTCCTGGCGCCAGAGAGAAGGCCCAATCCTGAGGGTCGCCGCGCAAGAAGGAAATAACAATCTTAACTTGCTGAGCGGAATCACCAGAGGAACGAGGTTTCAGAGACAGAAACAATTTACAATTATTCCTAAAATTCAGGAATTTAGATTTATCTCCAAAAAACGGCTCAGGAATAGGTATTTTTGGTTCAGACATAGGGCTATGGATAACAAAATCCTGAATGCTTTGCACCCTAGCAGCAAGCTGATCCACACTAGAAGTCAAAGTCTGGACATTCATATCTGCAGCAGAGTTTCAGCCACTCAGAGAAAAAGGGGATGGAAGAAGCTAGGCAAACTGCAGCAAAAAAAAAACAAAAACTCAGAACTTCTTTTTAATCCCGCTTCTGCGATGCATTAAACATTTTCTTTTGGCCTGGCATTCTGTTATGATCCCAATGGCAGAGGATCTCTGATATTCCGGCAAGATAGCAAAAATATAAATACTGCTCTAGGGAGGTGGAAACTGGGCTAACCGCATACCTGATCCTGACACAAACAACTAAAAGTAGCCGGTGAACGTGCCTACGTTGGTTCTAGACGTCTCGAGCCAGCCGGAGAACTGACTACCCCTAAAGGGAAAAAATAAGACCTCGCTTGCCTCCAGAGAAATTGAACCCCAAAGATATAGAAAGCCCCCAACAAATAATAACGGTGAGGCAAGAGGAAAACACAAACGTAGAGATGAACTAGATTCAGCAAAGTGAGGCCCAATAGTCTAGATAGCAGAAAATAGATAGTGGACTATGCGGTTAGCAGAAAACCCTACAAAACATCCACGCTGAACATTCAAGAACCCCCACATCGACTGACGGTGTGGAGGGAGAATATCAGCCCCCTAGAGCTTCCAGCGAGTCAAAAAATCAAATGTAAAGCAAGCTGGACAAAAACACTAAATAATGCAAACGATCCAAATTGTACAAAACAGACTTAGCTTTTCTTGCATGAGGCAGACTGAAAAGAATCCGGAGGAGACCAAATAGGTCTGGATACAACGATGCCAGGCAAGAGACTGAGTCCAGAGGAGACTCAAATAGGAAACACCCGCTGCTTAACAACACAGCTGGAGCTCAGGCCTGCAACAAGACATACCTAACACAATACCGTTAGTGACCACCAGAGGGAGCCCAGAAACACAGTTCACAACAGTTGTGTGGTACGAGGAGGAGTTGGCATTGCTCGGAGAAGAGGCCACCATAGACGATAAGAGAGAGGCCATTCACAGAGCTCAGGAGATGGCATTGCTGGAGAGGCAGATCGCTTTGGAAGCAGCTAAAAGCTCCAGACAGACTGTAACCCCAGCACCCACCATGAGGGAACTCCCCAGAGTGTCCCGCAAAGACTTCAAGCCGTTTAATGAGACTGCAGGCGACATTGAGGGCTTCTTCCAGGACTTTGAGCATCAGTGTCGATTAATGGAAGTCCCGGACAGGGAGCGAGTCTGACATCTTGTGGGGCTCTTAGAGGGTGGAGCTGCCGAAGCCTATAGAGCTATGGACCCTCGGGGGAACCGTGAGTATGCGGAGATTAAACAGACTATTCTAGAACATTATGCTGTGACGCCAGACACTTACAGGACTCAGTTCCGTACTTTAGCTTGTGATGGGGAAGTGTCTTTTAAGATATATGCTCATAGACTCAAACAAATATGTCATCGCTGGCTGGAGGCAGAGGAGGCCTTAACCTGGGAGACCTTCCTCCAGGTTATCCTAAAAGAGCAGTTTTACTTCAAGTGCCCTGCTGAGATCCGGGAATGGGTGCGTGAGAGGAGACCAGCGACAGTGGAAGAAGCTGCATCTCTCGCTGATGAGGCTCTCACCATCAAGCCTCAGTGGAGGGTTCTGTTGGAGGATGGAGAGAGGCCTACCAGCTCCACAACACCGGTGGCCCCCAGTTCTTCTGTCCCCATTGTTCCCCGTTCCTCTAAGCCACCACCTCATGCTGATACCCATGTAAATGTGCCTCCAGTTGCTTCTACTGCGTTTTCTGGAATACGACGAGGAGAGGAAGTAGCAGAGCGCAGGTGTTATCGTTGTGGGCATCCGGGGCATCTGCAGGCCTCATGCCCAGCCAGCCCATGGAGGAGTCGTCCTCAAACCCCTACAGCACCTTCAGGTGGGAGCCGGCCTCCAGGTTCCCTTACCCCTCGCCCAAGAGGACGCCTTGGATGGAGTGAGACCCAGCACAGATGCTATCGATGTGGGCAGCCGGTGGCATCTGCAAGCCTCCTGCCCAGCTGTTCAAATGAGGATTGATCCTGTACCCAGTCGTATTATTAATTACGTACAGCCAAGTGCCATGGAGGAAGACGTGTCACCACTACGTGAGGACTGGCCTAGTGCCTCACCCACCCATGTTGCACCACTAGGAGTTTATGGTGTGCGACCTGCAGCTATGACGACTTCTGCTCATCGAGGTAAGCACTTGCAGGAGGTCGTGCTGGATGGACAGAGACTTATTGGATTTTGTGACTCAGGGGCTTTCCTCACACTGGCTGATCCCCGAGTGGTTCAGCCTAAGGCAATCCATAGAGGACCTGGGATTGTCATTGAACTGGCTGGTGGACAATGGAGGACTATTCCCACAGCCACTGTGGATCTGAACTTTGGTTTTGGGGTCAGGTGATGTGTGGTTGGTGTGATGGGTGGTCTGCCTGCAGATGTTCTCCTGGGCAATGATGTGGGAGAGCTACGATGCCAATTCGTGGCTGCATGAAGCCACATGTAAGTTACGCTCTGCCTGTGTGTACTTAACCAGCGACCTGTAGAGGTCCCTAGTACGTACACAAATTGGGAGGGGAAGGGATTGTCATGATATGTACTTTTACCCTGTCCTGTATTTGAATAATATGCCATTTGATGTATGTAACTGTTCTCTGGTTTCTATTAGCAGTAATTTATGTATTTTCTTGTGCTGGGAGTCACCTGTAACAATGTCTCCTTCCCCCAATACTTGCAGCCCTAAGCTTTAATGTAATTAAGCTTTGTCAACTAGTGAAGGAATAGCCATTCTTCCTCACAGCAGGTGGCTAGTCAAATGTACATACTACGTAGACTAAGCGGAGCCGACCAGAATAGAATCTTCTGGTGAACCCAACCATTGAATAGAAGGTGTGACCCCTACCCCCTTCATGGGCGGATCCCAGGAGCTCAGACAATCCATTCTTATTTTTTAGATCAGATGTGAGTTGATCCTTGAAGGAGGAGTAGGGATTCTTAGCTGAGGCAAGACCCCATGTCCATCTGTGACTGCGGAAGCGAACGGGGCGAGACTTGAGCTGAGGACATATCTCGTCGTTCGTGGGATTGTTTTGGGATCCCTTGGACTCGTGTGGACTATTGTTTTGTTAGCTGGCACAAGGATTATCGGGAAGTGCCCCCGAACCGGTTCCGGTGGACTAATTGTGGACTCTGTAGATCTACCTGCATGTGTTGTTCCAGCGTTCTGGATAATAAATCTGTGGAATCATCCCTTGGCCTGTTGTCCCTTCTTGCTCTGCCGTACACCCCGTCACACTGTATTACATTAAATTAGCATACATTTTGATGAATTTACCGGGTGGGCATTGTCGCCCCCATTCCACCCCAACTCCATCCACTTTGGCAAAGCTGGGTGGCACTACACTGCCAAAAGTTGCAGAATGTTTGCACAACTTTGAGTTGCAAACATTTTGGGTGACATTCAAGGTGTTTTACACCAGTATTCTGGGGAAAACGCCTTGATTCGGGTCCTACTGCATGTTAGTGTATGCATAATGCCTGTATAATGTATATATATTGTGTATGTACATATATAAAATAAAATATGCTTGTGTAAATCTGTGAAATGTGTCGATGTGCATAAGAAATATATGCATGTGTGAAATGTGAATATTCATGTGTTTCTGCGTATTTTATATAGACATGAACTGTAATGTGTACATGCATATACTGTACATGTTTATGTATATATTTTATTTATGAATGTGTAATGTTTGCATAATATGTATGTGTCTATCCTGCAGTTTATACACATATGTGATTATTGGGTGGGTGTACATGCATGAGGGGGCCCCAATGTATTTCCTGCACTGGGCCCCATTGCTGCTTGTGTCCGCCCCTGCTCAGGTTGAATAACTGACATCACCTATTGGAAGCGTTGGACGCTGAGTGTATGGACGGTGATGTAAACGAATCGGCTTCTGCTTCTTCCTGGCCTTTAGCATGAACTTTGTGTAGTGTATGGAGCAGCTTGAGGCTGGGAAGACAAGGTGGGGGATGTGGCCACTAACTTGTGCTGGTAACTTGCTCCTGTGGCTGCTTGCCTACAGCCTGTGGTTAGTTGAGAACTCAGCTGGTGGGTACTCTACAATCATAGCACCACAGCATGTGCGCGCACATTACTATCAAGATGCTGCTATGTGCATGCATGCACTTACGCATCCTACAGCAGCATTACATGATGCAAGGTGGGTGGCATCTGACTCTGAGTATGGCAGCAGGGTGAGGTCAATAGAAATACACCAACCTCAGCGTCTGCTGTCTGCTGTAGATGCACCAGCCTCAGGGTCTTCTATGTGATGTATATGGCCCACGTCTGCTATCTGGGTCTGCTATGTGGTGTATATAACCCAGCCCCAGCATCCACTATATGATGTGTATACACCTGCAAAAAAGACGAGATGGAGGGCATCACTTTAAATAATACTGGGATCACCTATATAAAGTAGTATACTACTACTACACTATTACAGAGAACAAAGACAAGCTATATAAAGTGGGATCACCAGATAGAATACAATAAAAAAAATTCTTTATTGATGAACAGCTACACACAGAAAATAGATAAAAACAATTAAAAAGCCAATGATCTAACCAAACTATATACAGGCCGATTGTAATCATGCGCAGTTCATGATTCAAATGTTCTTTTGCAAACAGTGATGAACTTGGTGCAAGACTAGGAACAATAGGGATCCCGGGTCAAGAAATAACCCTAGACGGGTTTAGCAGCAAAACAGAAAAACAGTTTTAAAGAACTATGTACATACTCGTGGTTCCAAGGTTTATTCTCATAGTAGGTTGCAAGGCATCAGTCGGTAACGGACGCTTCCTGACCGGGAAAGCTTTGATTCCGTGTCCTCATCTGATACGGTATCAGTGTCAGTGGTTCGTCTCACAGGTGCGGCCAGGTCACCAGGGGTCTGAATTCGAATGTCAGTTTTGGTAGCAAGTTCAGTAGCGGCAATAATGCACACAGTGGTGGTAGTCGTAGAATTTGTCAGGTCAGAGTTAGTCGTAGTCAGAACAGCAGGTGGCGCCACTGCAGGCTCGCTTCGTTGAACGTTCCGAGCGCACCACCCTTGCGCACTCCGATGGCGAGTGTAGGTCACCTGGTCTCCTCTACGTAGAAGTTGGTTGTCATATCCGTTGCGGAACGGGGTCTTCACGTTGTAACTGGCAAAGAAGAATTCAGTCGGCAGTCCCGGCTCCTGTATAAAGCCCCAACCCCGTTTCGTGTGAAAGGCTAGTACAGTCCCCTGTTTTACCAAGTTTTTCTTACCACGTTCAGTCTTTGGTTCTTGTACTTTCGGTAGGTCACTTTGTTCTGTCTCTTTTCGTTTTTTCCAGTGTAGAATTAAGCATTGTTTATATTGTTCCCAGGTGAGCACAGCAATGCTGAGGCCCTCCTGCCTGGCCCCGTCTGTTCCAATCCTTGGGTTATCCCATTGGAAGATCACCCCCTCTGAGCTCACATCTAGTGGTTCTCCCATAGTTGTCGGTAACGGAGGCACCAGCTTCTCCATAGTGTCAGGGGTTATCACTACCGGCTCAGCGGCGGGGAATCGGTCATTGACTGGACGGGGCGCAGTCACGGGAGCAGGATCGGTCGGTAGAGCAGTGGCGCTTTCCATACCTGCGTCTGATGTTGTTCCACCAATGCCGGTCCGTTCCATTGATGAGGACACTGGAGTCGGCAGCGGCAAAGACCGTGGTTCTTCCAATGCGACCCTCTGGGACAGCTCCGACTTCCATTGCTTCACATCTGCGGGCTCCGCATTCGGGATAGGTTGACTCGGCTCCTCCGCCTGCGGCTCCAAGAGGCTCGGATCCTCCAGCGGCGGTGGGTTTAGGTCCGCCTCTGGTCGGCGGGGACATTCCGAGATCACTTCGTTCAGGTACTCGCTGGTCACTCTCGCTGTTTCGCGGTCGGCAGCTGCACACACACATGGTTCCGCCATTTTCTGAGGGTGGAGCTCATTCTCGTCTTTGTTCCTGTCGTTGCCAATCAGGTGGCGGTTCTCCTGTACTTCGGGACACGTCGTCTTCTTGCAGCAGTAGTCGGAGGGGGCGGTCATCACTTTTGGCACCGCTTTGGTAGTCTCCTCCCATGGCACGCCCTTCGTCTTCTCCTGCGCTCCTCGTTGTGCTGTAATGGCGGCAGTTTTGGCGGGAATTTTTGGCAGCAAATAGCAATACACAGTCTTTGCAATAAATCACGATTCAAGCACAATTCAGTCACAGTTCCAAGGCACACATGACCTGATTCTCAGGCTTAAGTAGATCCTGTTCGTGACGCCAAGTTTGGAGCAGCCCCCAAACGCAGGGCAGCGGGGTACTCGGTACCGGGTCCCTCGGTCTCGGTTCTAGGGGTGTCACGGTGGCCCATACCGGTCCGTGGCCCTGCTAAGGGGCACCCAAATAAAGGTGTAGGTGAGAGTTTGTCAAGTGTTGTGACGCCACCTGTGGTATTCGGTCAGGGTGACCGACGCTGCTAGGGGTCCGCTGGGGTGATGGAATGGCAGCTAGATGGTGTAACTTCCCACAGGTGAAGTATGTCCCCAGGGCTTCCCTTGATGAGTAGATGGTAATGGTGTAGGTCGCAGTAAATGAGGAGGACACAGGGTTGCAGTCTCTTTACCTTTTTACTGAAGGCTTCGGCATCCACAATCCAGAGCACTGCTAACAGGGCTGGCTGAGACCGGCCGTTCTGAAGGCATATCCAGAGTTCCCTTTGCAGGTGGAAATCAGTAGCCTTCCTACTAGCGCCTGTGTGTTGTAGTACTTCCCTGCTGAGCACCACGGGATAGTCCTCACAACTGTCGTGTATGTTTCTGTTCTTTCTCTCCGTCCCCCAGATGGTTTGGATAGGACGCACACGTATGACGGGGTAGGCCTGGAGTTATTTTACAGGGACCCTAGAGGCGCCCCTCTCCCACAATTGCCTTCGTTGTCTTCATTAGGTGTAAAGGTGAGACAGCCAACCTAGAGTTAACTGCCCTGCCGTAGTTCAAAGTAATGCGTAGAGCTTATTACTTCCTCGGCGTTCCGGCCGCCGGCTACGCGCCTCAGAAGGATGTTGCCGATCTTTGGGCACGACTCCTCCTGGTTCTATCTCCTTTGTGCTGTGATCTCGTTTCTCACTTCTCCACAATATACTTCGCTTTGTGTCCTTTCTTAGGATGCCGCCGCAATGAGGTGCAGGCACGGCTCCATAACGATCTGTCTCGTGCTAGGCCACTGTCAGGATCCCACCCCTGACAGGGACCTCCCTGAGTCTTCCCAAGCAACTCTCTCTCTCACTAGATGTTACCTGGGCAAAACCCAGTCAGCTTCTCCTCCAACTTCCTATCCGACTCCCAGTTTTACCAGAGTGTGAGGAGTGGCCTAATACATAGAACCTTTTGCTCCCCCTGGTGGCCGGAGTGTGAAGTGTAGTGTGTGACTGTGATACCTGGTCAGGTGAACTCCTTTAGTGCCATCAGACGTACCATCACTCCCCCTTGTGGAAGAGCGACAATACTGCAACGACCAGGACTCTGGGGCGCTGCACTTGCATGTCACCTCGCACATGCATGGAAAAGTTTAGAAGTTAAACAGCATTGGATCATATCGCAGCAAAGGCTATATGCAAATTAATGGAGGCAAGTAGTCGCAGCGGGTGGTAAAAGTGTAGCACATACGATCACAATGTATCATGTGAATAAGCGAGATACATATAAATATTTGTGTACTGGCAACATTTAAAAGGACCTACAAGGCAAATCCTAAACAAAGTCACACATCGATGTTTGTAATGAGAAAATCCTATAATAGGATTGATTCAACCATGAATAGAATTACAATAGGGATCACATAAAAAGGGAGAGACTCCCCAAATGGGTCCGATGTGATCAAATGAGACAAAAATTGAACTTTTTGGCCTCCAGGATAAACGTTATGTCTGGCTCCAGACCAGCACAGCTTATCACCCCAAGAACACCATTCCCACAGTGAAACATGGTGCTGGCCGCATCATTTTGTTATGGATGTTTTTCAGCAGCAGGGACAGGGAAAAAGGTCTGAGTCTGGGAGAAGATGAATAGTGTGAAATACAGAGATATTCCTGAGCAAAACCTGTTTAAGCCTGTCAGTGATTTGAGACTGGAACAAAGATTCACCTTCCAACAAGACAATGACCCAAAGCATATTGCTAAAGCAGGGGTAAGGAAACTTTTTTCTGTCAAGGGGGATTTGAATAGTCATGCCATCCTTCGGGGACCACACAAATCACATGCGAACTCCACCCACAAAGTACATCCTGATGCTAACACTGTCAGGACATAATTTTTCATTGCACACATCTCAGCATTCAGTAGTTTTCAGTAGTAGAGAAAGAAGAACTTAAAGGGCTGGCAGAAGTCAAAATATAACTTCTGACCCAAGCACTGTGATTCTTGGGAATCTTCCCAGGGGCAGGATGAGAGGTAATTGAGGGCCATAAATAGCCAGCGGGCCTGAGGTTCCCAACCCCTGTGCTAAAGCAACATTTGAGTGGTTTAAAGGGCACCTGTCACCCCGTTTTTTCAGTATGAGATAAAAATACTGTTAAATAGGGCCTGAGCTGTGCATTACAACAGTGTATTTTGTGGACCCCGATTCCCCACCTATGCTGCCAAAATACGTTACCAAAGTAGCCGTTTTCGCCTGTCAATCAGGCTGGTCTGGTCAAAAGGGCGTGGTGTCTTCCCCCAGATCTTGCTTAGTTTTCCGTTGGTGGCGTAGTGGTGTGCGCATGCCCAAGGTCCCGAATCCACTGCACAGGGGAGTTAAAAGAGCGCGATGTGCACTATTTCATTGGTGATCGGTGGGGGCGGCCATCTTCCTTTGGCCGTGCGTGCGCAGAAGCGGCGCTCTGCTGGCCGTGGCTTCAGGAAAATGGCCGCGGGATGCCGCGCGTGCGCAGATGGAGATCGCGGCGGCCATTTTCCTGAAGCAGAGTTCGCATCTCGGCTTCAGGAAAATAGCCGCCGCGATCTCCATCTGCGCACGCGCGGCATCCCGTGGCCATTTTCCTGAAGCCGCGGCCAGCAGAGCGCCGCTTCTGCGCACGCGCGGCCAAAGGAAGATGGCCACCCCCACCGATCACCAATGAAATAGTGCACATCGCGCTCTTTTAACTCCCCTGTGCGGTGGATTCGGGACCTTCGGCATGCACAAACCACTACGCCACCAACGGAAAACTAAGCAAGATCTGGGGGAAGACACCACGCCCATCTGACCAGACCAGCCTGATTGACAGGCGAAAACAGCTACTTTGGTAACGTATTTTGGCAGCATAGGTGGGGAATCGGGGTCCACAAAATACACTGTTGTAATGCACAGTTCAGGCCCTATTTAACAGTATTTTTATCTCATACTGAAAAAACGGGGTGACAGGTTCCCTTTAAGGGGAAATGTGTAAATGTTTTGGAGCGACCTAGTCACAGCCCAGTCCCAGTAAATCCAATTGAGAATCTGTGATCAGACTTGAAGATGGCTGTTTACCAGAGGAAACCATAACTTGAAGGAGCTGGAGCAGTACTGAAGCTTTCAGTTATTTTGTCCTATTTGTTGTTTACTTCACAATAAAAAGAAAATCAAATGTTCACAGTTGTAGGCATGTTCTTTACATGAACTGATACAAACCCTCAATAAAACCGTGACATTCCAGGTTGTACTTTCACAAGCCACTGTTTCCTCAACTTCCACCTTAGTAATCCTAAAATGTAAAGAGTCTCTTGCTTCTTGGAGGGGAATTTTTTTCAGGAGCTTAGTAATGTTATTGGAATGTTGCAAATTGGTATTAGCATGAAGATTTGAGCAGAATTGATGAAAAGCAGTACACAGTACATGCTGGAGAGATGCAAAGAGCTATGACCAGGTTTAAACTTGGAATGTGGACAAGATTTATTGTTTGCTGGGATCACAGCCTCCATGCTATAAGCTTATCAGATTTATTGGCCCATTAATAATAGGATGCTTTGGTCCAACACAAAGCTTTTTCAGTGTGGTGAAGCAAGATCGTATTCAACTGCAGTTTTGTATCTGTTATGTCTTTGTATTAGTAAAGCGGAGGGTTTTTTAATGAGCAGTGACAATTCTGACTCATTTAGGCTAGTTTCACATTTGCGTTTAAATCCGCAGCGTTTAAAACGCATCTGCAAGTGGTGGAAAAAACGCATATAAACGCGTACAAATGCGGCGGGTTTTTTTACGCATGCGTTGACGCATGCTGTTAAAAAACGCCTCGTTTGTACGCGTTTACATGCTTATTTTCCTGCGTTTCGTTTGCGTTTATGGTGCGCATGATGAGAAATTTCACAAGAGAAAAATCAAGCCGGTAATTCAGCGCGGTGTACAATAAAATCACACTGACAGGTTAGAATAGAGTAGATATATACACATAGAATAGGTATATATACATATATATATGTCAGTGAGACACCTATATATGTATATTTATATTTAATGCAGCGCTAGATAGCATAAGAGCCGCTAATTCAATTACCGGCTTCTGCTATCTCCTTCACAAACCCGACAGGATATGAGACATGGTTTACATACAGTAAACCATCTCATATCCCTTCTGTTATTACATATTCCTCTTCAGTAATGTAAGAAGTGTCTGTGTGTCAAATTTGGGGGCTCTAGCTATTAATTTAAAAGGTTAAATGGCGGAAAAAATTGGCGTGGGCTCCCACGCAATTTTCTCCGCCAGAGTGGTAAAGCCAGTGACTGGGGGCAGATATTAATAGCCTAGAGAGGGTCGATGGTTATTGGCCCCCCCCTGGCTACAAACATCTGCCCCCAGCCACCCCAGAAAAGGCACATCTTGAAGATGCGCCTATTCTGGCACTTGGCCTCTCTCTTCCCATTCCCGTGTAGCGGTGGGATATGGGGTAATGAAGGGTTAATGTCACCTTGCTATTGTAAGGTGACATTAAGCCAGGTTAATAATGGAGAGGCGTCAATTATGACACCTATCCATTATTAATCCAATAGTACAAAATGGTTAAGAAAACACACACACATTATTACAAAGTCCTTTAATGAAATAAAGACACAGGTTGTTGTAATATTTTATTATACTGGTAATCCACCTTTGTTCTGTAACAAAGGAAAAATAAAAAAACAACAATATCTCATACCTTCCCTCGCTCAGGTCAAGTCCCACGAAGTAAATCCACCTGAAGGGGTTAAATCATTTTACAGCCAGGAGCTGTGCTAATGCACTCGCTCCTGCCTGTAAAACCCCGGGTACTGAATGGAAAGCAGGGTGGCCTGTAGTTACCTTGAGTCGCGGTGAGGCGCCCTCTGCTGGATGTCCTCATATCAACTCGAGCCTGGTAAAAGTTCCCACGCTTGAGTTCATATGAGGACATCCAGCAGAGGGTGCATCACCGCGACTCAAGGTAACTACAGGTCATTCCCCTCCAATCCATTCATTCCCTGGGTTTTTACAGGCAGGGGCGGCTGCATTAACAGGCTTCTGCTTGTAAAACTAGTTAACCCTTTCAGATGGATTTACAACGTGGGACAGAACGACGGAAGGTAAGGAATATTGTTGTTTGTTTTTTTAAACTTTGTTTCAGGTGACAAAGGGTCTTCAGGTGGATTAAGAGTCTAATAAAATATTACAACAACATGTGTCTTTATTTCATTAAAATACTTTGAAATAATGTGTGTGTGTGTTTTATTAACCATTTCGTACGATTGGATTAATAATGGATAGGTGTCATAATTGACGCCTCTCCATTATTAACCTGGCTTAATGTCACCTTACAATAGCAAGATGACATTAACCCTTCATTACCCCATATCCCACCGCTACACGGGAATGGGAAGAGAGAGGCCAAGTGCCAGAATAGGTGCATCTTCAAGATGTGCCTTTTCTGGGGTGGCTGGGGGCAGATGTTTGTAGCCAGGGGGGTCCAATAACCATGGACCCTCTCTAGGCTATTAACCCCTCTGTGACCTTAGACGTACTATCCCGTCGAGGTGACCTGGGCCTATCTGACCCTCGACGGGATAGTACGTCATAGCCGATCGGCCGCGCTCACGGGGGGAGCGCGGCCGATCGCGGCCGGGTGTCAGCTGACTATCGCAGCTGACATCCGGCACTATGTGCCAGGAGCGGTCACGGACCGCCCCCGGCACATTAACCCCCGGCACACCGCGATCAAACATGATCGCGATGTGCCGGCGGTGCAGGGAAGCATCGCGCAGGGAGAGGGCTCCCTGCGGGCTTCCCTGAGCCCCCCGCAGCAACGCGATGTGATCGCGTTGCTGCGAGGGTCTTACCTCCCTCCCGGCCTGCTCCAGACCCGGATCCAAGATGGCTGCGGATCCGGGTCCTGCAGGGAGGGAGGTGGCTTCACAGAAGCCTGCTCAGAGCAGGCACTGTGAAGCAACCTGCACTTCTCTCAGATCGGTGATCTGTCAGAGTGCTATGCAAACTGGCAGATCACCGATCTGTATTGTCCCCCCCTGGGGCAAAGTAAAAAAGTAAAAAAAAAAATTTCCAAATGTGTAAAAAAAAAAAAAAAAAAAAAAATTCCAAAATAATGAAAAAAAAAAAAAATATTATTCCCATAAATACATTTCTTTACCTAAATAAAAAAAAACCAAACAATAAAAGTACACATATTTAGTATTGCCGCGTCCGTAACGACCCGACCTATAAAACTGGCCCACTAGTTAACCCCTTCAGTAAACACCGTAAGAAAAAAAAAAAAAAACAAGGCAAAAAACAACGCTTTATTATCATACCGCCGAACAAAAAGTGGAATAACACGCGATCAAAAAGACAGATATAAATAACCATGGTACCGCTGAAAGCCTCATCTTGTCCCGCAAATAACGAGCCACCATACAGCATCATCAGCAAAAAAATAAAAAAGTTATAGTTCTGAGAATAAAGCGATGCAAAAATAATTATTTTTTCCATAAAATAGTTTTTATCGTATAAAAGCGCCAAAACATAAAAAAATAATATAAATGAGATATCGCTGTAATCGTACTGACCCGAAGAATAAAACTGCTTTATCAATTTTACCAAACGCGGAACGGTATAAATGCCTCCCCCAAAAGAAATTCATGAATAGCTGGTTTTTGGTCATTCTGCCTCACAAAAATCGGAATAAAAAGCGATCAAAAAATGTGACGTGCCCAAAAATGTTACGAATAAAAACGTCAACTCGTCCCGCAAAAAACAAGACCTCACATGACTCTGTGGACCAAAATATGGAAAATTTATAGCTCTCAAAATGTGGTAACGCAAAAAAAAATTGTTGCAATAAAAAGCGTCTTTCAGTGTGTGACAGCTGCCAATCATAAAAATCCGCTAAAAAACTCGCTATAAAAGTAAATCAAACCCCCCTTCATCACCCCCTTAGTTAGGGAAAAATAAAAAAAATGTATTTATTTCCATTTTCCCATTAGGGCTAGGGTTAGGGCTAGGGTTGGGGCTAGGGTTAAGGCTACAGTTAGGGTTGGGGCTAAAGTTAGGGTTAGGGTTGGGGCTAAAGTTACGGTTAGGGTTTAGATTACATTTACGGTTGGGAATAGGGTTGGGATTAGGGTTAGGGGTGTGTCAGGGTTAGAGGTGTGGTTAGGGTTACTGTTGGGATTAGGGTTAGGGGTGTGTTTGGATTAGGGTTTCAGTTTTAATTGGGGGGTTTCCACTGTTTCGGCACATCAGGGGCTCTCCAAACGCGACATGGCGTCCGATCTCAATTCCAGCCAATTCTGCGTTGAAAAAGTAAAACAGTGCTCCTTCCCTTCCGAGCTCTCCCGTGTGCCCAAACAGGGGTTTACCCCAACATATGGGTTATCAGCGTACTCAGGACAAATAGGACAACAACCTTTGGGGTCCAATTTCTCCTGTTACCCCTGGGAAAATACAAAACTGGGGGCTAAAAAATAATTTTTGTGGGAAAAAAAGGATTTTTTATTTTCACGGCTCTGCGTTATAAACTGTAGTGAAACACTTGGGGGTTCAAAGTTCTTACAACACATCTAGATAAGTTCCTTGGGGGGTCTAGTTTCCAAAATGGGGTCACGTGTGCGGGGCTTCTACTGTTTAGGTACATTAGGGGCTCTGCAAACGCAATGTGACGCCTGCAGACCATTCCATCTAAGTCTGCATTCCAAATGGCGCTCCTTCCCTTCCGAGCCCTCCCATGCATCCAAACGGTGGTTCCCCCCACATATGGGGTATCAGCGCACTCAGGACAAATTGGACAACAACTTTTGGGGTCCAATTTCTCCTGTTACCCTCGGGAAAATACAAAACTGGGGGCTGAAAAATAATTTTTGTGGGAAAAAATTTTTGTTTTATTTTTACGGCTCTGCATTATAAACTTCTGTGAAGCCCTTGGTGGGTCAAAGCGCTCACCACACATCTAGATAAGTTCCTTAGGGGGTCTACTTTCCAACATGGTGTCACTTGTGGCGGGTTTCTACTGTTTAGGTACATTAGGGGCTCTGCAAATGCAATGTGACGCCTGCAGACCATTCCATCTAAGTCTGCATTCCAAATGGCGCTCCTTCACTTCCGAGCCCTTCCATGCGTCCAAACGGTGGTTTCCCCCCACATATGGGGTATCAGCGCACTCAGGACAAATTGGACAACAACTTTAGGGGTCCAATTTCTCCTGTTACCATCGGGAAAATACAAAACTGGGGGCTGAAAAATAATTTTTGCGGGAAAAAATTTTTGTTTTATTTTTACGGCTCTGCATTTTAAACTTCTGTGAAGCCCTTGGTGGGTCAAAGCGCTCACCACACATCTAGATAAGTTTCTTAGGGGGTCTACTTTCCAACATGGTGTCACTTGTGGGGGGTTTCTACTGTTTAGGTACATTAGGGGCTCTGCAAACGCAATGTGACGCCTGCAGACCATTCCATCTAAGTCTGCATTCCAAATGGCGCTCCTTCACTTCCGAGCCCTTCCATGCGTCCAAACGGTGGTTTCCCCCCACATATGGGGTATCAGCACACTCAGGACAAATTGGACAACAACTTTTGGGGTCCAATTTCTCCTGTTACCATCGGGAAAATACAAAACTGGGGGCTGAAAAATAATTTTTGTGGGAAAAAAATTTTGTTTTATTTTTACGGCTCTGCATTATTAACTTCTGTGAAGCCCTTGGTGGGTCAAAGCGCTCAAAACACATCTAGATAAGTTCCTTAGGGGGTCTACTTTCCAAAATGGTGTCACTTGTGGGGGGTTTCAATGTTTAGGCACATCAGTGGCTCTCCAAACGCAACATGGAGTCCCATCTCAATTCCTGTCAATTTTGCATTGAAAAGTCAAACGGTGCTACTTCCCTTCCGAGCTCTCCCATGCGCCCAAACAGTGGTTTATCGCCACATATAGGGTATCAGCGTACTCAGGACAAATTGTACAACAACTTTTGGGGTCCAATTTCTTCTCTTACCCTTGGGAAAATAAAAAATTGGGGGCGAAAAATAATTTTTGTGAAAAAATATGATTTTTTATTTTTACGGTTCTGCATTATAAACTTCTGTGAAGTACTTGGTGGGTCAAAGTGCTCACCACACCTCTAGATAAGTTCCTTAGGGGGTCTACTTTCCAAAATGGTGTCACTTGTGGGGGGTTTCAATGTTTAGGCACATCAGGGGCTCCCCAAACGCAACATGGCGTCCCATCTCAATTCCAGTCAATTTTGCATTGAAAAGTCAAACGGTGCTACTTCCCTTCCGAGCTCTCCCATGCGCCCAAACAGTGGTTTATCGCCACATATGGGGTATCAGCATACTCAGGACAAATTGTACAACAACTTTTGGGGTCCAATTTCTTCTCTTACCCTTGAGAAAATAAAAAATTGGGGGCGAAAAATAATTTTTGTGAAAAAATATGATTTTTTATTTTTACGGTTCTGCATTATAAACTTCTGTGAAGTACTTGGTGGGTCAAAGTGCTCACCACACCTCTATCACTTGTGGGGGGTTTCAATGTTTAGGCACATCAGGGGCTCCCCAAACGCAACATGGCGTCCCATCTCAATTCCAGTCAATTTTGCATTGAAAAGTCAAATGGCGCTCCTTCGCTTCCGAGCTCTGTCATGCGCCCAAACAGTGGTTTACCCCCACATATGGGGTATCGGCGTACTCAGGACAAATTGTACAACAACTTTTGGGGTCCATTTTCTCCTGTTACCCTTGGTAAAATAAAACAAATTGGAGCTGAAGTAAATTTTTTGTGAAAAAAAGTTAAATGTTCATTTTTATTTAAACATTCCAAAAATTCCTGTGAAGCACCAGAAGGGTTAATAAACTTCTTGAATATGGTTTTGAGCACCTTGAGGGGTGCAGTTTTTAGAATGGTGTCACACATGGGTATTTTCTATCATATAGACCCCTCAAAATGACTTCAAATGAGATGTGGTCCCTAAAAAAAAATGGTGTTGTAAAAATGAGAAATTGCTGGTCAACTTTTAACCCTTATAACTCCCTAACAAAAAAAAATGTTGGTTCCAAAATTGTGCTGATGTAAAGTAGACATGTGGGAAATGTTACTTATTAAGTATTTTGTGTGACATATCTCTGTGATTTAAGGGCATAAAAATTCAAAGTTGGAAAATTGCAAAATTTTCAAAATTTTCGCCAAATTTCCATTTTTTTTGCAAATAAACGCAGGTAATATCAAAGAAATTTTACCACTATCATGAAGTACAATATGTTACGAGAAAACAAGATCCGTTGAAGCGTTCCAGAGTTATAACCTCATAAAGGGACAGTGGTCAGAATTGTAAAAATTGGCCCGGTCATTAACGTGCAAACCACCCTTGGGGGTGTGTTATGACCCCAATGGCGAGGGTCTCAGAGGAACGTGGAAGTCTGCAGAATACAAAAATCCAGCTCATAGGGCAGTGGTAACTGGGTTGACCATATATCTACTCCTAACGCCAACACTAGAAGTAGCCGGGGATCATTCCTACGTTGATTCTAGATGACACGCGCCAGCCGGAGAATCTAGCTACCCCTAGTAGAGGAAAACAAAGACCTTTCTTGCCTCCAGAGAAGGGGACCCCAAAGCTGGATAGAAGCCCCCCACAAATAATGACGGTGAGGTAAGAGGAAATGACAAACACAGAAATGAACCAGGTTTAGCACAGAGAGGCCCGCTTACTGATAGCAGAATAAAGAAAGGTAACTTATATGGTCAACAAAAACCCTATCAAAATCCACACTGGAAATTCAAGAACCCCCGAACCGTCTAACGGTCCGGGGGGAGAACACCAGCCCCCTAGAGCTTACAGCAAAGGTCAGGATACAGATTTGGAACAAGCTGGACAAAAATACAAAACCAAAACAAATAGCAAAAAGCAAAAGGCAGACTTAGCTGATATAACTGGAACCAGGATCAGTAGACAAGAGCACAGCAGACTAGCTCTGATAACTACGTTGCCAGGCATTGAACTGAAGGTCCAGGGAGCTTATATAGCAACACCCCTAACTAACGACCCAGGTGCGGATAAAAGGAATGACAGAAAAACCAGAGTCAAAAAAACTAGTAACCACTAGAGGGAGCAAAAAGCAAATTCACAACAGGGGTGAAGGGGTTAATATCTGCCCCCAGTCACTGGCTTTACCACTCTGGCGGAGAGAATTGCGCGGGAGCCCACGTCAATTTTTTCCACCATTTAACCTTTTAATTTAATAGCTAGAGCCCCCAAATTTGACACACAGACACTTCTTACATTACTGAAGAGGAATATGTAATAACAGAAGGGATATGAGATGGTTTACTGTATGTAAACCATGTCTCATATCCTGTCGGGTTTGTGAAGGAGATAGCAGAAGCCGGTAATTGAATTAGCGGCTTTTATGCTATCTAGCGCTGCATTAAATATATATATATATATATACATAGGTTTCTCACTGACATATATATATGTATATATACCTATTCTATGTGTATATATCTACTCTATTGTAACCTGTCAGTGTGATTTTACTGTACATCGCATGCGTTCAAAAAAGCAACAAAACGCATGTGCTTAAAAACGCATGCGTTTACATTGACAGCAATGCGTTTTTTTGTCGCAATCCTTGCGCGATCGAACGCATGCGTTTCCTGGCGGCAAATAGACGCCTCTAGAAATTACTACATGTTGCATTTCCACGCCAAGCAGCAAACGACGAGACGACGCATGCGTCGGCAAACGCGGCAGAACGCGAACAAAAAAAAACGCATGCGTTTTCAATGTTAAATATAGGAAAACACGACGCATGCGTTTATATGCGGTACAAACGCTGCGGCCACAAAAGCAAATGTGAAACCAGCCTTAGCCTTAGGCTACTTTCACACTAGCGTCGGGTTCGGTCCGTCGCAGTGCGTCGGGCCGAGGTCACCGACGCTAGCGTTGTCTCCGCCGCACAACGGGGGCAGCGGATGCATTTTTCCAGCGCATCTGCTGCCCCATTGTGAGGTGCGGGGAAGTGCGGGGAGGTGGGGGCGGAGTTCCGGCCGCGCATGCGCGGTCGGAAAAAGCGGACCGTCGTGAGCAAAAAACGTTACATGTAAAGTTTTTTGCTCCCGACGGTCCGCCACAACACGGCGAAACCATCGCACGACGGTTGCGACGTGTGTCAATGCGTCGCAAATGCGTCGCTAATGTTAGTCAATGCAGAAAAAACGCATCATGCAAGCACTTTTGCAGGATGCGTTTTTTCGGCAAAACGACGCATTGCGACGTATTGCAGTTAACGCTAGTGTGAAAGTAGCCTTAGCCTCAATTATAGACTGGACCCTTGTTCGTTCCCTGTTATTTTACCTCTAAAGAATACTTTGTTTGTGCAGCCATCCTCACCCAAACTGGGTCTGAATCATCAAAAGTATTGTATTTGAAGTAGAACTGGAGATGTTCGACAATTTACTGTCTTGTTGGATTACTAGAACAGACTTAATAAATCTTCAAGCAAATGGAGTGTACGATCTTCTGAGTTTTTGGGTGCTAGTTAATAATGATTAACAAGAGCTACTGGCTGTTTTAAAGGGCGTTTATTGCAAATGTATTTGCAATGACATATAGAATTGAAACTTAACTAAGGGACGAGGGTACAATGAAAGGGAAAAGGTAATAGAAGAGAGTAGTGGGAGATGGGAAGTGCCTAACTAGCTTGATGCAGTGCCTTTATATTAGTCACAAGGTCAAATATACGCCATACCTTGCCCGTATTTGTGACACCTTTCATTATTATTATTTATTTATATAGCACCATTAATTCCATGGTGCTGTACATGAGACGGGGTTACATCAAAATACAAATATCACTTACAGTAGACAAACTAACAATGACAGACTGGTACAGAGGGGATAGGACTTTGCCCTTGTGGTCTTACAATCTACAAGATTATGGGGAAGGAGACACCTCCATATACTAGCATCATCCAATGAGGTCACAGTCTTTGAGATCTTCAGTAATATGCACATGACTGCTGTTGTTTCCACTTTCCTGAAGGTGGCACACCTGTGTCCAGATTCGATTAGAGAATCAATGTGGTTGCAGTGGTCTTCATCTTTCTGTGGATTTAGTGCTTGCATTTAGGAGTCCAAAGACTATAGAACAAATTCCATTTGGGCTGGAAACAAGATGTCCATCTCAAAAACAATGGTTTACATTCCAGATGCCACAGAGGTTGTGTTTAGAGGTACCTCTTAAGAGGCCAGAGACAGGATGGCTATATTAATTGTAGGTACACTCTTTACAGCAGAACAGATCAAAGGGCAACACACCACAGGACACATAATGTCTTCCTGCCTCACAGTTATGACTCCCCACAGCACATAGTCTATCTCTTTGATTTAGGCCTTCCGATAACCTTTCACTCTATCCAGAGTTTATGGATCAAATTGTGAGTTCAGTGATTCATATTACACATATTATAGATAGTGAACAGTATCTATATAATTGTTTGTATTAATTGTTTAATTGTATGCATGTATGTAGCTTTTATTGTCCTCTCTACTTTGTAAAATGTGTCTTTTCCATAGAACAAGTTTTAAAAATCTATAAGGCCAGGTTCAAAAAGATCCCAATGTTACTCCACTTTAAGATAACATTTTAATTGAAATATCAGAATAATCAAAAACCTTAGCAACTCAAATCCATATTTTCCGGAAATTTCTACATTTACAAAATTGTGATAATTGATTCAATGGTAGCTATGGTTTGTACTCCGTAATAAATAACAGAAAAAGAGAAATTAGTTACTCAATTTTTGTTTTCTTTTTCACCTTATTTCTTTTCTCAGTCCAGTTATGAGTATGTCTAATTGGCCTATTACAACCCACAAAACTAGATGCTAATTTGTATTGAAGTTGATTTATATTAATTTGTCAAACTTTCATGTTGTTAACAAACTTTCTTAAAGACTTTCTTAAAGACATCATTAGAAAGTTTTTACACATTCTTGAGACCATCTTATGGCCTTAGTTTACAGCTATTAAAATGTTGCCTAAAATAAATGTAATAAAGTCTCCCACAAAAAATTACATTGGTGAAGTACTGTACAGTAAGTAGAAATCAAGTCATAGCTAAATTAGAAAATGTTCTACAAAACAAATATGAGCTATATAACACTATACTCAATAAAGCTACATTTTTTTTTTATTTCTCTTTTTCAGCACACCGATATGGACCACGACCTACTTTTAAATGTGATTACCTGGGTTGGAATTCTGCTCAGTCTTGTTTGTCTTCTGATATGTATTTTTACATTCTGCTTTTTTCGTGGCCTCCAAAGTGACCGTAACACAATCCATAAAAACCTTTGTATTAGTCTGTTTGTGGCAGAACTTCTGTTTTTGATTGGAATCAACCGCACTGATCAACCAGTAAGTTTTTTCAATTATATTGTAATTATATTACATAATATATTACAGTAGTGATAAATATTGCAGTTAAGAATTATGACAACATAATTGTGTCCAGCTACATGGGGAACCCAGAGTTAAAGTATTGTCCACTATTACGACAACTCCTTCTAATTCCCCGTGTTTGGCCCAGGTAACATAAAAACACTTTTACTTACCTCCAGTACCGGCGTCGTTCCCTCTGTGTCAGCACTTGTGTTCCTGGGGCTCACGTACAGTTGTTATGACACATGAGCCCTGTTCCTAATCAGCACTGGCATCACTGTCCTCACCTTCGGACAAAACAAACATGAAGAGGAAGTCAGAGAGCAGTCGCAGCCTTGACTTCCTCTTCATGTTCGATTTGTCCAAGGATGGGGACAGTGATGCCAGCGCTGATTAGGCGCAGGGCTCATGTGTCATAACAACCGCACATGAGCCCTGGGAATGCGAGTGCCAACACCGCTGGAATGGCACCGACACCGGCGGTAAGTATAAGTGTTTTTATTTGGAACCAAACACAGAGTGAGAAGTGGTTGTCCTAGTAGTGGACAACCCTTTTATGGGATCTCTCCTCTACCTCCAAAACAGGGGAAGTTTTTCATTATGATGAGGTATTGGACTGCAAAGGGCCTACATTAAATATTGTTCTTGCACAGGGTCCCTCTTGTGTCTGTGTCCGCTACTGATTTGTGTCGATTATGTTGTAAATGCCATCAAACTTTCACTGTATACATGGATTAGGTGGAATCTGTGGTACTGCATTTGTACCACATAAAGAGCATGTTGCGTTAATGAGCTACATTTTTCAAAATCCTATCCCCTTTCATTGTGCTGTAAATTCCTGCGCATTTGCAGGATAGATTCAGCACTGCAAATCCACAGTGTGTGAATTTACCCTAACAGTAACAAGAAAACTCATGGAAATATGTTATAAGTAATTACAAGAATAATTTTGCTTTGGGGATTTTGTTATTACGGTGTTCATTGTGCAGTAAACATGACCTAGTATTATGATTATGTTAGCATGATTACATTGAACGAAACTTTTTTTAGTGGTGAAAAAAATACTGAAACTTGTAAAGGAAAAAAATTGTTTTGTGTCATCACTAGGGCTCATTTCCACATGCGAGACATACGTCTGTGTCTCGCAGGTTAAAACCCTCCTCTGGCGCCGGCACTCCAGAGCGGAGCGTGCGACCGCCTAGCAACACATGGAGCTGCACGCTCCGCTCCCAAGTGCCGGCGCCAGAGATTGGTTTTAACATGCGAGACTCCGGCGTTTGTCTCGCACGTGGAAATGAGCCCTTAAAGTGACCTTGTCAGCAGGATTGTGCTCACTGCTCAGTAACTTACAGACACTCAGGTTGGCGCAGTTATACTGATTAAGATAATACCTTGGTTCAGGGGCGGACACTGACCGCTTGGGGCCCCAGTGCAAGAAATGTGTCCTTTTAAAGCGACAAGCTACATATACAGTGGGTACGGAAAGTATTCAGACCCCTTTAAATGTGTCACTCTTTGTTTCATTGCAGCCATTTGGTAAATTCAAAAAAGTTATTTTTTTTCACATTAAAGTACACTCTGCACCCATCGTGACTGGAAAAAAACAGAAATGTAGAAATTTTTCCAAATTTAACCCCTTCATGACCTTGGGATTTTCCGTTTTTCCGTGTTCGTTTTTTGCTCCCCTTCTTCCCAGAGCCATAACTTTTTTATTTTTCCGTCAATATGGCCATGTGAGGGCTTATTTTTTGCGAAACAAGTTATACTTTTGAACGACATCATTGGTTTTAGCATATCGTGTACTAGAAAATGGGAAACAAATTCCAAGTGCGGTGAAATTGCAAAACAAAAGGGCAATCCCACACTTTTTTTTTGATTGGCTTTTTTACTAGGTTTACTAAATGCTAAAACTGACCTGCCATTATGATTCTCCAGGTCATTACAAGTTCATAAACACCAAACATGTCTAGGTTTTCGTCTATCTAAGTGATGAAAAAAAATTCAAAACTTTGTTAAAAAAAAAAAAAATTGCGCCATTTTTCGATACCCGTAGCGTCTCCATTTTTAATGATCTGGGGTCGGGTGAGGGCTTATTTTTTGCATGCTGAGCTGGCGTTTTTAATGATAGCATTTTGGTGCAGATACGTTCTTTTGATCACCCGTTATTGCATTTTAATGCAACGTCGCGGCGACCAAAAAAAGTAATTCTGGCAGTTCAAATTTTTTTCTCGCTACGCCGTTTAGCGATCAGGTTAATCCTTTTTTTTATTGATAGATTGGGTGATTCTGAACGCAGCGATACCAAATATGTGTAGGTTTGATTTTTTTTTTAATTGATTTATTTTGAATGGGGTAATTTAAACTTTTATATTTTTTTTTATTTTTTTCACATTTTTGTAACTTTTTTTTTCACTTTTGCCATGCTTCAATAGCATCCATGGGAGGCTAGAAGCTGGCACCACTTGATCGGCTCTGCTACATAGCAGCAATCATTAGATCGCTGCTATGCAGCAGAAATGTAGGTGTGCTATGAGCGCTGACCACGGGGGGGCGCTCACAGCAGGCCAACATCAGTAACTATAGAGGTCTCAAGGACCTCTATGGTTACCATTCTGACTCATCGCTGACCCCCGATCATGTGACAGGGGTCGGCGATGCGCTCATTTCCGGCCACACGGCCAAAAGCGCCGGTTAAATGCTGCTGTCAGCGGCATTTAACTAGTTAATAGCGGTGGGTGAATCGCGATTTCACCCGCCGCTATTGCGGGCACATGTCGGCTGTTTAAAACAGCTGACATGCCCCGACTTTGATGCGGGCTCACAGCTGGAACCCTGCATCAAAGCGCGGTATCTGACCTCGGACGTACTATCCCGTCCGAGGTCAGAAAGAGGTTAATAAAAAAAGAAAAACTGAAATATCACATGGTCATAAGTATTCAGACCCTGTGCTCAGACACTCATATTTAAGTCACTTGCTGTCGATTTCCTTGTGATCCTCTTGAGATGGTTCTACTCCTTCATTGGAGTCCAGCTGTGTTTAATTAAACTGATAGGACTTGATTTGGAAAGGCACACACCTGTCTATATAAGACCTCACAGCTCACAGTGCAAGTCAGACCAAATGAGAATCATGAGATCAAAGGAACTGGCCAAGGAGCCTAGAGACAGAATTGTGGCAAGGCACAGATCTGGCCAAGGGTACAACAGAATTTCTGCAGTACTCAAGGTTTCTAAGAGCACAGTGGCCTCCATAATCCTTAAATGAAAGAAGTTCCATCAGAAGTCTTCCTAGACCTGGCCGTGCAGCCAAACTGAGCAATCGTAGAAGAAGAGCCTTGGTGAAAGAGGTAAAGAAGAACCACAAGATCACTGTGGCTGAGCTCCAGAGATGCAGTAGGGAGATGGGAGAAAGTTCCACAAAGTCAACTATCACTGCAGCTTTCCACCAGTCGGGCCTTTATGTCAGAGTCGCCCAACGGAAGCTTCTCCTCAGTGCAAGACATATGAAAGCCCGCATAGTGTTTGCTAAAAAACACATGAAGGACTCCCAGACTATGAGAAATAAGATTTTCTGGTCCGATGAGACGAAGATAGACCTTTTTGGTGATAATTCTAAGCGGTATGTGTGGAGAAAACCAGGCACTGCTCATCACCTGCCCAATACAATCCCAACAGTGAAATGTGGTGGCAGCATCATGCTATGGAGTTGTTTTTTAGCTGCAGGGACAGGACGACTGGTTGTTATTGAAGGAAACATGAATGCAGCCAAGTACAGAGATATCCTGAATGAAAATCTCTTCCAGAGTGCTCTGGACCTCAGACTGGGCCGAAGCTTCACCTTCCAACAAGACCATGACCCTAAGCACACAGCTAAAATAACAAAGGAGTGGCTTCAGAACAACTCTGTGACCATTCTTGACTGGCCCAGCCAGAGCCCTGACCTAAACCCAATTGAGCATCTCTGGAGAGACCTGAAAATGGCTGTCCATCAATGTTCACCATCCAACCTGACAGAACTGGAGGAGAGGATCTGCAAGGAAGAATGGTTGAGGATACCCAAATTAAGGTGTGAAAAACTTGTTGCATCATTTCCTAGAAGACTTATGGCTGTACTAGCTCAAAAGGGTGCTTCTACTCAATACTGAGCAAAGGGGCTGAATACTTATGACCATGTGATATTTCAGTTTTTCTTTTTTAACGAATTTGCAAAAATTACTACATTTCTGTTTTTTGTCAGTCAAGATGGGGTGCAGAGTGTAGATTAATGAGAAAAAAATGAACTTTTTTGAATTTACCAAATGGCTGCAATGAAACAAAGAGAGAAAAATTTAAAGGGGTCTGAATACTTTCTGTACCCACTGTGTAGATATATGTATATATTAATGTATGTGTGTATTTTTTGATGAATATTTCCTTTGATAACAATGGGTAAATGACAGAGACTTGCTCAATGTAAAAGGTCATTTTAAAATCGTATTGCAATCGGATAGCAACCGCACTGCATTCGGATGTAAATCGGATGCTACTGTAGGTGTGAAAAAGTGGATTGTACTCTCATGACACTTACATTGCACTCGTGCAACTCTCAGCAGGGAGACACAGACCGATTTTTCATATGTTTTGTGTGACTCCGGCCTAACTGAAAACAGGTTCACTTTAAATAATTTAAATAGCACTTGAGTTAATCAGCAGGGGGCAAACACAAACTGTCAAAAGTAATACACAGAGCCGATACAACGGAATTTTCATTTTTAAAGGGAATCTGTCATCCCATGGGATGTTTCTAACCTATTAATATAAGTACACAGGTGATAGAAATGTTAAACTAGTCCTACCTGTATGCCTCGTATTAGCGGCCTTGTTGTTGAGAAATCTTATTTTATTTCTGTATGCTAATGATTTCATCCAGGCTCCGGGGTGTGCGGTGCTGGAAGAAAACTATACCTCTGGTCTTTATTTGCTTACCACCCCCCTCTCATAAGCGTCATACTGCCCTGTGACGTGTATTGGTGTCCCCAGAATCCTGCGCCTGTGCCCTGCAAGAGCGCCATTATACGTACCTTATCCGCCATTCTATGGGCATTAGCTTCATTGTTCTTCCGCAGAGGTTCACCTCAGGGCCTGGAATAAATCATTAGTATAAAGAAATAAAAGACAATTTCTCAACAACAAGACCAAAGCTATGGGCTTTGGTCAGATTGAGCAGCATGGACCGAGGGCAAAGATCAGAACTTGAAAAAAGGCTTGCTGCACTCACCTTGTTGAGAAGAATATCAAAGTTGTTTTATTTCATCTGTGCGACAAAAAACTTTGATGAGGACATGCAGGCTTAGTAGGCATGTGGGGACTGCAAGGGTGGACAACAGCCATTTTGCGTATATCGCTTCAAGGTGTCCAATTGAGGCAATTTAACTTTTTTTCTCTGTTCAAAGATCCAAACTTGCCAGATTGCACATGCAACAGTGAGGTCCAATAGTTGGCTATGTAGAACTGTCAAATGAATAAAATGGATACAAAAATGGAAGCACTCACCGAAGGCTGGTCCTAGCATGTCCTGTAGGTCCATATCATAGAACAAATATTCAAGCATATACATCAAACTATTCTATAATGCAAGGTAGATAAATATGCAGTGTAACATACTTAGATATTTTGGTTTTAAGTTCATTTACCACATATGGAGTAGATAGAGATGCAGTTTATGAGTAAATTACATATAGTTTTGTATATACGGTATACAGTGGAGAAAATAAATATTTGATACACTGACGATTTTGCAAGTTTTCCCACCTGCAAAGGATTGAGAAGTCTGTAATTTTGATCATAGGTACACTTCAACTGCAACTTCAAAAATTGCATTTTATTGAATGAAAAAAAGTATTTGGTCACCAGCAAGTATTCTGCCTCTCACAGACCTGTTAGTTTTTCTTTAAGAGGCCCTCCTACTCTGCACTTATTACCTCTATTAATTATACCTGTTTGAACTCTTTAACTGTATAGAAGAAATCTGTCCACAAACTCATTCAGGCACAGTCCAACCTCTTCACCCTAGCCAAGACCAAAGAGCTGTCTAAGGACACCAGGGACAAAATTGTAGACCTGCACAAGACTGAGATGGGCTACAGGACAATAGGCAAGCAGATTGGTGAAAAGGCAGCAAGTGTTAGCACAATTATTATAAAATGGAAGAAAAACAAGGTGACTGTCAATCTTCCTTGGTCTGGAGCTCCATGCTAGATCTCGCCTCTTGGGGTAGGGATGGTTCCGTGGGATTGCAGTCTCAAACATTACCATTAGTAACACACTACAGTATGTCATCATGGATTAAAATCTTGCAGGGCACGCAAGGTCCCCCTGCTCACACTAGAACATGTCCAGGTCCGTTTGAAGTTTGCCAATGACCATCTGAAGCATCCAGAAGAGATGAGACCAAAATAGAACTTTTTGGTATAAACTGGAAAGGGGATAGGACGACTGCTCTGTTTTGAAGGGAGGATGGATGGGATCATGTATCGCGATTAGTGATGACGAGCAAATATACTCGTTACCCGAGATTTCTCGAGCATGCTCGGGGGTCCTCCGAGTATTTTTTAGTGCTCGGAGATTTAGTTTTTCTTGCAGCAGCTGAATGATTTACATATGTTAGCCAGCATAAGTACATGTGGGGGTTGCCCATCACTAATCGCGATATTTTGTCCAGCAACCTACTTCCCTCAGTAAGAGCATTGAAGATGGGTTGTGACTGGGTCTTCCAGCATGACAATGACCTGAAAGACACAGCCAAGGCAACTAAAGAATGGCTCCGTAAGAAGCATTTCAATGTCCTGGAGTGGCCTAGCCAGTCTCCAGACCTGAACCCAAGAGAAAATCTTTGGAGGGAGCTGAAACTCAATGTTGCCTAACGACAGCCCTGAAACCTGAAAGATCTAGAGAATATCTATATGGAGGAGTGGGCCAAAATCCCTGCTGCAGTGTGTGCAAACTTGGTCAAGAACTACAGGAAACGTGTGACCTCTGTAATTGCAAACAAAGTTTTCTGTACCAAATATAAAGTTCTGTTTTTCTATTGTATCAAATACTTATTTTATTCAATAAAATGCAAATTAATTAGGTAAAAATTATTTTCTGGAATTTTTTTTACATTCTATATCTCACAGTTGAAGTGTACCTACCATAAAAATTAAAGACCTCTCTATTCTATATAGGTGGGAAAACTTACAAAATCGGCAGTGTATCAGATACTTATTTTACCAACTGTATATACACATTCATGTGAACCTGAAATTAAAGCCATTATCACCACTGTCCCCATCGGAGCTCACAAGCTAAATTCCCCTTCAGCATATATTTGGAATGTGGAGGCTGGAACCCGGAGTAAACCCACGCAAACTCGGGGAGAACACACTCCTTGCAGATATTGCCATTACATGGGATTTGAACCGAGGACTCCAGCATTAGCAAAGCACAGTTTTCTTATTATAGTAAGAATTTAAGCCTTGCTGATTCTGATAGGCAGTATACTTTTTTAATGGATCACAATTTTTCATCTATATCTTCCCAAACCTGGCTCAGTTTGAAATGTCCATATTTTATTCCAGTTGCAAACTCTTTCATTTTATATAATGCCTTACATCTTCTACTCCCACAAATCACTGATCACTGGATTTTTCTCAAAAATCATTTCAGCCCTATCATTTCTCTCACAAGAGCTCACACTTTTTAGAATAAATCAAATATTAACTTGTTCCTGCAAAATGAGATAACTGTGCATCAAGATTAAAGGTGCTTTTCCGCAATTCACCATACTGTTATGCCACTGAGATGACACAGTCTCAAGATTTGTGCCTGCTATATCCACAGCAGGAGAAGATCAGGCTCTCCATGCATGTGTTGTGACTGTGACACAGCTGCGACACATGCAGCTGCGGCACCGGACAGCTGATCGGCCAGCACGATGCGGGTTCTCTCTGCAGCTTGCCGAATAAGAGGGAACCCGAGCAAATTCGCTCATCCCTAGTAATGAACCCTTATACAGCTCTGTAATCAGAAAAATGGAAAAATAATAGTTCTTATAATATGACAACCCAAAAAATTTTTTTTTAAGGCTCATGCAGACGTCCGTGTATTTTGGACCACACGGATTGGCCGCGGCTCTCCCGGCCTGAGCGTGACAGCTTCATGTATTTCTACACATCCAGTCCATCAATTAGCGGTCCATGCTTGAACCGATTTGTACAGACGTCTGCATGAGCCATTAAAGTGCTTTCCTTGTGCAAAAGCAATAAAAGATGGAAAAAATATATATAAATTTGGAATCACCTCAATCATTAACATGTCAGTTGTTTTGCACAGTGAACTACATGCAAAAATGACAAAAACGATCTCAGTTTTATTGATAATAATTCATGCCTGCTACCCAAAAAAATGAATTACAAAAAGTCATATGTACACAAAAATGGTGCTAGTAAAAACAACAGCTTGTTCCACGTGAAAAAAACAAGCACTCACAAAACTCTGTGTACAGAAAAATAAAAAAGTTATGGATGTTTTTTGGGTCATTTCTTTGCACAAAAGTAGCAAATAAAAAAAACTATATAAATTTGCTATTGCTGCAATCTTATCTACATGCAATATGAAGATAAAATGTTAATTATACCTAAGAGTGAATGGTGTTTATAAATAAAATAGATTCAGAATTCAAGTTTTTTTTGTTCATTTAGTGCACCAAATATTGTAATAAAAAGTGAACAAAAAGTCATGTGTATCATAAAATGGTACCAAGAATAGTATCAATGAAAAGAAAATTACAGCTTCTTATGCAAAAAAAATAATCCCTCATTCAGTTTCATTGATGGAAAATTGTAAAACAGGTCTTTCACTATATGGCAACACAAAATTAAGTGAAGTCTTTATACTGAGTGTATTTACTGTACAAAAAAAATCTAAATAAAACTATTTAAATTTGTTATCAGAAAATTTGCACTGAATTACAGAAGAAAGTTAACACTTTACTTGGGCAGTACAATAGGTATCATAAAATTTTAACTCCAAAAAAACAGGGGCAGAATTGCGGTTTTATTTACCGTATATACTCGAGTATAAGCCGAGATTTTCAGCCCGTTTTTGGGGGCTGAAAGTCCCCCTCTTGGCTTATACTCGAGTCATACCCAGGGGTCGGCAGGGGAGGGGGAGTGGGGGCTGTCTAATTATACTCACCTGCTCCTGGCGCGGTCCCTGCACATCTTTTCCCCGGCGCCGGCAGCTTCTTCCTGTACTGAGCGGTCACATGGTACCGCTCATTACAGTAATGAATATGCGGCTCCACCTCCCATAAGGGTGGAGCCGCATATTCATTACTGTAATGAGCGGTACCATGTGACCGCTCAGTACAGGAAGAGGCTGCCGGCACCGGGGAAAAGACGTGCAGGGACCGCGCCAGGAGCAGGTGAGTATAACGGGGAGGGGAGCGCTGCGCGATATTCACCTGCTCCCGGTTCCAGCTGCCGCTCTGTCTTCAGCATCTTCTGCAGTGACGCTCAGGTCAGAGGGCGCGGTGACGTGGTTAGTGCGCGCCCTCTGCCTGAACGTCAGTGCAGAAGACGCTGAAGATGGAGCAGCGCCAGAACGAAGTCAGGTGAATATTGAAAGTGCCAGGGGCCTGAGCGACGGAGAGGTGAGTATGTGCTTTTTTTTTTTTTTTCGCAGCAACAGCAAATGGGGCAAGTGTCTGTATAGAGCATCTTTTGGGGCCATAACGTTTGTGCAGCACTATAATGTGGCAAATATCTGTATGGAGCATCTATGGGGCCATAACGTTTGTGCAGCACTATATGGGGCAAGTGTCTGTATAAAGCATCTTATGGGGCCGTAACGTTTGTGCAGCACTATAATGGGGCAAGTGTCTGTATAGAGCATCTTATGGGGCCATAACGTTTGTGCAGCACTTATACTCGAGTATATACGGTATGTTCCTTCCAATATACAGTTGATAAAAGTTTGTTGATGTTACATGTACACCAAAGTGATTTAATTGAAAAATTAGGCCACGCGTACACGTTGAGTATTTGGTGAGTATTTTACCTCAGTATGTGTAAGCCAAAACCAGGAGTGGGTGATAAATACAGAAGTGATGACTTGTTTCTATTCTACTTTTCCTCTGATTGTTCCACCCTGGGCTTTAGCTCACGAATACTTTGGCAAAAACTCACAAAATACTCAACATGTGCATGTGGCCTAACACTAATCTTGCAACATACAAGCCCTCATTATAAAAAATAAAAATGGAATAGTTCCTGGAACACAACAATAAAGAATACAATAAATAATAAAGTAAAGAATAAAATAAATACTTCCCCATGAAGGCTAAAATTGACAGTGATACCAAGGTGTTAAAGAGTAAAGAAGTGATTTTTTTATATTTAGTTATTGATCTGTATTTTCAAAGTTTTAAATCTATATAATATACTTCATTATTACATTTTGGTCATCCTTTTCTCCCAAACTCCATGCTGAAATGGCTGGTTCAGCTGCCTTGTTCATGCACTTAGAATAGATAATTTTAATCATTGATTCCAGTTTAAGCATCTCAGCTCCCTCCATGCCCAGACAGGGAAACTTGTAAATGGTGCCTGAGCATGGTGCAGGGGAGCAGAGAAGATCTCACAGGAGTACTACCAATAACATTATTAACATTTGTGCCTCCCCCAAATTCATTACAAGTCCCTGTCCAGTGTCCTCGTCCCCCCCAATTCATTAAAATTACAAGTCCTCTCTCCCACCCATCCCCAATTCATTACAATTATCCAACCTCTCTCTCATGTCATCTCTCTCCCATAATACACTGCAATTCCATATTCTTTCTCCTACCTCCAACCATATTAATTACAATTACATGTCCTCTCTCCCACCCACACCCCCAATGTCATGTCCTCTCCCCCAATTCATTGCAATTCCATGTCCTCTCTCCTCCCCCTACCCCAATTCATTGCAACTGCATGTCCTTTCCCCCACCTACACATACAATTCAATATAATTTCATATATTCCCTCCCACCCCACCCCCAATTCCTTACAATTTCATGCCCTCTCTCCCACTTACCACAACTCATTGCTATTATATATCCTCTCTATCAATCTCCAGTTCATAACAATTACATGTCCTCTCTTCCAACCTCCAATAATTACAATGCATTCTACCCCTATGTTGAAAAAAAATAAACAAAAGGGAATGACTTGCCTACTTCTCCAGATGATTCCCTACAGCGCCGCTGCTGACTGGGTATGTGCTAAATGACACAGCTATGGCAATTATGTCACCCCTCTGCCTAAGTCATAGAGAAAGCGCTGGTGAGGAATCTGGGAATGACTTCCTGCTTCTACTCTATGACTTGTCGTTTCAGGCTGTGGCGCCAGTGGTGCCGAAAAAGAACTTAATAAGGGTAATCTGGCCATGGGCCTCTCGAACAGGAGCGTAGACTTCTCTTATTGTAATCTCCTCATGCGCAAAACATACAAACTCCTTGCAGATGTTTGTAGAAAAGAATCTGGTACCCCAATGTAAAAAAATAAATCTTGATGTATTATGTACAGTCCAGTAATGTGCAAAAATGTTGTGACGTTTCGGTCAATACAAGCTTAGTTAAACATGCAGTATACAGGCAGAGATAGTCCCTCTAGTATATTGGAGCATTGAGTTATAACCATCATTATAGACATACATGTATATATGTGGTAAGAGTATCATATATATAATAAAAAAAATTAAATATGATGAAAAACATAGAACGCATGTGGCTAGGGCAAGGAGTGAAGATATGGGTATATGGGTACAAAATGTATCCGATGTTCCTGAATAATACTGTAAGTGTTAGGTAGATGATGAAACTGCTTGTGGTAGTCATGTTACGGTGTGGAGGACCTTGACAGTGACCACTGTATGTCACCTTAAGTGCTGGAAGATGAAACATTAAAGGTTATCAATATTAGAGTCATTGGGGTTCTACAAAGTCGATATTCCAAAAATCTGATTGCAGGAAAAATGGCAGTAGAAAACCAATTGAATTCCTGTTCTCATTTTTCTAAAGCCCTTTGATAAATAAAAGTAGTACTGGCACCAGCCTTTTATAAATCTTCCTCTATGTTGTCTGGTTCTATGTACACTTTTATTGTACATCATTACTTACTGTGTAATTGTTTGATGACTGATTTTTGTCTTTACATCCTTTCTCCCTAGATTGCCTGTGCTGTGTTTGCTGCACTTCTCCATTTTTTCTTCTTGGCTGCATTTACGTGGATGTTCCTTGAGGGAGTTCAACTATACATCATGCTGGTTGAGGTCTTTGAAAGTGAAAATTCAAAAAGGAAATATTTCTATCTAGTGGGCTATGGGATGCCTGCTCTTATTGTGTCCGTGTCTGCAGCAGTAGATTATAAAAGTTACGGAACAGATAAAGTGTAAGTAAGATCTAAAAACATTTTTCTTACAGTACATGTTAATTTTTTTTAATTAAAATTTAGAGTTTAATTTATCAACTGTCTCTGTAAGCACAGTGATTATGTAGAGCAATCCTATGAGCAAGGCCTACTTTGTCAGCTCATCCTACATAAACCTCATTGCAGTATTATTATATTTCGGAAATGTATAAAATACATATTTTTCAATAAGCTTTGTTGCTATAAAAATTTACATTTTCTCATGTGTACTTCTTAGAGAAATGGTGTAACTAAATGCCAACACTGATTGTGATGCCACATTACATTATTTCAGAAAGGCCTAGTTGACAAGGTTGAAAAAATGAAATACACAATTGCCCCATAGTAAAGAGAAAATCTCTTCCCTATTCTAAATATCTAACTCAAGATTTGGGCATCAGAATAACCAAAATAAATTTGTCACAGAAATCTAGTTCTCTAGAAATATCCTGAAATCTATTGATTCAAAAAGCTACCTAGTGTTGCTAGTGTGAAGTTTGATACACTGAGCACACGGTTATCTTCACTATCCCCATCTCCTTTCGCTAATGTACATCATGACACACATTACACTGTGTGTGAATAATTATTAGGCAAGTGAATAATTTGACTATATCATCATTTTATGCAGATTTTCCATCTCCAAGCTGGTTAAATGTGAATGATTATTGGATGAAACAGATCAGGTGATGTGCGTTTGTGTAATGAGGGAGGGTGAGGCCTAAGGATATAACACCAAGGTGTGCAACGTTATTAGGCAGCTTGTTTTCCTCAAGCAAAATGGGCCCAAAATAAATTTAACTGACTCTAAAAAGTCAAAAATGTTAAAAAGTCTTACACAGGGATGCAGCACTCTTGAAACTGCTAAGCTATTAGATTGAGATCAAGGAACCATCAAAGTTTTGCTGTACATAGCTAACAGGGTTGCAAAAAACAAATTGAGGAAAAAGTTGCACATTAATTGTCAAAGATTTGAGAAGAATCAAAAATTAAATGGATAGGAACTCATTATCCTCCAGTGCTGTCATATTCCAGAGCTCCCAGAAGTACAAGGTTCTCAGTGCTCAGAAACATGGCCAAAGTAAGGGAGGCTGAAACCTGACCATCACTGAACAAGACACAAGATGGAATGTCAAGACTGGGCCAAGAAATATCTAAAGACAGAATTTTCAAAGATTTTATTGGCTGAGGAGATGACAGTGACTCTTGACAGACCAGATGGATGTGCACTTGGCCTGACCATTAATGAACACAGAACTCCACTTCAACTTAAACACCAACACAGTGGAGGTGGGGAACTGCTATGGGTAGGTATTTTTAAAGTTCAGCTAGTTGAACCTTTTCGGGATGAAAAGAGCCTCAAAGTCGACTTCCAAAATTACTGACAGTTCTTAGAAGACACTTTCCTCAAGCAGAACTACAGGTAAAAGTGTCCACCATTCAAGAAAACCATAAATTGTATGCAGGACAATGCTCCATCACATGTATTGAAGTCTCCACTGCTTCGCATCTCAGTAAAGGCCTTTAAGATGAAAGAATAAGAATAATGACATAGCCTCTTCCTTGACTGACCCAAACACTATTGAGAACTTTTGGGCCCTTATTAAATGGGAAAATGTATGGGTGGCTGTGATTGTTGTTGCCCAAAAAGTTGATTGTCAACAGATTAAGAAACTGACAGACTCCATGGGTGGAAGGCTTATAATTGTTATTGAAAATGAGGTTGGCTTTATTTGTCACTGATGTTTTTTAACCCCTTCACCCCCGGAGCTTTTTCCGTTTTTTCATTTTCGTTTTTCGCTCCCCTCCTTCCCAGAGCCATAACTTTTTTATTTTTCCGTCAATTTGGCCATGTGAGGGCTTATTTTTTGCAGGATGAGTTGTACTTTTGAAGGACATCATTGGTTTTACCATGTCGTGTACTAGAAAACGGGAAAAAAATTCCAAGTGCAGTGAAATTGCAAAAAAAGTGCAATCCCACACTTGTTTTTTGCTTGGCTATTTTTCTAGGTTCACTAAATGCTAAAACTGACCTGCCATTATGATTCTCCAGGTCAGTACGAGTTCATAGACACCTAACATGACTAGGTTATTTTTCACCTAAGTGGTGAAAAAAAATTCCAAACTTTGCAAAAAAAAAAAAATTGCACCATTTTCCGATACTCGTAGCGTCTCCATTTTTCGTGATCTGGGGTCAGGTAAGGGCTTATTTTTTGCGTGCCAAGCTGGCGTTTTTAATCATAGCATTTTGGTGCAGATACGTTCTTTTGATCGCCCGTTATTACATTTTAATGCAATATCGCGGCGACCAAAAAAACGTAATTCTGGTGTTTCGATTTTTTTTCTCATTACGCCATTTAGCGATCAGGTTAACGCTTTTTTTTATTGATAGATCGGGCGATTCTGAACGCGGCGATACCAAATATGTGTAGGTTTGATTTTTTTTTTATTGATTTATTTTGATTGGGGCGAAAGGGGGGTGATTTAAACTTTTATATTTTTTTTTTATTTTTTTCACATTTTTTTTTACTTTTTTTTTTCACTTTTGCCATGCTTCTATAGCCTCCATGGGAGGCTAGAAGCAGGCACAACCCGATCGGCTCTGCTATGTAGCAGCGATCATAAGATCGCTGCTACACAGCAGAATTGCAGGTGTGCTGTGAGCGCCGACCACAGGGTGGCGCTCACAGCTACCGAGGATCAGTAACCATAGAGGTCTCAAGGACCTCTATGGTTACCTTCCTGACACATCGCCGACCCCCGATCATGTGACGGGGGTCGGCGATGACGTCATTTCCGGCCGCCCGGCCGGATGCGGTAGTTAAATGCCGCTGTCTGCGTTTGACAGCGGCATTTAACTAGTTAATGGGCGCGGGCGGATCGCGATTCCGCTCGCGCTCATTGCGCGCACATGTCAGCTGTACAAAACAGCTGACATGTCGCGGCTTTAAGGTGGGCTCGCCGCCGGAGCCCACCTTAAAGCGGGGGTTCTGCCAGCTGACGTACTATTCCGTCAGCTGGCAGAAAGGGGTTAAATATACAAATACATATAGGGATGCAATGTACGGACTGACTACAGATCTCACAAACCTGAAATTATAAAGTTATATATGGCTATGAGGCTATAAGCTTGGGTCAGGAAACCCGTGATCAGTCTGTGCATTCTAGTCCATATATGAAATATATGTTTCTGAACATAGCATTAACCCATGTTCATGGATCTAAACTTGGCTGACTGAAGCTCTAAATTATGACCCCAGAGTAATCTTTGGTAGGTGACTGTCACATTGAAAAAGTGGCAATACTAGAAACAAAGTACAACCATCTGACTGCCCCAGCAGGTACAGCGTGCTGCACCCACTGGCAGCAGCTACCACCCGGTGACCCAATGCCCCGCACAGCATAATCGCTGAGAGCATGAATTCTGTTTTGTCCATGTTAAGTTTCAGAAATCTAGCAGAGAAGAAGGACGAAATAGTGGACAGACATTGAGGGATTCTGGTTAGTAGGGAGGTGATATCTGGTCCAGAGATGTAGATCTGTGTGTCATCAGCATAGAGATGATACTGAAAGCCAAAAGCCAAAGGTTGCTTGGTTCTGTTGGGTTTGCCCTGTTGGGTTTGCCCTGTCAGCTGTTTGTGTGTCCAGTCACCAGCTCCTGTGCTATGGCTCTGCTAAAGTTTCCCCTTGCCAGGAACGGGAGGCAGTTGAAGAGTATATCCAGCCCTTAAGTGTGTGCAGCAGTGCAACAGCTAGCGCCAAGTGTGACCGGCACACTGTTCTTGCTGGCTAGCAATTGATCATTTCACCATCACACAACATAATAATAATAAAGCATTATTTTTGGAGAAACACCTAACAGAACCAAGCTTACTATATAGATACAGTAAGAGAACTGAGCTTACTACATAGATATGGTAACAGAACCCAGCTTTCTACATAAATAAGGTACCGGAACCAATCTTACTATATACTGTAGATACAGGAACAGAGCTAGGTTCAATGCAAAGGAAAGACACCAGAACTACTAAGCTCAATTACCAGCCCATGGAGAGTAGTCAGTTTTGGAGGTGAAGGGGATATTTTCAAAACAACAAGTATATTTAGGTTGTGTAGTTATCATGCAAGATTAGTAAAAGGATGATTTACAGTAAACTCTACAAAGGGGTTATTCTTAAAGGGAACCTGTCAGCAGGAGTGTGCTGAATAACCTACACAAAGTGTCAGATCGGCGCCGTTATACTGATTAAAATGATACCTTGGTTGATGAAATCGGTCTTTTTTTGTAAACTTCAGTTTTTTTTCACCACTTGAATAGAAAAATAAATTATATAACTCTTTGGTATCACCATATTCGTACTGGCATGGAGAATTATGTTGCCTGGTCATTTATATGGCAAAATGAACCCCATAACAGCAAAACCCAAAAAACAATGTATTTACATTTTATCACTACTATGTATGATTAAATTAATGTTTTCACTTAAAACAAGTTTGTGATATGAATATTTTGATGGAAAAATAAAAGTTATTGTTTCTGACAAAAGGAAAAAAAAAGTGCGGTAGTGATGAGGGAGCACTAAATTGCTTGAGTGCTCGGTACTCGAATCGAGCAGGTTGGACACGCGGACGGGCTCATGTTGAATAATGAGTATAATGGAAGTGAATGGGAAACTCCGTAGGCCCTAACAGAAGGGCTTGGGGGTCAGGAACATTGCTGAAATGGTTGTAAACAGTGCTGAAATTGAATGGGAACAACATGGGAAAGATACCTGGATGCATTTCTGACTTCCAGGTCGCTGCTGGGAACAATGTTGTCAGTATTGCCATATTTTTGGGGCTATAAGCTGCACTCCAAATTTTCAGGTGGAAAATAGGGAAAAAAATGTAATGCATTAAATTAGGGTCCGTCTTATAATCCGAATTCAGCTTACCAGCGGGGGCAGCGGCGGTGGTGGAAAACACAGGTGGTGTTCGGAGCTGTGAGTTCCATCCAAGGCTGGTAGAAGAGGGTGCTCGGCAGTGCTTGGTGGTGCAGGTGCTCTGCTGACATTTTATGAAAGCCAGAAGCCCCCGCACTTCCATGGTTTCAATGCAGTGGACATCGGGAAAATGGCTGCCGGAGGTGACGCATGCACAGACTTCGATCTTGGGAGTTGTAATCTCGGTAGACGCACCGCAGATCATCTTTTCCTACCAGCCTGGGTCTTGCAGCATCGCCCCACAGCATCAAACTGCCCAAAAACTCCTCCTCCCAGTCCAGGACCCACCACATCACCCAACTCCTGTCACCCCCCCCCCCCCCCCCCGATAGGCTTACATAAAATGCACTCCCCATTTTTCCTCCAAATTTTGAAAAAAAAGTGCATCTTACGAAAAATGTGGCACTTCACTTTTACAGACTGACAATAAAACATTCAAAGTCGAAAATAAAATTGATTTCATAGGAAAAATGTTAGGAAGCATTTTTTCTTTTATAATGACTTGTATATAAGACAACATTAAAAAAAGAAAACAAAAATGTCTCCAAAATCCCGTAAGAGCCGGTCCGTCTAAAATCACCTATGACTACAGTAGATTATATAGTAGAGGGGGAAATAAAACTACACCCACCAACAGTCACTGGTAAATCTAATTTTAACATTTTACTACCTTATCTGGATAAGTGGTGTGTGTGTGACATGGCCATACACATCCTGTTTAATTTATGAAGGTGGGACTCACAAAGCCTATGCGAGCAATGCAAAAACTGCCAAACATTAGAAGGAAGCGGGATTTCAATTCACCCTGTATTAGACATAAAGGAAGGCCTGAAGCACATTCTGTTAACCCCTTAGTGACAAAGCCAATTTTGTACTTAATGAACAAGCCAATTTTTACAATTCTGACCACTGTCACTTTGTGAGGTTACAGCTCTGGAATGCTTCAATGGATCCCACTATTTCTGATAACATTTTTTCGTGACATATTGTACTTCATTTTAGTGGTAAAATTTCTTCGATGTGACTCGCATTTATTTATGAAAAAAAGGAACTTTGTCAAAAATTTTGAAAATTTTGCAATTTTCAAATTTTTTATTTTGTGCCCTTAAATCAGAGAGTCATATTGCACAAAATAGTTAATAAATGATGTTTCCCACATGTCTACATTACATCAGCACAATTTTTGAAATATATATTTTTTTGTTAGGGTGTTTTAAGGGTTAAAAGTTGACCAGCGATTTCTCATTTTTCCAACAAAATTTACAAAACCATTTTTTTTAGGGACCACCTCACATTTGAAGTGAGTTTGGGGGGGTCAATATAACAGAAAATACCTAAAAGTGACACCATTCTAAAAAAAACTGCACCCCTCAAGGTGCACAAAACCACATTCAAGAAGTTTATTAACCCTTCAGGTACTTCACGAGAACTAAAGCAATGTCGAAGGAAAAAATGAACATTTTACTTTTTTCACAAAAAAAATACTTTGGAACCAAACTTTTTTATTTTCACAAGGGTATCAGGAGAAAATGGACCACAATTTTTGTTGTGCAATTTCTCCTGAGTACGCCTATACCCAGTATGTGGGGGAAAGCCATTGTTTGAGCGCATGGCAGGGCTCAGAAAGGAGGGAGCACCGTTTGACTTTTGGAATGCAAAATTGGCTGAAATCAATGGTGGGCGCCATGCTGCGTTTGGAGACCCCCTGATGTACCTAAACAGTGGAAGCCCCCAATTCTAACTCCATCCCTAACACAGCCTTAACCCCAACCCTAACCCTAACACACCCCTAATCCCAACACTAACCATAACCCTAACCCCAACACCACCCTAACCCCAACAACACTATCCTAACCCAACACAACGCTAACCCCAACCCAGCCATGAATAACGGTGATCGCAGAACTGGGTCGGTAAAACCGACCCGAATCATGTTTTCCGGGGTCTCGGCTACCTTTATTAATGGATAACTTGCGAAATATCTTACATTTTTTACATGGAAAAAACATTTTATAGTTACAAAGTATTTCCCAGTACTGTAATCTTGCTGCTGGACAATGGGAGCAACCACATTCACAACATTGCAGGCTTTCCATAAATTGAACTGACATTCTCAGAGTACTCCAATAACTTAACAGTCTATTGCAGATTATAGAACTACTGAACTCAAGAGGCTCAGGTACTGAGACAGTAACGATTTGGCATTACCAGGTCTCTCTCTCTCTCTGTCTCTCTCTCTCTCTCTCTCTCTCTCTCTCTCTCTCTCTCTATATATATATATATATATATATACAGTACAGACCAAAAGTTTGGACACACCTTCTCATCTAAAGAATTTTCTGTATTTTCATGACTATGAAAATTGTACATTCACACTGAAGGCATCAAAACTATGAATTAACACATGTGGAATTATATACTTAACAAAAAAGTGTGAAACAACTGAAAATGTGTCTTATATTCTAGGTTCTTCAAAGTAGCCACATTTTGCTTTGATGACTGCTTTGCACACTCTTGGCATTCTCTTGATGAGCTTCAAGAGGTAGTCACCGAGAATGGTCTTCCAACAATCTTGAAGGAGTTCCCACTTTTTGGCCCTTTTGCCTTCACTCTGTGGTCCAGCTCACCCCAAACCATCTCGATTGGGTTCAGGTCTGGTGACTGTGGAGGCCAGGTCATCTGGCGTAGCACCCCATCACTCTCCTTCTTGGTCAAATAGCCCTTACACAGCCTGGAGGTGTGTTTGGGGTCATTGTCCTATTGAAAAATAAATGATGGTCCAACTAAACGCAAACCGGATGGAATAGCATGCCGCTGCAAGATGCTGTGGTAGCCATGCTGGTTCAGTACGCCACAAATTTTGAACAAATCCCCAACAGTGTCACCAGCAAAGCACCCCCACACCATCGCACCTCCTCCTCCATGCTTCACGGTGGGAACTAGGCATCCATTCACCTTTTCTGCGTTGCACAAAGACACGGTGGTTGGAGCCAAAGATCTCAAATTTGGACTCATCAGACCAAAGCACAGATTTCCTCTGGTCTAATGTCCATTCCTTGTGTTCTTTAGCCCAAACAAGTCTCTTCTGCTTGTTGCCTATCCTTAGCAGTGGTTTCCTAGCTGCTTTTTTACCATGAAGGCCTGCTGCACAAAGTCTCCTCTTAAGAGTTGTTGTAGAGATGTGTCTGCTGCTAGAACTCTGTGTGGCATTGAACTGGTCTCTAATCTGAGCTGCTGTTAACCTGCGATTTCTGAGGCTGGTGACTCGGATAAACTTATCCTCAGAAGCAGAGGTGACTCCTGGTCTTCCTTTTCTGGGGCGGTCCTCATGTGAGCCAGTTTCTTTGTAGCGCTTGATGGTTTTTGCAACTGCACTTGGGGACACTTTTAAAGTTTTCCCTATTTTTCGGTCTGACCGACTTCATTTCTTAAAGTAATGATGGCCACTCATTTTTCTTTACTTAGCTGCTTTTTTCTTGCCATAATACAAATTGTAACAGTCTATTCAATAGAACTATCAGCTGTGTATCCACCAGACTTCTGCACAACACAACTGATGGTCCCAACCCCATTTATAAGTCAAGAAATCCCACTTATTAAACCTGACAGGGCACACCTGTGAAGTGAAAACCATTTCCGGTAACTACCTCTTGAAGCTCATCAAGAGAATGCCTAGAGTGTGCAAAGCAGTCATCATAGCAAAAGGTGGCTACTTTGAAGAACCTAGAATTTAAGACATATTTTCAGTTGTTTCACACTTTTTTGTTAAGTATATAATTCCACATGTGTTAATTCATAGTTTTGATGCCTTCAGTGTGAATTTACAATTTTCATAGTCATGAAAATACAGAAAAATCTTTACATGAGAATGTGTGTTCAAACTTTTGGTCTGTGCTGTATCTATATATTTAACCCCTTAATCCCATATGACGTACTATCCCGTCAAGGTGACCTGGGACTTAATTCCCAGTGACGGGATAGTACGTCATAGCCGATCGGCCGCGCTCACGGGGGGAGCGCGGCCGATCGCGGCCGGGTGTCAGCTGCCTATCGCTAGTTAGGGTTGGGGCTAAAGTTAGGGTTGGGGCTAAAGTTAGGGTTAGGGTTTGGATTACATTTACGGTTGGGATTAGGGTTGAGATTAGAATTAGGGGTGTAGAAAAAAAATAATTAAACCGCACCCTATGCCCACATGCCTTCCATGGGCTAATGTGTAGCGCACGTCAATGCCAGGGGGTCAGCCCAGCTAAGAAGTCCAATACAAATCCAAAAGGAGAGACAGCGCCACAACGGTCAGTGAAAAATAACTTACATCTTTAATCTGCCCTCTGCGGCGACGTTTTCGGTATAACAACCTTTATCAAGCACTTGCTTGATTTGTATTAGAATTAGGGGTGTGTCAGGGTTAGGGGTGTGGTTAGGGTTACAGTTGGGATTAGGGCTAGGGGTGTGTTTGGATTAGTTTCAGGTAGAATTGGGGAGTTTCCACTGTTTAGGCACATCAGGGGCTCTCCAAATGCGACATGGAGTCCGATCTCAATTCCAGACAATTCTGCGTTGAAAAAGTAAAACAGTGCTCCTTCCCTTCCGAGCTCTCCCTTGCGCCCAAACAGGGGTTTACCCCAACATATGGGGCATCAGCGTACTCGGGACAAATTGGACAACAACTTTTGGGGTCCAAGTTCTCTTGTTATCTCTGGGAAAATAAAAATTTGGGGGGCTAAAAATCATTTTTGTGGGAAAAAAAGGATTTTTTATTTTCACAGCACAGCACTGCGTTGTAAACTGTAGTGAATCACTTGGGGGTTCAAAGTTCTCCCAACACATCTAGATAAGTTCCTTGGGAGGTCTAGTTTCCAATATGGGGTCACTTATGGGGGTTTATACTGTTTGGGTACATCAGGGGCTCTGCAAATGCAACATGACGCCTGCAGACCAATCCATCTAAGTCTGCATTCCAAATGGCGCTCCTTCCCTTCCGAGCTCTGCCATGCGCCCAAACAGTGGTTCCCCCCCACATATGGGGTATCAGCGTACTCAGGACAAATTGGACAACAACTTTTGGGGTCCAATTTATCCTGTTACCCTTGTGAAAATATAAAACTGGGGGCTAAAAAATCATTTTTCTGAAAAAAAAAAAGCATTTTTAGTTTCACGGCTCTGTGTTATAAACTGTAGTGAAACACTTGGGGGTTCAAAGCTCTCAAAACACATCTAGATAAGTTCCTCAGGAGGTCTAGTTTCCAATATGGGGTCACTTGTGGGGGGGTTGTACTGTTTGGGTACATCAGGGGCTCTGCAAATGCAACGTGACGCCTGCAGACCAATCCATCTAAGTCTGCATTCCAAATGGCGCTCCTCCCTTCCGAGCTCTGCCATGCGCCCAAACAGTGGTTCCCCCCACATATGGGGTATCAGCGTACTCAGGACAAATTGGGCAACAACTTTTGGGGTCAAATTTATCCTGTTACCCTTGTGAAAATATAAAACTGGGGGCTAAAAAATCATTTTTCTGAAAAAAAAAAATTTTTTTAGTTTCACGGCTCTGCGTTATAAACTGTAGTGAAACACTTGGGGGTTCAAAGCTGTCAAAACACATCTAGATAAGTTCCTTGGGAGGTCTAGTTTCCAATATGGGGTCACTTATGGGGGTTTATACTGTTTGGGTACATCAGGGGCTCTCCAAACGCGACATGGTGTCCCATCTCAATTCCAGTCAATTTTGCATTGAAAAGTCAAATGGCGCTCCTTCCCTTCCGAGCTCTGCTATGCGCCCAAACAGTGGTTTACCCCCACATATGGGGTATCGTTGTACTTAGGACAAATTGAACAACAACTTTTGTGGTCTAATTTCTTCTCTTACCCTTGGGAAAATAAAAAATTGGGGGTGAAAATATCATTTTTGTGAAAAAATATGATTTTTTATTTTTACGGCTCTGCATTATAAACTTCTGTGAAGCACTTGTTGGGTCAAAGTGCTCACCACACATCTAGATAAGTTCCTTGAGGGGTCTACTTTCCAAAATGGTGTCATTTGTGGGGGGTTTCAATGTTTAGGCACATCAGGGGCTCTCCAAACGCAACATGGCGTCCCATCTCAATTCCAGTCAATTTTGCATTGAAAAGTCAAATGGCGCTCCTTCCCTTCCGAGCTCTGCCATGCACCCAAACAATGGTTTACACCCACATATGGGGTATCAGCGTACTCAGGACAAATTGCACAACAATTTTTGGGGTCCAATTTCTTCTCTTACCCTTGGGAAAATAAAAAATTGGGGGCGAAAAGATCATTTTTGTGAAAAAATATGATTTTTTATTTTTACGGCTCTGCATTATAAACTTCTGTGAAGCACTTCGTGGGTCAAAGTGCTCACCACACATCTAGATAAGTTCCTTAAGGGGTCTACTTTCCAAAATGGTGTCACTTGTGGGGGGTTTCAATGTTTAGGCATATCAGGGGCTCTCCAAACGCAACATGGCGTCCCATCTCAATTCCAGTCAATTTTGCATTGAAAAGTCAAATGGCGCTTCTTCGCTTCCGAGCTCTGTCATGTGCCCAAAAAGTGGTTTACCCCCACATATGGGGTATCGGCGTACTCAGGACAAATTGTACAACATCTTTTGGGGTCCATTTTCTCCTGTTACCCTTGGTAAAATAAAACAAATTGGAGCTGAAGTAAATTTTGTGTGAAAAAAAGTTAAATGTTCATTTTTATTTAAACATTCCAAAAATTCCTGTGAAACACCTGAAGGGTTAATAAACTTCTTGAATGTGGTTTTGAGCACCTTGAGGGGTGCAGTTTTTAGAATAGTGTCACACTTGGTTATTTTCTATCATATAGACCCCTCAAAATGACTTCAAATGAGATGTGGTCCCTAAAAAAAAATGGTGTTGTAAAAATGAGAAATTGCTGGTCAACTTTTAACCCTTATAACTCCCTAACAAAAAAAAATTTTGGTTCCAAAATTGTGCTGATGTAAAGTAGACATGTGGGAAATGTTACTTATTAGGTATTTTGAGTGACATATCTCTGTGATTTAAGGGCATAAAAATTAAAAGTTGGAAAATTGTGAAATTTTCAAAATTTTTGCCAAATTTCCATTTTTTTCACAAATAAACACAAGTTATATCGAATAAATTTTACCACTACCATGAAGTACAATATCTCACGAGAAAACAATGTCAGAATCGCCAAGATCCGTTGAAGCGTTCCAGAGTTATAACCTCATAAAGGGACAGTGGTCAGAATTGTAAAAATTGGCCCGGTCATTAACGTGCAAACCACTCTCGGGGCTTAAGGGGTTAATCTGACATACATTTATGTGCAGAATCTCTTTATCAACTTTATCCCTTGTAGAGTTTGCATTCCAACTTGCAGCTTGGGAAGTTGGGATAGAAATGAATACTTAGCGCCAGTGCAAAATTTGTAATTACCATAATATATTTAATTACCTTTCTTTTTGCACAGAATTCTAACTGAACGATTGTTTCAATATCAATAAAGATACTATTTTTTTTTATTTAATTTCCCTTATTCCTTGGTTTCTTTTTGGCTAGTCTATGAATCATGATATTGGGCCATTAAGCTTTTGGCAGCTTTGTATTATTATTATTATTATTATTTATTGTTATAGCGCCATTTATTCCAGGGCAAACATTAATATGTACTACAGGTATTTTTTTGTAGATTAATTCTTCTTGGGTTCAGAGCCTTTGAGTTCACATTTCAGAGCATCCAACACACCCTTTGCAAAAAGGCATTACTACAAAAATTGCATAGGTGTTACCTCTATGTAGGTGCACCTTGGGCCATACTAGTATTTGTGAAAATGGATAGGGCTAGCACTACGGTAATAAGAATTTTTGTGCTCAGAAGGATAAACCAAACCAAATAGTAAGACAGCCTTCGGCACTGAAGATGAGGCAATTGAATATGAGAATGTTGTTTTGTTGAAAAAATCACTGACAGTGTGAAGATACATATAAGTGATCCCAACGTTTCGGCCAGAGGACTTTATTGAGGAAATCTGTGGTTGAATCCATTGGCGAGTGGAGTGTCCATCTGTGGCACATTGTGATGTGCTCAGTCTTCAACTCCATCAGGTGTCACTGAGAATTTATCATCCCTCTTTTAATAACGTTGCCTCCAAAATTATGATGATTTTTATTTCAGTGTCACACTGATTCCATCTCTTTTCTACTATTGGGTCATTTAATAATTCAAAAGAGTGGAGGATTCTAGATAAATACAGTACATAAGAATCCTCCTAAATCTTGTTTTGCTTGTGTTAGTTTTCTATATTTGTCAGACACTGTAGAAAATAGCTTGTGAATAGTACAATGAACTTGGTTTTTGAAAATGTTTTATATTTTTTTTCCATTTTTTTATTTTGTAGGTGTTGGCTTCGACATGATACTTACTTTATTTGGAGCTTCATCGGACCCGCTACACTGATAATCATGGTAATTATTTTCTTTACTTTATATATGTATTAATTTTCACTGATTTGATTTAAATACTTATTTATAAAAAATAAGTAAAACAATCTATAGAATTTTAGTGGGGCAGGAGCATCTTCTGAAGAGCAATGTACATCAATGCACAGAACTTTGTCATGGGCACAGCAGTTCATCTGTAATTGCATGTGTGTTTAGTACTGCAGCTTTAGTACCATTTGAGTAAATGTGGCTGAGATGCAGTATCAGGCACAGCACAATGTATTAATCAACTGCTGTGCCTGAAGTAATATAGAAGGGGCAATGGCGATCAGAAGATCACTCTGTTAAATGGCTAATGATAGGTCATAAATATCCTTTCCTTAAAGTTCATTTTAGAAGTATTTAGGCTCTTCAATTTAACAGTGCAAATTGTCTCTTCAGAAAGGAAGAGGACTAGAATTCAAGTGCCACCTTTTGGAAGTAGCAATCCTACAAGTCAATATCGACCCTTTAACGAGCCTTGCAATACGACTTAGGATAAAAGCCAAATCAGAATCTCTATTGGCAGACATGGTGTTTCAGGGTATTGTCCTTCATCAGTGCAAAGTACGAGGTCTGTTTTAGCTAGATGAGAGGCTAAGAGTGGGATCTGAGGGATAAGGTTTCTCCTTGTGGAGAGGGACATAAACCCCGGTATGAGGAGATTTAAAGTCTTAAGTCTTAATAACTTAAGTCTCCTCATACCTATACTACACGAGGAATGGCTTAAAAAAACAGAACCAATTATTCACCTGCTGTTAATACGTTCAGATTTATGGAAACCCCAAAGTAAGTGCTCAGTGTAGAGCACCAGATAACTGTGATCCAAAAGGTTATGTAAAATGTTCCTAACAAAAGCTTCAACTCAATCCACAGAAAAGCAAGCCCTCACTTAGGTCCGTCGTCTGTTAACGAAAATATAGGGGGCTTCAACGTTATTGGTAGCACAAAGGCTCTGGAAAAGCTAAATGGCTCCTCACCCTTTAAAAGAAATTCAGCAAATTCTGCACTCCCAAATCCAAATGCCCCCCTCACTTGTGAGTCCCACAATATACCTAAACCACATATATAGTGTCCACATGTGTGGTATTTCTGAGGCAATGAGAGCCCGCCTAACTTACGGGTGCATGTCTCCAGAAGAATGAGCTGGGCATAATGTACTGGTCACTATAAGGTACTGGCTACTATAGCATACTCGTCACAATGTCAGTTTGCAATTTTCACTTGGCAGCGTTCATTGCAGCTTGTTTCCGAAAACTCCCTTAGAGTCAAAATCATCACTACACATGTAGATAAATTACCACAGGGGTATAATTTCCAAAATGGGGTCACTTGAGGGAGGGATTCTGCTCTTCTAGCACTTAGGTGCTCTGTATATGGAGTCCACAAACTATTCTAGGAAAATCTGTGCTCCAGGAGACAAATAACGCTCTGTTCCTCATATGGGGTAGTGCCATGTGCCATGTAGAAATTGTGTGACAAATTATGGTGCCATTTTTACCAACTTCTTGTGTGAAAATGTAAAATCTGGGGCTAAAACAACATTTTTGTGGTAAAAATGTAATAATTTTTTCTTCACTGCCCAATGGTATGAAATTCTGTGACACATCCATGGTGTCAATATGATCCGAACACGAATCTGAATGTGCTATGTTCGGGCAGAATCTGAGTTTGGCGAACATTTTACAAACTAGTTAGCTCATCTCTAGTCCTTATGTATCTGAGAGGTCACATTAATAGAATTCCCAGCAATCTGTCTTACAAACCAGAAACAATATACATAGTGGGTACGGAAAGTATTCAGACCCCTTTAAATTTTTCACTCTTTGTTTCATTGCAGCCATTTGGTAAATTCAAAAAAGTTCATTTTTTTTCTCATTAATGTACACTCTGCACTCCATCCTGACTGAAAAAAACAGAAATGTAGACATTTTTGCATATTTATTAAAAAAGAAAAGCCCTCCATTGTGGCTTGTATACAGGGCTGGCTCCAGGTTTTTGAGGGCCCTGGGCGAAAGTGTCTCAGTGGCCCCCCCCCCTCGTAACACATACCACGATTCATGATGCCCAAATACAGCAGAGAAATATAGGTATAGTACAATGCCAGATTTCACTTCTTACATGAGTGGTAGCTATTGTAAATTCTGCAGTGTATATATACAGGACAGGAGGAGTGGTACTGTACAGTGTATATATACAGGAGTGGTACTGTACAGTGTATATATACAGGAGGAGGGGTACTGTGCAGTGTATATATACAGGAGGAGCGGTACTGTGCAGTGTATATATACAGGAGAGAGGTACTATGCAGTGTATATATAGAGGGGAGTGGTACTGTGCAGTGTATATACAGGGGAGAGGTACTGTGCGGTGTATATATACAGGGGAGAGGTACTGTGCGGTGTATATATACAGGGGAGAGGAACTGTGCGGTGTATATATACAGGGGAGAGGTACTGTGCGGTGTATATATACAGGGGAGAGGTACTGTGCAGGTATCTATACAGGCTGTGCTGGGGGCCTGGGCTGGGCGGCTGCTGTAGTATATATATATATATATATATATGTCAGCTGCAGCCACCCAGCCCATGGCCGCCCCAGGTCACCCAGACTGTCAAAATATACAGCGATAGCATGGCACTCACTCAAGCGCCGGTAGGAGCTCCTCCGGAATCTGCCTGTGCCTGATAAGTTCAGCACTGCACGCAGCCAGCGGCGGGAGAGCAGAGCAGGAGAACGTGTTCTCTCCGCCCACAATGTCACGCTGGCTGTGTCCTTAACCCTGATGTGCCTGGCCCTGCACTGACTGAGAAGATGCTTGTACCAGCGCAAATTGGAATCTATGACTGCATGAGTGGGCCCCCCGTCTCGCCAGGGCCCCGGCACTTGCCCGGGAGCTCCGGGTGCTGACGCCGGCCCTGCTTGTATACCCTACTTGTTTCCCCTATTCTGGGTCCCATATCCTAATGATGTCCTCCATGGTGGCCCTATTGCACTAATTATGTGCCCACTGTGGTCTTCTTCAAATAGCTGTTAAAAAAAGCAATTATGCTGTTCACCCCATTCCCATGACAAGCTGCATTCATGCGGCACAAAACACTGAAGTCATTGCATCTTCTGTGACAGGAGGTTTGACATCTACTGGTGCCAGCTGGTCTCTGTTAGGTAGGCTGGGCAGCCTATATGTGCTGTTCTGAGGATTCGTCGGTTGACAATTACAATGCATGCTCAGTGTTCGCTCACTTCTAACAATGCTATAGTCCTTTGAACGTACAGTGACAGTGTACTCCCTCTCTGAGTCTAATGAGAAGTGACAAGCTAGTAAGAGAGCGCACTGTCAATATGACTTGAAAAGGAGAGAACGTGGCAAGCAGAGAGAGAATAGAGATCAGCCCCCGAAATAGAAGTCACTGATGATGTTCCGTTTCAGAGCGGTGACGTCTGTGTCAGAAGCTGGGCTGGTTCTGCTCTGCTTGCCTGACAAATTTTTAATCGAAGTATATTACAAAAGTGATTACTTTTTTCATTTAAATAGATTAACATTTAAGATGAATTTCAACTTTGGGATTTATTTCCATTCATCAGTAGTGCTACAAGAGTAGCCTTACAATCATATATCTACTGTGATAGGATAATGTTGTTCATAACCTGACTTTGGAGATTTGTTTGTTAACATTTGGAATGTTTCTTTTCCCTTTTAGCTTAATGTAATTTTTCTTGGAATTGCGCTATTTAAAATGTTTCATCATACTGCCATAATGAAACCAGACACTGGTTGCCTTGACAATATCAGGTAAGTTGATCGTTAGTCAGTGTTTATGTCTTTTTTATGTCTTTTTTTTTTTAAATTTTATTTTATTTCACAATGCCTGCTAAGCTGAACAACACACTATTAATGCACCTACTGCAGTTTTAATGTTTGGATATTTTCAAGGAATGGGGGAATCACATACATCTCCGGCCACTTTATTAGGTACACCATGCTAGTAACGGGTTGGACCCCCTTTTGCCTTCAGAACTGCCTCAATTCTTCGTGGCATAGATTCAACAAGGTGCTGGAAGCATTCCTCAGAGATTTTGGTCCATATTGACATGATGGCATCACACAGTTGCCGCAGATTTGTCGGCTGCACATCCCAAAGATGCTCCATACAAGGCAGGATGGATCCATGCTTTCATGTTGTTTACGCCAAATTCTGACCCTACCATCCGAATGTCGCAGCAGAAATCAAGACTCATCAGACCAAGCAACGTTTTCCCAATCTTCTACTGTCCAATTTCGATGAGCTTGTACAAATTGTAGCCTCAGTTTCCTGTTCTTAGCTGAAAGGAGTGGTACCCGGTGTGGTCTTCTGCTGCTGTAGCCCATCTGCCTCAAAGTTCGACGCACTGTGCGTTCAGAGATGCTCTTAGGCCTACCTTGGTTGTAACGGGTGGCGATTTGAGTCACTGTTGCCTTTCTATCAGCTCGAACCAGTCTGCCCATTCTCCTCTGACCTCTGGCATCAACAAGGCATTTCCGCCCACAGAACTGCCGCTCACTGGATTTTTTTTCTTTTTCGGACCATTCTCTGTAAACCCTAGAGATGGTTGTGTGTGAAAATCCCAGTAGATCAGCAGTTTCTGAAATACTCAGACCAGCCCTTCTGGCACCAACAACCATGCCACGTTCAAAGGCACTCAAATCACCTTTCTTCCCCATACTGATGCTCGGTTTGAACTGCAGGAGATTGTCTTGACCATGTCTACATGCCTAAATGCACTGAGTTGCCGCCATGTGATTGGCTGATTAGAAATTAAGTGTTAACAAGAAGTTGGACAGGTGTACCTAATAAAGTGGCCAGTGAGTGTATATATATATATATATATATATATATATATATATATATATATATATATACCCCTGAATAGTCACTGCCAACTCCACAATAACAAAATGAACTATCTGCCATCACCAATTGTTTATGCAGGTTGATTGGGCACAAGTTACAGATACCATATTGCTTAAGGGGTGCAATATATATTATATATTTAATCCAAAAAGTAGGCAGTATTTATAAAAATAAACAAAGATATTACAGAATGGACAAAACAATGCAGTATAAACAATTACATAAAATAAAAATTATAAACAGATGAAATGTACTAAACCTGATGTTACAGGGTTGGCTCTGTCTTTCATGAAGGGAAGCTGCTCGTTTTTTGGGGCTAATGGTACAGAATCACATCGCATTGTGTCTTTCAGGAGTGACAATGTTCATAGTTTGGTATTTTCTTTTATCAACACAAGACACGCCCACAAACCTCCTCTCCGGTGACTCATGACATGGCTGGTCATGGGATGTGGCTGGTCTTCAGAAAATTATGGGATTCCCCAATTCCACGATATCTTCGTCCCTGGAGGTCCCAGGCGTGAGATATCAACATAATATTTCCTATCATGATTTCGCCTTTCTATAGATGGGAAACATGGCATGGATAGCATCAACCATATTATTAGTCTGGTGTTATTGTCTGATATTAGTCTGGATGCGCTGCTGCAACTGCCTAACAATGCAAGACAGTATGCTACGTTCACCATGACGTCAAAAATATATATTTCATAACTGTAGGACCCTTGCTGTTCATAAAAAACATTATTAATAACTGGAATAAAACAATGGAGCCCAAAATAATTTGTTTGTTCTTTGCTCAAGCTGAGGCTAGTGGTAATAGGCTATTTCTACCTGCCATAAATCTATTGTATCCCAAAATTCCTTTGTCAGACCTGCCTGGTCTCCGATCCATCAAACAATCCTTTTTAATTACCTGTTCACATCATGGGGGTGCCCTTGCATCGGGGTCTTGTGGAGGTAATAGTCTTTCTTCAATATTCACTATCCACTATGAAATGGCTTATAGATATTACAATTACATTTTATAGCAGATATATTCACGTGCAACAGATTTGTTGCAGAGATTTCCACAACTATCCTATTCCGGTGATTTTGGTTTGGGTTTGCAGTAATTGATACAGCTACTGCAGAAAGACATACACACCCAAGCCACATACAATAAATGATCAATACGTGTGTTATGTATTATAATTATCAACTGCAATCAGTATCATGATTTATTCAGACCTTATATTGACTAATGGACCAAGTTTCATTCAGACTTTATATTTACAAGTAACAAAGAGCAACTATCACAAAGAATTGCAAGTAATGATGCAAACTATTGACCAAAATATGAGTGTATTCTCTGGTGCTGAATAGCGTTTGTCAAAGATAACAGCCAGCAGGGTCACACAGCTCCCACCGCTGCCACTAAGTGTCAAACATCACAGCCGTGGGGATCCCTCTTCAGCTTCCAATCGTCAGGACAAATACTCAATTGTCTGACAAGTGATGGACGAGACCACGGTGCTACTTCCAATACTAGGCTTGTTATTGGAGAACTAACAGTGAGCGTATGATATTTATATATATATATATACAGTATATATATACACCTCCAATTCCAACTCATCGAATATACACTACCATTCAAAAGTTTAGGGTCACTTAGAAATTTCCTTATTTTTGAAAGAAAAGCACAGTTTTTTTCCAATGAAGCTAATATTAAATGATTCAGAAATGCACTCTATACATTGTTAATGTGGTAAATGACTATGCTAGTTGCAAACGTCTGGTTTGTATCGCAATATCTTCATACAGTAGGTATATAGAGGCCCATTTCCAACAACCATCACTCCAGTGTTCTTATGGTACTTTGTGTTTGCTAACTGTGTAAGAAGGCTAATGGATGGTTAGAATATACTTGAAAACCCTTGTGCAAGTATGTTAGCACAGCTGAAAACAGTTTGGCTGATTAGAAAGCCTATAAACCTGAGCTAGTTGAGAATCTGGAGCATTACATTTGTTGGTTCCATTAAACTCTCAAAATGGCCATAAAAAAAAAGAACTTTCATGTGAACCTCGACAGTCTATTTTTGTTCTTAGAAATGAAGGCTATTCCATGCGAGAAATTGCCAAGAAACTGAAGATTTCCTACAACGGTGTGTACCACTCCCTTCAGAGGAGAGCACAAACAGGTTCTAACCAGAGTAGAAAGAGAAGTGGGAGGCCATGCTGCACAACCGAGCAACAAGACACGTACATTAGAGTCTGTAGTTTGAGAAATCGATACCTGTTATGATCTGGTGGCCTAAGTGCAGCATGAGACGTACTCTGGAGAAGGTGGTACCTGTACTGACCGCAGACCCTGAACTTAACACCGCAACTAGAAGTAGCCGTGGAATGTACCTAGCGCTCCCTAGACATCTCGACACAGCCGGAGGACTAATTACCCCTAGAGATAGAAAAGGGAAAACTATCTTGCCTCAGAGAAAATCCCCAAAGGATAGACAGCCCCCCACAAATATTGACTGTGAGAGGAGAGGGAAAAAACATACACAGACTGAAATGAGAATTTAGCAAAGGAGGCCACTTCTAGCTAAATAGAAAGGATAGGACAGAGTACTATGCGGTCAGTATTAAAACACTAGAAAATATCCACCACAGAAAATACAAAATCTCCACAGCTAACTAAAGATATGGAGGGTATATCTGCATCTCCAGAGATACCAGCTTGGCTAAACAAATCCTTATATAGACCAAGCTGGACAAGACAAAAACATGGAAAAGAACTAAACAATAAGGCCACAGCATGTGGACAGCAAAAATCAAGGCCAGAACTTATCTTTGTTGAAATGAACTGCAAAGCAGAAGAGACCAGGCAGAGATGTGAATCCTCCAGGAACAATGGACAACTGGCACTGACTAAAGGGTGAAGCAAGACTAAATAGCCCAGTCAAAATTGCAAAAAGTGAACACACCTGATAAATGCTGCGAATCAGAGACAGCAGCGCTACCACTTACAACCACCGGAGGGAGCCCAAGAGCAGAATTCACAACAGATACCTCACAGGTTCTCAACTGGCAGCTTCATTAAATAGTACACACAAAACACCAGTGTCAACATCTACAGTGAAGAGGCAACTCTAGGATGCTGGCCTTCAGGGCAGAGTAACAAAGAAAAAGCCATATCTGAGACTGGCTAATAAAAAAAAAAGATTAATATGGGCAAAAGAACACAGACATTGGACAGAGGAAGATTGGAAAAAAAGTGTTATGGACAGACTAATCCAAGTTTGAGGTGTTTGGATCACACAGAACATTTGTGAGATGCAGAACAACTAAAAAGATGCTGGAAGAGTGTCTGACGCCATCTGTCAAGCATGGTGGAGGTAATGTGATGGTCTGTGGTTGCTTTGGTGCTGGTAAAGTTGGAGATTTGTACAAGGTAAAAGAGATATTGAATAAGGAAGGCTATCACTCCATTTTGCAATGCCATGCCATACCCTGTGGACAGCGCTTGATTGGAGCCAATTACATCCTACAACAGGACAATGAGCCAAAGCACACCTCCAAATTATGCAAGAACTATTTAGGGAAGAAGCAGGCAGCTGGTATTCTATCTGTAATGGAGTGGCCAGCGCAGTCACCAGATCTCAACTCCATTGAGCTGTTGTGGGAGCAGCTTGACCGTATGGTGTGCAAAAAGTGCCCATCAAGCCAAACCAACTTGTGGGAAGGGTCTCTGGAAGCATGGTGAAATTCAGCAAATTAACTGCTAGAATGCCAAAGGTCTGCAATGCAGTAATTGCTGCAAAGAGAACATTCTTTGACGAAAGCAAAGTGTGAAGGAGAAAATTATTATTTCAAATAAAAATCTTTTTTTCGAACCTTGTCAATGTCTGGACTAGCTTTTCAATTCATTTGGCAACTCATTTGATTATTAAAAGTATGAGTTTTCATGGAAAACACAAAATTCTCTGGGTGACCCTAAACTTTGGAATGGTAGTGTATGTACAGTTATATGAAAAAGTTTGGGCACCCCTATTAATCTTAAGCTTAATGTTTTATAAAAATTGTTTTTTTTGCAACAGCTATTTCAGTTTCATATATCTAATAACTGTTGGACACAGTAATGTTTCTGCCTTGAAATGAGGTTTATTGTAGAAACAGAAAATGTGCAATCAGCATTCAAACAAAATTTGACAGGTGCATAAGTATGGGCACCTCACCAGAAAAGTGACAGTAATATTTAGTAGATCCTTCTTTTGCAAAAATAACAGCCTCTAGTCACTTCCTGTAGCTTTTAATGAGTTCCTGGATCCTGGATGAAGGTATTTTTGACCATTCCTCTTTACAAAACAATTCCAGTTCAGTTAAGTTTGATGGTCGCCGAGCATGGACAGCCCTCTTCAAATGATCCCACAGATGTTCAATGATATTCAGGTCTGGGGACTGGGATGGCCATTCCAGAACAGTGTAATTGTTCCTCTGCATGAATGCCTGAGTAGATTTGGAGCGGTGTTTTGGATCATTGTCTTGCTGAAAGATCCATCCCCTGAGTAACTTCAACTTTGTCACTGATTCGTGAACATTATTGTCAAGAATCTGCTGATACTGAGAGGAATCCATGTGTCCCTCAACTTTAACAAGATTCCCGGTGCCGGCATTGGCCACACAGCCCCAAAGCATGATGGAACCTCCACCAAATTTTACTGTGGGTAGCAAGTGTTTTTCTTGGAATGCTGTGTTTTTTTGCCGCCATGCATAACGCCTTTTTGTATGACCAAATAACTCAATATTGGTTTCATCAGTCCACAGGACCTTCTTCCAAAAAGAAATTGGCTTCTCCAAATGTGCTTTTGCATACCTCAGCTGACTCTGTTTGTGGCGTGCTTGCAGAAACGGCTTCTTTCGCATCACTCTCCCATACAGCTTCTCCTTGTGCAAAGTGCGTTGTATAGTTGACCGATGCACAGTGACACCATCTGCAGCAAGTTGATGCTGCAGCTTTCTGGAGGTGGTCTGAGGATTGTCCTTGATTGATCTCACCATTCTTCTTCTCTGCCTTTCCGATGTTTTTCTTGGCCTGCCACTTCTGGCCTTAACAGGAACTGTACCTGTGTTCTTCCATTTCCTTACTATGTTCCTCACAGTGGAAATTGACTGGATAAATCTCTTAGACAGCTTTTTGGCTCCTTCCCCTGAACAACTATATTGAATAATCTTTGTTTTCAGGTAATTTGACAGTTGTTTTGAGGAGCCCATGATGCCACTCTTCAGAGGAGATTCAAACAGGAGAACAACTTGCAAGTGGCCACTTTAAGTAGCTTTTCTCATGATTGCATACACCTGGCTATCAAGTTCAAAGCTCAATGAGGTTACAAAACCAAAAAAAGTGCTTTAGTAAGTCAGTAAAAAGTAGGTAGGAGTATTTAAAACAAGAAAATGATAAGGGTGCCCATACTTATGCAGCTGTCAAATTTTGTTTGAATGCAGATTGCACATTTTCTGTTAGTACAATAAACCTCATTTCAAGGCAGAAACATTACTGTGTCCAACAGTTATTAGATATATGAAACTGAAATAGCTGTTGCAAAAAAAAACAATTTTTAAAAAATATTAAGCTGAAGATTAATAGGGGTGCCCAAACTTTTTCATATAACTGTATATACCCTGGTATGGTCACTACCAGCTCCACAATAATAAATCAGCGAGGGCTTGTTACCCAAAACAAGTACAAGAATATTCATGAGCAAAATGGGATAATAAAATATCCCAATAAAATAAAACTTAACCTTTATTAATTTTTAAAAACCTTGTATAAAGAGCGTGCATTAATGTGCTCGTGCAAATATAAATGGTGCAAATAAAATTACAAGATGCAAAATACCGCCATATACTCTACAGTACTACCAGAGAGTGCTTGCACAATATTTAGTCTATGTTCTCTATGTAGTCTGTTTATATCACTATGACAAAGTACTCAATTGTCACTTGTGATCTCTATTCTCATTTGTGGGTCGCCTGTTTATATATTCAATATATTTCAAATCATCACAGTTAAAGGGAACCTATCACCCCGTTTTTTTCGGTATGAGATAAAAATACTGTTAAATATGGCCTGAGCTGTGCATTACAATAGTGTAGTTTGTGGACCCCGATTCCCCACCTATGCTGCCGAAATACGTTACCAAAGTAGTCATTTTCGCCTGTCAATCAGGCTGGTCAGGTCGGATGGGCATGGCTTCTTCCCCCAGATATTGCGTAGTTTTCCGTTGGTGGCGTAGTGGTGTGCGCATGTCCAACGTCCCCAATCCTGCACGGGGGGGTGAAAATAGCAGCGATGTCCGTTATTCCATTGGTGGTCGGTGGGCGCGGCCATCTTCCTTTGGCCGCGCGTGCGCAGAAGCGGCGCTCTGCTGGCCGCGGCTTCAGGAAAATGGCCGCCGCGATCTCCATCTGCGCACGCGCGGCATCCCGCGGCCATTTTCCTGAAGCCGCGGCCAGCAGAGCGCCGCTTCTGCGCACGCGCGGCCAAAGGAAGATGGCCGCGCCCACCGACCACCAATGGAATAACGGACATCGCTGCTATTTTCACCCCCCCGTGCAGGATTGGGGACCTTGGACATGCGCACACCACTACGCCACCAACGGAAAACTACGCAATATCTGGGGGAAGAAGCCACGCCCATCCGACCTGACCAGCCTGATTGACAGGCGAAAATGACTACTTTGGTAACGTATTTCGGCAGCATAGGTGGGGAATCGGGGTCCACAAACTACACTATTGTAATGCACAGCTCAGGCCCTATTTAACAGTATTTTTATCTCATACCGAAAAAAACGGGGTGATAGGTTCCCTTTAAAGAATAACCTCTTATGCAACCGTGGTATATATTTCCATAAGCATATAACATATGTAACGTCCTGTGATTAATATTTTACTATGACGTAACTCTCATGTGGCTCTTGTCTATTCATCGGACACATAGCAATGACATAATGGTCCCTAAAAGAGCCTGTTGTTCTGCCTATTGAATGGATGATAAATCATACCACTCCATCTTAGGATAAATTATGCAAGTTGTCTCAGAGCTTGTCAGTTGCCCTTAAAAGAATGTTTGCAGGTAATCAAAAATCCACACATTATTCTTTTTACACCCCAATGATCAAGACGTTATTATGACAAATTAGCAGAATATTCACACATCAAATACATTCATCCTCTTAATCTAGGAGAATAATAGTTTAGCCCAATGGACAATGATGAAGATGTTGATGAGGGATCTATTTATACCAATACCGTTATATAGGGGATCTGTAGTTCAGTGGCATGAAATCATTACAAATGGTGGAATTGTCAACTAGAGTAATGGGAACAAATGACACGACAAACCTCCTTGAAATAATAGTAACAAAAGATAGGAAAGACAGAAAAGGGTGAACTATAATCTATCCCTATCAAGAACCTGACTATTACAGGTCCTTCTCAAAAAATTAGCATATAGTGTAAAATTTCATTATTTACCATAATGTAATGATTACAATTAAACTTTCATATATTATAGATTCATTATCCACCAACTGAAATTTGTCAGGTCTTTCATTGTTTTAATACTGATGATTTTGGCATACAACTCCTGATAACCCAAAAAACCTGTCTCAATAAATTAGCATATCAAGAAAAGGTTCTCTAAATGACCTATTACCCTAATCTTCTGAATCAACTAATTAACTCTAAACACATGCTAAAGATACCTGAGGCTTTTAAAAACTCCCTGCCTGGTTCATTACTCAAAACCCCCATCATGGGTAAGACTAGCGACCTGACAGATGTCAAGAAGGCCATCATTGACACCCTCAAGCAAGAGGGTAAGACCCAGAAAGAAATTTCTCAACAAATAGGCTGTTCCCAGAGTGCTGTATCAAGGCACCTCAATGGTAAGTCTGTTGGAAGGAAACAATGTGGCAGAAAACGCTGTACAACGAGAAGAGGTGACCGTACCCTGAGGAAGATTGTGGAGAAGGACCGATTCCAGACCTTGGGGAACCTGAGGAAGCAGTGGACTGAGTCTGGTGTGGAAACATCCAGAGCCACCGTGCACAGGCGTGTGCTGGAAATGGGCTACAGGTGCCGCATTCCCCAGGTAAAGCCACTTTTGAACCATAAACAGCGGCAGAAGCGCCTGACCTGGGCTACAGAGAAGCAGCACTGGACTGTTGCTAAATTTTGCATGTCATTCGGAAATCAAGGTGCCAGAGTCTGGAGGAAGACTGGGGAGAAGGAAATGCCAAAATGCCTGAAGTCCAGTGTCAAGTACCCACAGTCAGTGATGGTGTGGGGTGCCATGTCAGCTGCTGGTGTTGGTCCACTGTGTTTCATCAAGGGCAGGGTCAATGCAGCTAGCTATCAGGAGATTTTGGAGCACTTCATGCTTCCATCGGCTGAAATGCTTTATGGAGATGAAGATTTCATTTTTCAGCATGACCTGGCACCTGCTCACAGTGCCAAAACCACTGGTAAATGGTTTACTGACCATGGTATTACTGTGCTCAATTGGCCTGCCAACTCTCCTGACCTGAACCCCATAGAGAATCTGTGGGATATTGTGAAGAGAAAGTTGAGAGACGCAAGACCCAACACTCTGGATGAGCTTAAGGCCGCTATTGAAGCATCCTGGGCCTCCATAACATCTCAGCAGTGTCACAGGCTGATTGCCTCCATGCCACGCCGCATTGAAGCAGTCATTTCTGCCAAAGGATTCCCGACCAAGTATTGAGTGCATAACTGAACATTATTATTTGATGGTTTTTTTGTTTGTTATTAAAAAACACTTTTATTTGATTGGACGGGTGAAATATGCTAATTTATTGAGACAGGTTTTTTGGGTTATCAGGAGTTGTATGCCAAAATCATCAGTATTAAAACAATAAAAGACCTGACAAATTTCAGTTGGTGGATAATGAATCTATAATATATGAAAGTTTAATTGTAATCATTACATTATGGTAAATAATGACATTTTACACTATATGCTAATTTTTTGAGAAGGACCTGTATATCCCTGCCTATCTCGGAGGTTGGCACCCTATAACCTGCACACTGGTGTCCCCACTCGACGGCAGCTGTCCCTATTCTATCAAACCCTATTAAATATCTACATCTAAAGGAAGGAAGAAAAAGTCAATTGTTTGTTTAGTCCCTTAGGATTCATGGTTTGTAAACGAAATATCCATATGGTGTCAAGGTCGTAGTGACATGATAACTTGTTGAGTTCCATTTAAGGGCATTCATTTTATGTTCAATATGTTCAACTTTACATTATTGTGCTATTAAGTAAAAGCAGGGGCAGAGAATGCAGCAGCCATTCTGTGGTGAATTTTTTGATGGCGAGATGGCATTAAAGCTCACAGCTTAGCCATAGAGATAGAGAAAGCCATAGAATACTGAAGAATCGGTATATGTAGTGTCTGCAGAGGTGTATCTAGGGTTTCAAGCAAGAATTCAGTTTGGCGGCCCCCCCCCCCCAAGGACATATGCGATTTGAACACTTAGTCATGTACCGATGAGCTCCTCTCCCTAATGCTCTCAATGTTCAGTGAAAAACTTAGAGAAGCAGGAAGAGAAGCTCGTTGCCACAGGACCATAAGTATGAAAATTGCACATGAGTGAAGTGTCCATGTGATGACTACTGGAACCTGCAGAGCTGAATCCGGACATTGCAGGCTTCTGAATTCTTACAAGGAATTTACTGCACACTTTTAGGATTCTCCCTTGCCGGTGGACGGTCATGTCAGCACAAGCATGTGATTGGTATACCTCTGACCACATTCCGACTAGACGTGGCCGGCCTCACTCAGCTCATTTTCATTGAGTGAGGCCACACATGTCTAGTCAGCACGTGACCGCATGTATGTAAATCGCCGGCACAAGGGAATCCTGACAGCGTGCAGTGCGCACTGCGGACTTCAGACTCATCACAAGCCTGGACAATCCCTTTAATGCTCCTAACATAAATAAAAACATGAGAATTAGTATCAAAAATAACATTTACCGTATATACTTGAGTATAAGCCGACCCGAGTATAAGCCGACCCCTGTAATTTTGCCATGAAAAACTGGGAAAACTTTATTACTCAAGTATAAGCCTAGGGTGGAAAATGCATCAGCTACCGGTAAATTTAAAAAATAAAAATAGGTACCAATAAAAGTAAAATTAATTGAGATATCAGTAGGTTAAGTGTTTTTGAATATCCATATTGAATCAGGAGCCCCATATAATGCTCCATACAGTTCATGGTGGGCCCCATAAGATGCTCCATGCAAAATACACCCCATATAATGCTCCATACAGTTCATGATGGGCCCCATAAGATGCTCCATATAAAAATATGCCCCATATAATGCTGCACAAAGGTTAATAATGGCCCCATAAGGTGCTCCATAGACACATTTGCCCCATACAGTACTGCATAAAGGTTAATAAGGGCCCCATAAGATGCTCCATAGAGACATTTGCCCCATATAATGCTGCACAAATGTTGATTATGGCCCCATAAGATGCTCCATAGAGATATTTGCCCCATATAGTGCTGCACAAACATTGGTTATGGCCCCATAAGATGCTCCATAAAGATATTTGCCCCATATAATGCTGCACAAACGTTGATTATGGCCCCATAAGATGCTCCATATAGATATTTGCCCCATATAATGCTGCACAAACATTGAATATGGCCCCATAAGATGCTCCATAAAGATATTTACCCTATATAATTATTATTTATTTATATAGCACCATTGATTTCATGGTGCTGTACATGAGAATGGGTTACATACAAGTTACAGATATCACTTCCCGTAAACGAACTAACAATGACAGACTGATACAGAGGGGCGAGGACCCTTCACTTGCGGGCTTACATTCTACAGGATTATGGGGTAGGAGACAATAGGTTGAGGGTTGCAGGAGCTCCGGTGTTGGTGAGGCAGTATCTCTGGTAGTGATGAGGAGGCAGCGGGGTCAGTGCAGGCTGTAGGCTTTCCTAAAGAGATGGGTTTTCAGGTTCCATCTGAAGGATCCGAAGGATAATGCTGCACAAATGTTGAATATGGCCCCATAAGATGCTCCATAGAGATATTTGACCCATATGCTGTTGCTGCGATTAAAAAAGAAAAAAAATCACATACTCACCTCTCGTCACTCAGGCCCCCGGCACTTGCAATACTCACTGGTCCTCATTCCGGCGCCGCTGTGTCTTCCGCGTCCTTCACTGACGTTCAGGCAGAGGGCGCGCACTAACCACGTCATTGCACCCTCTGACCTGAGCGTGACAGCAGAGGACATGGAAGACGGAGTGGCGCCCCGAACGAGTAAAGGTGAATATCATGCAGTACTCCCCCTCCCCATTATACTCACCTGCTCCTGGCGTGGTCCCTGCATCTCCGGTCTCCGGGCACTGACAGCTTCCTCCAGCATTGAGTGGTCACTGTTACCGCTCATTACAGTAATGAATATGCGGCTCCACCCCTATGGGAGTGGAGTTGGGTCCATATTCATTACTGTAATGAGCGGTACCATGTGACCGCTCAACGCAGGAAGAAGCTGTCAGCACCCAGAGACTGGAGATGCAGGAACCTCGCCAGGAGCAGGTGAGTATGACACAGCCGCCATTCTTTCTCTGCCGCCGACCTCCCTGGGACAATGACTTGAGTATAAGCCGAGAGAGGCACTTTCAGCCTGAAAAAATGGGCTGAAAATCTCGGCTTATACTCGAGTATATACGGTATATCCGTACTCTGTCCACATAAATTTTTCACATCGCTACTCATACTGTGTCAGCATACATTCCCCTATTTGCTCCCCATGCTGTGTGCACCCATCCCCCTTACTGTTTCCGCATATATGCCCCCATTCCCCCATATCGTTTCCTCATACATGCTTCTCATTCCCCAGTACTGTTTCCTCATACATGCCCTTATTCCCCCATACTGTTTCCTCATACATGCCCCCCATTCCACCATACTGTTTCCTCATACATGCCCCCCATCCCCCCTACTGTTTCCTTATACATGCCCCCCATTCCCCTGTACTGTTTCCTCATACATGCACCCCATCTCCCCTTTGCTCTTCATTTTGTATCCTCAAATCTCCTCCACACATTAAAGCGCCCCATCCCATGACAAATCTTCCCATACAATAAATAACCCCATCCCCACTCCAATTCTCCCCACACATAATAAATCCCCCATCCCCACTCCAATTCTCCCCACCCACAATAAATCCCCCCATCCCCACTCCAATTCTCCCCACACAAATTAAACACCCCATCCCCTCTCCAATTCTCCCCACACTTAATAAATCCCCCATCCCCACTGAAATTCTCCCCACAAATCCCATTATTGTTCTCTCCCCCACCCCATTATTGCCCTCATCACCAAGTCCATCATTGCCCTCTCCACCACCACTATCATTGCTTTCTCCCCCACCACCCCATATCATTGCCCATTCCACCACCTCCATCATTTCCTCCTCCCCAACCACCTCATCATTGTCTTTTCCCCCACCACTCCCATCATTGCCCATTCCACCACCTCCATCATTTCCTCTTCCCACACCCATTATTGCCCTTTCCACCACCACCATCATTGTCCTTTCCACCACCACAATCATTGCATTCTCCCACACCACTCCTTCATTGTTCTTTCCATTACCTCCATAATTTCCTCCTCCCCCGCCACCCCCATTATTGCCCTTTCCACCACCACCATTATTGTCCTTTCCATGACCACCATCATTGCATTCTCACTTACCACCCATCATTGCCCTCTCCATCACAGCCTTCTCTTTCACCACCCCCATTCATTGCCTCTTTCCCCACCACTCCCATCATTGTCTTTTCCATTACCACCATCATTGCCTTCTCTCCCACCTCCATCATTGCCTTCCCCCCACCACCCCATCATCGCCCATTCCACTACCTCCATAATTTACTCCTCCCCCACCATCCCCATCATTGATTTATAAAATAGAAATTTAAACAATGGGTACTCTTTAGCCCCTTAACGACTGCTGATACGCCTTTTAACGGCGGTAGTTAAGGGTACTTAAACCACAGCGCCGTTAATAAACGGCACTGTGGAAAAAGTGTATAGCGCCTCCCAGAGTTGGATTTTCCCTGGGGTCTCGGCTGCTGGGGGTAGCTGATACCCCAGAGAACATGATTCGGGTCGGTTTTTTACCGACCCCCGGGTTGTGATCACCAGTAATTAACCGTTTATCGGCGACCGCAAAAAAAAAGCATGATTTTCCATTTAACTCCTTAAGCCCCGAGGGTGGTTTGCACGTTAATGACCGGGCCGATTTTTACAATTCTGACCACTGTCCCTTTATGAGGTTATAACTCTGGAATGCTTCAACGGATCTTGGCGATTCTGACAATGTTTTCTCGTGACTAGTGTTGAGCATTCCGATACTGCAAGTATCGGGTATCGGCCGATACTTGCTGTATCGGAATTTCCGATACCGAGATCCGATACTTTTGTGGTATCGGGTATCGGGTATCGCAACAACATTAATGTAATAATGTGTAAAAAAGAGAATTAAAATAAAAAATATCGCTATACTCACCTGTCCGACGCAGCCGGGACCTCAGCGAGGGAACCGGCAGCGTTGTTTGTTTAAATTTCGCGCTTTTACTTGGTTACGTGAAGTCCCGGCTTGTGATTGGTCAGGGCGGCCATGTTGCCGGGACGCGGACCAATCACAGCAAGCCGTGACGAAATTACGTCACGGCTTGCTGTGATTGGTCCGCGTCCCGGCAACATGGCCGCCATTAACCAATCACAAGCCGTGACGTCACGGGAGGCTGGACATGCGCGTATTTTGAAAAGCGCGCGTGTCCAGCCTCCAGTGACGTCCCGGCAACATGGCCGCCATTAACCAATCACAAGCCGGGACGTCACGGGAGGCTGGACATGCGCGTATTTTGAAAAGCGCGCGTGTCCAGCCTCCAGTGACGTCCCGGCAACATGGCCGCCATTAACCAATCACAAGCCGGGACGTCACGGGAGGCTGGACATGCGCGTATTTTGAAAAGCGCGCGTGTCCAGCCTCCAGTGACGTCCCGGCAACATGGCCGCCATTAACCAATCACAAGCCGGGACGTCACGGGAGGCTGGACATGCGCGTATTTTGAAAAGCGCGCGTGTCCAGCCTCCAGTGACGTCCCGGCAACATGGCCGCCATTAACCAATCACAAGCCGGGACGTCACTGGAGGCTGGACACGCGCGCTTTTCAAAATACGCGCATGTCCAGCCTCCCGTGACGTCACGGCTTGTGATTGGTTAATGGCGGCCATGTTGCCGGGACGCGGACCAATCACAGCAAGCCGTGACGTAATTTCGTCACGGCTTGCTGTGATTGGTCCGCGTCCCGGCAACATGGCCGCCCTGACCAATCACAAGCCGGGACCTCACGTAACCAAGTAAAAGCGCGAATTTTAAACAAACAACGCTGCCGGTTCCCTCGCTGAGGTCCCGGCTGCGTCGGACAGGTGAGTATAGCAATATTTTTTATTTTAATTCTTTCTTTTACACATTAATATGGTTCCCAGGGCCTGAAGGAGAGTTTCCTCTCCTTCAGACCCTGGGAACCATCAGGAATACCGTCCGATACTTGAGTCCCATTGACTTGTATTGGTATCGGGTATCGGTATCGGATTGGATCCGATACTTTGCCGGTATCGGCCGATACTTTCCGATACCGATACTTTCAAGTATCGGACGGTATCGCTCAACACTACTCGTGACATATTGTACTTCATTATAGTGGTAAAATTTCTTCGATATAACTTGCGTTTATTTGTGAAAATTTCGCAATTTTCCAAATTTGAATTTGTATGCCCTTAAATCACAGAGATATGTCACACAAAATACTTAATAGGTAACATTTCCCATATGTCTACTTTACATCAGCACAATTTTGGAACCAAATTTTTTTTTGTTAGGGAGTTGTAAGGGTTAAAAGTTGACCAGCAATTTCTCATTTTTACAACACCATTATTTTTTAGGGACCACATCTCATTTGAAGTCATTTTGAGGGGTCTATATGATAGAAAATACCCAAGTGTGACACCATTCTAAAAACTGCACCCCTCAAGGTGCTCAAAACCACATTCAAGAAGTTTATTAACCCTTCAGGTGTTTCACAGGAATTTTTGGAATGTTTAAATAAAAATGAAGATTTAACTTTTTTTCACACAAAATTTATTTCAGCTCCAATTTGTTTTATTTTACCAAGGGTAACAGGAGAAAATGGACCCCAAAAGTTGTTGTACAATTTGTCCTGAGTACGCTGATACCCCATATGTGGGGGTAAACCACTGTTTGGGTGCATGGCAGAGCTCGGAAGGGAAGGAGCGCCGTTTGACTTTTCAATGCAAAATTGACTGGAATTGAGGTTGGACACCATGTAGCGTTTGGAGAGCCCCTGATGTGCCTAAACATTAAAACCCCCCACAAGTGACACCATTTTGGAAAGTAGACCCCCTAAGGAACTTATCTAGATGTGGTTTGAGAGCTTTGAGTCCCCAAGTGTCTCACTACAGTTTACAACGCAGAGCCGTGAAAATAAAAAATCTTTTTTTTCCCAGAAAAATGATTTTTAGCCCCCCAAATTTTTATTTTCCCAAGGGTAACAAGAGAACTTGGACCCCAAAATTTGTTGTAAAATTTGTCCCAAGTACGCTGATATCCCATATGTGGGGGTAAACCCCTGTTTGGGCGCACGGAAGAGCTCGGAAGGGAAGGAGCACTGTTTTACTTTTTCAACGCAGAATTGGCTGGAATTGAGATCGGACGCCATGTCGCGTTTGGAGAGCCCCTGATGTGCCTAAACTGTGGAAACTCCCCAATTCTAACTGAAACCCTAATCCAAACACACTCCTAACTAGTGTTGAGCGATACCTTCCGATATGCAAAGGTATCGGTATCGGATTGGATCGGCCGATACCGGCAAAATATCGGATCTCGTCGATACCGATACCCGATACCAATGCATATCTATGGGACACAAAATATCGGAATGGTTCCCAGGGTCTGAAGGAGAGGAAACTCTCCTTCAGGCCCTGGGATCCATATTCATGTATAAAATAAAGAATAAAAATAAAAAATATTGATATACTCACCCCTCCGGCGGCCCCTGCTCTTAGCGGTGACTCCGTTCCTAAGAATGCCGAGTTAAGGACCTTCGATGACATCGCGGCTTGTGATTGGTCGCGTGACCGCTCATGTGACCGCTCACGCGACCAATCACAAGCCGCGACGTCATCGCAGGCCCTACACTCACTCATTCTTAGGAACGGAGGCTGCCGGTTGCAGCGGTTACAACCAGGGCGCGTCAGAGGGTGAGTATATCCCTATTTTTTATTTTTATTCTTTATTTTACACATGAATATGGATCCCAGGGCCTGAAGGAGAGTTTCATCTCCTCCAGACCCTGGGAACCATACACTGGGAACTTCCGATTCCGATTTCCGATATCACAAAAATATCGGAACTCGGTATCGGAATTCCGATACCGCAAATATCGGCCGATACCCGATACATGCGGTATCGGAATGCTCAACACTACTCCTAACCCTAATCCCAATGGTAACCCTAACGACACCCTTAACCCTGACACACCCCTAACTCTAATCCCAACCCTAATCCCAACCGTAAGTGTAATCCAAACCCTGACCCTAACTTTAGCCCCAACCCTAACTTTAGCCCTAACCCTAACTTTAGCCCTAACCCTAACTTTAGCCCCAACCCTAACCCTAACTTTAGCTCCAACCCTAGCCCAAACCCTAACCCTAGCCCTAACCCTAACCCTAGCCCTACTCCCTAACCCTAGCCCTAGCCATAACCCTAGCCCTAACCCTAGCCCTAACCCTAATGGGAAAATGGAAATAAATACATTTTTTTAATTTTATTATTTTTCCATAACTAAGGGGGTGATGAAAGGGGGGTTTGATTTACTTTTATAGCATTTTTTATAGCGGATTTTTATGATTGGCAGCTGTCACACACTAAAAGACTCTTTTTATAGCAAAAAAGTTTTTGCGTCTCCACATTTTGAGACCTATAATTTTTCCATATTTTGGTCCACAGAGTCATGTGAGGTCTTGTTTTTTGCGGGACGAGTTGACCTTTTTATTGGTAACATTTTCGAGCACGTAACATTTTTTGATCGCTTTTTATTCCTATTTTTGTGAGGCAGAATGACCAAAAACCAGCTATTCATGAATTTCTTTTGGGGGGGGGCATTTATACCGTTCCGCGTTTGGTAAAATGGATAAAGCAGTTTTATTCTTCGGGTCAGTACGATTACAACGATACCTCATTTATATCATTTTTTTATGTTTTGTCGCTTTTATAAAAACTATTTTATAGAAAAAATAATTATTTTGGCATCGCTTTATTCTGAAAACTATAACTTTTTTATTTTTTTGCTGATGATGCTGTATGGCAGCTCGTTTTTTGCGGAACAAGATGACGTTTTCAGCGGTACCATGGTTATTTATATCTGTCTTTTTGATCGCGTGTTATTCCACTTTTTGTTCGGCAGTATGATAATAAAGCGTTGTTTTCTGCCTCGTTTTTTTAAATTTTTTTTTACGGTGTTCACTGAAGGGGTTAACTAGTGGGACAGTTTTATAGGTTGGGTCGTTACGGACGCGGCGATACTAAATATGTGTACTTTTATTGTTTTTTTTTATTTAGATAAAGAAATGTATTTATGGGAATAATATTTTTTTTCTTTATTTAGGATTTTTTTTTTTTTACACATGTGGAAATTTTTTTTTTTTTTTTACTTTGTCCCGGGGGGGACATCACAGATCGCTGATCTGACAGTTTGCACAGCACTCTGTCAGATCGGCGATCTGACTTACAGCGCTCCTGGCTTACCAGCGCCTGCACTGAGCAGGTGCTTAGTAAGCCACCTCCCTACAGGACCCGCATGAAGCCCCGTGGCCATTTTGGATCCGGGAACTGCAGGGAACGGAGGTAAGAGATGCTTGGAGCAACGCGATCACATCATGTTGCTCCGAAGGTCTCAGGGAAGCCAGCAGGGAGCCCCCTCCCTGCGCGATGCTTCCCTATACCGCCGGAACACTGCGATCAAACATGATGCCGGGGGTTTGTGTGCCGGGGGCGGTCTGTGATCGCTCCTGGCACATAGTGCCGGATGTCAGCTGCGATCGTCAGCTGACACCCGGCCGCAATCGGCCGTGCTCCCCCCGTGAGCGCGGCCGATCGCATATGACGTACTATCCCATCGGTGGGAATTAAGGCCCACCCCACCTTGACGGGATAGTACGTCATATGGGATTAAGGGGTTAATTTCTCTCTCCTCTGATGTGATCGCACATCAGAAGAGAGAGAAGTAGGGTCCCGGATCCTCCTGATACTTACCGGTGTCTCCCACGGTCCGTGGGTCCTCCCGCTTCCTCCCCCATGGGCGCCACCATCTTTTCCCGGAAAAAAATGGAAGACGCACTACGCATGCGAGATCTACCGACCGGTATTCGGCAGATCTTGGGGTCTCGGCTGCCGGGGGTGCCAAGACCCCAATGAACATAATTCGGGTCAGTTTTTAGTTTTTTGCGATCGCCGCTACTAACAGTGTAGTGGTGGCCGCAAAAAAACTCCAATGTGCCATGTCATTTCTCTCTCCTCTAATGTGATCGCACATCAGAGGAGAGAGAAATAGGGTCCCTGATTCCCCCCACATACTTACCAGTGTCTACCGGTGCTCCTCGGCCCTCCTGCTTCCTCCGGTGGGCGCTGCCATCTTTATCAGGTAAAAAATGGTGGGTGCATGCACAGTGTGCCCGCCAAGATCTGCCCGCAGGCACCCAGCAACAATAGGAAGATTTTTCTTATTGGTTTATTTTGGTCACTGTGATAAACTCTATCACAGTGATCAAAATAAAAAAAATAGTAAATAACCCCCCTTTATCACCCCCCTAGTTAGGGAAATATAATAAAACAAAGAAAATGTATTTATTTCCATTTTACCGTTAGGGTTAGGGTTGGGGCTAAAATTAGGGTTAGGGTTAGAGTTGGGGCTAAAATTAGAGTTAGGGTTGGGGCTAAAATTAGGGTTAGGGTTGGGGCTAAAATTAGGGTTAGGGTTAGGGTAAGGCTTCTTTTACACTTACCGTGGTTTTGCGTCCCCTTTTTGCAGTCCCAATAGATTTCTATGGGGCTACAAAAACGGGCCACAATAATTCTACTGAGCGCTGTACACCATACGGCTGTGAGGGCCGTATTTACGGTTGTGAAAAAATGTCTAGCCTGCTCTATATTTTTCACGGCTAACAGATACGGCCCCCATTGTAATTCAATGGGGCCGCAGAAACAACAGAAGGTTGTTTATGTGGTACACCGTTACTTCCGATTTTGCAGACCACCTTTTTTTTACAATATTTTTGCCATAGTATTGCAAACCCGAAAAACGGCAATCCGCAAGTTTTTTTGTTGTCCATTATTGCGGCAGACCGTGAAAATTGCGGCACTACAGCCCACAAAAAATGCCCGCAATAATGGGCAGCAAAAAACACGGTAAGTGTAAAAGAAGCCTTAGGTTTGGGATTAGGGTTAGGTTTGGGATTAGGGTTATGGGTGTGTTGGGATGAGGGTTAGGTTTGTGGTTAGGGTTATGGTTAGGGTTGGGATTAGAGTTAGGGGTGTGTTGAGGTTACGGTTGGGATTAGTGTTAGGGGTGTGTTAGGGTTAGGGATGGAGTTAGAATTGGGGGTTTCCACTGTTTAGGTACGTCAGGGGGTCTCCAAACACGACCTGAATCCACAATTGATTCCAGCCAATTTTGCGTTGAAAAAGTCAAATAGTACTCCCTCCCTTCTGAGCTCTGCCGTGCACCCAAACAGTGGTTTACCCCCACATATGGGGCTTCAGCGTACTTAGGACAAATTGGACAACTTTTGGGGTCCAGTTTCTCCTGCTACCCTTGGGAAAATAAAAAAAATTGGGGGCTAAAAAATAATTTTTGTGGAAAAAGATTTTTTATTTTCACGGCTCTGTGTTATAAACTTCTGTGAAGCACTTGGGCGTTCAAAGTGCTCACCACACATCTAGAGAATCCTCTTGGGGGGATCTACTTCCCAAAATGGGGTCACTTGTGGGGGGTTTCTACTGTTTAGGCACATCAGGGGCTCTGTAAACACTACATGAAGCCCACAGACCATTCCATCAAAGTCTGCATTCCAAAACATCACTATTTCTTTTCCGAGCTCTGTCATGCACCCAAACAGTGGTCCCCTCCACATATAGGGTATCAACGTACTCAGGACAAATTGCACAACAACTTTCATGGTCCAATTTCTCCTGTTACCCTTGTGAAAGTAAACATTTGGGGGTGAAAAGATCATTTTTGTTGAAAAATTTTGTTTTATTTTCACGGATCTACGTCATAAACTTCTGTGATGCACTTTGGGGTTCATAGTGCTCACCACACATCTAGATAAGCTCCTTGTAGGATAATTTTCCAAAATGGGGTCACTTGTGGGGATTTTTTACTGTTTAGGTACATCAAGGGCTCTGCAAACGCAACATGAAGCCCGCAGACCATTCCATCAAATTCTGAATTTTAAAATATCACTACTTCGCTTCCAAGCCCCGCTGTGTGCCCAAACAGTAGTTCCCCCACATATGTGGTATCGGAGTGCTCAGGACAAACTGGACAACAACTTTTGGGGTCCAATTTCTCCTGTTACCCTTGTGAAAGTAAAAAATTGTGGGCTAAACAATTATTTTTGAGGAAAAAAGTAAAAGGATTTTTTATTTTTACGGCTCTACGTTCTAAACTTCTGTGAAGCACTTGGGGGTTCAAAGTGCACACCATTGATAAGTTCCTTAAGGGGTCTAGTTTCCAAAATGTGTCACTTGTGGGGGGTTACAACTGTTTAGGCACCTCAGGAGCTCTCAAAATGCAACATGGCGTCCGATCTCAATTCCAGCCAATTCTGCGTTGAAAAAGTCAAATGGCACTCCTGCTCTTCCAAGCTCTGCTGTGCGCCCAAACAGTGGTTTACCCCCACATATGGGTTATCGGTGTACTCAGAACAAATTGCACAACATATTTGGTGGTCTAATTTCTCCAGTTACCATTTTGAAAATAAAAATTATGGGGCGAAAAGATCATTTTTGTGGAAAAAATATAATTTATTATTTTCAGGGCTCTACGTTATAAACTTCTCTTCCAAGCTCTGCCATGCGCCCAAACAGTGGTTTACCCCCACAAATGGGGTATCGGCATATTCAGGAGAAATTGCACAACAAATTTTGTGGTTTATTTTCTCTTTTTACACTTGTGAAAATAAAAATTGGTTCTGAAGTAAAATGTTAAAAAAATGTAAAAAAAAGTTAAATGTTAATTTTTTCCTTCCACATTGCTTCACTTCCTGTGAAGCACATAAAGGGTTAATAAAATTCTTGAATGTGGTTTTGATCACCTTGAGGGGTGTAGTTTTTAGAATACTGTCACTTTTGGGTATTTTCTGTCATGAACACCCCTCAAAGTGACTTTAAATGTGAGATGGTCCCTAAAAAAAATGGTTTTGTAAATTTTGTTGTAAAAATGAGAAATTGATAGTCAACTTTTAACCCTTATAACTTCCTAACAAAAAAAATGTTTCCAAAATTGTGCTGATGTAAAGTTGACATGTGGGAAATGTTATTTATTAACTATTTTGTGTGACATATCTCTCTGATTTAAGGGCATAAAAATTCAAAGTTTGAAAATTGCAAAATTTTAAAAATTTTTGCCGTATTTCCATTTTTTTTCATAAATAAACGCAAGTAATATCAAAGAAATTTTACCACTAACATGAAGTACAATATGTCACGAAAAAACAGTCTGAGAATCAGCAGGATCCGTTAAAGCGTTTCAGAGTTATAACCTCATAAAGTGACAGTGGTCAGAATTGCAAAAATTGGCCTGGTCATTAAGTACCAAATTGGCTCTGTCACTAAGGGGTTAAGCCTGTAACTGATAGTGGCCATGTTCTGAATGAGAGGAAGTTGATTGACACAAACATGAAGGGTAGGGTTTGCATCTCTTAGACAAAATGTATAAAAGAAGAGTCTACACCATGTTCCAAATTATTATGCAAATGACATTTTTCTCAGATTTTCCTAAATAGTCGGTGCAAATGACAGTCAGTCTAATAAAAGTCATCACCCGTTAGAGTATACATTACATTTTATTGAAGAAACCTCCCAATAATAACAGTATAATCTCCAAAATGAATAAAAACTCAAAATGCACTGTTCCAAATTATTAGGCACAGTAGAATTTCTAAACATTTGATATGTTTTAAAGAACTGAAAATGCTAATTTGTGGAATTTGCAGCATTAGGAGGTCACATTCACTGAATAAAAAAGCTATTTAACTTCAAAACATCCTAACAGGCCAAGTTACATGTTAACATAGGAACCCTTCTTTGATATCACCTTCATAATTCTTGCATAAATTGAACTTGTGAGTTTTTGGAGAGTTTCTGCTTGTATTACTTTGCATGAAGTCAGAATAGCCTCACAGAGCTGCTGTTTTGATGTGAACTGCCTCCCACCCTCATAGATCGTTTGCTTGATGATACTCCAAAGGTTCTCTATAGGGTTGAGGTCAGGGGAAGATGGTGGCCACACAATGAGTTTATCTCCTTTTATGCCCATAGCAGCCAATGACTCAGAGGTATTCTTTGCAGCATGAGATGGTGCATTGTCATGCATGAAGATGATTTGCTCCTGAAGGCACGTTTTTGCTTTTTATACCATGGAAGAAAGTTGTCAGTCAGAAACTCTATATACTTTGCAGAGGTAATTTTCACACCTTCAGGAACCTTAAAGGGCCCTACTAGCTGTTTCCCCATGATTCCAGCCCAAAACATGACTGCTCCACCTCCTTGCCGATGTCGCAGCCTTGTTGGGACATGGTGGCCATCCACCAACCATCCACTACTCCATCCATCTGAACCATCCAGGGTTGCTTGACACTCATCAGTAAACAAGACTGTTTGAAAATTAGTCTTCATGTATGTCTGGCTCCACTGCAACCATTTCTGCTTGTGAACACTGTTTAGGGGTGGCCGAATATTAGGTTTATGCATCACAGCAAGCCTTTGAAGAATCCTACACCTTGAGGTTCGAGGGACTCCAGAGGCACCAGCAGCTTCAAATAACTGTTTTGGTATTTTGGCAGCTGCTCTCTTAATACAATGAATTTGTCTGGCAGAAACCTTCCTCATTATGCCTTTATCTGCAGGAACTCTGTCTGTGATCTGTTTACAGTCACAAATCTCTTCACAGTATGATGGTTATACAATAAGTATCGTTTCCTTGCGGAGATCGACATGCTAAGCATGCCGAGATGAGGAGACTTAAAGCCGCAATGCTCCTCTGGGTAATATGCTAATTATGCAAATTGTCTCTTGAGAGAGGAAGAGAGCTAGAACTCTAGTGCCACCTATTGGAAGGTAGCAATCCTACAAGTCAATGTTGACCCTTTAATGAGCCTTGTCACATGACTTATGATAATAGCCAAACCAGAATCTCAATTTGCAGACACTGTGTTTTGGGGTACTGCCCCTCTTCAGTGCAAAGCAGAGATCTGGTTTGGCTGTGTGAGAGGCGTCAGACCGTTATCCAAGAAGTATCGTTTCTCCTTGCGGAGATCGACACAGTATGATGATCACTCTTAAGTTTTTGTGAAATATATAATGTTTTCATACCTTGTCCAGGGCATTATAATAAATACAGCCCAAGATGGAGAATATGAAACCAGATCTCTCACACATGCTCATCACCAGGTGGAAGAGCTAATGGCAGAGAGGTCACACAAAAATACTGCTGGGACACTCCAAAACATGAACCGATATTCCCAAGAGAAGTGGAGTTCAAGTCTAGATTCATTAAAAAGAGTATAAATTTTATTACACAATAAATCACATACAAAAAATAATAAGATTTAAATAAAAAATTAATAGGTTTTAACTTTTTCAGCAAGGGAAGCAAAGATAGCACAGAAAAGCAATGTGAGCCCCTAATGATACCACATGCAAATATCAGTAAAGTGCATAGTGCATCCTGATTAAAAATATTAGGACAGGGTAATAGGTATAGATAGTGTATAGATCCCTTTATGGACCCGGAATCAAGTGTTGCATAGTTTAGAAGTCCTCCCTAGCCCTGAATTCCTTGCCCATTCTGCAGCATCACAGGGGTCCACACAGTAGCCCCAACAACTTCTCTTGGGAATGTCGGTTCTTGTCCAAGGCTTTGCACTATTTAACGCTTTTCAGCAGCAGAGAGATCCTTTTATTTCCCATATTGCTTGAAACCTGTGACCTGCTTAATAATATGGAACATCATTTTTAAGTAGCTTTCCTTTAATTATAATCACCTGGAAACCTAATATCACATGTGTTTAAGATTGATTTCAGTGATCCATTGAGCCCTGAGACACAATACCATCCACGAGTTTATTTAAAACAAAACTATTAAATCTTTATGACACTTAAATCAATTTGCATAATAATTTGGAACATGGTGTACATAAATTCAGATATGGTTTTTGTTTTCCAACCAGCCTTCCAAAATGGCTAAGGACAAGGGGCTGATCTTCAGTACCTAGGAGTGGCCACTAAATAGTGTGATGAGGGGAATGATTCTACTCCGCATACTCTTTATATCTGGCTGTTGCCAAAGCTGGTAAGACCTGATGGGTATGGGTGGCAGGAGGCAGACCTCAATGATTTGATATTGATGACCTATCCACAGGATAGGTCATCAATATACCTGTAATGAAAAACTCCATTAAAACAATTAGTGTATAATGTATGTTATTTCAAGCTTTTTGTATTATTTTTTAAATACGTGATATAACAAAAATTAACATTTTATTTGTTATATTCTTTTTCAGATCATGGGTAATAGGTGCAATAGCCCTCCTTTGCTTGCTGGGGTTGACTTGGGCTTTCGGACTTATGTATATAAATGAAAGTACAGTCATCATGGCATATTTGTTCACTGTTTTCAACTGTCTTCAGGGAATGTTCATCTTCATTTTCCACTGCGTACTTCAAAAGAAGGTAAATTAAACATGTATTTAATTCTTACCCTATGTTTCTTTTATTTTTTTTCACTATGTAATAATTAGCAGATCTGTCACCAGATTTTACAACTCAAATGGCATAATTTATTAAATAAATCTGTTAGACCTGATGAGTCTGGTGTGCTAACCTTGGGTTGTATTTTCAGAAACAAATTATTAACCATCCATTCAGGAATGGATCTCTGATCTTTGTCCAGCTACCCTGATTGACAGCTCCTCAGTATCCTGCTTCCTTGCTGCGGCTGAAATCTCATATTGCTCAATATGAGCTGCAGCTTGTCAGTCAGTATCGGTGGCCGGAGAGTGAATACATTAAACCTCTTGAGTTCTTTTACTCTTTAAATAGGTTCATAAAATATGCATTTTAATTTTAGGATTATAGAGCCACACTAGCATTAGTACACCAACCTCATCAAGGACTATGTTTGGATATGGCAGGCATTATGAAAACAATTATCTCTGCTAAAAGAAAGTGTATATCTATTTGCCATGGGGAGTCTTTAGATGCGCGTTACAGAATGTACAGAAATGTTGCACTTACAGTACTTGAACTTCAAGATCAATTAGACTAAATCCACCTTGTAGCTGGAGCCCATGTGTAAAGAGAAAATATTTCCCCAACTTCCAAGACTGCTGTCTTTGTCCTGTTGCTTTGAGTGTAATGACCCTTGGAGCCTTCTCTTAAATTTCTTGTGCAAATGCTGTAATACCTATTGAAATGTATAACAATTGAAAAATTGAAATACAAGTAAGAGCTATGGATCAACATAAGAGCTGTGACTCAATTTCAAAATAGGAATAGATTAATAAAACAACATCTCTAATAGTTGAACCAAGTTACTTACGGTTGATCACTTCTTCTGCATCAACGTTTCAGAAGTTAGTCACTCTATCCACTTCTCAACATCCATTGTCGTCGGGTGCCTCCTTAACCCCTTCATGACCTTGGGATTTTTCGTTTTTCCGTGTTCGTTTTTCACTCCCCTCCTTTTATTTTTCCGTCAGTTTGGCCATGTGAGGGCTTATTTTTTGTGGGACGAGTTGTACTTTTGAACGACATCATTGGTTTTACCATGTCGTGTACTAGAAAACGGGAAAAAAATTCCAAGTGCGGTGAAATTGCAAAAAACGTGCAATCCCACACTTGTTTTTTGCTTGGCTTTTTTGCTAGGTTCACTAAATGCTAAAACTGACCTGCTATTATGATTCTCCAGGTCACTACGAGTTCACCTAACATGACTAGGTTATTTTGTATCTGAGTGGTAAAAAAAAATTCCAAACTTTGCTAAAAAAAACAAACAAACAAAAAATTGCGCCATTTTCCGATACTCGTAGCGTCTCCATTTTTCATGATCTGGGGACGGTTGAGAGGTTATTTTTTGCGTGCCGAGCTGGTGTTTTTAATGATAGCATATTGGTGCAGATACGTTTTTTTGATCGCCCGTTATTGCATTTTAATGCAATGTCGTGGCGACCAAAAAAACGTAATTCTGGCGTTTCAAATTTTTTTCTTGCTACGCTGTTTAGCGATCAGGTTAATGCTTTTGTTTATTGATAGATCGGGCGATTCTGAACGCGGCGATACCAAATATGTGTAGGTTTGATTTTTTTTTATTGATTTATTTTGATTGGGGCGAAAGGGGGGTGATTTAAACTTTTATATTTTTTTTATTTTTTTCACATTTTTTTTAACTTTTTTTTTAACTTTTGCCATGCTTCAATAGCCTCCATGGGAGGCTAGAAGCAGGCACAGCGCGATCGGCTCTGCTACATAGCAGCGATCTGCTGTTCGCTACTATGTAGCAAAAAATCAGGTGTGCTGTGAGCGCTGACCACAGGGTGGCGCTCACAGCTGCCGGGGATCTGTAACCATAGAGGTCTCAAGGACCTCTATGGTTACCATTCAGAAGCATCGCCGACCTCCGATCATGTGACGGGGGTTGGCGATGCCGTCATTTCCGACCGCCCGGCCGGATGCGGTAGTTAAATGCCGCTGTCTGCGTTTGACAGCGGCATTTAACTAGTTAATAGGCGCGGGCAGATCACGATTCTGCCCGCGCCTATTGCGGGCACATGTCAGCTGTTCAAAACAGCTGACATGTCCCGGCTTTGATGCGGGCTCACCGCTGGAGACCGCATCAAAGAGGGGCTTCTGACCTCGGATGTACTATCCCGTCCAAAGTCAGAAAGGGGTTAATCGGCAAGCTATAGAGCTTACTGAAGAAGCTTCATCAGGAACCCGGATACCTGGATTGCTCCCGATAATCAGCTGTTATGAGCCGCTGCTGCATGTGTCACAGCTGTGTGACAGTCACAACACACAGGCTCTCCATGCACGTGTTGTGACTGTCACACAGCCGTGACACATGCAGCTGCGGCTCAGAACAGCTGATTATCCGGAGCACTCCAGGTATCCGGGTTCCCACTGCACCTTCTTCGGTAAGCGCTATACAGTAGCTTGGCCAATATGGAAGGAGCGTAACAAAATGTTCTGTGCATTTTCTCTCATAGCAGCTCATGAAAATGAAAAAATTGAGGCTAAAGCAACATTTTAACCCTTTCTGCCATCTGACGTACTATTCCATCCATGTGACCTGGGACTTAATCCCCATAGACGGAATAGTACGTCACGTGCGATCAGCCGCACTCACGAGGGAGTGTGGCCAATCGCGGCCGCGTGTCAGCTGATTCTCACAGGACCGCTCCCGGCACTTTAACCACCGGAACAATGCAATTAAACAAGATTGCAGCGTTCCGGTGGCATAGAGAAGCATCGCACAACGAGGGGGCTCCCTGCGTGCTTCCCTAAGACCATCGCGTTGTTCTGAGGTTCTCCCTGCCTGCAGACCCCCGGATCCAAGATGGCCGTGGGGTCCTTCCGGGTCCTGCAGGGAAGTGGCTTCTCAGTGCCTGCTGAGAGCAGGCATCGGCAAGCCTCCTTCACTGCCTGTCAGATCGCTGATCTGACACAGTGCTATGCAAAGTGTCAGATCAGCGATCTGACTTTATACAGTGATGTCCCACCCTGGGACAATGTAAAAAAAAAAAATATTATACTGTGTAAAAATATTTTTTTTAAATTCCTAAATAAAGAAAAAAATATTGTTCCAATAAATACATTTCTTTATGTAAATAAAAAAGAACAATAATAGTACACATATTTAGTATCGCCGCGTCCGTAACGACCCGACCTATAAGACTGTGCCACTAGTTAACCCCTTCAGTGAACACCGTAAAATAATAAATGAAAAACGAGCCAAAGAACAATGCTTTATCATCATACCGCCGAACAAAAAGTGGAATAATAAATGATCAAAAAAGACATATAAATAAACATGGTACCGCTTAAAACGTCATCTTGTCCTGCAAAAAACGAGCTGCCATACATCATCATCAGCGAAAAAATAAAAAAGTTATAGCTCTCAGAATAAAGCGATGCAAAATTTTTTATACGAAATAGTTTTTATTGTATAAAAGTACCAAAACATAAAAAGATATAAGTGAGGAATCGCTGTAATCGCACTGACCCTAAGAATAAAACTGCTTTATATATTTTACCACATGCGGAAAGGTATAAACACCCCACCCAATAGAAATTCATGAATTGCTGATCCGAAAAATTGTAATAATAAGCGATCAAAAAATGTCATGTGCCCGAAAATGGTACCAATAAAAACATCAACTAGGTCCGCAAAAACAAGACCTCACAAGACTCTGTGGGCCAAAATATGGAAAAATGATAGCTCTCAAAATGTGGTGATGCAAAAACTATTTTTTGCAATAAAAAGCATCTTTTAGCTTGTGACAGCTGCCAAACATAATAACCCGATATAAAACCTGCTATAAATAGTAAATCAAACCCCTCTTTATCACCCCCCCTAGTTAGGGAAACATAATAAAAAAACCAAATGTATTTATTTCCATTTTCCCATTAGGGCTAGGGTTAGGGCTAAAGTTAGGGTTAGAGTTGGGGCTAGAGTTAGGGTTAGGGTTGAGGCTAAAGTTAGGGTTAGGGTTGGGGCTAAAGTTAGGGTTACGGTTTGGATTAGGGTTGGGATTATGTTTACGGTTTGGATTAGGGTTAGGCATGTGGTTAGGGTTAGGGTTGGGGTTAGGATTAAGGTAAGGGGTGTGTTGTGGTCAGGGGTGTGTTGGGCTTAGGGTTGTGGTTAGGGTTGTGATGAGGGTTAAGAGTGTGTTCAGGTTAGGGGTGTGGTTAGGGCTATGGATAGGGTTGGGATTAGGGTTGGGTTGTGTTGGGGTTAGGGGTGGAGTTAGAATGGGGGGGTTCCTCTGTTTAGGCACAACAGGGGCTCTCCAAACGCGACATGGCGTCCGATCTCAATTCCAGCCAATTCTGCGTTGAAAAAGTCAAACAGTGCTCCTTCCCTTCCGAGCTCTGCCGTGCCCCCAAACAGTTTACCCCCACATATGGGGTATCAGCGTACTCAGGACAAATTGGACAACAACTTTTGCTGTCAAATTTCTCCTGTTACCCTTGTGAAAATAAAAATTTGGGGGCTTAAATATCTGCATTATAAACCTTAGTGAAACACTTGGGGGTTTAAAGTTCTCACAATACATCTAGATAAGTTCCTTGGGGGGTCTGGTTTCCAAAATGATGCCAATTGTGGGGGGTTTCTACTGTTTAGGCACATCAGTGGCTCTGCAAATGATGCAACATGATGCCCGCAGATCATTCCATCAAAGTCTGTATTCCAAAACGTCACTACTTCCCTTCCAAGCCGCGACGTGTGCCCAAACAGTAGTTTTCTCCCACATATGGGGTATCAGCGTACTCAGGACAAATTGCACAACAACTTTGTGGTCCAATTTCTCCTGTTGCCCTTGTGAAAATACAAAATTGGGGCTAAAAATTCATTTTTGTGGAAAATAAAATGATTTTTTATTTTCACGGCTCTGCGCTATAAACTTTAGTGAGAACCTTGGGGGTTCAAAGTTCTCACAACACATCTAGATAAGTTCCTTGGGGGTCTAGTTTCAAATATGGGGTCACTTGTGGGGGGTTTCTACTGTTTAGGTACATCAGGGGCTCTGCAAATGCAGCATGATGCCTGCACACCATTCCACCCTTGGGAGTAAAGGGATTAATTGAACAAAATATTTTTTTCTTTTTTTTTCTGTTAAGCACCTGAATGGTTAACAATGTTCTTGAATGTAGTTTTGAATGCTTCAAAGGTTGCTCTTTTTAAAATAGTATCAGTTTTGTGGGGGTTTCTGACACATGGGCTCCTCAAAGTCACAGACTCAAAAAAATTAGATTTTGTACATTTTGGTGACAAAAATAAAAATTGCTGCTAAACTTTTAACATCCTAACTAGGTGAATGTGCTCTGTGATACTTGGATATCACTCGAGTATCTGGGTGCTCGGATGTGCTCGGCAACACACAATGTTCAACATGTTAAATGCCGGTTAAATAATATTCAAATTGTCTCTTCTGAGAAAAAGAGGACTTAAACTCTATAACGCCACCTGTTAAATAATAAGCATGCGGGGATTGCCTGCACCTCACTATAATGCGTTGCCATCTTGGTAGTGGCATTACTGTGATTGGCTAGACATATGACATCATCAGAGGATATAGAAGGAGAGGCACAGCCAGGCTCAGCACACTGTCACCATTGCACAGCTCTGTGACAGTTCTAATTGGAGGTAGAGAGAGTACTTGTCCAGGTGTGTGTTTGCACAGTTTAGTGAATCAGCGCCCTGTAGCATTGATACTGATACTGAAGCTAAACCATCATACTAACAGTCTTTATAAGGGCTAATTTTGTGCTTTGATGTTTGTATCAGATACAATCTGCATTTAGCCTAGGGAGGGAGTGTTGCAGGAGCAGAGAGAGGAGCTGAATACTGTCTTTAGGCAGATACATTCTGCATTTAGCCTAGGGAGGGACAGAGAGTTGCAAAAGCAGGGAGAGTGCCTGAATACAGTCTCTAGGCAGAGATTAGGACTTAGCAGTCAGTTGCTAAATATATAGATGTGGCAGTTGACCACATTTCTTTAGAGAGTGAAAGAATTTACTTTATTGTCACAGAGTATTAGATGCTTTGTGGTAAATGTATGTTTTATATAACACTCCAGTAAAGCATTGAAACATTTTTCTGGATTCAATTACTCAACCATGGAGTATTACTTGCTTTGCAGTACATTTCTGTGAAATATAACATTTCTAAAAAGTGTTCACACATTTTTCGGTATTCAATTACTCATCCATATACTGTTTACTGCTCTATGGCACATTTCTATATTATATACCAGTCCAAAAAAGCATTGCAAATTTTTTTCTGTATTCAATTACTCATCCGTGTATTATTACTTGCTCTGTGGTACATTTCGGTGGCATATAACACTCAAAAAAGCATTCAAAAATATTTCTGAATTCAATTTGTCATCCATAAAATATTACTTTCTTTCTGTTACATTTTTGTTGTTATGTAACACTCCAAAACAGCATTGAAAAATCTTTCTGGATTCAATTAGTCATCCATAGAGTATTACTCTGAAGAACTGCAAACTGTGAAGAAAATGTCCGACGTTGGCAGCAGAAGCTGTCATAAGATGCTTCCGCTGCTTCATTGTAAGGTCTGGGGAGGAGGGGGCAGAGTTTCAGCCTCGCATGCTCGGTCGAAAATGGCGGTCCCGACGCACAAAAAAACGTTACATGTAACTTTTTTTGTGGCGGCGGTGCGCCAAAACACGACGCAACCGTCGCACGACGGTTGCAACGTGTGGCACTGCGTCGCAATGCGTCGGTAATGTTAGTCTATGGGGAAAAAACGCATCCTGCAGACAACTTTGCAAGATGCGTTTTTTCTCCACATCGACGCATTGCGACGTGCAGTGCACGACGCTAGTGTGAAAGTAGCCTTAACCTGCATGCTCCAAGAGGAGCAGGGGGACATGCTTTTTAGTAATGCACGTCTGCAAGAAGATGATGGTGGAGAATGGCAGATTTTGTCTAAGGAGGAAGATGATGATGAGACACAGTTGCGATAAGTTAGGTTGTTGTTAAGTCAGGAGGACCAGGGTGCTGCGGTGGAAGACTAGGTAATGGATGATGAAGTCACCGACCCAACCTTGGAAGCTGGCATGTAGAGCGAGGCCAGCAGCGCTGAGGAGGGACCAGCAGCTCTGAAGCAGGCAGAATGAGGCAGGGAGGTGACCAGAGGTAGAATGCTGGCAACTGTTCCACAGAGTTCCACTCGTGAATTTTTCTGTCAAAGAGTTAGATGTTCCACAGTCTGACACTTTTTTAGAAAGTGAGTTATGAGACAAAAAAATGGTCATTTGGAACCTGTTCCATGCTAAGATCAGTAGAGGCCTGATCAATAAGACCCTAACCACCACCAGCATGATCATGCACATGTTTTCTAAGTACCCAACTCGGTGATCCGAACGCCTGGGTCCACGATTGGTGCCAGCGGGTGACACCACTTCCTCTTTCCCTGTGTTAAGTGCTTCCCAATACCCTGTCCATGACACTGGGTCAGATGCATCCTGCCCTGCATCTGTCCTTGCACATTCTGATGCACCATCATTAGGCACTTCCAAATCCTTGTCCCAGCACAGCGTTCAGCTGTACCTAACCCAGGCGTTGGAACAAAAGAGAGTTTCTAGCCACCCACCCACAGGCCAAAACTTCTAAACAGGAAAAATTCCAGGCTGCATGCCGTAGAAATTTTGCCCTTTTATGCTTGTTGACAGGGAGGATCTCTGCCCACTAATGTCCACTGCTGTCCCTCTCTACTCGGTCCCCAGACAGCACTTTTTCTCCCGGTGTGGCATCCCCATGTTGTATAAGCACAGGTCCAGGAATATCACCCGAGCCCTTACCAAAGCGGTTGCTGGGATTGTCCACTTAATGACCAACACATGGACAAGTGCTGTGGCCAAACATGCTACATTTCCATGATGGCACAATGAGTGAACATTGTGAAGGCTGAGGCTGAGTCCCACCCTGACACTGCACACATACTCCCGACACCGAGGATTGCAGTTCCTACTTCTATCAGGGTTACTTCCACCTCCTACATCAGTTCTTTCACCCCCTCCTGCTCCTCCTCAGCCTCCATCTCGGATGTGTTATCTCAGAGCATGTTATTCACATCAGTCGGAAGCTGGAAGCTCTGCAGGAGATAATCCGCACACCGCGGTAGAGATACTTAAAGGAATAACAGATCAGACAGATCTGTGGTTTTGCTGCTAAACCTCCAACCAGTTGTATGTGATAATGGCAGTAACCAGGTGGCAGCTGTTAAGCTTGGCAAACAAACACACGTTCCTTACTTGACTCACATGCTCACCTTGGTAGTTCAGCTTTTTCTGAAAACATACCCTGATTTGCCAGAGCTTCTGATCAAGTTACGCCGTGCCAGTGCCCATTTCTGAAATTCGACTACAGCTGCTGCCACTGTGGCAGTGTTGCCGCAGTGCATGCAAGTGCCAGCTCACCGACTAGTGTATGATGTGCCCCTGTGCTGGAATGCTACACTGCACATGTTGGCAAGGCTTTGTGAGTAGCCGAGGCCAGTTGTTGAGTACCAGCTCCAACATGCCCATTGGTAATCTGGTCAACCTCAGTACATAGCAACTGGTGAGTGGGCATGGTTATCTGACATTTGTGCAGTTCTCCAAGACTTTGAGGAGTCCACAAAGATGGTGAGCGGCAATGATGCCATAGTCAGCACAATGATCCTGCTTCTGTGCCTACTTAGACATTCGCTAGGTTTAAATTAAACATGAAACTTTGCATGCGGACCAGGTGGAGATGGAGGAAGACATGAGACAGAGAGATACTACCCAGACCAGCCTCATTTTATCTGCTCAGCGTGGATTAGGTAATAATGAGGAGGTGGAGGCTGAGGAGGAGCTAGTGGCTAGTGTAACAGAGGCTGCTGCTCACAAAACCTTCATCCCATCTCTCCTACGTGGATGGGCTGAGAATGGGAATGAGGAGTAAGAGATGGAGAGTCGTTATCATGGTGGAGACAGGAAAGTGTGGGCTGTATGGAGCTTGGCACATATGGCTGACTTTATGTACCACTGACTTTCCCGTGACCCTCGCGTTACATTCATCGTGGCCAAAAAATAAAATACTGGTGGTTCACTCTGCTAGACTCATGCTACAAGGAAAACGGTGCATCTCTTCTTCCTGATGCATAGAGGTCTTCTAAAATGGTGCTCTACCAGACGGCCGTTATGAAAATATGTTGAAAAAACTCCCATCAGACAGCTTCATTTCCCAACCAAGAAGGAGAGGCAAGGGAGACACACAACTGAGGCAGGTGTACACTGTCACAGGCTTGGGCTAATTTCATGACACCGGCCCAGCAGGTCCTCATAACCGGCTATTTTTGACAAAGCGGGAAAAGTTTTTAAAGATGGTCAAGCAATACCTGGCCAAGAAAACTAGCATACTCCCTAATTCCTTTACGACCTTCAGATATTGGATCGCAAAGCTGGACACCTGGCATGAGCTATCCTTGTATGCCTTGGAAGCATTGTGCTGTCCCTGCCACTAGTGTCTTGTCTGAACTGGTTTTTAGTGCCGCTAGGTGGGGTTAAAACAGACAGGCACTTTAGCCTGTCAACAGAAAGTGCTGAAAGGCTCATGCTGATAGCAGTGAACAAAGCCTGGATTAGACCTGACTTTTCCACACCACCAGATGACAGCAGCACATAGTGTTTTTAATGTTCAATATTTGAATGAGGCCTGTCATGATCTCTGCAGGCAGAGATCATAGCAAGCCTATAGAGGGACAAGCTCTCGGAAGATGGAACTATACTGACCATGAACTAAGCCTGCCGCGCAACTAGAAATAGCCAGGTAGCATTTCCTATTTATCGCTAGATGCCCAGCTCTGGCCTAAGACCTAAATAGCTAGCAGAGGGAAATATAAGACCTGGCTCACCTCTAGAGAAATATTCCAAAGAAGACAGTAGCCCCCCACATATAATGACGGTGAGTTCAGATGAAACAACAAACGCAGCAGGAAAATAGTCTTAGCAAATTTGAGGTCCGCTTACTAGATAGCAGAAGACAGATAGTATACTTTCATGGTCAGCAGAAAAACACTAACAAAACACCATCCAGAGATTACCTTAAACTCTGGCATTAACTCATAACGCCAGAGTAGCAATCCCTGATCAACGAGAGCTTTCCAGACACAGTAACAAAACTTCAGCTGTGAACTGGAACAAATAGGCAAAACAAAACATGGACAAAAGTCCAACTTATCTAGTAGTAGTCTTGAAGCAGGAACAAGCACTGAGAGGCATCAGAAAACATTGTTGACCGGCAAGAAACCACCAGAGAAATGAGCTTAAATAGCGACACCCACTACTGATGGAATCAGGTGAAACAGGAAAGAGGATGACAAGTCCAATTCCACAAGCGGCCACCGGGGGAGCCCAGAATCCAAATTCACAACAGTACCCCCCCCTCAAGGAGGGGGCACCGAACCCTCACCAGATCCACCAGGGCGACCAGGATGAGCCCTATGGAAGGCACGAACAAGATCAGAAGCATGAACATCAGATGCATTGACCCAAGAATTATCCTCCTGGCCGTAACCCTTCCAGTTGACCAGATACTGGAGTTTCCGTCTGGAAACACGAGAGTCCAAAATTTTCTCCACAACGTACTCCAACTCACCCTCAACCAACACCGGAGCAGGAGGCTCAACTGAAGGTACAACAGGTACCTCATACCTGCGCAATAACGACCGATGAAAAACGTTATGAATGGAAAAGGACGCAGGGAGGTCCAAACGGAAAGAAACAGGATTAAGAATCTCCAATATTCTATAAGGGCCGATGAACCGAGGTTTAAACTTAGGAGAAGAGACCCTCATAGGGACAAAACGAGAAGACAACCACACTAAATCTCCAACACAAAGCCGAGAACCAACACGACGATGACGGTTGGCAAAACGCTGAGTCTTCTCCTGGGACAACTTCAAATTGTCCATAACCTGCCCCCAAATGTGATGCAATCTCTCTACCACCGCATCCACTCCAGGACAATCCGAGGATTCCACCTGACCGGAGGAAAATCGAGGGTGAAACCCCGAATTACAGAAAAACGGGGACACCAAGGTGGAAGAACTGGCCCGATTATTGAGGGCGAACTCTGCCAATGGCAAAAAAGCAACCCAATCATCCTGGTCAGCAGAGACAAAACACCTCAGATATGTCTCAAGGGTCTGATTAGTCCGCTCGGTCTGGCCATTAGTCTGAGGGTGAAAAGCAGACGAAAAAGACAAATCTATGCCCATCCTAGCACAGAATGCCCGCCAAAATCTAGACACAAATTGGGTACCTCTGTCAGAAACAATATTCTCAGGAATACCGTGCAATCGGACAACATTCTGAAAAAACAGAGGAACCAACTCAGAAGAAGAAGGCAACTTGGGCAGAGGAACCAAATGGACCATTTTAGAGAAACGGTCACAGACCACCCAGATGACAGACATCTTCTGGGAAACAGGCAGATCTGAAATAAAATCCATCGAGATGTGTGTCCAAGGCCTCTTAGGAATAGGCAAGGGCAACAGCAGTCCGCTAGCCCGAGAACTACAAGACTTGGCCCGAGCACAAACGTCACATGACTGCACAAAGACTCGCACATCTCGTGACAGAGAAGGCCACCAGAAGGATCTTGCCACCAAATCCCTGGTACCAAAAATTCCGGGATGACCTGCCAATGCAGAAGAATGCACCTCAGAGATGACTCTGCTGGTCCAATCATCCGGAACAAACAGTCTATCAGGCGGACAACGATCCGGTCTATCCGCCTGAAACTCTTGCAAGGACCGCCGCAGATCAGGAGAAACGGCCGACAAAATTACTCCCTCCCTAAGGATACCTGTGGGTTCAGAATTACCAGGAGAGTCCGGGTCAAAACTCCTAGAAAGGGCATCTGCCTTAACATTCTTAGAACCCGGTAGGTATGACACCACAAAATTAAAGCGAGAAAAAAAATAAAGACCAGCGCGCCTGTCTAGGATTCAGGCGTCTGGCAGTCTCAAGATAAATCAAATTTTTGTGGTCAGTCAATACCACCACCTGATGTCTAGCCCCCTCGAGCCAATGGCGCCACTCCTCAAACGCCCACTTCATGGCCAAAAGCTCCCGATTCCCAACATCATAATTCCGCTCTGCGGGCGAAAATTTGCGAGAAAAGAAGGCACAAGGCCTAATGACGGAGCAGTCGGAACCTTTCTGCGACAACACTGCCCCAGCTCCGATCTCCGAAGCGTCAACCTCAACCTGAAAAGGCAGATTCACATCAGGCTGACGCAACACAGGGGCAGAGGCAAAACGGCGCTTAAGCTCCTGAAAGGCCTCTACAGCATGAGGGGACCAATTAGCAACATCAGCGCCTTGTCTGGTCAAATCAGTCAGTGGTTTAACGACATCCGAAAAACCAGCAATAAATCGGCGGTAAAAGTTGGCAAAGCCCAAAAATCTCTGAAGACCCTTAAGAGAGGAGGGCTGAGTCCAGTCACAAATAGCTTGCACCTTGACGGGATCCATCTCAATGGAAGAGGGAGAAAAAATATACCCCAAAAAGGAAATTTTCTGGACCCCAAAAACGCACTTAGACCCCTTCACACATAAAGAATTAGACCGCAGAACCTGAAAAACTCTCCTGACCTGCTGGACATGAGAGTCCCAGTCATCAGAAAAAATCAGAATATCATCCAGATATATTATCATAAATTTATCCAGAAAATCGCGGAAAATATCATGCATAAAAGACTGGAAAACTGAAGGGGCATTAGAAAGACCAAAAGGCATGACCAAATACTCAAAGTGGCCCTCGGGCGTATTAAATGCGGTCTTCCACTCATCCCCCTGCCTGATCCGCACCAAATTATACGCCCCACGAAGATCAATTTTAGAGAACCACTTAGCACCCTCTATACGAGCAAACAAATCAGTAAGCAATGGCAATGGGTATTGATACTTAACAGTGATCTTATTCAGAAGCCGATAATCAATACATGGTCTCAAAGAGCCGTCTTTTTTTGAGACAAAGAAAAACCCAGCTCCCAAGGGAGAAGAAGATGGACGAATATGTCCCTTTTCCAAAGACTCCTTTATATATTCCCGCATAGCAGCATGTTCCGGCACAGACAAATTAAACAAACGACCCTTTGGATATTTACAACCCGGTATCAAATCTATGGCACAATCGCACTCACGGTGCGGAGGTAACGACCCAAGCTTGGGTTCGTCAAAGACGTCTTGATAATCAGAGAGGAACTCAGGGACTTCAGAGGGAATGGACGACGAAATAGAAACCAAAGGTACGTCCCCATGAATACCCTTACATCCCCAGCTCAACACAGACATTGCTCTCCAGTCCAAGACTGGGTTGTGAGACTGCAACCATGGCAATCCCAGTACCAAATCGTCATGTAAATTATACAGCACCAGGAAACGAATAATCTCCTGGTGATCCGGATTGATACGCATGGTTACTTGTGTCCAGTATTGTGGTTTATTATTAGCCAATGGGGTGGAGTCAATCCCCACAATAGAAACACAATCCATTCTTCCGTCTAAAATTCTGTCGCTCGCTCCTGGACAGAATTCTATCACACTGCATACTTTCTGGCGTCTTTTCCATAGACACCGTCAGATGGTGCACCGGTTTGCGCTCCCGCAGACGCCTATCAATCTGAATAGCCATTGTCATGGACTCATTCAGACCTGCAGGCAAAGGGAACCCCACCATAACATCCTTAACGGCATCAGAGAGACCTTCTCTGAAAGTTGCCGCCAAGGCGCACTCATTCCACTGAGTAAGCACAGACCATTTACGGAATTTTTGGCAGAAAACTTCAGCTTCGTCTTGCCCCTGAGATAGTGCCATCAAAGTTTTTTCTGCCTGAAGTTCCAAATGAGGTTCCTCATAAAGCAAGCCCAAGGCCAGAAAAAACGCATCCACATCGCGTAACGCAGGATCCCCTGCTGGCAATGAGAAGGCCCAATCTTGAGGGTCACCCCTGAGCAAGGAAATCACAATCCTAACCTGCTGAGCAGGGTCTCCAGCTGAACGAGACTTCAGGGACAAATAAAGCTTACAATTATTTCGGAAATTCTGGAAGCTAGCTCTATTCCCTGTGAAGAACTCCGGCAAAGGAATTCTCGGCTCAGATACCGGAGCATGTACCACAAAATCTTGTAAATTTTGTACTTTCGTGATGAGATTATTCAAACCCGCAGTTACACTCTGGAGATCCATTATTGTCAGGTGCACACAGAGCATACAGAGATTAGGAGGAGAGAGAGAGAAAAGACTGCAGCAAGGCAGACTGGAGGAAAAAAAAAAAAAAAAAATTTCAGCAGACTTCTTATAGCTCTCCTTTCTCAACCTGGGTCTTTAACACTTTACAGGCCGGTCAAACTGTCATGATCTCTGCAGGCAGAGATCATAGCAAGCCTATAGAGGGACAAGCTCTCGGAAGATGGAACTATACTGACCATGAACTAAGCCTGCCGCGCAACTAGAAATAGCCAGGTAGCATTTCCTATTTATCGCTAGATGCCCAGCTCTGGCCTAAGACCTAAATAGCTAGCAGAGGGAAATATAAGACCTGGCTCACCTCTAGAGAAATATTCCAAAGAAGACAGTAGCCCCCCACATATAATGACGGTGAGTTCAGATGAAACAACAAACGCAGCAGGAAAATAGTCTTAGCAAATTTGAGGTCCGCTTACTAGATAGCAGAAGACAGATAGTATACTTTCATGGTCAGCAGAAAAACACTAACAAAACACCATCCAGAGATTACCTTAAACTCTGGCATTAACTCATAACGCCAGAGTAGCAATCCCTGATCAACGAGAGCTTTCCAGACACAGTAACAAAACTTCAGCTGTGAACTGGAACAAATAGGCAAAACAAAACATGGACAAAAGTCCAACTTATCTAGTAGTAGTCTTGAAGCAGGAACAAGCACTGAGAGGCATCAGAAAACATTGTTGACCGGCAAGAAACCACCAGAGAAATGAGCTTAAATAGCGACACCCACTACTGATGGAATCAGGTGAAACAGGAAAGAGGATGACAAGTCCAATTCCACAAGCGGCCACCGGGGGAGCCCAGAATCCAAATTCACAACAGAGGCCCACAAGTTCTTGCCTTCTAGGGTGGTACTATGGGCGACTGGATAACCCTACTTATCATTTTTTTGCTGGCATTGCACTTTACACAAAACCTTTTTGAGTGTAGACGTACCACAAGTACACTTTCTTAATTTTTTTAATGAGGTACTCCAGTTGTTTGCACAATATTTGAATGAAGCACTACAGTTGGTGCTTTCAAGGGGCTATGGATGACCCTGCTTGTAATTTTTGGCAGGATTTGCACTTAGTATATAGCCTCTATGAGTCTAGGAGTAGCACTGCATTACAATTTGAACAGAATGTGTATGAGACCCTCCTTTATGTCTAATACAGAGGATGTATCTGAGTCCCTAATGAGTCCCTGTTGGCATTTCTTGCTTCCTTCTTATTTTACACTGAAATTTCCAATTTTGTAGTAAACAACTGAATTTTGGTTTACTTAAGTTATCATTTTAAAAAATCCTTTTTAAATTTTGCCTTATTTACAAGTCATTATAGAGGAAAAAATGTTTCTTAATATTATTTTACCTGTAGACTCCAATTTTTCATCCATTTTGAATGTTTTATTGTCAGTCCTTACAGTGGTGTGACACCATTGTTCTCAACAGCGAGCTGGGAGTCAGAGATGTATCTAGGGGTCTTCCCCATGATGTTCCCCTTCCATTAACCACTTTTTCCATCCATTTCAACATTTTCACTTCCTCTCCATCCTCTTTGTAGGGTCTGCCGGAAAAATACTTGGATTTTCCATTGACTCCCATTATAATCGTTACTCAAAACGAGCATCCGAGCATTAGAAATTGCTTGGTTCAAGTAATCCGCATCCAAGCATTTTAGTGCTCACTCATCTCCAATCGCTACAAAATAAAAGGTGTTACAAAAATGACGCTAATGTAAACTAAACATAGGTGAAATGTTATTTATTAACTATTTCGTGACTTTTATAAGGGCATAACAAATTTAAGTTTAAAAATTGCTAATTTTTTCACCAAATTTCCAGTATTCTCATGAATTTTCACACATATTGACCTAAATTTATAGCTCTCATATATTTCTAAGTGTCTCAAAAAAGAACACTCAGAATTACCGTGATTGGAAGAAGCATTCCAAGGTTATCACAACATAAAGTGACATGTGAGATTTGAAAACTGAGGCTTTGTCAGGAAGGTGAAAATCAGCCTTGCAATTTGACAGGATAAAAGTCAAACCAGAATCCCAATTTGCCAACAGTGTTATGTGGTATTACCCCACGTCAGTGCAAAGTATGAGATTTGAATCGGCTAGGTGATAGGCTGAGACTGGGATCTAAGGGTCAAGGTTTCTCATTAAGGGGTCGATATTGACTTATAAGATTGCTACTTCCAATAGATGGCACTAGATTTCAAGTCCTGTTCCTCTCTGAATAGACAATTTGTACAGTATGTTTAATTTCCCAGAGGAGCATTCAAGGTGTTTAAGTCTCCTCATACTGGCATACCAGACCTGACTTGTCAGTTTTCACAAGGAGAAACCTTACCCCTTAGGTCCCAGTCTTAGCCTCTCACCTGGCCAAATCAGATGTCATACTTTGCACTGATGAGGGGTAATATTTCAAAACACTGTGACTGCAAATTGGGATTTTGGATTGGCTTTTATCCAAAGTCATATTGCAAGGCTTGTTAAATGTTCGATATTGACTTGTAGGTTGTAGGATTGCTACTTCTAATAGGTGGCACTAGCGTTCAAGTCCTCTTACTCTCTAAAGAGACAATTTGCATATTTAATTTCCCAGATGAGCATGCAAGACATTAAGTTTCCTCATTCTGGCATGCCAGACGTGGCTTGTCACTCTCCACAAGGAGAACCCTTTACCCATTTCTGTGAAATGTCACAGCGTTTTAGAGACAAAGAAACATGGCTGTGATCGCACAGCCAGTGGCTTATATATGATTCCAATGGTTTGGGCAGCATGTATTAGCTTACAGGTTCCATTTAATGGTCATGTTTAGAGAAGAAAGATTTTAAAATAGTATGTTATAAAATAGAGAGAGGAAGAGGACTTAGAACTCAATGTCGACCCTTTAACGAGCCTTGCTACATGACTTAGGATAGCCAAACCAAATCTCACACTTTGCATTACCTTGAAACACAAGATAAAATCCAAAAGCAGAATCTCAATTTGCAGACACTGTGTTTCGGGGTACTGCCCCTCATCAGTGCAAAGTGTGAGATCTGATTTGGCTGTGTGAGAGGCGTCTGACCAGGATCCAAGAAGTAGCATATCTCCTTGCAGAGAGTGACAAGGAGAAATGTTTCTTCTTGGATCCCAGTCAGACACCTCTGACACAGCCAAACCACATCTTACGCTTTGCACTGACGAGGGGCAGTACCCTGAAACACAGTGTTTGCAAATTGAGATTCTGCTTTTGGCTTTATCCTAAGTCATGTAACAATGCTCATTAAAGGGTCAACATTGACTTCTAGGATTGCTACTTCCAATAGATGACACTAGAGTTCTAGTCCTCTTACTCTTTAAAGAGACTATATGTATGATTCCCAGAGGAGCATTGTGGCTTTAAGTCTCCTCAACTCGGCATGCTTAACATATCACTCTCTGCATGGAGAAACATTACTTCTTGGTTCTGCTGGAGAAAATTTCTTGGAGAAGAAGACACAGATATACTGTAATTCTTAGCTTACTGGGAAGACTGTTTTAGAATTGCTTTTACTCTGATGGAAGAAGCACCCACTTCAAGAAAAAAATGCTTTCAAAATGATGCAGAACTGAGGCCGAACCAAGAAATGAAGGAAGTCTTGAGAACACTAGAGGCTTGAATAGTGGAGTCCAGACAATTTCCTTCATTTGCATCCTTACTCGTGAAGGCCATAAGACGAAAAACAGTTTAAGAATAGTTCTCAAACTGGCAGTAATAATTGATGAAGCCAAAGAATCTTTGAAGAGCTTTGTGACCCACAGGTTGCAGCAAGTCCAGAACTTCAGAGACCGTTTCAGGATCCCACTAAGAAACATGATATCCCAGAGGTGGCATCTCAGTGTTCACACAGGCAGTTCTTGAGTTTTGCATACAAGTTTTTTGCTTCAGCCTTAGTAAAACAAAGAATAAAGAGAGTACAAGAATCCATAGATAAAAATAACACAAGAATTTAATTAGTTTACATAAAAATGAAAACACTAACAATACATTTAAAGACAAAGTAAAAAAGTGACCACGACAGGTGTATCACACAAGGCCCACCTACATTATAAAGGATGGGGGAGCAAACTGTGGTAATAAATTCAAAAGAGGAAAGTAATGTGGGAAAAAGGGGAGAAAGTTTTAAAGTGCCAGTGCAGATCAACACTCCCACATGCCCCAAATACTTACAAAGTGATCTCTAACTCCTTCTGAAACTAAAGAAGTCACAGCAAATCATCACAATACCAAAAGCCTGCTCTTACCCATAGTGTCCTTATTAAGTACCAAGTGTGCCGCAGCTCCAATGCGCATTTCGCGTGAGCTTCTTCCGGACAGCTCCCAGAAGAAGCTCATGCAAAACACTCGTTGGAGCTGCGCACACTTGGTCCCTAATAAGGACACTATGGGTAAGAGCAGGCTTTTGGTATTGTGATAATTTGCTGTGACTTCTTTAGTTTTAGGAGGAGTTAGAGATCACTTTGGGCAGGTTGATGCCTTTACGTGTTTGGGGCATGTGGGAGTGTTGATCTGCACTGGCACTTTAAAACTTTCTCCCTTTTTTACCACATTACTTTCCTCTTTTGAATGTATTACCATAGTTTGCTCCCTCATCCTTTATAATGTAGGTGGGCCTTGTGTGATACACCTGTCGTGGTCACTTTTTCACATTGTCTTTAAATGTATTGTTATTGTGTTCATTTTTATGTAAACTAATTAAATTCTTGTGCTATTTTTATCTCTGGATTCTTGTACTCTCTTTATTCTTTGGTTTCAGTCTGGTATATGAGAGTTTCCACTGCTACTATAGCTTCCTCTACCACTGAGATTGAGGCATCATGGATTAATATGTATTCTGGTCTGAAGTTTGTTTGTCTAGCCTTAGTAAAACAGCAGGCAGTGTGAGTACAGATCTCTGGATAAAATCAGATTATCATACAGATATACAAGAACATAATGATTCAGGTAATCACTGAAAATGTATTGTTGGCAATGAGTACAGCTCTGTAGAGAAAATCGGAATATCATCCAGATATACAAGAACATACTGATTTAGGAAATCACTGAGAAGTTAATTTACTGAATGCTGGAACATAACTGGAGATTTGTGTGGCCCAAATGGAATGAGCAGATATTTATAGCGACTAGCATCAGGCATTTTGGCACACTCTTCCATATAGATCTTCTCCAGATCTTTCATGTAACATTGAGTTTTAGCTCCCTCCAAAGATTTTCTATTGGGTTCAGGTCTGGAGACTGGCTAGGCCACTCCAGGACTTTGAAATGCTTCTTACAAAGCCACTCCTTAGTTGCCCTGGTTGTGTTTTTTAGGTAATTGTCATGCTGGAATACCCAGCCACGACCCATCTTCAATGCTCTTACTGAGAGAAGGAGGTTGTTGGGTAAAATCTCGTGATACATGACCCCATCCATCTTTCTTCAATATGATGCAGTCATCCTGTCCCCTTTGCAGAAAAGCACACCCAAAGTATGATGTTTCCTCACCATGCTTCACGGTTGGGATGGTGTTCTTGGGGTTTGTACTCATCCTTCTTCTTCTTCTTCCAAAAACAGCGAGTGGAGTTGATACCAAAAAGTTCTATTTTGGTCTCATCTGACCACATGACCTTCTCCCATAACTCCTCTGGATCATACAGATGGTCATTGGTGAATTTCAAATGGGCCTGGACATGTGCTGGCGTGAGCATGGGGACCTTGCGTGCCCTGCAGGATTTAATCCATGATGGCATAGTGTGTTACTAACGGTAATGTTTGAGACTGTGGTCCCAGCTCTCTTTAGGTAATTGACCAGGTCCTCCCGTGTAGTTCTGGGCCGATTCCTGACCTTTCTCAGAATCATCTTTACATCACGAGACGAGATCTTGCATGGAACCTCAGGCCAAGGAAGATTGACAATCATCTTGTGTTTATTCGATTTTCTAATAACTGTGCCAACAGTTGTTGCCTTCTCACCAAGCTGCTTGCCCATTATCCTGTAGCTCAACTCATCCTTGTGTTGGTCTACAATTTTGTCACTGTTGTCCTTAGAAAACTCTTTGGTCTTTGCCATTGTGGAGAGGTTGGAGTGTGATTGATTGAGTGTGTGAATACTTATGATATCACTTGTGATATTTCAGTTTTTCTTTTTTATTAAATTTGCAAAAATTACTACATTTCTGTTTTTTCAGTCAAGATGGGGTGCAGAGTGTACATTAACCCCTTTCTGACATCTGACGTACTATCCCGTCGAGGTGGGGTGGGCCCGTATGACCACCGACGGGATAGTACGTCATACGCGATCGGCCGCGCTCACGGGGGGAGCGCGGCCGATCGCGGCCGGGTGTCAGCTGCATATCGCAGCTGACATCCGGCACTATGTGCCAGGAGCGGTCACGGACCGCCCCCGGCACATTAACCCCCGGCACACCGTGATCAAACATGATCGCGGTGTACCGGCGGTATAGGGAAGCATCGCACAGGGAGGGGGCTCCCTGCGGGCTTCCCTGAGACCCCCGGAGCAACGCTATGTGATCGCGTTGCTCCGAGGGTCTCCTACCTCCCTCCTCGCCGCAGGTCCCGGATCCAAGATGGCCGCGGCATCCGGGTCCTGCAGGGAGGGAGGTGGCTTACCGAGTGCCTGCTCAGAGCAGACGCTGGTAAGCCTGCAGCCCTGCACAGCAGATCGCAGATCTGACAGAGTGCTGTGCACACTGTCAGATCAACGATCTGTAATGTCCCCCCCTGGGACAAAGTAAAAAAGTAAAAAAAAATTCTCCACGTGTGTAAAAAAAAAAAAAAAAATCCTAAATAAATAAAAAAATATATATTTATTATTCCCATAAATACATTTCTTTAGCTAAATAAAAAAAAAACCAAACAATAAAAGTACACATATTTAGTATCGTCGCGTCCGTAACGACCCAACCTATAAAACTGCCCCACTAGTTAACCCCTTCAGTAAACACCGTAAGAAAAAAAAAAAAAAAACGAGGCAAAAAACAACGCTTTATTATCATACCGCCGAACAAAAAGTGGAATAACACGCGATCAAAAAGACTGATATAAATAACCATGGTACCGCTAAAAACGTCATCTTGTCCTGCAAAAAACGAGCTGCCACACAGCATCATCAGCAAAAAAATAAAAAAGTTATAGTCCTGAGAATAAAGCGATACCAAAATAATTATTTTTTCTATAAAATAGTTTTTATCGTATAAAAGCGCCAAAACATAAAAATAATGATATAAATGAGATATCGCTGTAATCGTACTGACCCGACGAATAAAACTGCTTTATCAATTTTACCAAACGCGGAACGGTATAAACGCCTCCCCCAAAAGAAATTCATGAATAGCTGGTTTTTGATCACTCTGCCTCACATAAATCGGAATAAAAAGCGATCAAAAAATGTCACATGTCCGAAAATGTTACCAATAAAAACGTCAACTCGTCCCGCAAAAAACAAGATCTCACATGACTCTGTGGACTCAAATATGGAAAAATTATAGCTCTCAAAATGTGGTAACGCAAAAAATATTTTTTGAAATGAAAAGCGTCTTTCAGTGTGTGACGGCTGCCAATCATAAAAATCCGCTAAAAAACCCGCTATAAAAGTAAATCAAACCCCCCTTCATCACCCCCTTAGTTAGGGAAAAATAAAAAAATTAAAAAATGTATTTATTTCCATTTTCCCATTAGGGTTAGGGTTAGGGCTAGAGTTAGGGTTAGGGTGAGGGCAAGGGTTAGGGCTAGGGTTAGGGCTAGGGGTGGGGCTAGGGTTAGGGCTAGGGTTAGGGTTGGGGCTAGGGTTAGGGCTAGGGTTAGGGCTAGGGTTGGGGCTAGGGTTGGGGCTAGGGTTGGGGCTAGGGTTAGGGCTAGGGTTAGGGTTAGGGCTAGTGTTACGGCTAGTGTTAGGGCTAGTGATAGGGCTAGGGTTATTGCTAGTGTTAGGGCTAGGGTTAGGGCTAGGGTTGGGGCTACGGTTGGGGCTACAGTTAGGGTTGGGGCTAAAGATAGGGTTAGGGTTTGGATTACATTTACGGTTAAGAAAAGGGTTGGGTGTGTCTGGGTTAGAGGAGTGGTTAGGGTTATTGTTGGGATTAGGGCAAGGGGTGTGTTTGGATTAGGGTTTCAGTTATAATTGGGGGGTTTCCACTGGTTAGGCACATCAGGGGCTCTCCAAACGGGACATGGCATCCGATCTGAATTCCAGCCAATTCTGCGTTGAAAAAGGAAAACAGTGCTCCTTCCCTTCAGAGCTCTCCCGTGTGCCCAAACAGGGGTTTACCCCAACATATGGGGTATCAGCGTACTCAGGACAAATTGGACATCATCTTTTGGGGTCCAATTTCTCCTGCTACCCTTGGGGAAAATACAAAACTGGGGGCCAAAAAATAAGTTTTGTGGGAAAAAAAAGATTTTTTATTTTCACGGCTCTGCGTTGTAAACTGTAGTGAAACACTTGGGGGTTCAAAGTTCTCACAACACATCTAGATAAGTTCCTTGGGGGGTCTAGTTTCCAATATGGGGTCACTTGTGGGGGCTTTGTACTGTTTGGGTACATCAGGGGATCTGCAAATGCAACGTGACGTCTGCAGACCAATCCATTTAAGTCTGCATTCCAAATGGCGCTCCTTCCCTTCCGAGCTCTGTCATGCGCCCAAACAGTGGTTCCCCCCCACATATGGGGTATCGGCGTACTCAGGACAAATTGGACAACAACTTTTGGGATCCAATTTATCCTGATGCCCTTGTAAAAATACAAAACTAGGGGCTAAAAAATCATTTTTGTGAAAAAAAAAAGAATTTTTATTTTCACGGCTCTGCGTTATAAACTGTAGTGAAACACTTGGGGGTTCAAAGTTCTCACAACACATCTAGATAAGTTCCTTGGGGGGTCTAGTTTCCAATATGGGGTCACTTGTGGGGGGTTTGTACTGTTTGGGTACATCAGGGGCTCTGCAAATGCAACGTGACGCCTGCAGACCTGTTATGATCCCAATGGCAAAGGATCTCAGAGATTACAGCAAAGTCTGTAAACATAAATACCAGCTCATAGGGACGTGGTAACTAGGCTGACCATATACCTGATCCTAGCACAAACACTAACAGTAGCCGGGGAACGTGCCTACGTTGATCCTAGACGTCTCGCGCCAGCCGGAGAACTAACTAACCCTATCAGGGAAAATAAGACCTCTCTTGCCTCCAGAGAAAAGACCCCAAAGTAATACAAGCCCCCAACAAATAATAACGGTGAGGTAAGAAGAAAAGACAAACGTAAGAATGAACTAGATTTTAGCAAAGAGAGGCCCACTGACTAATAGCAGAAAATAGTAAGATGACTTATATGGTCAGCAAAAACCCCTGCAAAATATCCACGCTGAATATCCAAGAACCCCCAAACCGACTAACGGTGAGGGGGGAGAATATCAGCCCCCTAGAGCTTCCAGCAATATCAGGAATCACATTTTGTACAAGCTGGACAAAAATATGAACAAAGCAAAATAACAAAAAATAAGAAAGCAGGACTTAGCTTATCTTGCAAAGAACCAGGACCTGAAGACAGGAGCAAACAGAAATGAACTGAATACAACGATGCCAGGCACTGGACTGAGAATCCAGGAAGTTTAAATAGCAACACCCCAGGCCTAACGAAGCAGGTGAGTACCAACCTGGTAAAAGACAATCAAGTGCCAAATCACTAGTGACCACAAGAGGGAGCCAAGAAGTATAGTTCACAACACAGACCAATCCATTTAAGTCTGCATTCCAAATGGCGCTCCTTCCCTTCCGAGCTCTGTCATGCGCCCAAACAGTGGTTCCCCCCCACATATGGGGTATCAGCGTACTCAGGACAAATTGGACAACAACTTTTGGGGTCCAATTTATCCTGATACCCTTGTGAAAATACAAAACTAGGGGCTAAAAAATCATTTTTGTGAAAAAAAAAGGAATTTTTATTTTCACGGCTCTGCGTTATAAACTGTAGTGAAACACTTGGGGGTTCAAAGTTCTCAAAACACATCTAGATAAGTTCCTTAGGGGGTCTACTTTCCAAAATGCTGTCACTTGTGGGGGTTTTTAATGTTTAGGCACATCAAGGGCTCTCTGTTGTGAATCCACTTTTGGGCTCCCCTTGTGGTTGCTGGTGGTACTGGTGACTTGTGTGTCTTTGCTGTCTCAGTTCACCTGCTCCCATCAGTGTTTGGGAGTTTCCTATTTAGCCTTGCTCTCCAGTCATTTCCTTGCCGGTCATCATTGTAACCAGAGCCTTCGGTTGCATGTTCCTGCTACTAGTCTGCTGATCAGCTAAGTGGACTTTGTCCTTTTGTTTTGTATCTTTTGTCCAGTTTGCAGTTTTGTTATTCTCTGTAGCTGGAAGCTCTTGTGGGCTGAAATTGCCACTCCTGTGTCATGAGTTGACACAGGAGTCTTAAAGTAATTTCAGGATGGTTTTTTGATAGGGTTTCAGTTGACCGTGAAGTCCTCTTTTGTATCCTTCTGCTATCTAGTAAGTGGACCTCTCTTTGCTAAATCTACCTTCATACTGTGTATGTCTTTTCCTCTAAACTCACCGTCATTACATGTGGGGGGCTGCTATCATCTTTTGGGGTATTTCCCTAGAGGTAAGCCAGGTCTGTTCCTTCCTCTACCAGGGGTAGTTAGTCCTCCGGCTGGCGCGTGGCATCTAGGGTTAATCAGGTATGCTCCCTGGCTACTATTAGTTGTGTGGTAGATTTAGCTCACGGTCAGCTCGAGATTCCATCACCCAGAGCTCGTCCGTTATCTTTGTGTTTTGATGTTTCCCTGCCATTGGGAATTCTGACAGCTCTCCAAACGCAACATGGCATCCCATCTTAATTCCAGTCAATTTTGCATTGAAAAGTAAAATAGCGCTCCTTCCCTTCCGAGCTCTGCTATGCGCCCAAACAGTGGTTTACCCCCACATATGGGGTATCGTCGTACTCAGGACAAATTGCACAACAACTTTTGTGGTCTAATTTCTTCTCTTACCCTTGGGAAAATAAAAAAATGGGGGCAAAAATATCATTTTTGTGAAAAAATATGATTTTTTATCTTTACGGCTCTGCATTATAAACTTCTGTGAAGCACTTGTTGGGTCAAAGTGCTCACCACACATCTAGATAAGTTCCTTAGGGGGTCTACTTTCCAAAATGGTGTCACTTGTTAGGGGTTTCAATGTTTAGGCACATCAGGGGCTCTCCAAACGCAACATGGCATCCCATCTCAATTCCAGTCAATTTTGCATTGAAAAGTAAAATGGCGCTCCTTTCCTTCCGAGCTCTGCCATGCGCCCAAACAGTGGTTTACCCCCACATATGGGGTATCAGCGTACTCAGGACAAATTGTACATCAACTTTTGGGGTCCATTTTCTCCTGTTACCCTTGGTAAAATAAAACAAATTGGAGCTGAAATAATTTTTTTGTGAAAAAAAGTTAAATGTTCATTTTTATTTAAACATTCCAAAAATTCCTGTGAAACACCTGAAGGGTTAATAAACTTCTTGAATGTGGTTTTGAGCACCTTGAGGGGTGCAGTTTTTAGAATGGTGTCACACTTGGGTATTTTCTATCATATAGACCCCTCAAAATGACTTCAAATGAGATGTGGTCCCTAAAAAAAAATGGTGTTGTAAAAATGAGAAATTGCTGGTCAACTTTTAACCCTTATAACTCCGTCACAAAAAAAAAAAATTTGGTTCCAAAATTGTGCTGATGTAAAGTAGACATGTGGGAAATGTTACTTATTAAGCATTTTGCATGACATATGTCTGTGATTTAAGGGCATAAAAATTCAAAGTTGGAAAATTGCGAAATTTTCAAAATTGTCGCCAAATATTCATTTTTTTCACAAATAAACGCAAGTTATATAGAAGAAATTTTACCACTATCATGAAGTACAATATGTCACGAGAAAACATGTCAGAATTGCCAAGATCCGTTGAAGCGTTCCAGAGTTATAACCTCATAAAGGGACAGTGGTCAGAATTGTAAAAATTGGCCCGGTCATTAACGTGCAAACCACCCTTGGGGGTGAAGGGGTTAATGAGAAAAAAAATTAACTTTTTTGAAATTACCAAATGGCTGCAATAAACAAAGAATGAAAACTTTAAAGGGGTATGAGTACTTTCCGTACCCACTGTATACTCACCTTTTGTCCCCTTCATTCTTTTCCAGCATTGCTCGGTCTACTTCAGGTGAAAAGTGACCTACTGGTGCCCTCCAGTGTTTGCTGGAGTGCGTAAGAGGTCACTTTTCAATACAAGTCTATGAGAGCCTCATTCTGTCTTTCATAGGCTAGTTTTGAGAGCTGGTGACGTATGTGACTTCTGAGTCAGAAGTTACAAGCTCAAAATGGCGCTGTGGGACCGGAGCGGCATCGGTAAAAGGTGAAGCCGCTGGAAGGTGAGTATAAGAACGAGGGCTTCTATTTAAAGATCCACTCCAGTGCTGAAAAAAACCCAAAACACTGGATTGGTGCTTTAAACTTAAAACATTAGCAAGTCAAAAAATAGCATTCAATTTTTCAAATATAATACACGTATTATGACATATTCCAAAAACTGAAATTTTGCTTGAGGCATCAAGCCCAATACACTTCTGTTCATGGTATGGTAAGCTTCCTTTATGTGAAAATGTCACACGTTAATCTGCAGTTCAAATGTCATTTAATATCTGGTAATCAGTAATAAACATTTTTTGCTTCTGCTATTTATAGGTGCGTAAAGAGTATGGCAAATGTTTACGAAATCATTGCTGTAGTGGGAAAAAAATGGAAAACTCAGTTGGTTCAACCAAGACAACAAATTCTCAACCTTCTGGAAGATATTCCACTGGAACACAGGTAATTGATGATAATTCAAAGAAATATTTTACATGTTGCACTATTTTTCCCAAATTCTGAATAAAAATTTAAATGAATTGAAAATGGGCTGGAGTAACAAAAAACAATGTACTTACTCTTCAGGCCATAAAACTAGTGAATAATAAAAATATTAATTAATGATGTAAAGTGTAAATAAACTGACAATGGGTTAGAATAAACCTACTCTACTGCTGGACTATAATTACGCCCCTGCAATAATGGATAGGCATGTATACATCCCTGAATAACATTTTCAGGCACAATAAACTGGAAAGTATTCAAAGGGGAGTTTTTGGGCCACGTAGTAGAAGTTTCTCTTGTTCAACTGTCCGAAAAGATGACTCACATCTGACAAATGAGTACAGTTGCAATCAAAATTATTCAACCCCCTCTTGCAAATTAGGTTTATTACCAAAATTTACAAGCAATAACCTTAATTTTACAACCTTGGCTTTTGCTTAAGAGTAGTGTTGAGCGATACCGTCCGATACTTGAAAGTATCGGTATCGGAAAGTATCGGCCGATACCGGCAAAGTATCGGATCCAATCCGATACCGATACCCCATACCAATACAAGTCAATGGGACTCAAGTATCGGACGGTATTCCTGATGGTTCCCAGGGTCTGAAGGAGAGGAAACTCTCCTTCAGGCCCTGGGATCCATATAAATGTGTAAAAGAAAGAATTAAAATAAAAAATATCGCTATACTCACCTGTCCGACGCAGCCTGGACCTCAGCGAGGGAACCGGCAGCGTTGTTTGTTTAAAATTCGCGCTTTTACTTGGTTACGTGAAGTCCCGGCTTGTGATTGGTCAGGGCGGCCATGTTGCCGGGACGCGGACCAATCACAGCAAGCCGTGACGAAATTACGTCACGGCTTGCTGTGATTGGTCCGCGTCCCGGCAACATGGCCGCCATTAACCAATCACAAGCCGTGACGTCACGGGAGGCTGGACACGCGCGCTTTTTAAAAAGCGCGCGTGTCCAGCCTCCAGTGACGTCCCGGCTTATGATTGGTCACGGCGCCATGTTGCCGGGACGCGGACCAATCACAGCAAGCTGTGACGAAATTACGTCACGGCTTGCTGTGATTGGTCCGCGTCCCGGCAACATGGCCGCCATTAACCAATCACAAGCCGTGACGTCACGGGAGGCTGGACACGTGCGCTTTTTAAAATGGGCGCGTGTCCAGCCTCCCGTGACGTCCCGGCTTGTGATTGGTTGCGCCGCGGTCAACCAATCACAAGCCGGGAGGCTTGTATAATACATCAGCTGAGAGGTGATACATGGGAATGTGAGACACATCCTGCAAATTCGACCAAACTTATTATGCAATAATTGATGTTTTGACAACATTGGCAGTTTCCCCTTGTTTGGTTTAGTTCATCCTCACTCATTTTGTGCGCCGCGGTCAACCAATCACAAGCCGGGAGGCTGGACACGCGCGCATTTTAAAATTTTAAAATGGGCGCGTGTCCAGCCTCCCGTGACGTCCCGGCTTGTGATTGGTTGCGCCGCGGTCAACCAATCACAAGCCGGGAGGCTGGACACGCGCGCATTTTAAAATTTTAAAATGCGCGCGTGTCCAGCCTCCCGGCTTGTGATTGGTTGATCGCGGCGCAACCAATCACAAGCCGGGACGTCACGGGAGGCTGGACACGCGCCCATTTTAAAATGCGCGCGTGTCCAGCCTCCCGTGACGTCACGGCTTGTGATTGGTTGCGTCTCCCATGTGACTGCAACGCAACCAATCACAAAGCCGGGACGTAATTTTAAAATCCTTAAGGACCTGAAATTACGTCACGGCTTGCTGTGATTGGTTGCGTCGCCCATGTGACTGCGACGCAACCAATCACAACGCCGGAACGTAATTTTAAAATCCTGAAGGACCTGAAATTACGTCACGGCTTGCTGTGATTGGTTGCGTCCCGGTCACATGGGCGGCACGCAACCAATCACAAGCCGGGACTCACGTAAAGGAAAGAAAAGCGCGAATTTTAAACAAAGAACGCTGCCGCTTCCCTCGGTAAGGTGCAGGCTGCGTCGGAGAGGTGAGTATAGCAATATTTTTTATTTTAATTCTCTCTTTTACACATTTTTACATTAATGTTGTTTCGATACCGATACCCGATATCACAAAAATATCGGATCTCGGTATCGGAATTCCGATACAGCAAGTATCGGCCGATACCCGATACTTGCAGTATCGGAATGCTCAACACTACTTAAGAGGCATCACTAAATATTTAATATTTTGCTCTTAACTGAGTCGTTTATTTGTTTACCTGCCTGAAGCCTCTGTGCTCTGAAAACTTGCAAATATAGTTTTTCTGGACAAACCAATCACTTTGAGAATACTTTTGTCTTTTTTAGAATTTGCATAGATTTTTTTGGTTAACACAGAACCCCAATATCATTTTTTGTTATACATCACCCAACATAATGGAAACATGCCATGCTTTACATTTTATTTTCCAGCAGAAGGAAATTACATTATAATTATAAGCCAAAGAGATACATTTGTTAGGTTGTATCAGATCAGGAGTTGACTGTAGTTGACTCTGTGCCTCACTTCTGTATCCTAATTGTACGCTTCATTCTCAGCCTGGCTCCTGCACTGAAAATTCAGATTGAAAATCTGGGTTTGCTACAGGTTCACTTCTATTGAAAATATTACAGTTCAAACAAGTATTCACGCAAATATTGCCCAACATATGATATCATTCTCACTTCTGACTATGTTTGTTTCCACCCTGGACACCAATCCTGAGATAATGCCATATAATTTCTTTAACTGGGCTAATACAAATTAACACCCGATTTCACTCCTCATCATTGATTTAGAGAAGGTTTTTTATATTCTGCCCTTGTCCTATTCATGACAAATGCTAAATACTGTGACCCCGATTCATAATTGCTGTTTCTCCACTTTTCAGGAGTCATTTGCTCCTTGTTAGTGGCTTTAATATTTGTGCCAATTTAAGTTTTGCCCCAATTTTTAAATCGTTTTTCTTTTTAAAATAATTTTTGAGTATTATTTGAGATTTGAACAAAAAAAGAGAAAAAAGCCAGCTCACCTAATGAAACACCAGTGCACGGAGGGCCATCCTGGTCAGATGTGAATACACGGTAAAGACTGAAAAAATTCACCTACAGCTCCTGGGATAAAATTTCTAAACTTCTTTATTCGAAAAATATTAAAATTCCATTAAAGGGGTTGTCCACTACTTTCAATTATCCCCCCCAATGTTTCCCCCCGGGGCCCCTGATGAATTGTGTAAATACCTTGCATTGCCTTTTTCGCCTGTGAGTGGCGCTATGCTGGTGGCTGAGTCCGGGTCATGTGATCCCCAGGCTGCAGCCACCGCTTATTTCCGCTGACGTCACGTCAATTTCCAGACTCTGGAAATTGACGTGATGTCAGTAACAGGCGTGTCCAAGCTGCACAGTCAGCAGTCACTCAAGAGTGACTGGGCTATGGGCGGGACTGTGGGCTGCCTGCGGGGCTGTGCTGGGGGTGGGCGGGGCTTTGCTGGGGGCGGGCGGGGCTGTGCTGGTGTCTGTGGTGCTGGGATCTGCTGGCCGAGATGTGCGGCGGCAGCCGGTCGCGAGGCGGCGGCCGGTCCCGAGGCGGCGTCCGGTGCGTTGGCGTCCGGTGCCGTGGCGGCAGCCGATGCCGTGGCGGCGTGTCCCGCGGCGGCCGGTGCCGTTGCGGCCGTGGCCGGTGCATCGGCGGCCGGTCCCGCGGCGGCGGCCGGTGTCATGGCGGCGGCGGCCGGTGCGGCGGCGGCCGGTCCCGTGGCGGCGGCGGCCGGTGCCGTGGCGGAGGCGGCCAGTGCAACGGCGGGGGTCTGCGTGGTGCTGAAGGTGCCGCCGCAGGTGCTGGAGTGTGGCTGTGCGGTGGTGGTGGAGGCGGCGTTGTCTCTGTGTGCAGGCATGTCCGATGGGACTACAAGTCCCATCGGGCTCTGCCTGCTACAGTGACAGTGAGTGACACATTAGCCAATGATGGGACAGTAGTAGTCCCATCATCCGGCTAATGTGTTGAATGTAAAAAAAAAAAACCCACACATATACAGTACATACATACATAGAACACATACAGAACATACGACATGCGACGACATGCAGCATGAGACGACATGCGCCATGCTACGACATGCAGCATGCGACGACATGCGCCATGCGACGACATGCAGCATGCGACAACATGCGCCATGCGATGACATGCAGCATGCGACAACATGCGCCATGCGACAACATGCGCCATGTGACCACATGCAGAATGCGACGACATGCGCCATGCGCCATGCGACGACATGCGAAATGCGACGACATGCAGAATGCGACGACATGCAGAATGCGACGACATGCGCCATGCGACGACATGTAGCATGCGAGGACATGCAGCATGCGACGACATGCAGAATGCGACAACATGCGCCATGCGACGGCATGCAGCATTCGATGACATGTGCCATGCGACGCCATGCAGAATGCGACGACATGCGCCATGCGACGACATGCAGCATGCGACGCCATGCGATGACATGCAGCATGCGACAACATGCGCCATGCGACGACATGCAGCATGCGTCGACATGCGCCATGCGACGACATGCAGCATGCAACATGCGCCATGCGACGACATGCAGAATGCGACGACATGCAGAATGCGACGACGTGCAGAATGCGACGGCATGCGCCATGCGACGACATGCAGCATGCGACATGCGCCATGCGACGACATGCAGAATGCGATGACACGCACCATGCGACGATATGCAGCATGCGACGACATGCAACATGTGACATCATGCGACATGCCGCATACAGTACATACATACAGTACATACATACATACAGACATACAGTACATGTAACATAGAGTACATACTCACCATCACTTGTCACTTTGATCCCCGAAGCCATTGTCATCTGTAAAAAATATTAAAATAATAAACAACCAATATACTCCCTGATCCGCAGAAATCCAATTAAAACGAGTGTCCCTCGACGATATCCCATGGAGAGCAGGAGCATCAGCTGATGCAACCACTCTCCAGGGGCGCCAGGAACACAATGAGGGGAAGAAGGTATCCTTCCACAATGTATTCCCCACAATGTATTCCTACGCCCCTGTGAGAAAATAGTCCCTAGTCTCACTTTATGGCATTGCTGTATGAGAAAGTTCCCATGCAGCTTTTTGCCATAAAGTGAGACCAGTGAACTTTAGTAACCTCAGTGATGCACTGCAGGAGCCATTGTCTCCTGTCAGTGTGTCACTGAGGGTCCTATAGAGCAGTGACATCACCCGATGTCACTGTTCTATAGGGGAGATTGTCGTGGGACACTCGTTATTAATTGGACTACGGCGGACAGGTAGTATACGGTTTATTATTTTACGTTTTTTGCAGGCGCTGAAGTATGGTAAGTATGGTGAAATGAAGAATATTAAAATACTTTTTCCTAATGTGTTCGTGTTTTATTAACCCTTCTTTAGTATTGGATTAATAACGGATAGGCGTCTTATTGACGCCTCTCCGTTATTAACCCGGCTTAATGTCACCTTACAATAGCAAGGTGACATTAACCCCTTATTACCCCATATCCCACCGCTACACGGGAGTGGGAAGAGCGGGGCTAAGTGCCGGAATTGGCGCATCTTACAGATGCGCCATTTCTGGGGCGGCTGCGGACTGGTATTTGTAGCTGGGGGGGGGGCCAATATCCATGGCCCCTCTCTGGGCTATGAATATCAGCCCACAGCTGTCTGCGTAGCCTATCTGGCTATAAAATATAGGGGGACCCCACGTCATTTTTTTGGGGGGTCCCCCTATTTTAATAGCCAGTAAAGGCTACGCAGACAGCTGCGGGCTGATATTCATAGCAGGCTATAAATATTGGCCCCTGGCCGTCAGCTTTCCCCCTCTGGCGCAAAAAATTGCGCCGAAGCCCACGCCGTTTTTTTCCGGTTTTTATCAAATTAAACACTCATTAAGGCCTCTTTCACACTTGTGTCGGTACGGGTCCATCGCTATGCGTCGGGCCTACGTACTGACGCACGTTGTGAAATTTGTGCACATCATGTTCAGCGGATGCAGTTTTTCAACGCATCCGCTGCCCATTCTGAAGTCTGGGGAGGAGGGGGTGGAGTTTTGGCCGCGCATGCGCGGTAGAAAATGGCAGACGCGACGGACGTGCCAACGGTCCGCCAAAACACGACGCATCCGTTGCACGACGGACGTGACATGTGGCCATCCGTCTTGATCTGTCACTAATACAAGTCTATGGGTAAAAAACACATCCTGCGAGCACATTTGCAGGATCCGTTTTTTTCCCAAAAAGACGGATTGCTAAAAACGCAAGTGTGAAAGTAGCCTTAGGCTGCTTTCACACTAGCATCGGTAAGAGTCCGTCGCGCTGCGTCGCTAATAAAAGTCTATGGAGTTTTTTTACGCATCCTGCAGACAACTTTGCAGGATGCGTTTTTTCTCCACAACGACGCATTGCGATGTGCAGTGCACGACGCTAGTGTGAAAGAGGCCTTAGAAATATCAGCCTTTCTATTATATATCTATGGATATATCTATCCATAGATATATTTATAGATAGATACATAGATGTATCTATCCATATATTTGGCTGCTTTCACACATCAGGTTTTTGCCGTGAGGCACAATCCGGCGAGTTTTTAAAAAAACGGATCCATTTTTTTCCGCCGGATCCGTTTTTTTCTCATAGAGTTGTATTAGCGCCGGATTGCGCCTGATGGCCACACGTTTCATCCGTTTTTTGCCGGATCCGTCAAAAAGCTGTTTCCGCCGGATGGAAAACACATACAGAGGAACGTTTTTTCTGTCCGGCGAAAAAACGCACAGCGACGGATCCAGCATAAAAACGTATGAAACTGAGCTGTGAAATGATGAATCCGGCCTTGGAATCCGATTTTTCATGCATGTTTCCATTCAAATCATGCACATTTTCCATTTATTTATTTATTTCCAAAAACGGCATTAAAACCGCGCATAAACCGCACCAAAAAAAGCATCAAAACTGCACCAAAAACTGCATCAAAACTGCACCAAAAACTGCATCAAAACCTGGTGCAGTTTTGCAGTTATCTATTCATATATCTATCTGTTGATGTGTCTGGATAGATATATCTATTGATAGATGTATGGATAGCGTAGGGTGTGTGTCCACTGTCCGGATTACATCCGAATGAGCTGCAGATTGGATGCTGCGTACTTGTAGTCCCATCGGATGATGCATGCACACACACCCCAAAAGACCTCCCGCACAGCCCCGCACACACACGAACAGTCCCGCACAGGGCTGTACACACCTGAACAGTCCCAAACACATCCGAACAGCCCGCAGACCCCGCACACACCTAAACAGTCCCGCACAGCGCCGCACACATCCGAACAGCCCGCAGACCCCGCCCGCACACACATACACGCACACCGTCACCGCCCACACACTTCCATCCTCCCGAGCTGCAGCGTTTCTCTGACCCACATCCGCAGCAAAACTGCAGATCTTTTTTACATCTGCGGTTTTGCTGCGGATGTGCCCAACTCAATGAAAGTCTAAAGGTGCAGAAACGATGCAGTTCCGCACAAAAGAAGTGACATACTGCGAGAAAAAAAAGCTGCGTTTCGGTGCGGCTTTTTCCGCGGCATGTGCACAACAAGTCTGCGGCTCCCATAGACTTACATTGGTTGTGCACTACACTGATTTGATGCAATTCAGTGCGGCAAAAAACGCAATCAGATCCGCAACGTGTGCACACAGCCTTAGCATTTAGTGAACCTAGCAAAAAAGCCAAGCAAAAAACAAGTGTGGGATTGCACTTTTTTTGCCATTTCATTGCACTTTGAATTTTTTTCACATTTTCTGTTACACGACATGGTAAAACCAATGATGTCGTTCAAAAGTAGAACTTGTCCCGCAAAAAATAAGCCCTCACATGGCCATATTGACGGAAAAATTATGGCTCTGGAAAGAAGGGGAGCGATAAACGAAAACAAAAAACCTCCAGGGGTGAAGGGGTTTAGAAACATGGATGTGGACATAGCTATGGAAATAGACATCTATCTATCTATCTATCTATCTATCTATCTATCTATCTATCTATCTATCTATCTATCTATCTATCTATCTTGGAGTGTGGGTTGGACAAATGTAAAAGAGGAGGTTGGACAGAAATGACATCACAAATCTTTTTGAAGATAGGGGGGGAGAGGAGTGAGGGGTTGGGGTGTGTTTTGGAGTGGGTGTGGTAGGTTCAGGCTTAGTGGCCAGTGCAATGCATCATGGAACTTGTAGTATTAGAGCACAATAACTCAGGAGAAAGGAAGTTGTCGATTAACCCCATGAGAGCTAAATCCAGCACTAAAGATGTGCTCCTACAGCATGATAAAAGGTAATATTGCTAAAATAAACACAGTAGATGTTTTCAGTGGCACATAATAGCAAGATTTATGAAAAAAAAAAAAAAAGGTTATAGTAGTGGACAACTTCTGGATTCCGGGACAAAAAACATCAGACAGATGAAAGAGCTCTTTCATCTGTCTGATGTTTTTTTGTCCCGGAATCCTTAATGGAATTTTAATATTTTTCGAATAAAGAAGTTTGGAAATTTTATCCCAGCAGCTGGAGGTGAATTTTTTCAGTCTTTACCATATTATTTGAGATTATTTGAAATTTTTCTTATCCAGAACTTTTAGACAGGTCCAATATGAATTTTTACCAAATGTCTCATTTTTAGGGTGCAGCTCCTTCCAGTTTCCCTCTGGTGTAAGGTTTCTGATGCATTTTTAGACAAACATGACTATTTAAAGGATTTGTGACTTTTTTTGAAAAAGGGTTGTAAAAAAAAAAAAGTTAAGGTCTAAAATAAAGAGCATTATTTTATGTTATGTCAAGTTCATGACCTGCATGTATAATTTTGAAGAATTTGGCACAAAAAGTGAATATAACAAGACAAAAAAAGAAGAAAAGTGACTTCAATAAAGCTCATATAAGAAATCGGGATCTATGGATATTTCTTGGCCATATTTGAAGTACTTCAGTCACTATAGTCCACTGCTGTACCATTCTGTAAATTGCTGTCATGTCGGACGCTGTTCAGACCAGGTCGTCCGACAGACAGCGGTAATTCCGGTTTTGACCACTATTTGCTCATTGTCGTCTGCTAGATTTTATCTAGCTGTTCCGGGGTTAATTTACCTAATCCTCGGGTTGGAAGCTGGGCCATTCCCATGGGCTTTAAATAGTTCTCCTGTTCATTGGGCGTCGCCGATTATAGCTTCTGTCTTGTGCGTTGTTATCTCGGTCTGGAGTGGTGAGCTGGTTGTTGGAGATTCGTTGCTGGAGGTGTATTTTCCTCTGTCTTATTTACTCCTTCCTATATTTGTATTTATTTTGCCCTGCACGTTTATAGTGTATTCCTGAGTGACTGCGGCGTGGTGTATATTTTCCTTTATCCTTGTCTGTGCTAACTGTGGGTATTGGAATATTACCTCTTCACTGGGTGGAGGGCGGAGGTATCAGCCTAGGGTTAAAACAGGAGTCAGGGTGAGGTTCGAGGCCTGGACGTGCACACCATCAGTGTAAACTCCAAGTAGAGGGTCAGTCAGGATTTCCCTAGTCTGAGGGAAACTGCAGGGACCTGGGGTTTTAGCTCTCGCTCACCTAGTCTCCCCGTGACATAAAAAGGGTTTTTTGTTTTTTTTTGTTTTGTCATGGATCCCATGACTTCCATAACCCGCCAATTGGAGGCGCTGTCCCTACAGGTCACTGAGTTGAGGGGGGCAGTGCAGCAACAGGGACTAGCAGTATCTAATGTGCAAGCTGGAGCGACAGGAAGAGTTGCTGAGCCTAAATTTCCTTTGCCTGAAATATTTACTGGGGAACGCAGTAAATTTGTTTCTTTTCGTGAAGCTTGCAAACTATATTTCCGCATGCTCCCGATCTCCTTGGGTAATGAGGCTCAGCGTGTGGGCCTGGTGTTGTCATTGTTAAGCGGAGATCCCCAAGCATGGGCGTTTTCTTTGCCATCTGATTCTGTTGCATTTGACTTGAGTTTTTTTTCTTCTCTTGGGAAAATCTACGATGAACCTGACAGAATGACTCTAGCAGAATCTAAGATACGCACTATTCGCCAGGGGGAGCGAGTTGCAGAGGATTACTGTTCTGAATTTAGTCGCTGGGCAATCGATACACAATGGAATGATCCAGCATTGCGGAGTCAGTTTATACATGGGATTTCTGGAAGGGTTAAAAAAGCCCTTCTGATGTACGTGACTCCTGCTTCTCTAGATTCCGCCATGAGTCTGGTTGTCCGCATTGATCGTCGTTTGTGTCAGGGGGAGCATGAGACACCGCCTATGGGAGAGGGTTTAGGTTCACGTGAGGTTTCTGCAGGTGAGCCCACGGAACCTATGCAAATCGCAGGGGTGTCACATGTCCAGCGTCAAGCCCCTGAGCTCAGGAAGCAGGGAGCCTGTTTTTACTGTGGTAAAACTGGTCATTTTATTAACATCTGTCCTCTGCTGTCTAAGAAAAACGCAACGGCGGAAAACTTCTAAGCTCAGAGGGTGTGGAGGAGACCAATCTGAGCTTATGTATATCCTCCATGGTAGTTTCTCAATGCATGCTCCCTGCTAAGGTTTGTATTGCTGGCAGTGAGCTGCCAATTACTGTTTTTGTGGATAGTGGTTCAGCCACAAATCTCATTGATGAGGAGTTTGCGCGCACAGCAGGTTTTAGGATTGAAAAACTGTCTCATCCTATCCGCGTGGTCACCATCAATGCTGCTCCTCTCTCTCAGGGGGAGATAACTGAATTTGTGGCTGAGGTGAAACTCCACATAGGAGTTCTACATTCCGAGCGGGTTACATGTAAGGTGCTCAGGAATCTTCCTGCTCAGGTGGTTTTGGGTTTTCCTTGGTTGTCTATGCACAACCCGGTAATTTACTGGAAAACTCAGGACATAATTCGGTGGAGCGAGTTCTGCCAGGAGAATTGCCTGGCCACATGTGTGGCTGCGGTGACTTCAAGCGTTCCGGTGTCACTTCTGGATTTTGTGGATGTGTTCTCTGAGAAGGGTTGTTTAGAGTTGCCGCCACATCGTCCTTATGACTGTTCTATCAGGTTTAAACCAGGGGCCAAATTGCCTAAAGCAAGGATGTTTAACATCTCCGGTCCGGAGAGACAAGCGTTAAAAGATTACATTGCTGAAAGCTTGAGCAAAGGGCACATCAGGCCGTCATCCTCGCCGGTGGCAGCAGGGTTCTTCTTCATGAAGAAGAAAGATGGCGGATTACGCCCGTGTTTGGATTTCAGAGAGTTGAACCAGATTACGGTTCGTGATCCATACCCTATGCCTCTGATACCAGATTTGTTCAACCAGGTGGCAGGTGCTAAGTGGTTTACCAAGCTTGACCTCAGGGGGGCGTACAACCTCATAAGAGTCCGTCAAGGTGATGAGTGGAAGATGGCTTTTAATACCCCTGAGGGTCATTTTGAAAATTTGGTGATGCCGTTTGGGTTGACTAACGCACCTGCAGTGTTCCAACATTTCATCAATGATGTGTTCTCGCATGTTTTGGGGAAATTCGTTATCGTGTATCTAGATGACATTCTCATATATTCTTGCGACCGTGATGCTCATTTAGATCATGTCAGGCAGGTGTTACAGCTTCTCAGAGAGAATAAGCTGTATGCTAAACTTGAGAAATGTGTATTTTCTGTTCAAGAGTTGCCTTTCTTGGGTTATATTGTGTCTGCTTCTGGGTTTAAAATGGACGCCGCTAAGGTGCAGGCGGTGCTGCATTGGGAACGTCCTGATAACCTGAAAGCACTTCAGCGGTTCCTTGGGTTTTCTAACTACTATAGGAAATTTATCAAGGATTTTTCCATCATTGCTAAACCGCTAACTGACATGACTAAAAAGGGTACCAATTTCTCCGTTTGGCCTGAGGCTGCTGTGCGCGCATTTGAATTTCTTAAGAACAGTTTTGTTTCAGCCCCCATTCTTGTGCAGCCAGACGTATCTAAACCCTTTGTTGTGGAAGTCGATGCGTCTGAGGTTGGTGTGGGGGCGGTACTATCTCAAGGCTCATCTTTGAGTGGTTTACGTCCGTGCGCCTATTTTTCCAAGAAACTGTCGTCCGCCGAACGTAACTACGATATCGGCAACAGGGAGTTGTTGGCAATTAAGTTGGCCTTTGAGGAATGGCGACACTTCTTGGAGGGGTCGGTACATCAGGTTACTGTTATTACCGATCATAAGAATCTGCTGTATTTGGAGTCAGCCAAGCGTCTGTCCCCCAGGCAGGCTCGCTGGGCATTGTTTTTCACGCGGTTCAATTTTGTGGTCACTTACAGACCGGGGTCTAAAAACACTAAGGCGGATGCTCTGTCCAGGTGTTTTCCAGGGGGAGAACCTCGTGAGGATCCAGTACCCATCCTCCAAAAGGGTGTTGTGATTTCGGCTCTCACTACCGAGGTTGAGGCTGAGATTGCCGAGGCTCAGGAGGAGGTACCATCTGAGCTTCCCGTCAACAAATCTTTTGTACCGCTTCATCTCCGCCTAAAGGTTTTGGCGGAGCATCATGATGCTGTCCTGGCTGGCCACCCAGGGGTTAGAGGTACCTTGGAGTTGGTGTCACGTCGGTTCTGGTGGCCCAAGATCCGACAGGACGTGGTCTCATACGTGTCAGCTTGTACCACGTGCGCTAGGGCTAAGACGCCTCGCTCCCGTCCTGTTGGCACACTACTTCCTCTTGAGGTACCTAGTAAGCCATGGATGGAAATCTCCATGGATTTCATCACTGATTTGCCCTCATCAACTGGGAACACGGTCATCTTGGTAATTGATCGGTTTTCTAAAATGTCGCACTTTGTGTCTTTGCCTTCGTTGCCTAATGCTAAGACTCAGGCTCAGGTATTTGTGCAGGAGGTGGTCAGACTTCATGGGGTTCCGTCTGACATCGTGTCTGATAGTAGGTCTCAGTTTGTGGAAAAATTTTGGACAGCATTTTACTCACGGCTGGGGATCAAGTTATCTCATTCTTCGGCATTTCATCCTCAGTCAAATGGTCAGACTGAGCGTATGAACCAAAATTTGGAACAGTACTTACGCTGCTTTGTCTCTGATAACCAGGAGGAGTGGTCTACCTTTCTTCCTTTGGCTGAGTTTGCCATCAATAATCACCGCCAGGAGTCGTCTGGGGAGTCTCCGTTTTTTTGTGTTTACGGGCTACATCCTCAATTTTGTACCTTGAGTCAGAGGGGCTCTTCCGGCATTCCTTAGGAGGACCAGTTGGGGACACAAGTATCATCAGTCTGGAGGAGAGTTAAGCAGCGCCTGTTGAGTGTGGGTGCTAGGTACAAGCGTGTGGCTGACAGTAGGCGTGTGCCAGGTCCGGACCTGAGTGTGGATGACTGGGTGTGGTTATCCACAAAAAACATAAGACTCAAAATATCGTCCCTTAAATTGGGTCCACGGTTTATTGGTCCATTTAGGGTCACTGCCGTCATTAACCCAGTAGCGTACCGACTGGAGCTCCCTACGGTGTATAAGATACACAACGTGTTCCACAGGTCTCTTCTAAAGAAGGTGATGGGTTCTGTGGACGCGGCGCCTATGCCACCTCCAGTCTTGGTGGATGGTAATTTGGAGTTTGAAGTCTCCAAGGTGGTTGACTCTCGTGTAGTGCGTCGCACTTTACAGTTCTTGGTATACTGGCGTGGCTATGGGCCTGAGGAGAGGTCCTGGGTACCAGCCTTGGACATTCATGCGGATCGGCTGGTCAGGTTTTTTCATCGTCGCCATCCAGACAAGCCGGGTCCTATAAGCCGTGGGGGCCCTGGGGTCCCTCGTAGAAGGCGGGGTACTGTCATGTCGGACACTGTTCAGACCAGGTCGTCCGTCAGACAGCAGTAATTTTGCTTTTGACCACTATTTGCTCATTGGCGTCTGCTAGATTTTATCTAGCTGTTCCGGGGTTAATTTACCTAATCCTCGGATTGGAAGCTGGGCCATTCCCATGGCCTTTAAATAGTTCTCCTGTTCATTGGGCATTGCCGATTATAGCTTCTGTCTTGTGCGTTGTTATCTCGGTCTGGAGAGGAGAGCTGGTTGTTGGAGATTCGTTGCTGGTGGTGTATTTTCCTCTGTCTTATTTACTCCTTCCTATATTTGTATTTATTTTGCCCTGCACGTTTATAGTGTATTCCTGAGTGACTGCGGCGTGGTGTATATTTTCCTTTATCCTTGTCTGTGCTAACTGTGGGTATTGGAATATTACCTCTTCACTGGGTGGAGGGCGGAGGTATCAGCCTAGGATTAAAACAGGAGTCAGGGTGAGGTTCGAGGCCTGGACATGCACACCATCAGTGTAAACTCCAGGTAGAGGGTCAGTCAGGATTTCCCTAGTCTGAGGGAAACTGCAGGGGCCTGGGGTTTTAGCTCTCGCTCACCTAGTCTCCCCGTGACATTTGCCTATTAACATCCCATCTCCTTTATTCAATAAGTTCTGATTCATCAAAGCTTTAACGCCAGAAAGGGGAAATATTTAGTATTCAGGTTAGCTCTAATTAAAACCTGAGAAAGATCTATAGACAAGGGTACATGGCCCAGGGGATGCCCACACACAACTCGCAATGCACAGTTCAAAAATATATATAGGCAAGGCCAGCATTCCTACAGTATTAAATTAATTAACTGGAAAACAGTTAGCACCTGGCTAGCTATAATTAAGCCCTCTCACTACCCAGGACGTATCCATATGTCTTAGGCTAGGTTCACATTGCGTTAGGGCAATCCGTTAAGCGCATAGCGCTAACGGATTGCGCTAATGCAATGTATCTATAGGGATCGCGTTTGCCGATCCCTCTAGCGCAGATCCCCGATCTGTGCTAGCGAGGAATGGACCTCGGGCGCACCGGGTCCGTCAGAAAATAACGGCACATCGCTAGCGCGTGCTGAAAATGACATGCGCTAGAGATCAGATTCATATTGCCGTCAATGGGTGCGCTAACGGACCCGTTGCATGGCGTTAATTGCGACAATTTCGCCATGCAACGCAGTCCGTTAGCATTAACCCATTAAAGCAATGTGAACCTAGCCTTAGCTTGGAAGTGGTTCTCAACCTAGGACGTATGGATACGTCCTGGCTGTAGCGTGGTTATAAGAGCTGTGCTCGATCGCCACTGGGTGTTCACCTAACATGATAGCTTACACCCAGCTCTCATTGCCAGGAGTGGTGCTCGCACCGGCCTCGACTATTGAACCCACTAAATGCTGCAATCGATATCAATCGCAGCATTTAGAAGGCAGGAAGAGGGTGCTCCTTCTCCCCTCCGATCGGCAACCCACATCATCATTGCCATGGTGACTCGAGGTCATCGTGACGACATCCGGGTCACCAGGTTAAGCAAGCTTGTTAGACCATGATCAGAGCGATCAGATTGCTAACATATATATATTATACCCATAATTAAAAAATTTTCTGCAAATAAAATATAAACAAAAAAGTCCATATTTGGTATTTCCATGTCTGGAAGGACCCTGTTACACTAGTTATCTCCTTCAGTGAACACTGTAAAAGAAATAAATAAAAATTGAGGTAAAAAAATACAAATGTAAATGAAAATGGTATAGCTGAAAACATAATTTAGTCCTGCAAAAATCAAGCCACTATACAGCTCCATCAGTGGAAGAATAAAAAAAGTTATAGCTCTCAGAAAAAAAATATGTTTTCTATAAAAACACCAAAACATAAAAAAGTTATACAAATGTGGTATCGCTGTAATCATGCTGATCCGAAGAATAAGGGTATGTGCACATGTATTTTGGAGCTCTGCGGATTTTTCCGCAGCAGATTTGAGAAATCCGCAGATAAAAGGCACTGCGTTTTACCTGCGGATTTACCGCGCATTTACCGCAGTTTTGTGCGGATTCCACCTGCGGTTTTACACCTGCAGATTCCTATTGTGGAGCAGGTGTAAACCGCAGCGGAATCCGCACAAAGAATTGACATGCTGCGTTTTTTTCCGCAGCATGGGCACTGCGGATTGCGGTTTCCATAGGTTTACATTGTACTGTAAACGCATGGAAAGCTGCTGCGGACCCGCAGCTGCAGATCCGCTGCGGATCTGCAGCAAAATCCGCAACATGTTCACATAGCCTAAAGCTGTCTTACCAATTTTACCACACGCAGATCGACAAAACAAACCCTCACATGACTGTCGGTAGAAATGTAGAAAAATTGCAGCTCGCAAATATGGTGATGCAAAAACTTTTTTTGCAAGAAAAAACGCATCTTTTAGTGTGTGAAAGCAGCCAAACATTAATATAGATATAAATCTGGTATCGCTGTAATCGCACCGACCATAATAAAGTCATTTAATCACTACTGCACGAGAAATGGCGTAAAAAATAGTTAAAACAAATTCTTCACCTGCTGATGATTTGTTCTTTCTGCCTCCTAAAGATCACAGTAATTCTTGGTGCACATTTATCCTGCACTCTACCTTGAGCGTTTACACCAGGGTTTCCGTGTAAGTCTCTGAAATGCATGATTCAGGAATATTCCCTATAACGTGGCAGATGGGGGCGATGTGGACGCCGTCTGGCCTGTGATCTGGCAGTGTCTGTCTTTTAAAGTGTGCATAAAAGTGAGGTCGACCAGTTTTGTGAATTTCTGAAAAGGATACCACTGAACAGAAGCCAGACTGAACACAGACTAACTCTGCTGCCTCATTATATTGATTAGATCCCTCAGGGGTTTCATCTGAAATGTAATATAAAAATGTTATGTAAAATGTTCCCAACCAAAGCTTCAAATTAATAAACAAAAAGTCCCCACTCAAGTCCATCTTCTATTAATGCAAATATAGTGGGCTTCCACATTACTGGAGGTACAAAAGCTCTGGAAAAGCGAAATGGCTCCTCATCCTCAAGAAATTCAGCAAATTCTGCACTCCCAAATCCAAATTGCACAACAAATTGAGAGGTCAATTTTTTTCTTATTATCCCTTATAAAGAATAAATACTTGGGGCTACAACAACATTTTAGTGGTAAAAACCTAATTATACTTTCTTCAATGCCCAATGATATAAATTTCTGTGAGTCACGTGTGGTGTCAATATGATCACTGCACCCCTTGATGAATTGATTAAGGGGGAGTGTGGTTATTAAAATTATGCCACTTATGGGGGGTTTCTGCTGTTCTGTTGGAAAAATTAGGAAAATAATTATGCTTAAAAAATTATGCAGATGTAACATAGACATGTGGTAAATGTTATTTATTAACTATTTTGTGTGCTATAACTCTCTGGTTTAACCCCTTTAATGTGGTTTTCACATTAGTGACCAGGCCAATTTTTACAATTCTGACCATTGTTACTTTATGAGGTAATAACTCTGGAACGCTTCAATGGATCCCACTGATTCTGAGATTGTTTTTTAGAGATATTTTGTACTTCAAGATAGTTGTAAAATGTAATTGATATGACTTGCGTTTATTTAAAAAAATGGAAATTTGGTGAAAATTTGGAAAATTTTTGCAATTTTCAAACTTTGAATTGTTATGCCCTTAATTGTGGGATATGTCACTGTTAGGTGTCAAGTTCCCACCGCTGCACAGGGGGAATCTCGAACCATGTCCGCTGCGGTCTCCAATTTTCCTCCAGCTACAGTGGAACCTGCTCGGCGGAGACATCGGTCTCAGCGTCTGGCTCAGGCAGATAATGTGCGCTTGGTTACTACTGATCTTCCAGGCTCAGCCATTGTAACTAGCACTATTCTTTGGCGGGCAGATGCTCCTGGGACTAAGTCCTGCTTTTTCTCTACTGAGCATGCCCAAGGGTCGACCTGCCATTGTTGGTCTGGGGTCACATGCTCAGGTCCTGTAGCGGCTCCTATTGGACCACTAGGAAGGTCCTTGTCTGCTACAGCTATAAAAGGTTTGCATGGCCGCACGGCCATGCGCTAGTATCAACCTATGTCATGAGCTTTGCTATTTTGTGGTCATGTCTGCATGTGGTCAGGGTTGGCTGAAATAAGCCCCTAGAAAACCGGCACCTCCGGTGAGGAGTTTTGTGTGTATGAATTCAGAGCTGGCGTATAGCCACTAGAATTCCGGCTCCACCGGAGAAGAGTTGTTCATGTGCTAGGCTGCCTGCATGACCACTGTTTGCTTTCTGCTCTGTTAGGTAGCTGTGATCCTCTGTGAGGTTAACAGGGCACAGCGTTTTCCTATCTTAGCGATTCTGTGAAGTAACAGAGTTTGCTTATACCGCCATATAGTGCCGCCAATTGCTAGCAGCAGGTTCTCTCCTGCACGGTGGACCCCGGGTTGTGAATGCACCTAGTATAACTCATATATATACTCAGTGCGTTCCGCTAATCCTAACAGTCACACAAAACAGATAACATTGACATCAGCACAATTTTTGAACCAAATTATTTATTTGTTAGGAAGTCATAAGGTTTAAAAGTTGACCATTGATTCCTCATTTTTCCAACAAATTTTACAAAGCCATTTTTTTTAGCGACCACCTCACATTTGAAGTGACTTTGAGGGGTCTATATGATATAAAATACCCAAAAGTGACAACATTCTAAAAACTTCATCCCTCAAGGTGTTCAAAACCAACTTCAAGAAGTTTATTACCCATTCAAGGTGCTTCATAGAAATTTTTGGAATGAGGAAAAAAATGAACATTTAACTTTTTTTCACAAAAATTTTACTTTAGACACAAATTATTTTATTTTCACAAGGGTAACAGGAAAAAATGGACAATAAAATTTGTTGTGCAATTTCTCCTGAGTAGGGTTGAGCGAAACGGGTCGTTCATTTTCATAAGTCGCCGACTTTTGGCAAAGTCGGCGTCTCATGAAACCCGATCCGATCCCAGTGTGGGTCGGCCACGTGGAATGCGAACTTGGCGCCAAAGTCGAGAGAGAGAGAGAGAGAGAGAGAGAGAGAGAGAGAGAGAGAGAGAGAGAGAAAATGATTTCATTGACATACATTGGGTTTCTCGTGTTCCGGGTCCGGACCCCGACTTTACAGTAGAATCGGCCGATTCCATACGATCCGACATCCGAGAAGGTCGGGTTTCACAAAACCCACCTCGATCCTAAAAAAGCTAAGGTCGCTCAACCCTACTCCTGAGCATGTCGATATCCGAAATTTTAGGAACAACTACTATTTGGGTGTACAGCAGAGCTCGTAAAGGAAGGAGCGCCCTTTGACTTTTGAATGAAAAAATTTGCTGGAACAATTAGCTGATGCCATTTCACATTTGATATGCCTAAACAGTTGAAACCCCCAACAAGTTACCTCATTTTCGAAACTAGACCCTTCACGGAATGCATTAAGATGTTTGGTGAACCCAAGTTTTTTTTTATTTTCAGAATGGTAAAAGGAGAAATTGCACCATACAATTTGTTGTGTAATTTTTCCTGAGTACGATACCTTGTATGTGGGGCAATACTGCTTTTGAGGCACAGTTCAGAGCTCAGAAAGGTTGAAACGCCATATTGGAGTTCAGATTTTGCTGGAATGGTTTGAGGGTGCCATGTCACATTGGCAAAGCCCCTGAGGTGCCAAAACAACAGAAACCCCAAATATGTGAACTCATTTTATAAACTACACTCCCAAATGAATTCATCCAGGGGTGCAGTGATCATATTGACACCACATGTGTCTCACAGAATTTTATACCATTGAGAGATAAAGAAAGAATAAATTACATTTTTACCACTAAAATGTTGTTTTAGCCCCAAGTTTCAAATTTTTCTAAGGGCTAGTAGGATTTTTTTTTACAGCAAACTGATGTCCATTTTGACCTTAGTGGGTCAATACCCTACATGTAATCGGGAAATATTTTTTAGGCACAGTGCAAAGCTCAGAAGGGAAAGAGCGCCATACTATAGTGCAGATTTTACTGTTATGGTTTGTGGGAGCCATGACCCACTGGGAGAGCCCCTGAGTTGCCAGAGCTGCAGAAAACACCCAGAAGTGACCCCATTTTACAAACTATATCTCTCAATTCATCTAGGGGTGCAGTGAGCAAATTGACACCACAGGTGTGTCACAGAATTTTATATCATTGGGCACTGAAGAAAAAATAATTACATTGTTACCACCAAAATTTTGTTTTAGCCTCAGATTTTACATTTTCACCCAAGAAGTGGGTAAAAATGGCACCATAATTTGTCCCACAATTTCTACTGAACGTCGCAATATCCCATATGTTGCTGTACAGTACTGCTTAGCCTTACGGAGAGACTCATGAGGGACGGAGCGCTATTTGCCTCCTGGATCACAGATTTTCCTAGAATAGTTTGCTGATTCCACATACAGAGCCCCTAAGTGCTAGAAAAGAAGAATCCCTCCCTCAAGTGACCCCATTTTTTAAATTGTGCACAAAACTGTGGCGGACGGCACTTTTATGCAATCCTAAAAAGACGGAGACCGCCGCAGCACAATTCCTATGGCGTCTTCCTCTGCCTCTTGGTAGATGCTCTCCCATCTGCCTCATTATAGGGAATCTTGTACTGTGGGGTTCCGTCTGAGCAAACGTATTTCAGAGATTTACACGGAAACCCCAGTGTAAGCGCTCAGCACAGCGCGCAGACTAAATGAGCGCCTTACTGCGATATTTTGGAGTCAACAGCAGGTGAAGAATTGGTTTTACTTATTTTTTTATGCTGTTGCTCATGTAGTATAAGTGATAAGGTGACATTATTCTTCGGGTTGGTGCGATTACGGCAATAACAGATTTATATCGGCTTTTTATGTTTGGCTTCTGTCACACACTAAAAAACGATTTTTATTGCTAATCATCACCATATTTGAGAACTATAATATTTCCATATTTCTGCCCACAAAGTCATTTGAGGGCTTGTTTTTTGTGGGATGAGTTGACGTTTTTATTAGTACCATTTTCATAAACATGACATTTTTTGATCGCTTTCTATTCCGATTTTTGGTAGGCAGAATGAACAAAAACCAGCAATTCAGGAATTTTTTTGGGGGGTGTGAGTTTTGTCATTCCGCGTGGGGCAAAATTGATAAGGCGATTTTATTCTTCGGGTCAGTACTATTAACTAACAGTGATTCCCCATTTATACATTTTTTTATGTTTTAGTGCTTTTACACAATAAAAACTATATTATAGAAAAATGTTTCATTTTTTGCAGGCTGATCGCTTGTATAGCATAGAAATGCAGGAGTATCTCTATGCCATGCAAACTGTCAGTGCTGCATTGACAGACAAAGTTGCTAATCATGCTCCAATCACAGTATTTAGGGGGTTGCGGTGCGGGCCCGCTCCTGGCACTGAGTGTCAGGTCTCAGCTGTCAGAATCAGCTGACACTCGGCCGCGATCACGCTGGGACATATTCATACATCCTAACTCGATAAGTACCAGGTAACAGGGACGTATGGCTATATCTCTGATGGTAAAGAGGTTAAGGGCATAAGAATTAAACGTTTGAAAATTACTATATTTTCTCTTAATTTCTGATATTTTCACAAATAAACGCAAGTCATATCAAACAATTTTACCACTGTCATGAAGTACATTATGTCATGAAAACACAGCCTCAGAATCTGTGGGATCCATTGAAGTTTTCCAGAGTTATCTATATATATAAGAGGCATCGTGATTACTCGCTAATCCCGCCCCCTGCACAGCAGCTCCGCCCCCCACCACATTACCACACACAATCCCGCCCCCACCACATTACCACACACAATCCGCACCACATTACCACACACAATCCCGCCCCCCACCACATCACCACACATAATCCCGCCCCCACCACATAACCACACATAATCCCGCCCTCCAACACATCACCACACATAATCCCGCCCCAACCACATTACCACACACAATCCGCACCACATTACCACACATAATCCCGCCCGCATCACCACACATAATCCCACCCCCCCACCACATCACCACACATAATCCCGCCCGCCCACCACATCACCACACATAATCCCGCCCCCCACATCACCACACATAATCCCGCCCCCCCACCACATCACCACACATAATCCCGCCCACCCACCACATCACCACACATAATCCTGCCCCCACATCACCACACATAATCCCGCCCCCCACCACATCACCACACATAATCCCGCCCCCCACCACATCACCACACATAGTCCCCCCCAACACATCACATCACCACACATAATCCCACCCCCCACCCCACCATTACCACACATAATCCTACCCCCCACCCCATTACCACACATAATCCCACCCCCCACCCCATTACCACACATAATCCCACCCCCCACCACATCACCACACACAATCCCGCCTTCCCACCACACATAATCCCGCCCCCACCACATCACCACACATAATCCCGCCCCCCACCACATAACCACACATAATCCCGCCCTCCAACACATCACCACACATAATCCCGCCCCAACCACATTACCACACACAATCCGCACCACATTACCACACATAATCCCGCCCGCATCACCACACATAATCCCGCCCCCCCACCACATCACCACACATAATCCCGCCCGCCCACCACATCACCACACATAATCCCGCCCCCACATCACCACACATAATCCCGCCCCCCCACCACATCACCACACATAATCCCGCCCCCCACCACATCACCACACATAATCCCCCCCAACACATCACATCACCACACATAATCCCACCCCCACCCCACCATTACCACACATAATCCCACCCCCCACCCCATTACCACACATAATCCCGCCCCCCACCACATCACCACACATAATCCCGCCTTCCCACCACACATAATCCCGCCCCCCACCACATCACCACACATAATCCCGCCCCCCCACCACATCACCACACATAATCCCGCCCCCAACACATCACCACACATAATCCCGCCCCAACCACATTACCACACACAATCCGCACCACATTACCACACATAATCCCGCCCACCCACCACATCACCACACATAATCCCGCCCCCCCACCACATCACCACACATAATCCTGCCCGCCAACTACATAACCACACATAATCCCGACCCCCACATCACCACACATAATCCCGCCCCCCACCACATTACCACACACAATCCGCACTACATTACCACACATAATCCCACCCTGTTATGATCTGGTGGCCTAGGAGCGGCATGAGACGTACTCTGGAGAATGTGGTAACTGTACTGACCGCAGACCCTGGACTTAACTACGCAACTAGAAGTAGCCGTGGGATGTACCTACCAATCCTAGACACCTCGACACAGCCGGAGGACTAATTAACCCTATAGATAGAAAAGGGAAAACTATCTTGCCTCAGAGAAAATTCCCAAAGGATAGGCAGCCCCCCACAAATATTGACTGTGAGAGGAGAGGAAAAAACATACACAGGCTGAAAACAGAATTTAGCAAAGGAGGCCAATCTAGCTAGATAGAAAAGATAGGACAGAGAACTATGCGGTCAGTATTAAAATACTATGAAATGTCCACCACAGATAATACAAAAACTCCACATCTAACTAAAGATATGGAGGGTAAATCTGCCTCTCCAGAGATTCCAGCTTGGCTGCATAAATCCTTACACAGATACAGCTGGACAAGAAAAAACATGCAATGCACTGAACAATGAGGCCCACAACATGTGGGCAGAAAAACAAGCAGAACTTATCTTGAAGAAATGAACTGCAAGCAGGAGCGACCAGGAAGGGATGTGAATCCTCCAGAAACAATGAACAGTTGGCACTCACTAAAGGGTGAAGCCAGACTAAATAGCCCCGTCCGAAGTGGACGCACCTGATGACTGCTGTGAAGGACAAACAGCAGCACTACCACTTATAACCACCGGAGGGAGCCCAAGAGCAGAACCCACAACAGAATTCACAACACCACCTCCCCACTACATCACCACACATAATCATGCCCGCCCACCACATCACCACGCATAATCCCGCCCCCCCACCACATCACCACACATAATCTCACCCCCAACACATCACCACACATAATCCCGCCCCCCACCACATTACCACACACAATCCCCACCACATCACCACACATAATCCCGCCCGCCCACATCACCACATATAATCCCGCCCCCACCACATCACCACACATAATCCCGCCCCCCCAACACATCACCACACATAATCCCGCCCCCCAACACATCACCACACATAATCTCGCCCCCCACCACAATACCACACACAATCCGCACCACATTACCACACATAATCCCGCCCCCGCACCACATCACCACACATAATCCCATCTGCCCACCACATCACCACACATAATCCCACCCCCCACCACATCACCACACATTATCCTGCCCCCAACACATCACCACACATAATCCCGCCCCCCAACACATTACCACAGATAATCCCGCCCCACCACACTACCACCCATAATCCCACCCCCCACCACATCACCACACATAATCCCACCCCCCACCACATCACCACACATAATCCCACCCCCCACCACATCACCACACAAAATACCACCCCCCACCACATTACCACAGATAATCCCACCCCCACCACATTACCACAGATAATCCCACCCCCACCACATTACCACACATAATCCTGCCCCCCACCACATTACCACACATAATCCCGCCCCCCCACCACATCACCACACATAATCCCGCCCCCACCACATCACCACAGATAATCCCGCCCCCCGCCACATTACCACACATAATCCCACCCCCCACATTACCACACGAGGCTCCGTCCCCCCACATTATCACACGAGGCTCCTTCCCCACACATTACCACACGATGCTCTGTCCCCCCACATTACCACACGATGCTCCGTCCCCCCACATTACCACAGGAAGCTCCAACCCCACACATTACCATACAAGGCTCCGTCCCCACACATTACCACATGAGGCTCCGTCCCCCCACATTACCACATGAGGCTCCACCCCCCCACATTACCACATGAGGCTCCATCCCCACACATTACCACACAAGGCTTCGCCCCCCACATTACCACACAAGGCCCCGCCCCCCCACATTACCACACGAGGCTCCGCCCCCCACATTACCACACGAGGCTCTGTCCCCCCACAATACCACACGAGGCTCCGTCCCCACACATTACCACACGAGGCTCCGTCCCCAGACATTACCACTCGAGGCTCCGCCCCCCCACATTACCATACGCAGCACTTCCTTTCTATGTAATTCAACCACTTCAGTCAATGGATATTTAACTGCATCCGCATTCTCCCAAACAAAATTGAATGTTGTCATTATTTACTTTAGTTTAATCACCAGCAACGTTAATTAGATAGCAATGAGCGTGCCGAGCGTTAGCTGGCTGGAAACAGCTAGTTACCACATAAAGTGACACTGGTCAGAATTGTAAAACTTGGCCTGGTCATGAAGGTGAAAACAGGCTTGGAGTTGAATATTGGCCTTGGTTCCTTGGTGGAGATTCACTTGACTTCCAGTCAGAGCACATCTGATACTTGGGATATGTTTAGTACATTCCACTTCCAAGCATGCTAGTAGATTTACTTCCCTCTCAATTTTTGTTTACTCTTTTTCCTTCATTTTTGCGTTTTCTTCTTTTCTTGATCAAGCATATAAATTAGAAAAAAGAAAAAAACAAACAAACAATGTAAGCACGTGAAATTATTCAACATTATGTAAATTGGAAATGTCCATGTTGTTAAAATAGTGATTATTGGACATATTTTATATTTCTTCAAGACTCATCCCTCAGCAGTGTTAACATCATTTCAAACCTCTTCAGAATTCACTTGTTTTTTTTGTATACTGGAAAAAAAACACCATTTTTCATTAGTGTGCTTGATACAGCATTCAGCTTTTTATGACAATATGGCTGTATTTACCATAAGTGTGGCTTCTGTTCTCATTCTAAAAAAAAATTAAATTCCAACCTTCTCTTACTAATTAAAGAACACTCTTCAAAACACAGGTGGCATCCGAGTGCTATCTGCTTTTTTCACTGACCAATTGACATGCTTTTGCGACTTTGATCCATGATTAAGATCAAAAATAGATGTGTCACTGGACCCCAGAAAGATAATAATAATTTTATTTATATAGCGCCAACATATTCCGCAGCGCTTTACAAATTATAGAGGAGACTTGTACAGACAATAGACATTACAGCATAACAGAAATCTCAGTTCAAAATAGATACCAGGAGGAATGAGGGTCCTGCTCGCAAGCTTACAAACTATGAGGAAAAGGGGAGACACGAGAGGTGGATGGTAACAATTGCTTTAGTTATTTGGACCAGCCATAGTGTAAGGCTCGGGTGTTCATGTAAAGCTGCATGAACCAGTTAACTGCCTAAGTATGTAACAGTACAGACACAGAGGGCTATTAACTGCATAAAGTGTATGAGAACATGATACGAGGAACCTGATTATGGTTTTTTTTTTCTTTTATGATAGGCCACACAGGGATCGTTATGTTAATGCGTTGAGGCGGTAGGCCAATCTGAACAAATGGGTTTTTAGGGCACGCTTAAAACTGTGGGGATTGGGGATTAATCGTATTAACCTAGGTAGTGCATTCCAAAGATTCGGTGCAGCACGTGTAAAGTCTTGGAGACGGGAGTGGGAGGTTCTGATTATTGAGGATGCTAACCTGAGGTCATTAGCGGAGCGGAGGGCACGGGTAGGGTGGTAGACTGAGACCAGAGAGGAGATGTAGGGTGGTGCTGAGCCATGGAGTGCTTTGTGGATGAGGGTAGTAGTTTTGTACTGGATTCTGGAGTGGATGGGTAGCCAGTGTAATGACTGGCACAAGGTAGAGGCATCGGTGTAACGGTTGGTGAGGAATATGATCCGGGCTGCAGCATTCAGGACAGATTGGAGCAGGGAGAGTTTGGTAAGAGGGAGGCCGATTATTAGAGAGTTACAATAGTCCAGACGGGAATGAATAAGTGAAACAGTAAGAGTTTTTGCAGAGTCGAAAGTAAGAAAAGGGCGAATTCTACAAATGTTTTTGAGATGCAGATAAGAAGAGCGAGCCAGTGATCGGATGTGGGGGTGAATGAAAACTCGGAATCAAGGATGACCCCAAGGCAGCGGGCATGTTGCTTTGGAGTAATGGTGGAACCGCACACGGAGATGGCAATGTCAGGCAAAGGTAGGTTAGTAGAGGGAGAGAACACGAGTTCAGTTTTTGACAGGTTCAGTTTCAGATAGAGGGAGGACATGATGTTAGAGACAGTGGTAAGACAATCACTGGTGTTTTCTAAAAAGGTCGGCGTGATAACAGGAGAAGAGGTGTATAATTGGGTGTCGTCAGCATAGAGATGGTACTGGAAACCAAATCTACTGATTGTTTGTCCAATAGGGGCAGTATACAAAGAGAAGAGGAGGGGGCCTAGGACTGATCCTTGAGGAACCCCAACAGTAAGGGGAAGGTGAGAAGAGGAGGAACCAGCAAAACACACAGTGAAGGATCGGTCAGAGATATAGGAGGAGAACCAGGAGAGAATGGTGTCCTTGAGGCCGATGGAGCGGAGCATATTGAGGAGGAGCTGATGATCCACAGTATCGAATGCTGCGGAGAGATCCAAGAGAATTAGCACGGAGTAATGACCATTAGATTTAGCTGTTAGTTGGTCATTAGAGACTTTAGTGAGGGCAGTTTCAGTAGAGTGTAAAGAGCGGAAGCCAGATTGAAGAGGGTCGAGAAGAGAGTTATCTGAGAGATAGCGGGTAAGACAGGAGTGTACCAGGCGTTCGAGGAGTTTAGAGATGAATGGAAGATTAGAGACAGGTCTATAATTAGCGGCACAGTTTTGGTCGAGGGATGATTTTTTCAGTAATGGATGTATGATGGCATGCCTAAATGAGGAGGGAAAAATACCGGAAGTGAGAGAAAGGTTGAATATTTTTGTTATGTGAGAGGTGACAGCCGGGGAAAGGGACTGGAGGAGATGTGACGGAATGGGGTCACTGGTGCAAGTGGTCGGGCGAGAAGATGCAAGGAGCCCGACTACTTCTTCGTATGTAACTGGCTCAAAGTCAGAGAGTGAACTAGATGCAGTGGGGGAGGAAGGACAGTGCATGGTATGAAGAGATTGGGAGATGATTTCCTGTCGAATGTGGTCAATTTTTTCTTTGAATTAATTGGCCAAATCGTCAGCATAGAGATCCGTGGTTGGGGCCTGCTCTCTTGGGTTGAGTAGGGACTGGAAAGTGTCAAAGAGACGTTTAGGGTTATTTGACAGTGAGGTGATCAGGGTGTTGAAATAGGTTTGTTTGGAGAGGTGAAGGGCAGAGTTGTATGTTTTTAGCATGAACTTATAATGGATGAAATCTTCAGGTAGATTAGATTTTTTCCACAGACGTTCGGCGCACCTGGAGAACCGCTGCAGGAAACGTGTTTGCAGCATGTGCCACGGTTGTCGCCGTCTGTGCTGAGTTGTTCTATGTATAGGAGGTGCAGCTTCATCCAGAGCACTTTGCAGGGTTTCATTGTAATGCTTCAAAGCAGAATCAGGACATGAGATGGAGGAGATTGGGGCCAATGAGGACTGCAAGTTCTTCATAAGTTTCTGAGTGTTAATGGCCTGTATGTTTCTATAAGTGTGGAAAGTGGGGGTGACCTGAGCGGGATGGCAGCTCTTGATAGAGAATGAAAGAAGGTTGTGGTCAGAGAGCGGGAGAGGGGAGTTTGTGAAATCGTCCACTGAGCAAAGCCAGGAGAAGACCAAGTCAAGGGAATTTCCATCTTCATGTGTTGGAGAGTTAGTATGCTGCGAGAGGGCGAAAGAGGAGGTTAGAGATAAAAGGTGAGAAGCAGATGGGGAGAGGGGAGAAGCAATGGGGATGTTGAAGTCACCCATGTTAAGGGTGGGTGTTATGATCCGGTGACCTAGGAGCCGCATGAGAGACTTTCTCAGGAGTAAGTGGTATCTGTACTGACCGCAAACCCTAAACTAACACCGCAACTAGAAGTAGCCGTGGGGTGTGCCTACCCAGTCCTAGACACCTCGACACAGCCGGAGGACTAAATACCCCTATAGGTGGAAATGGGAATTCTATCTTGCCTCATAGCAGAGCCCCAAAGGATAGGCAGCCCCCCACAAATATTGACTGTGAGTTTAAGAGGAAAGACACACGCCAGCAGAAAAACAGAATTTAGCAAGAGGCACTTCTAGCTAAATAGAAAAAGATAGGACAGAATTCTAAGTGGTCAGTATTAAAATCCTAAAAATATCCACAGCAGAAAATACAAATATACTACATCTAACTAAAGACATAGCAAGTATATCTGCGACTCCTGAGAATCCAGCATGACTGAAAAATCCAAACAAAGTCAAAGCTGGACAAAAACACAAATGGATTGCACTGAATTACAAGCACACTGCATGTGTGCATAGAGACAAAAAAACAGACACTTATCTTAGCTGAATTGGCAGCAGGGCAGGAGGAACCAGAGAGAGAAGCAATCCCTCCAAGAACAATGGACAACTGGCACTGACTAATGAATACAGCAGCCCTAAATACCCCAGTCAGGCCTGCAATCAGCAGAAACACCTGACCAGAACTGCAAGCCAGGGACAGCTGCAATACCACCAACAACCACCGGAGGGAACTCAAGAACAGAATTCGCATCAGGTGGGGGTGTCACAGGAGAGAAAGTGTGGAAGCCAGGTGGCAAAGTGATTCAGGAACTGATGAGAGGGGCCGGGAGGACGATACACCACCGCCACTTGCATGGAGAAGGGGACGTAGAGTCTGACAGCATGGACCTCAAAGCAAGGGAATACAAGTGAGGGTACTTGGGGGATAATTTGGAAGGAACATTTGGGTGAAAGGAGCAGACCAACGTCTCCACCTGCTCAGTTGTCTGATCTTGGGGGTATGAGAAAAGTGTAGTCCACCATATGAAAGAGCAGCAGCAGTGGTGGTGTCTGACTGCTGGATCCAGGTTTCAGTAAGAGCCAGGAGATTAAGAGAGTTAGAAAGGAAGAAGTCATGAATAGTGTTGAGCGATACCGTCCGATACTTGAAAGTATCGGTATCGGAAAGTATCGGCCGATACCGGCAAAGTATCGGATCTTGCTTGAAAGACCTTAGGTGATGTCACTGCTTTGTGATTGGTCGCGTAGCGGTCACGCGACCGCTACGGACCAATCAGAGCGCCGTGACGTCATCTAAGGCCCTTCAAGCGCGCATTTTTAGGTACAACGGCTCCCGGTTACGGCGGTAAAGTCCAGGCTGCGTCGGAGAGGTGAGTATATCCCTATTTTTTATTTTAATTCTTTCTTTTACACATTGATATTAATCCCGATACCGATTCCCGATACCACAAAAGTATCGGATCTCGGTATCGGAATTCCGATACCCGCAAGTATCGGGCGATACCCGATACTTGCGGTATCGGAATGCTCAACACTAGTCATGAATGAAGGAGAGTTTATTACACACAGAGCGAGAATTCGAAAGGGCACAATTGAAAGAGACAGAAGGCATGTATGGAATATTAATAAGGTTAGAGGGGTTTCTTTTTTTTTTCAATAATGTTTTTATTAAACTTTTTTAACAATACACATATAAAATGTAGACAAAAAAAAGGGGGGGGGGGTCAAGGAAAAACTGAAACAAGATATAATTTGCACATTGTCGTATCAATCAGTCAATGTTACGTCACATCTCGAGCAATACGATGTGAGTAAATAAAATAATTTGCATAAACATGACAAATAAGCAAAATGACTAATTTTGAAAGGTCTGTTCTTGGGGGGGGGGGGGGAGGAGAACACCTGGGGGAAATGGGAGTAGGGGGAGGGGGGGAGGGGGAAGGGGGGAGAGCACACGGCTTCCACCTCTACATCCTCAGATTTGCATGCCCCAATCCGCGAATCATCCTCACAGAGGCGGACGACCTGCTATTGTCTGTTCCAAGAACCAAGTAGTCATCTTAAAACAATCTCTGATTCCTTGCTTAGTGTGAGTCGGAAGAATCGCTATAAATGGTTCCCATGTGTTAAAGAATGTCTGAGTCCGTCTCTCTTTCTGAAGAGAAGCATCTATCCAGTCCATTCTAAACAGAAAAGCAAGTTTCTCTAGGAAAAGTCGCAATGTGGGCACTTTAGGCGCCAACCAGTTTTGTAGAATTGTTTTACGAGCTGCAGCTGAGATAATAAAAAGGAATTTTTTACCATGGTATGGAATATGGACGTCGTTATCTGTAACATGACCAAAGAGAGCCCAGGCCGGAGTAAGTGTGATGTTATATAAGGTGTGCGTCAACACAAAGGTATGTATACGCTGCCAGAACAATTGAATTTGTGGACAAGCCCAGAAGCAGTGAAAGTGGTCCGCCTCAGGTTCCCCACATCTAGAGCAGGCCGGGCTCGCCAGATTCCCCATCAGATAACTACGTTTTGGTGAAACATAGGTCTTGTGTAGGATCTGTAATGCCATTTCCCAATAAGAGATAGAAGGTATATATTTAAGTGCTTTCTGTAATGCCCGCAAGATAAGAGATGGCGCAAAGGAGACATCATCCACCTGCCATTTTGTAATTCCCACCCCTACGGTATCATACTGTAGCAAAGGACGAAGGAATGTATAGTACTCCGAGACCAGGCCCCTATTCTGAGTGCATGTATTCAATTTGTTCAGTAATTTGTCCTGCCAGTCATTGTCATTGAAAGTGTGTATGACACTATGTGCGTAGCTTTGCAGCTGCATGTAGTGGAAAGGGTGTGCGCGTATATAATCAAACAAAGTGCATGCCTGAGCAAATGAAATGACGGTCCTTGTCTGTATGTCAACTATGTCTCCAATGGACCGTAAACCCTCTCTCTGCCATCTAGAGAAGATGGGGTGTGCCTTTCCATCATGGAAACTAGGATTATTGGAAAATGATTGTGCAAGTGAAACACCACTGGATAAATGCAGCCTCCTACGCACCACCACCCACGTCCTCCACATTGACATGAATAAGGGGTTATTTTTGTGGTCTGATGTTAACGAGGGATAAGGGGAATGCAACAAGCTTACCAGGGACCCACTACCTATCAGAGGTGATTCTACGGCATTGGATGAATAAGTGGATGTACCGTTCAGCCAGTCTTTAAGGATCCGCATATTGGCTGCCAGATTATATAATTTAACATCTGGGAAATTGATTCCCCCATTAGTCTTAGGCTGTTGGAGGATGTACAGTCCAATTCTAGGTCTCCTTCCCTGCCATATGAAATTGCGGAATAGTCGATTGATGTTGCGTTCATCTACGGGTCTTAGATAGAACGGTAAGACATTAAACAGGTATAGCAGCCGCGGGAAGGAGATCATTTTTATTAGGTTTGCCCGACCTATAAAAGAGAGGGTGAATTTGCTCCACGCATTTAAGTCGTCCTGTAATGATTTGATAAATGCCTGCAGGTTAGTCCGCTGCAGTTCTGTTGGAGATCTAGTAATTTGAACACCCAAGTATGTAATAGATTGGGTTTTCCACTGGATAGGGTAACCTTGAGTCCACGTAGGTTTTGCAGGTCCCGTGAGCATCAGAGCTTCAGATTTTGTCACATTTATTGAGAAACCTATTATTGCTCCCTTTTGCTCTACTATTGAAAGCAAAGGGCCCAAATTGACCCGAGGTCTTGACATAAAGATTAAAAGGTCATCTGCGAAAGCCATCGTTTTAATTTCAGTATTCCCAAATTGTAATCCCTGAAGACCTGGCCACTTCTGCAAGTACCTTAATAGTGGGTCCAGTGCCAGATTAAAAAGTATCGGTGAGATTGGGCATCCCTGTCTTGCTCCCCTTTCCAAAGTGATTGGAGGAGATAGTAAATTATTTATGGATAGTTTAGTGGTTGCGTTATGTTGTATGATGTGGAGAAATCTAAGAAAAATATCGCCAAAGCCTCTGTACCTTAAAACCGTGCTCAGAAAGCTCCATGATATTGAGTCAAATGCCTTCTCAGCATCAAGGCTGAGTAGCAGTGAGGGAGGACAGTTTTGTTGTTTAGCAAGAACTGTTGCGGCCACAGCCGTCCTAACTCCCAGGGCAGAGTGGCGGCCTCTTGTAAAACCCAGTTGTGAGGGTATGAGTAAACCTGGTAAAAACTCTTGCAAGCGATCCGCCAGGATTTTAGTGAGTATTTTGTAGTCTACATTTAGTAGGGATATCGGGCGATATGAGCCTACCTCAAGAGGGTCTTTATTTGGTTTGGGTATTAGAATTGTATGGGCTTCATGAAAGCCTTCCACTTGTTCCCCCTGTGCGTATATGGTATTGAGCAAATCCACCATCATGGGGGTGATATCTGGCTGCAGCATCTTGTAATACTCAGCAGTTAGACCATCAGGTCCTGGTGACTTGTTATTGTGTAGGGACTTGATCGTCGACTGCACCTCCTCAATAGTTATTGGAGCTGACAACTGTTCCCTTTGGTCTCCCGTTATTTTTGGTAGTGCAGTCGAGGATATAAGATCCCACGTGTCCTGCGAGCTATATGGTCGTTCTCTGTATAGTTCAGTATAGTACTTTAGGAAGGCCTGTTGTTTATCCCTTTCTGATGTGACCACTTGATGGTTCTCTGGGTGTCTCACCTGTACAACTGTGCGTCTAGAGTGGAACGGCCTAGTCAGGCGTGCCAGTAAGCTGCCCGTCTTTCCGCCCCACCTATAATAATGGTTTTTTGTGAAATCTATACTTCTTGTAGCTTGGGCAATAGTGAAAGTATCAATGAGTCGTTTGGCTTCTAGGTAATTTTGTTTTTTAAGTATGTCTGTAGGATCAGTCAGATAGGCCTGGTGGGTAGTCAATAGGTCCGTATGCAAAAGTTGGTATTTTGCCCTTTTTTCCCTCTTTTGATGTATCAGGTAGGAAGTAATATGGCCTCTCATCACTGCCTTAGAGGTGCGCCACAATAAGGACGTGTCCGAGGAGGATGACATGTTATCGTCTAGGAAGTTGTTCCAGTGTGTCTGAAGGAATCCCCTAAAATCCTCTGAATTAAACAAATATGATGGAAATCTCCAATGCCTCAAGGGATATCTCGGCGGGTTCAGAAAGAGCCGTAATGTAATTGGCGCATGATCCGACACCTCAATGGTTTCTATTGTTGTGTTTTCCACCTTTTCAAACAAGGTATCAGTAAGTAGAAAATAATCTATTCTTGAATGCACATCATGCACCCGTGAATAGAACGTATAGTCTTTTTCCGTGGTGTGGAGCACGCGCCAAGGATCGCACAAACCAGTGTGCTGCATCATTTTTACAATAATTTGAGCAGTCTGATTGTCATGGGGTGAGTTGGAAGACCTGTCCAGATGTGGGGAAAGAGCAGCATTAAAATCTCCACCCAGAATAAGGTTGTCTATACGTTTGGATAATAAAAACTGATATAGATTAGAGAAAAAAGTGCTGTTAGGGCTGTTTGGAGCATAGATATTGAGCAGTGTATAAACAGTGTCTCCAATCTGGAGCAGGAGATATAGAAATCTTCCCTCTGCGTCAGAGTGTTCCTCTAGCAGCGTGTAAGATAATGAAGTCCCCAGCAAAATGGCCACGCCCCTTGATTTAGTGGTATGTGTGGCCGTGTAGCACTTTTGAATCCAAGGAGCTCGTAGAGAATTATCTTCTCCCTGCTTCCAGTGGGTTTCCTGAAGGAAAACAACATCGGGCTTAAATCTATTCAAATGGGTTAGAACACGCCTGCGTTTCACTGGGGAGTTCAATCCCGCCACGTTCCAAGAAATAAATGTATGTGGTTGTGCATGTACTGATGTAATTTGTGTGGATGCGGTACTCATCCTACTCCAGCTCTGGGCATCTCGAATATTGGAAACATTTGCTTCTGGGTCTTTCGGGTCCTGTCCCAGCGAGCAGGTCCCTCAAGGTAGGCCGGATAGGGTAAGAAGCCGTGCGCCCTCAGGGGGAAGGGGGTAGGTTGAAGCTGGTGGGAAAAAAGCAACAGATTAACTTTCCCAGGATGGGAGACATAAACCTGTAAACATATAAACATTAACATGGATAATTGACAGGCAAAGTAACGTTCTGCCATAACACAAATGAGAGGATCAGTATCATCCTAATTGACTCTCCTAGTCAGCATCATTTTGAGGAAGGAAGTGCGCTTTTGCTGCATCCGGGTCTGTATATACGGTTGTTCGGCCATTCTCTGTCACCTTGAGTTTGGCCGGAAATAGCAGCTGGAACCTGATGTTCTTCTCTACCAGTTGACTGCAGATTGGGGTAAACAACTTTCTCCTGGCAGTTACTGTTGGTGAGAAGTCCTGAAATATTAGGACCCGAAAGTCTCTGATGACAAGTGAACGCCGCTGCCTATATGCTCTAAGAATGGCCTCTTTAGCCGTGTAGTATAGAAATTTAGCGATCGCTGGTCTTGGTCTCCTTTTCTCATCAGGGATCTGGTCTCCCAATCGGTGTGCTCTTTCGATCAAAGGAGGATTCTGTGGGAAGGATAAGTCCAGGGCCTTAGGCAGGTCCCTGGTTAACAAAGTGATGAGATCCTCTCCCTTGATCGATTCGGGTATGCCCACAAACCGTAGGTTGCTCCTTCGGCTCCGGTTCTCTAAGTCGTCGACCTTGTCCTTCAAGTAGTCAATGGTGGTTTGTTGGTGTGTAAGGATTGAGCGGATATCGGAGGTGGAGGTCTCGCAGTCCACCACACGATTCTCCAGTTCCCCCATTTTTTGTGTTAGGGTGGTAACTTGCGTGAGCACTGAATTAATAGAGGTTTGCAGTTGGTTAAATTTTGAGTCAAACATTGGCATGAGGATCTTAGAGACCTTTATTGCTAGTGCCTCCACCTGGGTATCATCAAAGTCCCACTGGGTAGCTGAGTCATCAGACTTATTCGGAGACGGTGAGCCTTTCCCGGCTTGTATTGTTGGTGCCGAAGGGGTCTTATTTATATTTTTATCTTTATTTGCTCCCATTGTCTTTTTGGGAGGATGTTTGTTGGCCATATTTGTTTCAGTCGCGATGAGATATTTTTTCATCAGGATGTCTGTAAAAATGGATGCAGCAGAAATATTAACTAGGGAGTCATGCAGTAATGAAGGTTACATTTTTTTTGTTTTTTGTTTGTTTTTTTTGTTTTAGAATTATTTTGCAGTTATTTTAAATGGTGGAGTGTTGGCTCCCTCTGGTGGTCAATTTTGGAAGTGCAGCCTGTATGAACGGCTTGTAAAGTTCAGGCTCCTGGCGAAGATTTTGTGAAAGAAAACCTAGGGAGATAGTGATCTTCCCCCAAGTATCTCGCAAACACTGGAGCAGCTGCAGTCTCCCAGGAGCAGCTCCTTCCTTACTGGGCTGAGCGGTGTGCTGATGAAGCACGGAGGTATGTCGACGGGGAGGGGGGGGGCCGAGGAATGCAGACTCTCGGGTGCCGCTGGTTACTACTGCCTGTGTGTGGTCTCTTTTGCCGGCAGAAGCACACACTGTTTGGAGGCTTCTGCGCTGCGGGGCTCCGCTCCTACCTGGCTCCTGTCTTCCGCAGGAGTCCCCTGACAGCGGGGTGGAAAACTCCCACACCTAGACCCCCAAAATGGCGGGTGGGAGAGCACGTGCGGCGGCCGGGAGATTAATTTCAGGCTCGTGTAGCCCTGGATTCCGGGAGAAGAAGGCAGGTGGTGGTGCCTGGCCCCTGCAGTGAGCCTCCGGTCACTTGTCTGGCACAAATACGGCGTCTGTGAGCACAGCAGAGTGCGTTTTAGGTCCCGCAGGCAGGGAGCTGATTAAGATGCGGCCATCTATGTGTCCCGCCTCCCGGAAGTCGTTAGAGGGGTTTCTGACTGTAGCAGTTGGGAGGTTTGACTGGCTATAACATGGGGGGCCGGGGTTGGGAGAGATGTCTCCAGCAACTAGGAGAAGGATAGAAAGAGTGAGCAGATGGTTAAGTGATTTGTGAGAGCGTCTCTTGTGTTGGATGGTGGGACTGAATTTATCAGCGCTGTTAAGCAATGTGAACAGAGCATGAGTGCTATACATAGGAAAGATACAGAATTGAGAACAACCCCATAAACTGTAATGGGTACATGTTCTCTCAATGAAAAGCACAAACCGAACACATACCGTAAATGAAAAATGGAAGTCTGAATAAGGCCTTAACTCCTCTCAACATAGGACATTCTGGTATGTCCTATTTTGGGTCCCCATCTTTAATGCAGGAGTCTGCATCATACCTGTCAGATAATGGCTGTATTCACACAGCCAGCATCTGCCTCTAACAGTGGTGAGTTTCACCCTCTGCTGTTACCTCCTTAAATGCAATAGACAAAAGGTGGGTTGATCTACCTTCAATTTATGTTGCAAGGAAGAAAATGGGTGCTTATTCCAATGGAGCAGGCCACATTTCTCCTTACTTCTTAGGAAAATTAATCTTGCATAAGAGAATAGCACACCAAGAATAAGTACAAAACAGAGTGCTTTTGAATGCTTTTAATTTTCTACCGTCATATCTAAAAAAAATTACACTGCAAAGTGAAGTATAGCACGTTTTGAGTAATGTAGCGTTAGGCTATAAATGGGATATGTGTGGAATGTCTTTCTTGGATGAAAAAAATGCAGAATGCTTACTTACACCCAGTGGTACAACATAGCAGTGTGCTATTCCCTTATACAAAATTAATTTTCTGAACACCTTAAATGCATTTGTTAATCTCTGACAATGACATTTATAGCATGTAGTCCAGGGCATGCGCTATTCCAAGCGTCCATTGATCCCCTGCAATACGATCATGGGTTGCCATGGCAGTCAAAGGTGTGCTAAAAGCCAATTACTGCCATGACAGTGCTCCTGTGAAGACCAGCTTGTGGAGACCATGATTTTTATTATATACTGCAATACTTTTCTTTTATAGTATACAGCATAAGCGATGACACAACCACAGGTGTAAGTACCCTGAGGAAAATAAAAAATAAAGTATGAAAAATGCTTTAAAAATCGTGAAAAAAAGTCAGTTATCTTTTCTCCTTTTAAATATAAACAGATACAAAATACATAGGTGATTGCGTCTGTAAAAGTCCAATCTATCAAAATATATCAAATTTCAATCAACCCAATTGGTAAACATCGTAAAGAGAAAAAAATCATAATGCCAGAATTGCGGTTTTCGGTCACTGCCACGTGGCAAACAAAAGCAAAACGTCATATGTACTACAAAATGGTATCAGCAAAAACGTTCCCCTGTCATGCCAAAAAACAAGCGCTCACACAACTCCATTTACATAAAAATGAAAATATTACAGGTTTTGGAAAATGGCAGCAACATTTTATTTTTATTTTTACAAATGTAATTTTTTTTCCCACCACTTACATAAAACAAATACAGTTTGGTATTGTTAGAATATGTACTTACATGGGGAATAATACTACCAGGGTATTTTACTGTACAATGAATGCTGTAAAAATAGACTCAAAAACAATTGCAGAATCTGCTAGTACATAACACTTTTTCCCGTTCTCCTGAACAAAAAATGATAAAATGAATGGTGTAATTCAAAATTACAACTATAAAAAAAGCTCTTATGCTGCTTATGTCGATGGAAAAATAAAATGGTTATGGAGCTTGGAAAGGAGATAAGGGAACAGCAGTACAAAATATTGTGCTTTATATGGGCAGCAAAGGGATCATGGATTTCTAGTACTATTGTATGCCATCTCAAAATGGTGGGAGTGTTGTCCATGTGAAATTCGTAAACGTATATTTAGACTTCTCAATTAACTTTTACTTGAATCAAATTTTTTTTTTTTAATTTAGAGTCGAATTCGTAGAATGTGGAATGACACAGTGAGAAAGCAGTCAGAGTCTTCCTTTATCACTGGAGAAATCAACAGCTCTGCGTCCCTCAACAGAGGTGAATATCAATACTGTTAGATTGCTGCATTTAATGGCAACTATTGTGATACGATGTTAATATGTGAAGCTTGAGTTTCAACTAAACATTGGGTTATTTGCAGCCACAAATGTTACATTTAATGGGAAATAAGTATTTTAAAAACACAATTTCTGAACTTGTAAAAACAGAGTAAAAGAAAATAGCACAATTGAATGTAAGCATATATTTTGAAGGAACAGTGAAGAAACAAGGATAAATTAAGTGCATGTCATAAACAATCGAGGCAATGACTTGGTTCTCATTTGTATGAATGCTTGATAGGTTATTGCTACCATTGCATGCTCCAACTTTCGATATTCAGGTAAGATCATAAGAATGGCTAAAGTAAGGTAAGACTATATCTGTGTATGGAAAGTGAACAACGTGTATTCTGGTAGCTATATATACTTTCAGTGCAGTACTTTCCTTGTTTTTAAGGCAATTTTTTTGTCTCATTGTTGTGTTGTCTCCTGGGATTTCATGGTGCCAAGGTTTTGCCATAGCACTTTTTTTGTCGCAGCTGAGGTGATTGCCAGCAGCTTTCCACAAAAGCTTGCAGAGAGCTATGCATCCCCATACCCCGCTTCCCAAGTGAATGTACGTATTTCCAAACAGCTCCCAGTCCTCCCAGACCTAGGCCCCCAATTTAAAAAAAGCCTTTCGTACTTATATCTTACAATACTCCACCTGCATGTGGACAGCATGAACTGTAGGAGAGACTGCTTTACAAGAGAGGGACGAGGCTAGAAGATAGAAAAAATATTCTGCTATTTTGGTAAAAAGTGGAGGAAAGATTTGGAGATGAAGGAAGGAGTTTGGAGCAGGATTGGAGAGGCATACAAGCAAATTAGTTGTTTAGGTGGAAAAGCGAATAAAACTAAAAACATGGACCAAATTCTAGTGTAAACAAACCATGTATACTAGTTACACATCTGTCTATTTTGTTAATTGTGCCATCCTTTGGTCAGATGAACCCTTAGCTTGTATTTATTACACGTCAGTCATTTTGTTTGTTAATTGTGCTGCTTTGCACCAGAACCCGCAATTTATATTTTTACACCTCAGCCATTTTGTCTGTATATTGTGCCAATTTGAGTCCAGTTCTAAAAATCTTTGTTCTTTCTTCTAGCTACATAATGCAAAAGATTTTTTTGTGGCTTCAGAATTTTTTTTTCATATTCGAGGGAAAATTGTGTTTATACAGTCGTTGAACATTGTCCATAGATTGCCATGTAAAAATAGTGAATGCACAAGAGTAGTCAGCACTATGAATCAGTTCGTAACATCACTCTGCACCAGATTTATTCCAGAACACGTGGGGCCATTTCTTCATGGGGTGCTGCATGGATTCAAAGTCACAAAATGCATTCCCCTGTGGTTAGTAATAACACCACACTCCTCAAGTATATACCCCTTAGATAATTAGAAGGAGTGGCTTCAAGTGTATGCCACATTGAAAATGTGAAAAACTGGCAACCAGTATATTCCCTTTGATAACAAGCAAGACTGGCCCAAATACACAGTGCAAAAATCATGCCATACCTAACGACACCCACTATCTTAATGAATGCATCCACAGATATGAAAGCTCTATCTGTGTTTCTAGCTCCAGTTACATTGATTCAGACCCTCTGGCCTGTAGATTAACTCCTCTAATTGTCTTTTTATGAAATCTGCGAGTTAGGCATTCCACAATTTTTTCCTATGGATTCAAGGAAATCCATGATAGAAAAAATTATATGGACATAGAGGTACAGCAGGGGCATCTAGCACAGACTACATATTCTAAAAGCCCAGACATAATTTTAGGATTTTTAGAAAAGCTATAACTGCACTCTTGATTTCCATAAATTTACTTGGTCTTGAGATACTAATTTTTACTTACATTTGTCTGATATAGTTGGTAATGGGAACAATGTATTAAATAAAGTAAAACCTTCCAGAAGATAACCTCTTTGAAAGGAAGTTCTCCCCTAAAGACCAGATTTTTTGTGATGTATTTGTAATTACGGTATAGTCTGTGTATAGTGGACCTATTTGAAAAGATCAGCTCTTGTTTTGGCTGGTGACCACCATTTTTTGAAAAGGTTTTAGCAGTGCAGGACAACAAGACCAGACAGAATGAAGGCGGTAGCTAAAGGATGGAGAGGGAGCTGCTGAACCTTAAACCTCTGCTCTTGCTTCCTCCTTCACAGTGTCAGTGCATCTTCTGATTGAATGCAGCAATGCTTACTGGAGGATGAGAAGGATACAGACGAGGGAAGCTGACAAGCTCTGTGTGCAGCAGACATCTTGCTGCAGCTGAACTGAGCCTAGGCCATTCTATAGGCTGTAGTTCAGTTTCTCACTTCGTGTTAAGTTAGCTGCCATCTAGGAAGAGAGTAAGGCCATGTTGGATGTTAAGTATAGGTGAGCTATTATGACAACTGAGGAGAGGGGCAGCAGAGGCGTCATTGACAAACTGATGGCGTTATCCAGGAGGATGATAAGAAGAATTGGGTAATCCAGAGAAATTAGCAAACTGAAGTCATTCCAATGATAGTGGAGAAGCATCTAAATAATATAGTATAATCAGAAGCACGGTTAGCATGAGGGCAGCAGGGCACCCAGTCCACTGTCAGTCATCTTCTTTATGCCCCTCTTTAGGCTCCTTATGCAGAGCACAGCAGTCAAATCATCACAAGCTGCTGCACTCTACACTTACTGAGCTTAGTTCATCTACTTATTATGTAGAGCACAGCAGCGGAGCTACACTCCTCACAGCCAATAGCTGAACTGGCAAAACTGAGCTCAGTAAATATCATGTGTAAAATGCACCAACCAGTGATGATTTGACCACTGTGCTATGTATAGGATATGCCACGATCACGAAAATAATTAAAGTAATTTTATAATGATTGAATGCCGTCTTTGCTCATCTTACCCAATGACCATTTTTCTATGGTATAGCCCGGTCATCTCAATATTGGCCAGTAGCCAATTATGTTTAAGCTTTTTTCTGCATGACAGTGCATGAGCATGGCACACAGTGCAAGCAGCACATCCCATAAACCACCCATTCTTCACTTTACTAAACAGCAATGTCCTACTATAATACTGGCTTTGGCACTTCACAGTACTTAACAACATATAGGATCCTCAACTGGAATTAACCAGCAGATCCAAAGAAGAGATCCAAAATATAATAAAATATAAAATTGTATTGATGCCAGTTAAAACATAAAAGACTTAGGTACACATATACAAAAAAATACCCAAGGGAGCTCCAATACACCCCCGCACCCATAGTATAATATATGGCCTGTATATGAAGGGAAAAAGCAGAAAAACAAACTATCTTAGCATAGTGCTTGACATATACAATGCATTTGTCCCTCTGTCCAAAAAGCAATATCTATAATGTCTTGCAGACTGAATGAAAGTTTAATATATATAAGTGCCACATAAAGTAAACACAGTTGTTCAATCTACTAAAAAGCATTAGATCCAGGTAAATTATATCTTACCGCTAAAACGACCAATGTATTAGATGATAGATCCCAGGGTGCTGGGTGATTCAGTGCTCCCTTCACTTTTCCAGGTATCTGGGTAAGTGGGCAGATCAATACTGTGTATATACTGTGTAAAAAATGACACAGACCCACAATAACCTAAAAAGAATGCAAACAAATTATTCATGTAGCCTCTGTCGATCCTTTGTACCACTGCACAAATCCCTCACAGTCTCCCTGATTCCTCTTCCTTTGGGGAGAAACAGTGCAAGCATTGCAGCCAAACAGGGACCAAGGGGATGACCAACACCATCACTGCTATAGCCAGTGATTGTCAGCAGGAGTCACACAGCATCTGCACTGGAGGAGTAAGCAAGGAGATTGGCAGTGGTAAGGAGGAACAGCAATGTTTAGTGCAATAGGTAAAACATTTTTTTTTTATTTTTAAACTATGATGGGCCTGTTCGTGCATCATCTGTCATACTCATAGCCATGTATACTTGATTTATTATCAGCTGCATTGCTTTCTATTTTGTATTTTTTCTTTAAATAGTAAAACATAAAAAACTACATAAATTTGTTAGCTGTTGCTATATCTTACTGACCTGCAGAATAAAGTTAGCATGATTTATACAACACGCTAACCATAAAAATGAAACCTACAAAAAGACAATGTTTTGGGTTTTTTTTACTTTCTGCCCACAAATTTTTAATATTTTAATTATTGTGGATTCCAATTTATTGTATGGTAAATTAAATGGTGTCATAAGGTTCATCATGTGTTACATGTGAGGGTCACAGAGTGTTCCTCCCAGGATGCACATGCAGGCATATTGAGGCCATGAGAGTGCATTGCAGTCACAGGTGTAGCTGTGGTTGCAATGCAGACTAAAGTGGGTATGGGTCCTGGACATGCTGGTTTCCAAGGCAGATTTAAGAAAACCTGCTCTGGGCTTTTGTGTTTCGAAATGGACTACAGGACGGTAGTGGTGTAGTCCGTTTCATTCCGGGCCGGGTTTTCAATGTGGCTGAAGGCCACAGATTCAAGTTAAAAAAATCTCTACAGTAAAGGGTTCAGAGTCAGTGTCTGTCTGGTGTTTGGAGGAGTACAGAGCAGAAGGCTTTGCAGAGCTTCCCCTGTGTGAGGCAAAACAGGCAAGTGGAGCCAAACAGCCTAGGCAGCTGGAAGGCCTGGCTCACCCCACAGCGTACACAGTGGTGTCAGAGGTGGACTGGAGTGTTTAGTGACTGTAATCCAGAGGATATTGTTCCCAGCTGCAATTCGGAGTATATCATGTGCTGTGTTTTTGTGAGTTGAACATTAAAGAGACGTTTTGCTGTTGAACTTTGCTGGGTCACTGCCTCATCACTGCTGCACAGAGTGCTACCGCTGCACTACACATGGAAGACATTAATAAAAAAGCATTTTAAGTGCAGCTTGAAATATATATAAATACACTGAACAAAAATATAAACGCAACACTTTTGTTTTTGCTTCTATTTTTCATGAGCAGAACTCAAAGATCTAAGGCCTTTTCTATGTATACAAAAGGCCTTCTTCTCTCAAATATTGTTTGCAAATTTGTCTAAATCTGTGTTAGTGAGCACTTCACCTTTGCCGAGATAATCCATCCACCTCACAGGTGTGGCATATCAAAATGCTGATTAGACAGCATGACTGTTGCTCTCTCTCTCACAGAAAGTCTGTGTTCATCTTTCAGGCTTTCCCCAAATGACTGATCGAAAGCCATACAAGATCTTGTTAGCTGGAGCAGTGATAATGCAATATCTTAAACAAGTGATCCCACTGGAAGATTAAAGAGAAACTTTCACCACTTTTAATATTTTAAACTAACTACCTTAGGGAGCCTAAAAAAGAGGATGAAGAGCTGAATAAATTTAGATTATGATTATTAATATCTCCTCTCAATTGCATAAATGTTGTCATGTAAAGTTTAGAGTGCCTAACATGCTAATATATCTTTCAATTAAGGAGTTGTTTGTAGAGATTCTTATCAATCATGCCCAATCATAAAAATCGGCATCAAACAGGGAACAAGAAAGCAAAGCTAAAAGTGAAGATTCAAACTGGCATTTTAATGCGATATGGTGGAACTGATAAGTCTAATATTATCCCACCCAGAACTTCTCACTCCCCGATGCTAAGGCTGTGTGCACATGTTGTGTTTTTGCTGCGTTTTTTTCAGTGCAGATTTGTCATGTTGAGGTAGTCTCTTCCAAGTAGAGCTAATTTGGGTTGAGATACAGAAGATCTCCAATCTGCCATTATTGGTTCAAATTAAATTGAAATAAAATAAATATGATGCATTGGAGGCAAGAAAATACACACAGCAGGTGTCTCTCTGTGTGCAATTCTTGTCTTGTTCTCAGAAGCCCAGTTACAAGTCTTTATTACAACCAAAGAGATAAGGAAAGTGGGAATGTCTTCTTACATTGCATTACCTAGGTAAGAAAGTATTTTAGCTGGGAATAACAAGGTCATAAATTATGGATTCTGCCAAAATACCTTTCACACTGGTTCTACCCAGTGTAGTATACTTTCAGAAATGTTTAACACACACCTATATATCAGAGCCAACGCCCTGAGTTATTGCTTTTATGAATAACACTTATAAAGCTAATACTAAAATGCAAAATTATCCGAGATATATAGGTAGATTTAATTGTCTAAATAATATTCAAGTGTAAATATTCACCACAACAATTCCTCCCTTTTTATTATTTACAGACAGTTTATCCATCAGCTACTTCCCCAGGCTATGATAGCCTGAAGGGGACGAATCCCGATCACGACGTACATCTTGTTTGTAAATCTCGTCATATATGTGTAGTGGATGAGCACTGTGATATTTTTCAGATGTGATAACTGACGGTCTATGATGTCTGATCTTATGTCTCTTTATATAGTGTCGTCATAACAAGTATACCAGTTCTAGTGGTTACATACACTAGTAATACCAACATTTATGTTATGAAAGGGTAAATGAATATACTCTTATTCCCTCTCCAGTTCCACTATATGTGGTCTACCATTCGGTTTGGGGCAACTGTCTGCAGCTCCTTTATATAGAAAATGTTTCAGGACAGCATTTATATATATCTATATATATCATATAGAAGTATGAAGGTAGCAAGCGTAAGGCGTGCTAAGGTGCAGGTTCCTTCTGCACCTGGGGGAAGCCAATTATATGCCTCGTGACCACATGCTAGATATAAATCCTTAGGCAGTATGCAGCGGTCAGTGGGTCTCCCAAGGCAATGTATACAAGTCAAAAGTCCTTGTGTTGGCTTGGCACACCAAGTTTGGTTGTTTTGAAAACCGACCTCATTCCTTCGGCATGTCAGACTCAAAAGGGAAATCAAATGTGTAAAGTTGTTCACAAGTGTGGGCAGAATCTGTAAACCACAACTCAATATTATCCAAATAAGTGCTTTCAAACCTTCCTAGTCCTTGGAGTGTGGGCATCGAAGGCTTCACTTTAAGTTCTTTTACTGGAGTCTCACCTACTGGAAACTTCTTAGCCTTGTGTATTATGATTTTACCTTATACTACAGACTTATACTGTTTTTAGCTACATGTAAGATTTATCTGTAACCATGGACTCTCTACCCTCCCCACAATCTGGACCGGAACTACATGGTTTCTGGTGAGGTTTCCTCCTTCACAAAGGGCAGAATCAAAAGTCTCTTTGTGGAAACAGTTATAGCTGAAAGCCTCATATGGAGTTAGGAGCACTGTGAGATATGGCATAAACCAAACCGCTGCACGACCAGTTCTACCCTCGCCTACTGTATACTCACCCATCCCTTGTAGATTGTGAGCCCTCGTGGGCAAATTCCTCTCTCCTTATGTACCAGTTGTGACTTGTATTCATTAAGATTATTGTACTTGTTTTTTATTATCTATATCCCTTCTCACATGTAAAGCTCCATGGAATAAATGGTGCTAAAATAATAAATAATAATAATAATAAAAAAACTACAAATACAAATACACTGGCGCTCAACACTTCTTCCCACTAAGGACTGTGGGACTGCTCTGTAAAAACGCCCAGCTGCTGGTATCTCCAGAATATGTGCCACTTCTGAAAGACCAAAAAGGAAAACTCAAAATAGATACCGCGCTTAGGTGTATAAAATGGACTGCCTATGATAACCAGGATAAACCACAAAAGTGTGAAATGATAAAATCCAATGATGGTGGGCCCGAAGGTACCCACCAAAATACCTGTAGGTGATTATGAGGACGCACTAAACAGCAGGATACCTGTCAGCTGCCCTATACGGATATCAGTGCACAAAAAGATTCCCTCAGAATATAAGTGTTGGTTCAAAGAACCCTTACCGTATAATGTCACTAGTTTCACGCTGAGCTCTTCCTGGTGTATGTCCAAGGGGGCGTGCAGGCTACCGTAGGTGGTTGCGACGGGCGCAAGGTAATCCTGCAGCTGACGGGCGACAGATGGACACACAGGTAGTAGTCCTGCGCGAGCTGCGTGGGGTGTAGCTAGTAAGTGCAGAGCCAGAGAGCGCCCCGGCCGAAGGCGTCCCTGGTTGCACTTAGAAACAAAGATGGCCGGCGCTGCTAAGCAGCGTGTGACGTCACAGGCACTAAGGAGCCCTGCTGGGACCAAAAAGCAAACCAACGCGTTTCAAAGGGCGATTACCCTTTGAAACGCGTTGGTTTGCTTTTTGGTCCCAGCAGGGCTCCTTAGTGCCTGTGACGTCACACGCTGCTTAGCAGCGCCGGCCATCTTTGTTTCTAAGTGCAACCAGGGACGCCTTCGGCCGGGGCGCTCTCTGGCTCTGCACTTACTAGCTACACCCCACGCAGCTCGCGCAGGACTACTACCTGTGTGTCCATCTGTCGCCCGTCAGCTGCAGGATTACCTTGCGCCCGTCGCAACCACCTACGGTAGCCTGCACGCCCCCTTGGACATACACCAGGAAGAGCTCAGCGTGAAACTAGTGACATTATACGGTAAGGGTTCTTTGAACCAACACTTATATTCTGAGGGAATCTTTTTGTGCACTGATATCCGTATAGGGCAGCTGACAGGTATCCTGCTGTTTAGTGCGTCCTCATAATCACCTACAGGTATTTTGGTGGGTACCTTCGGGCCCACCATCATTGGATTTTATCATTTCACACTTTTGTGGTTTATCCTGGTTATCATAGGCAGTCCATTTTATACACCTAAGCGCGGTATCTATTTTGAGTTTTCCTTAATAATAATAATAGTATCAGTGAATATTGGGCTATGGGTGCATATCCAGCAGTTTTTAGGAACGTCTTTAGAAACTATTGTAGGAGGACTTGGTGATTGTTGTCCGAGTCCTTCTTTAGTACCTCATTGAGAGTTAGAGCAAGGCATGCAATTAATATCAGCATGGTCCAAAGCGGCAGGGTTATCATCTTTGCTGCTGCCGAAACTCAGAAACTTTTTCAGTGGCTGGCATGGATCCAAGTGTCTATGCCTTGGAGCTTGACATAAGTGGCAGTGGTCAGTAGTATGTGAAATGGCTCACTGTATCTGGGTTCCAGTGGTCTCCTCATGTGTCTCTTGACCCCAACCCAGTCTCCTGGTACCAGTGTGTGTATGTGTGCCACTTATGTAGGGGTCTGGGATGGAGGAAAGAACACAATTATGAGTTACAGTCAAATGTTTGTGTAACTGCAAGATATATTCAGCGAGGGAACTGTAAGAGACATGCAGCTGCTGCAGGAAATACAACCCTGTCTTAGGGACTTAGGGACACTACCAAACAGTATTTGATACCGGGACAACTTCTCTCTTTCCTCACTTAATGCAATGGCAAGCAATCTACCCAGAACCAGTTTGTTTCTTCCATGCCATGCTGGATTTTTTTTATTTCAGAGTACCACTAAGGCGTTCCACCTTCCCGCTACTTTGTGGGTCTAGGAAACATGGAAAGCCTGTTCTATCCCAAAAGTGGCCATGATTTGTTTCATGAATTCTAAATTCTAAAGATGTGTGTCTCTGTCACTCTCTATAGTTTGGGCACCTCATATCTGCAAACCACTTCACTGATCAATTTTTAAAAACTTTAATAATGGCCCAAAGCTTCAATCATCTTGAGAAAAGATCAATGCATAGTAGGACATATTCATAAGTACCTACCTTAGGTAGCTGTATGTAGTCCACCTGCAGTCTCTGAAATGGATAATCTGGTTTTGGTGTGTAATTCCGTGGGGCTCGAATAGGTCTACTGGGTTATTTTTTGCACAAATGAGACATACTTTGTAGCTGCATTCGGGAACCCTGGGCGCACCAGTTTTGTAGGACCACTACACCATCAACCCTTTGAGTTGTGCATCGGGGAAATGTGCTAGGGCAGCCATCATTGAGAACAGGCAATGTGTGAAGCAAATCGGGTGTTTACCTGCCATACTCCTGACAATGACCGCACGGCACCCGCTTAGACCCATACGCCCTGTTTGTGTTGGGGGCCTGGGTCTGGAGATCTGCAGTAGTTTTGAATCAACGGCCACTGGGGTTGGTCCGGTGACAGTCTCCTCTGTCAAAGGGGCTTCCCCTACTTATGGTTACTGAGTCCCCTTGGGTAACCGCATCTGCTATGGTCAATATAACCATCGGAGTTAGCCGTGCGGTTTCCTTAGCCGCCTGGTTAGCCAATGCATTCCCTACTACAAGGGGAGTTGGTTCACGTGTGTGCCAATAGCTGCCCTTCGGGGAAGGGTGAGTGCTGTGAGTAGCTGCTCTACTGCCTCATAGGTTTGACAGCAGAGGCCTAAAAATTACAGCTCCGCCAAATGGTGCTAAAGTCATGAGAGACCCTTTAAAACATATCAGAAAATACATGAATCTTGTCACCTTTTCCCACATTGCATGCTACAGCGAGTGCCTTCAACTCAGCCTCTGGTACAGAACAGTTGGAGGCTGCCTTACCATTGTGGACTACTGCATACCCGGTGATGAATCGTCCTTGATCGTTGTTCCAAGCTCTGGAACCATCTACAAAATACTCAGCAGAGGGGTTAGTGAGGGGGACATCAGTGATATCTAAGAAGTCCTATGTTTCTGCCTCCATCAATGCCTGACAGTCATGTTCATGTGTCGAAGTCAAACTCAGCTTCCCCATCTACTAGTTTGAAAAACAGGGGCAGGTTTTGGCTCTCAGTCCCTCACTCTTCGCCATCCTGATATTCTTCTCCCTTTTCTAAATCCACTGATAATAGTGTAGGTGGATTTAGAACATTACAGCGTTGATAGTTACAGTGGGAAATAAAGTATTTAGTCAGCCACCAATTGTGCAAGTTCTCCCACTTAAGAAGATGAGAGAGGCCTGTAATTGACATCATAGGTAGACCACAACTATGAGAGTAAAAATGAGAAAACAAATCCAGGAAATCACCTTGCCTGATTTTGCAAGATTTATTTTGCAAATTATGGTGGAAAATAAGTATTTCATCCCCTAAAAACATGCAAGATTTCTGGCTCTCACAGACCTGTAACTTCTTCTTTAAGAGGCTCATCTGTCCTCCACTCATTACCTGCAGTAAAGGTACCTGTTTGAACTTATCAGTATAAAAGACTCCTGTCCACAACCTCAAATAGTCACACTCCAGACTACACTATGGTGAAGACCAAAGAACTGTCAAAGGACACCAGAAACAAAATTGCAGCCCTGCAGCAGGCTGGGAAGACTAAATCTGCAATAGGCAAGCAACTTGGAGTGATAAAATCAACTGTAGGAGCAATAATAACAAAATAGAAGACATACAAGACCACTGATAATCTTTCTCGATCTGGGGCTAGACGCAAGATCTCACCCCGTGGGGTCAAAATGTTCACATGAAAGGTAAGCAAAAATCCCAGAACCACCCGGGGGGGACCTAGTGAATGACCTGCATAGAGCTGGGACCACCGTAACAAAGGCTACCATTACTAACACACTACGCCACCAAGGACTCAGATCCTGCAGTGCATTTGGATTATCCAGAAGAGCATTGGGAGAATGTCATATGGTCTGATGAAACCAAAGTAGAACTGTTTGTTAGAAAGAAAACTTGTTGTGTTTGGAGGAGACAGAATGCTGAGTAGCATCCAAAGAACACCACACCTACTGTGAAGCATGGGTGTAGCAACATCATGCTTTGGGGCTGTTTCTCTGCAAAGGGACCAGGACGACTGATCCGTGTACATGAAAGAATGAGTGGGGTCATGTATTGTGAGATTTTGAGTGCAAACCTCCTTCCATCAGCAAGGGCATTGAAGATGAAACGTGGATGGGTCTTTCAGCATGATAATGATCCCAAGCACACTGCCAGGGCAACGAAGGAGTGGCTTCGCAAGACGCATATGAAGGTCCTGGAGTGGCCTAGCCAGTCTCCAGATCTCAACCCCATAGAAAACCTTTGGAGGGAGTTGAAAATCCATGGTGCCCAGTGACAGGCCAAAAACATCACTGCTCTAGAGGAGATCTGCATGGAGGAATGGGCCAACATACCACCAACAGCGTGTGCCAAGACTTACAGAAACCGTTTGACCTCTGTCATTGCCAACAAACATATATAAAAAAATATTGAGATGAACTTTTGTTAATGACCAAATACTTGTTTTCCACCATAATTTGCAAAATTAATCTTGCAAAATCAGACAAGGTGATTTTCTGGATTTGTTTTCTCATTTTGACTCTCATAATTATGGTCTACCTGTGATGTCAATTATAGGCCTCTCTCATCTTTTTAAGTGGGAAAACTTGCACAATTGGTAGCTGACTAAATGCTTTTTTTCCTCACTGTATATTGTGGGGTGTTAAACGGGGAAGTTATAGGGAAAATAAGACCCCTACCTGTAGCCCTGGGACATCATGTATCACAACATTCTGGACAGCATTTATAGGGTCCTGCTTTATTCAGGGAGTTAGAGACCTGGTTTAAGTTTTACTGTCACCTGGGAATGGGTAGTTTTCCCAAATCAAATTTGTGATGTTCCCACAGCTGGTTGGGTGTGTTCTGCAGCAAAGTAGCTAGGAAATGGTGATTGGAGCATGTACTGTCCAGAGCTGTAGGAATTTTCAGGGGCAAGAGACTACACAGGGGGCCTTCATCTATGGGGCTAGTCATATAAGGGCCGTTTGGAGTGAATTCTATGCAGGCTCCAATTTTCTGCAACTCGTTTGTCCCTGACAAATTAACCCCTTAATCCCATATGACGTACTATCCCGTCGAGGTGGGGTGGGCCTTAATTCCCACCGACGGGATAGTACGTCATATGCAATCGGCCGCGCTCACAGGGGGAGTGCGGCCGATCGCGGCCGGGTGTCATCTGACTATCGCAGCTGACATCCGGCACTATGTGCCAGGAGCAGTCACGGACCTCCCCCGACACATTAACCCCCGGCACACTGCATTCAACTGCGGGATTCCCTGAGACCCTCGGAGCAACGCGATGTGATCGCGTTGCTTCGAGCGTCTCTTACCTCCTATCCCTGCAGGCCCCGGATCCAAAATGGCCGCAGGGCTGCATCCGGGGCCTGCAGGGACTACTTCCGGGTCCAGAGCAGGCACTGGTAACCCTGCAGCACTGTAAGTCAGATCGCTGATATGACAGAGTGCTGTGCAAACTGTCAGATCAGCAATCTGTGATGTCCCCCCTGGGACAAAGTAAAAAAGTAAAAAAAAAATTCCACATGTGGAAAAAAAATAGGAAAAAAAAATATATTATTCCCATAAATACATTTCTTTATCTAAATAAAAAAAAAACAATAAAAGCACACATATTTAGTATCGCCGCGTCCGTAACGACCCAACCTATAAAACTGTCCTACTAGTTAACCCCTTCAGTGAACACCGTAAGAAAAAAAAAACGAGGCAAAAAACAACGCTTTATTATCATACCGCCAAACAAAAAGTGGAATAACACGCGATCAAAAAGACGGATATAAATAACCATGGTACCTCTGAAAACGTCATCTTATCCTGCAAAAAAACAGCCGCCATACAGCATCATAAGCAAAAAAATAAAAAAGTTATAGTCCTCAGAATAAAGCAATGCCAAAATAATTATTTTTTCTATAAAATAAATTTTATCGTATAAAAGCGCCAAAACATAAAAAAAAATATAAATGAGATATCGCTGTAATCATACTGACCTGAAGAATAAAACTGCTTTATCCATTTTACCAAACATGGAACGGTATAAACGTCTCCCCCAAAAGAAATTCATGAATAGCTGGTTTTTGGTCATTCTGCCTCACAAAAATCGGAATAAAAAGCGAAAATGTTACCAATAAAAATGTGAACTCGTCCCGCAAAAAACAAGACCTCACATGACTCTGTGGACCAAAATATGGAAAAATTATAGGTCTCAAAATGTGGAGACGCAAAAACTTTTTTGCTATAAAAAGCATCTTTTAGTGTGTAACAGCTGCCAATCATAAAAATCCACTATAAAAACTCTATAAAAGTAAATCAAACCTCCCTTAATCACCCCCTTAGTTAGGGAAAAATAATAAAATTAAAAAAATGTATTTATTTCCATTTTCCCTTTAGGGTTAGGGCTAGGGTTAGGGCTAGGGTTAGGGTTAGAGTTAGGGCTAGGGTTAGGGCTAGGGTTAGGGCTAGGGTTTGGGTTGGGGCTAGGGTTGGAGCTAAAGTTAGGGTTAGGTTGGGGCTAAAGTTAGGGTTGGGGATAAAGTTAGGGTTAGGGTTTGGATTACATTTACGGTTGGGATTAGGGTTGGGATTAGAGTTAGGGGTGTGTCAGGGTTAGGGGTGTTGTTAGGGTTACCGTTGGGATTAGGGTTAGGGGTGTGTTTGTATTAGCGTTTCAGGTAGAATTGGGGAGTTTCCACTGTTCAGGCAGATCAGGGGCTCTCCAAACACGACATGGCATCCGATCTCAATTCCAGCCAATTCTGCGTTGAAAAAGTAAAACAGTGCTCCTTCCTTTCCGAGTTCTCCCGTGCGCCCAAACAGGGGTTTACCCCAACATATGGGGTATCAGAGTACTCGGGACAAATTGGACAACAACTTTTGGGGTCCAAGTTCTCTTGTTATCCTTGGGAAAATAAAAATTGGGGGGGCTAAAAATCATTTTTGTGGGAAAAAATAGATTTTTTATTTTCACGGCTCTGCACTGTAAACTGTAGTGAAACACTTGGGGGTTCAAAGTTCTCACAACACATCTAGATAAGTTCCTTGGGAGGTCTAGTTTCCAATATGGGTCACTTGTTGGGGGTTTCTACTGTTTGGGTACATGAGGGGCTCTGCAAATGCAACGTGATGCCTGCAGACCAATCCATCTAAGTCTGCATTCCAAATGGCACTCCTTCCCTTCCGAGCTCTGCCATGCGCCCAAACGGTGGTTCCCCCCACATATGGGGTATCAGCATACTCAGGACAAATTGGACAACAACTATTGGTGTACAATTAATCATGTTACCGTTGTGAAAATACAAAACTGGGGGCTAAAAAATCATTTTTGTGAAAAAAAAAATTATTTTCACGGCTCTGCGTTATAAACTGTAGTGAAATACTTGGGGGTTCAAAGCTCTCAAAACACATCTAGATAAGTTCCTTAGGGGGTCTACTTTCCAAAATGGTGTCACTTGTGGGGGGTTTTAATGTTTAGGCACATCAGGAGCTCTCCAAACGCGACATGGTCTCCCATCTCAATTCCAGACATTGAAAAGTCAAACGACGCTCCTTCCCTTCCGAGCTTTGCCATGTGCCCAAACAGTCATTTACCCCCACATATGGGGTATCAGCGTACTCAGGACAAATTGCACAACAACTTATGGGGTCCAATTTCTTCTCTTACCCTTGGGAATATAAAAAATTGGGGGCGAAAAGATCATTTTTGTGAAAAATATGATTTTTTATTTTTACGGCTCTGCATTATAAACTTCTGTGAAGCAATTGTTGGGTCAAAGTGCTCACCACTAGTGTTGAGCGATACTTTCCGATATCGGAAAGTATCGGTATCGGAAAGTATCGGCCGATACCGTCACAGTATCGGAATCCAATCCGATACCGATACCCGATCCCAATGCAAGTCAATGGGACGAAAATATCGGAATTAAAATAAACCCTTTATACACTTGTAGGTTCATTCTACATGAAGGAAAACAACTAAAAATATTGTAGGATGTATTGGGGGACGTGGCGGAGATATTAAAGGGACAGAGGTTTAGCCCAATGTAATAGAATAGCAGGATTTTTTTTTTTTTTTTATGAAGTTCGGCGTTAGAAAGAATTTGACTATGTTTTTTTTTTTTTTTTTTATGTCAGATATTGATGTTTCACTACTTCCACGCCCTTCACCTTCTTTTTTACTTCTCCCACGCTTTCTTCTTAATTATCCTCATCATCAGCTTCTTTGACATCAACTTCTTCACCTTATTCATCTTCTTCTTCATCTTCTACCTATTATTTTTTGGGTTACATTGTTCATATTCTTTTTATTTTACTATTATCTTCATCATATTCAACTTCTTCATCATATTCTTATTTGTGACAGGCATTCCCGTAGTTGTTATCTATAAAAGTTTGAAGATTACACCTTCCGTTCTGCCTGTCACAAAACAGTTACATTTGTCCGCGTTCAGTTTGGCCTGCAGCATCAGGCTTTATCCAGGGGCACCACGAGGAGGAACGGACTCACCCCCATACACTGCTTAGTCTTCTTCTGCTTATAATTTACATAATATTTTTTGCTCTGATATTTTGTGTTATGCTTAATGTCCTTCTGCTCTTTGTTCTGCAGCCTCTTGTTCTTCTGCTTCTCGGTCTTCCAGGTCGTCGTCGTCTCCAGGGTCGTCGTCTCCGGGGTCGTCGTCATCGGGGTGGTCTTCAGGGTCGTCGTCTCCGGGGTCGTCGTCATCGGGGTGGTCTTCGGGGTCATCGTCTCCAGGGTCGTCGTCATCACGGTGGTTGTCGTCTCTGGTGTCGTCGTCATCTTAGGGGTGGTCTTCTGGGTCATTGTGTTTAGTCTCTTGAACTTGGAAATGTAGCAGAAGGTACAAGAAGGCTGAGAAAATGCCGAGAACCAGCTGATGGAACTGGAACTCAGATGGCTACCCGAAGGTCCAAGAGCCAATGGAACTACCGAGGACCAGCTGACTTTACTGGAACCCGGTTACTAAGCAGGAGGTACCTGTGCTGAAAGCACTACCAAGGACCACCTGACGTTGGTGGAACTCGGATACCCAGAGGGAGGCACCTAAGCCAAAGGCTCTGCCCGGAACCAGCTGACGGTACTGGAACCAGGATGGGGAGCAGAAGGTACAAGAGCAAAAGACACTGCCGAGAACCAGCTGACGGTGCTGGAACCCGGATGGGTAGCCGAAGGTCCAAGAGCCAATGGAACTACCGAGGACCAGCTGACGTTACTGGAACCCGGTTACTAAGCAGGAGGTACCCGTGCCTGAAAGCACTACCAAGGACCACCTGACATTGGTGGAACTCGGATACCAAAGGGAGGCACCTAAGCCAAAGGCTCTGCCCGGAACCAGCTGACGGTACTGGAACCAGGATGGGGAGCAGAAGGTACAAGAGCAAGTGTCTGCGTGGCTTTTGCAGGACACGATGCCGGCTGCACAGCAGGGGAACAGCTGGCGGTGCTGGACCCCACTGACACATTGGCGAGGTGTTTTTCTCTGTGCAGCTAGCACATCTGGGCCCCAACTGGCGGTGTGTTAGAGCCCAGGGTCAGCAGGAGGAGGAGCAGGAGGAGGAGGAGCAGGGGGAGGGGAGTGTAGGCCGAAGCCTGCACTGGCGGCAGCTTTGGGTCTGTTGTGTCTGCGTGGCTTTTGCAGGACACGTTGCCGGCTACACAGCAGGGGAACAGCTGGCGGTGCTGGACCCCACTGACACATTGGCGAGGTGTTTGGCTCTGTGCAGCCAGCACTTCCGGACAGCAACTAGCGTTGTTGGAGCCCGGGCTCTGCAGGTGGAGCAGAGTGTAGGCCGAAGCCTAATTGAACCGATTTCAAAAGTCACCTTTAACCCCCCCTCAGGGGTTACAAAGTAGAAGAGCCACAGCTTATGCAGCAGCAGTGCTGCGCAAGTCAAAGGTTGCTCTTGTAATTTTTCTCCTTGCACACGCTGAATGGAACACGTATAACATTCAGCCCTTTATACAGTCAAACTGTGTAATGGAGGCGCGAGTTCCCTTTGTAATGAGACGCAGCACAGGTGTCAAGAATCCCACCTTGGTGCTGGGTGCAGCCTCCCGAGCGTTGTTATTTGCTGTACAGGAGTCTGCGCTGTCGTGTTATCCCCTGGCCTAGCGCCGTTAGCGCTGCCCATCTTCTGGCATCATGTAATGTCGGCCGGTGCGGTTCGCGATGACCATGAATCCCAGCCCCGCAGTGTCTTAACATTGTTAAAACACTGCGGGGCTGGGATTCAGGGCCTGGCGCAGCACATATGTTGGCCTCTCACACTCGGGTCCTTACACCCGCTTCAGACTGTGCGGCGTCATCTGATCCCTTATCGCATGCCACGGCCATGAAGCCGCACAGTCCGAAGAAGGCGGAAGGAGAGGAGGGACAGGCGAACTGATGCACTGATCCTGCCCATGAATCACACCCTCGCAGTCCCAATAAATAAGACACCGAGGGGCGTTGTGTGGGTCAGGGCGGCCGCAGAGGCGCAGCCAGCCAAACAATGATGCCAGAAGACGGGCAGCGCTACCAAGGGGGTTGCAGCGTGTCATTACAAAGGAAAGTCACACCACCGGGACGGTTAACTGGTCACACAGAGGACACATTTCAGACGTGTTTTCAGTTCCACATGTGCGAGGAGAATATGTTTCTGAGCCACCTTGCACACATGCAGCATTACCGCTGTACAAGGTGGCTGGATAACGTAAAAACGCCTGGGGGAGGGGGGACAGGTTCCCTTCAATTTCAGTTCTTGTGTCTGCGTGGCTTTTGCAGGACACGATGCCGGCTGCACAGCAGGGGAACAGCTGGCGGTGCTGGACCCCACTGACACATTGGCGAGGTGTTTTTCTCTGTGCAGCTAGCACATCTGGGCCCCAACTGGCGGTGTGTTAGAGCCCAGGGTCAGCAGGAGGAGGAGCAGGAGGAGGAGGAGCAGGGGGAGGGGAGTGTAGGCCGAAGCCTGCACTGGCGGCAGCTTTGGGTCTGTTGTGTCTGCGTGGCTTTTGCAGGACACGTTGCCGGCTACACAGCAGGGGAACAGCTGGCGGTGCTGGACCCCACTGACACATTGGCGAGGTGTTTGGCTCTGTGCAGCCAGCACTTCCGGACAGCAACTAGCGTTGTTGGAGCCCGGGCTCTGCAGGTGGAGCAGAGTGTAGGCCGAAGCCTAATTGAACCGATTTCAAAAGTCACCTTTAACCCCCCCTCAGGGGTTACAAAGTAGAAGAGCCACAGCTTATGCAGCAGCAGTGCTGCGCAAGTCAAAGGTTGCTCTTGTAATTTTTCTCCTTGCACACGCTGAATGGAACACGTATAACATTCAGCCCTTTATACAGTCAAACTGTGTAATGGAGGCGCGAGTTCCCTTTGTAATGAGACGCAGCACAGGTGTCAAGAATCCCACCTTGGTGCTGGGTGCAGCCTCCCGAGCGTTGTTATTTGCTGTACAGGAGTCTGCGCTGTCGTGTTATCCCCTGGCCTAGCGCCGTTAGCGCTGCCCATCTTCTGGCATCATGTAATGTCGGCCGGTGCGGTTCGCGATGACCATGAATCCCAGCCCCGCAGTGTCTTAACATTGTTAAAACACTGCGGGGCTGGGATTCAGGGCCTGGCGCAGCACATATGTTGGCCTCTCACACTCGGGTCCTTACACCCGCTTCAGACTGTGCGGCGTCATCTGATCCCTTATCGCATGCCACGGCCATGAAGCCGCACAGTCCGAAGAAGGCGGAAGGAGAGGAGGGACAGGCGAACTGATGCACTGATCCTGCCCATGAATCACACCCTCGCAGTCCCAATAAATAAGACACCGAGGGGCGTTGTGTGGGTCAGGGCGGCCGCAGAGGCGCAGCCAGCCAAACAATGATGCCAGAAGACGGGCAGCGCTACCAAGGGGGTTGCAGCGTGTCATTACAAAGGAAAGTCACACCACCGGGACGGTTAACTGGTCACACAGAGGACACATTTCAGACGTGTTTTCAGTTCCACATGTGCGAGGAGAATACGTTTCTGAGCCACCTTGCACACATGCAGCATTACCGCTGTACAAGGTGGCTGGATAACGTAAAAACGCCTGGGGGAGGGGGGACAGGTTCCCTTCAATTTCAGTTCTTGTGTCTGCGTGGCTTTTGCAGGACACGATGCCGGCTGCACAGCAGGGGAACAGCTGGCGGTGCTGGACCCCACTGACACATTGGCGAGGTGTTTTTCTCTGTGCAGCTAGCACATCTGGGCCCCAACTGGCGGTGTGTTAGAGCCCAGGGTCAGCAGGAGGAGGAGCAGGAGGAGGAGGAGCAGGGGGAGGGGAGTGTAGGCCGAAGCCTGCACTGGCGGCAGCTTTGGGTCTGTTGTGTCTGCGTGGCTTTTGCAGGACACGTTGCCGGCTACACAGCAGGGGAACAGCTGGCGGTGCTGGACCCCACTGACACATTGGCGAGGTGTTTGGCTCTGTGCAGCCAGCACTTCCGGACAGCAACTAGCGTTGTTGGAGCCCGGGCTCTGCAGGTGGAGCAGAGTGTAGGCCGAAGCCTAATTGAACCGATTTCAAAAGTCACCTTTAACCCCCCCTCAGGGGTTACAAAGTAGAAGAGCCACAGCTTATGCAGCAGCAGTGCTGCGCAAGTCAAAGGTTGCTCTTGTAATTTTTCTCCTTGCACACGCTGAATGGAACACGTATAACATTCAGCCCTTTATACAGTCAAACTGTGTAATGGAGGCGCGAGTTCCCTTTGTAATGAGACGCAGCACAGGTGTCAAGAATCCCACCTTGGTGCTGGGTGCAGCCTCCCGAGCGTTGTTATTTGCTGTACAGGAGTCTGCGCTGTCGTGTTATCCCCTGGCCTAGCGCCGTTAGCGCTGCCCATCTTCTGGCATCATGTAATGTCGGCCGGTGCGGTTCGCGATGACCATGAATCCCAGCCCCGCAGTGTCTTAACATTGTTAAAACACTGCGGGGCTGGGATTCAGGGCCTGGCGCAGCACATATGTTGGCCTCTCACACTCGGGTCCTTACACCCGCTTCAGACTGTGCGGCGTCATCTGATCCCTTATCGCATGCCACGGCCATGAAGCCGCACAGTCCGAAGAAGGCGGAAGGAGAGGAGGGACAGGCGAACTGATGCACTGATCCTGCCCATGAATCACACCCTCGCAGTCCCAATAAATAAGACACCGAGGGGCGTTGTGTGGGTCAGGGCGGCCGCAGAGGCGCAGCCAGCCAAACAATGATGCCAGAAGACGGGCAGCGCTACCAAGGGGGTTGCAGCGTGTCATTACAAAGGAAAGTCACACCACCGGGACGGTTAACTGGTCACACAGAGGACACATTTCAGACGTGTTTTCAGTTCCACATGTGCGAGGAGAATACGTTTCTGAGCCACCTTGCACACATGCAGCATTACCGCTGTACAAGGTGGCTGGATAACGTAAAAACGCCTGGGGGAGGGGGGACAGGTTCCCTTCAATTTCAGTTCTTGTGTCTGCGTGGCTTTTGCAGGACACGATGCCGGCTGCACAGCAGGGGAACAGCTGGCGGTGCTGGACCCCACTGACACATTGGCGAGGTGTTTTTCTCTGTGCAGCTAGCACATCTGGGCCCCAACTGGCGGTGTGTTAGAGCCCAGGGTCAGCAGGAGGAGGAGCAGGAGGAGGAGGAGCAGGGGGAGGGGAGTGTAGGCCGAAGCCTGCACTGGCGGCAGCTTTGGGTCTGTTGTGTCTGCGTGGCTTTTGCAGGACACGTTGCCGGCTACACAGCAGGGGAACAGCTGGCGGTGCTGGACCCCACTGACACATTGGCGAGGTGTTTGGCTCTGTGCAGCCAGCACTTCCGGACAGCAACTAGCGTTGTTGGAGCCCGGGCTCTGCAGGTGGAGCAGAGTGTAGGCCGAAGCCTAATTGAACCGATTTCAAAAGTCACCTTTAACCCCCCCTCAGGGGTTACAAAGTAGAAGAGCCACAGCTTATGCAGCAGCAGTGCTGCGCAAGTCAAAGGTTGCTCTTGTAATTTTTCTCCTTGCACACGCTGAATGGAACACGTATAACATTTAGCCCTTTATACAGTCAAACTGTGTAATGGAGGCGAGAGTTCCCTTTGTAATGAGACGCAGCACAGGTGTCAAGAATCCCACCTTGGTGCTGGGTGCAGCCTCCCGAGCGTTGTTATTTGCTGTACAGGAGTCTGCGCTGTCGTGTTATCCCCTGGCCTAGCGCCGTTAGCGCTGCCCATCTTCTGGCATCATGTAATGTCGGCCGGTGCGGTTCGCGATGCCCATGAATCCCAGCCCCGCAGTGTCTTAACATTGTTAAAACACTGCGGGGCTGGGATTCAGGGCCTGGCGCAGCACATATGTTGGCCTCTCACACTCGGGTCCTTACACCCGCTTCAGACTGTGCGGCGTCATCTGATCCCTTATCGCATGCCACGGCCATGAAGCCGCACAGTCCGAAGAAGGCGGAAGGAGAGGAGGGACAGGCGAACTGATGCACTGATCCTGCCCATCAATCACACCCTCGCAGTCCCATTAAATAAGACAACGAGGGCTGTTGTGTGGGTCAGGGCGGCCGCAGAGGCGCAGCCAGCCAAACAATGATGCCAGAAGACGGGCAGCGTTACCAAGGAGCTTGTTGCGTGTGTCAATACAAAGTCAAATCACACCTGAGGGACGTTTTAATGGTCACAGAGGACACATTTTAGACGTGTTCACTTCAACATGGGCAAGGAGAATAAGTTTCTGAGCCACCTTGAACACATGCAGCATTACTGCTGTTCAAGGTAGCTGTAAAACATAGAAACACCTGGGGGAGGGGGGACAGGTTCCCTTCAATTTCAGTTCTTGTGTCTGCGTGGCGGTCGCAGGACACGTTGCCGGCTACACAGCAGGGGAACAGCTGGCGGTGCTGAACCCCACTGACACATTGGCTGGTGTTTTTCTCTGTGCAGCTAGCACATCTGGGCAAAAACTGGCGGTGTTAGAGCCCAGGGTCAGCAGGAGGAGCAGGGGGAGCGGAGTGTAGGCCGAAGCCTGCACTCGAGCAAGTTGAAAGGAAACCTTTAACCCCCCCCCCCCCCAGGCGTTTGTAGCTGAAAGAGCCATTGTGTACAGCACTAATGCTGGAAAAGGTAAACTTAGCTCTTTTAATTATGGTCCTTGTACATGCGGAACCTAACATTTATGAAATGTGTCTCCTCACAGCGTTAAACCGTCCGGTAGGTGGAACTTTCCTTTGTCGTGTGACGCAGCACAGCCATCATTTTTACCCCCTTGGCGCCGTGCGCCCCCTCCTCAGCGTTGTTTGAATCTGTCCCGGAGCCTGCGCTGTTAGGTTAGCCCTTGGCCATGCACACATGTTGCGCTGCCCGTCTTCTGACCTCATTTGGTGTCAGGCTGGCTGCGCCTGTGCGGGTGCGCTGGCCGAGATCCCGCCTCGCAGTGTCGTCTAATGTAATCCCACCGCGGGCCTGTGATCCGTGCCCGTGCGCAGTGCATATCCTCTCCTCTCACTCCCCTCCCTACGGCTTTTTCAGACTGTGCGGTGTCACGGCCGTGGCATGCTATTAGGGACCAGCTGACATCGCACAGTCTGAAGAAGCCGTAGGGAGGGGAGTGAGAGGAGAGGATATGCACTGCGCACGGGCACGGATCACAGGCCCGCGGTGGGATTACATTAGACGACACTGCGAGGCGGGATCTCGGCCAGCGCACCCGCACAGGCGCAGCCAGCCTGACACCAAATGAGGTCAGAAGACAGGCAGCGCAACATGTGTGCATGGCCAAGGGCTAACCTAACAGCGCAGGCTCCGGGACAGATTCAAACAACGCTGAGGAGGGGGCGCACGGCGCCAAGGGGGTAAAAATGATGGCTGTGCTGCGTCACACGACAAAGGAAAGTTCCACCTACCGGACGGTTTAACGCTGTGTGGGGACACATTTCATAAGTGTTTGGTTCAGCATGTGCAAGGAGCATCACGAAAAGAGGCACTTTTTCCCTTTGCATCATTACTGCTGCACAAGGTGGCTCCTTCAGTAACAAACGCCTGGGGGGGGGGGGGTCAGGTTCCCTTACATTTAACTTGTTGTGCCTGCGTGGCGGTCGCAGTACACGTTGCCGTATACACAGCAGGGGAACAGCTGGCGGTGCTGAACCCCACTAACACATTGGCGAGGTGTTTGGCTCTGTGCGTACAGCACTTCTGGACGGCAACTAGCGGTGTTGGAGCCCAGGGACAGGTGGAGGAGGAGGAGGTTGGAGGAGGTTGGAGGAGGTAGGAGGGATTGCCACACACACAGCAGGGGAACAGCTGACGTTACTGAACCCCAATAACAGAGGAGGGACTGTTGACTGTGCGTACAGCACTTCTGGACGGCAACTGGCGGTGTTGGAGCCCAGGGACAGGTGGAGGAGGAGGAGGTTGGAGGAGGTTGGAGGAGGTAGGAGGGATTGCCACACACACAGCAGGGGAACAGCTGACGTTACTGAACCCCAATAACAGAGGAGGGACTGTTGACTGTGCGTACAGCACTTCTGGACGGCAACTGTGTCATGATCTCAATGGCAAGAGAACATAGCATCAGCATATATAGGAACTAGCTCTTGGAAGATGGAAACTGAGCTGACCATGAACTAAACCTAACGCACAACTAGCAGTGGCCGGGTAGCATGCCTACGTTGATTCTAGATGCCCAGCACCAGCCGGAGGACTAAATAAAGCTAGCAGAGGAAAATATTAGTCCTAGCTCACCTCTAGAGAAATACCCCGAAAGGAGACAGAGGCCCCCCACATGTATTGGCGGTGAGTTAAGATGAAATAACAAACGTAGTATGAAAATAGGTTTAGCAAATTTGAGGTCCACTTACTACATAGCAGAAGACAGAAAGGACACTTTCATGGTCAGCTGAAAACCCTATCAAAACACCATCCAGAAATTACTTTAAAACTCTGGCATTAACTCATAACACCAGAGTGGCAATTCCTGTTCACAAGAGCTTTCCAGACACAGTAACGAAACTACAGCTGTGAACTGGAACAAAAATGCAAAAACAAACATGGACAAGAGTCCAACTTATCTAGTAGTTGTCTAGGAGCAGGAACAAGCACAGAGAGGCTTCTGATAACATTGTTGACCGGCAAGCAACTAACAGAGAAGCAAGGTTATATAGCGACTCCCACATCTTGATGGGAACAGGTGAACAGAGAAGATGAAGACACCAGTTCAATTCCACCAGTAGCCACCGGGGGAGCCCAGAATCCAAATTCACAACAGTACCCCCCCCTCAAGGAGGGGGCACCGAACCCTCACCAGAACCACCAGGGCGATCAGGATGGGCCCTATGAAAGGCACGAACCAGATCAGAGGCATGAACATCAGATGCATTCACCCAAGAATTATCCTCCTGGCCGTATCCCTTCCACTTGACCAGATACTGGAGTCTCCGTCTGGAAACACGGGAGTCTAAGATTTTCTCCACAACGTACTCCAACTCACCCTCAACCAACACCGGAGCAGGAGGCTCAACGGAAGGCACAACCGGTACCTCATACCTGCGCAATAATGACCGATGAAAAACGTTATGAATAGAAAAGGATGCAGGGAGGTCCAAACGGAAGGAAACAGGGTTAAGGATCTCCAATATCTTATACGGGCCGATGAACCGAGGCTTAAACTTAGGAGAAGAGACCCTCATAGGGACAAAACGAGAAGACAACCACACCAAATCCCCAACACAAAGCCGAGGACCAACACGACGGTGGCGGTTGGCAAAAAGCTGAGTCTTCTCCTGGGACAACCTCAAATTGTCCACCACCTGTCCCCAGATCTGATGCAATCTCTCCACCACAGCATCCACTCCAGGACAATCCGAAGATTCCACCTGACCAGAGGAAAATCGAGGATGAAACCCCGAATTACAGAAAAACGGGGACACCAAAGTGGCAGAGCTGGCCCGATTATTGAGAGCGAACTCCGCCAATGGCAAAAAAGCAACCCAATCATCCTGGTCAGCAGACACAAAACACCTCAGATATGTCTCCAGGGTCTGATTAGTCCGCTCGGTCTGGCCATTCGTCTGAGGATGGAAAGCGGACGAAAAAGATAAATCTATGCCCATCCTAGCACAGAATGCCCGCCAAAATCTAGACACGAATTGGGTCCCTCTGTCAGAAATGATATTCTCAGGAATACCATGCAAACGAACAACATTTTGAAAAAACAGAGGAACCAACTCGGAAGAAGAAGGCAACTTGGGCAGAGGAACCAAATGGACCATCTTAGAAAAACGGTCACACACCACCCAGATGACAGACATCTTCTGAGAAACCGGCAGATCTGAAATAAAATCCATCGAGATGTGCGTCCAAGGCCTCTTAGGAATAGGCAAGGGCAACAATAATCCACTAGCCCGAGAACAACAAGGCTTGGCCCGAGCACAAACGTCACAAGACTGCACAAAGCCTCGCACATCTCGTGACAGGGAAGGCCACCAGAAGGACCTTGCCACCAAATCCCTGGTACCAAAAATGCCAGGATGACCTGCCAACGCAGAAGAATGAACCTCAGAGATGACTCTACTGGTCCAATCATCAGGAACAAACAGTTTATCAGGTGGGCAACGATCAGGTCTATCCGCCTGAAACTCCTGCAAGGCCCGCCGCAGGTCTGGAGAAACGGCTGACAATACCACTCCATCCTTAAGGATACCTGTGGGCTCAGAGTTACCAGGCGAGTCAGGCTCAAAACTCCTAGAAAGGGCATCCGCCTTAACATTCTTAGAACCCGGTAGGTATGACACCACAAAATTAAACCGAGAGAAAAATAATGACCAGCGCGCCTGTCTAGGATTCAGGCGCCTGGCGGTCTCAAGATAAATAAAATTTTTGTGGTCAGTCAATACCACCACCTGATGTCTGGCCCCCTCAAGCCAATGGCGCCACTCCTCAAAAGCCCACTTCATGGCCAAAAGCTCCCGATTCCCAACATCATAATTCCGCTCAGCGGGCGAAAATTTACGGGAAAAGAAGGCACAAGGCCTCATCACGGAGCAGTCAGAACTTTTCTGCGACAACACTGCCCCAGCTCCGATCTCAGAAGCGTCGACCTCAACCTGAAAAGGTAGAGCAACATCAGGCTGACGCAACACAGGGGCAGAGGAAAAACGGCGCTTAAGCTCCCGAAAGGCCTCCACAGCATCAGGGGACCAATCAGCAACATCAGCACCCTTCTTAGTCAAATCGGTCAATGGCTTAGCAATATCCGAAAAACCAGCAATAAATCGACGATAAAAGTTAGCAAAGCCCAAAAATTTCTGAAGACTCTTAAGAGAAGAGGGCTGCGTCCAATCACAAATGGCTTGAACCTTGACAGGATCCATTTCAATGGAAGAGGGGGAAAAAATATATCCCAAAAAGGAAATCCTCTGTACCCCAAAAACACACTTAGAACCCTTCACACACAAAGAATTAGACCGCAAAACCTGAAAAACCCTCCTGACTTGCTGGACATGAGAGTCCCAGTCATCCGAAAAAATCAGAATATCATCCAGATACACAATCATAAATTTATCCAAATAATCGCGAAAAATATCATGCATAAAGGACTGGAAAACTGACGGAGCATTTGAAAGACCAAAAGGCATCACTAAATACTCAAAGTGGCCCTCGGGCGTATTAAATGCGGTTTTCCACTCATCCCCCTGCCTGATTCGCACCAAATTATACGCCCCCCGAAGGTCAATCTTAGAGAACCACTTGGCCCCCTTTATGCGAGCAAACAAATCAGTCAGCAACGGCAATGGGTATTGATATTTAACAGTGATTTTATTCAAAAGCCGATAATCAATACATGGTCTCAAAGAGCCGTCTTTTTTTGACACAAAGAAAAAACCGGCTCCTAAGGGAGATGACGATGGACGAATATGTCCCTTTTCCAAGGACTCCTTTATATATTCTCGCATAGCAGCATGTTCAGGCACAGACAGATTAAATAAACGACCCTTGGGGTATTTACTACCCGGGATTAAATCTATGGCACAATCGCACTCTCGGTGCGGAGGTAACGAACCAAGCTTGGATTCTTCAAAGACGTCACGATAGTCAGACAGGAACTCAGGAATTTCAGAGGGAATAGATGATGAAATGGAAACCACAGGTACATCCCCATGAGCCCCCTTACATCCCCAGCTCAACACAGACATAGCTCTCCAGTCGAGGACTGGGTTGTGAGATTGCAGCCAAGGCAATCCTAACACCAAATCATCATGTAGATTATACAGCACCAGAAAGCGAATAATCTCCTGGTGATCCGGATTAATACGCATAGTTACTTGTGTCCAGTATTGTGGTTTATTATTAGCCAATGGGGTGGAGTCAATCCCCTTCAGAGGAATAGGAGTCTCCAAAGGCTCTAAATCATACCCACAGCGTTTGGCAAAGGACCAATCCATAAGACTCAAAGCGGCGCCAGAGTCGACATAGGCGTCCGTGGTAATAGCTGACAAAGAGCAAATCAGGGTCACAGATAGAATAAACTTAGACGGTAAGGTGCAAATGGAAACAGATTTACCAAGCTTTTTAGTGCGCTTAGAGCATGCTGATATAACATGAGTAGAATCACCACAATAGAAACACAACCCATTTTTCCGTCTAAAATTCTGCCGCTCGCTTCGGGACAGAATTCTATCACACTGCATACTCTCTGGCGACCTCTCAGTGGACACCGCCAGATGGTGCACTGGTTTGCGCTCCCGCAGACGCCTATCGATCTGAATAGCCATTGTCATGGACTCATTCAGACCCGCAGGCACAGGGAACCCCACCATAACATCCTTAATGGCATCAGAGAGACCCTCTCTGAAAGTCGCCGCCAGGGCGCACTCATTCCACTGAGTAAGCACAGACCATTTACGGAATCTTTGGCAGTAAATTTCCGCTTCATCTTGCCCCTGAGATAGGGACATCAAAGTTTTTTCTGCCTGAAGCTCCAAATGAGGTTCGTCATAAAGCAACCCCAAGGCCAGAAAAAACGCATCCACATTGAGCAACGCAGGATCCCCTGGTGTCAATGAAAAAGCCCAGTCTTGAGGGTCGCCCCGTAGCAAGGAAATCACAATCCTGACCTGCTGTGCAGGGTCTCCGGCAGAGCGAGATTTCAGGGACAAAAATAATTTGCAATTATTTCGAAAATTCTGAAACCCGGATCTATTCCCCGAGAAAAATTCCGGCAAAGGAATTCTCGGCTCAGATACAGGTGCATGACAAACAAAATCTTGCAATTTTTGTACCTTCGTGGCGAGATTATTCAAACCTGCAGTTACACTCTGAAGATCCATTACAAACAGGTGGACACAGAGCCATTCAAGGGTTAAGAGGAGGTAAGAAGCAGCTAGACAGCAATTAAGGGCTAGGCAGCAAAACTCTGAAGGGAAAAAAAAAAAAAAATTTCCCTTAAACACTTCTCTATCTCCTGCTTCAGCCCAAACAATTAACACTTTGTGGGCCGGTCAAACTGTCATGATCTCAATGGCAAGAGAACATAGCATCAGCATATATAGGAACTAGCTCTTGGAAGATGGAAACTGAGCTGACCATGAACTAAACCTAACGCACAACTAGCAGTGGCCGGGTAGCATGCCTACGTTGATTCTAGATGCCCAGCACCAGCCGGAGGACTAAATAAAGCTAGCAGAGGAAAATATTAGTCCTAGCTCACCTCTAGAGAAATACCCCGAAAGGAGACAGAGGCCCCCCACATGTATTGGCGGTGAGTTAAGATGAAATAACAAACGTAGTATGAAAATAGGTTTAGCAAATTTGAGGTCCACTTACTACATAGCAGAAGACAGAAAGGACACTTTCATGGTCAGCTGAAAACCCTATCAAAACACCATCCAGAAATTACTTTAAAACTCTGGCATTAACTCATAACACCAGAGTGGCAATTCCTGTTCACAAGAGCTTTCCAGACACAGTAACGAAACTACAGCTGTGAACTGGAACAAAAATGCAAAAACAAACATGGACAAGAGTCCAACTTATCTAGTAGTTGTCTAGGAGCAGGAACAAGCACAGAGAGGCTTCTGATAACATTGTTGACCGGCAAGCAACTAACAGAGAAGCAAGGTTATATAGCGACTCCCACATCTTGATGGGAACAGGTGAACAGAGAAGATGAAGACACCAGTTCAATTCCACCAGTAGCCACCGGGGGAGCCCAGAATCCAAATTCACAACACAACTGGCGGTGTTGGAGCCCAGGGACAGGTGGAGGAGCAGGAGGTTGGAGGAGGTTGGAGGAGGTAGGAGGGATTGCCACACACACAGCAGGGGAACAGCTGACGTTACTGAACCCCAATAACAGAGGAGGGACTGTTGACTGTGCGTACAGCACTTCTGGACGGCAACTGGCGGTGTTGGAGCCCAGGGACAGGTGGAGGAGGAGGAGGTTGGAGGAGGTAGGAGGGATTGCCACACACACAGCAGGGGAACAGCTGACGTTACTGAACCCCAATAACAGAGGAGGGACTGTTGACTGTGCGTACAGCACTTCTGGACGGCAACTGGCGGTGTTGGAGCCCAGGGACAGGTGGAGGAGGAGGAGGTTGGAGGAGGTTGGAGGAGGTAGGAGGGATTGCCACACACACAGCAGGGGAACAGCTGACGTTACTGAACCCCAATAACAGAGGAGGGACTGTTGACTGTGCGTACAGCACTTCTGGACGGCAACTGGCGGTGTTGGAGCCCAGGGACAGGTGGAGGAGGAGGAGGTTGGAGGAGGTAGGAGGGATTGCCACACACACAGCAGGGGAACAGCTGACGTTACTGAACCCCAATAACAGAGGAGGGACTGTTGACTGTGCGTACAGCACTTCTGGACGGCAACTGGCGGTGTTGGAGCCCAGGGACAGGTGGAGGAGGAGGAGGTTGGAGGAGGTTGGAGGAGGTAGGAGGGATTGCCACACACACAGCAGGGGAACAGCTGACGTTACTGAACCCCAATAACAGAGGAGGGACTGTTGACTGTGCGTACAGCACTTCTGGACGGCAACTGGCGGTGTTGGAGCCCAGGGACAGGTGGAGGAGGAGGAGGTTGGAGGAGGTAGGAGGGATTGCCACACACACAGCAGGGGAACAGCTGACGTTACTGAACCCCAATAACAGAGGAGGGACTGTTGACTGTGCGTACAGCACTTCTGGACGGCAACTGGCGGTGTTGGAGCCCAGGGACAGGTGGAGGAGGAGGAGGTTGGAGGAGGTTGGAGGAGGTAGGAGGGATTGCCACACACACAGCAGGGGAACAGCTGACGTTACTGAACCCCAATAACAGAGGAGGGACTGTTGACTGTGCGTACAGCACTTCTGGACGGCAACTGGCGGTGTTGGAGCCCAGGGACAGGTGGAGGAGGAGGAGGTTGGAGGAGGTAGGAGGGATTGCCACACACACAGCAGGGGAACAGCTGACGTTACTGAACCCCAATAACAGAGGAGGGACTGTTGACTGTGCGTACAGCACTTCTGGACGGCAACTGGCGGTGTTGGAGCCCAGGGACAGGTGGAGGAGGAGGAGGTTGGAGGAGGTTGGAGGAGGTAGGAGGGATTGCCACACACACAGCAGGGGAACAGCTGACGTTACTGAACCCCAATAACAGAGGAGGGACTGTTGACTGTGCGTACAGCACTTCTGGACGGCAACTGGCGGTGTTGGAGCCCAGGGACAGGTGGAGGAGGAGGAGGTTGGAGGAGGTAGGAGGGATTGCCACACACACAGCAGGGGAACAGCTGACGTTACTGAACCCCAATAACAGAGGAGGGACTGTTGACTGTGCGTACAGCACTTCTGGACGGCAACTGGCGGTGTTGGAGCCCAGGGACAGGTGGAGGAGGAGGAGGTTGGAGGAGGTAGGAGGGATTGCCACACACACAGCAGGGGAACAGCTGACGTTACTGAACCCCAATAACAGAGGAGGGACTGTTGACTGTGCGTACAGCACTTCTGGACGGCAACTGGCGGTGTTGGAGCCCAGGGACAGGTGGAGGAGGAGGAGGTTGGAGGAGGTTGGAGGAGGTAGGAGGGATTGCCACACACACAGCAGGGGAACAGCTGACGTTACTGAACCCCAATAACAGAGGAGGGACTGTTGACTGTGCGTACAGCACTTCTGGACGGCAACTGGCGGTGTTGGAGCCCAGGGACAGGTGGAGGAGGAGGAGGTTGGAGGAGGTAGGAGGGATTGCCACACACACAGCAGGGGAACAGCTGACGTTACTGAACCCCAATAACAGAGGAGGGACTGTTGACTGTGCGTACAGCACTTCTGGACGGCAACTGGCGGTGTTGGAGCCCAGGGACAGGTGGAGGAGGAGGAGGTTGGAGGAGGTTGGAGGAGGTAGGAGGGATTGCCACACACACAGCAGGGGAACAGCTGACGTTACTGAACCCCAATAACAGAGGAGGGACTGTTGACTGTGCGTACAGCACTTCTGGACGGCAACTGGCGGTGTTGGAGCCCAGGGACAGGTGGAGGAGGAGGAGGTTGGAGGAGGTAGGAGGGATTGCCACACACACAGCAGGGGAACAGCTGACGTTACTGAACCCCAATAACAGAGGAGCGACTGTTGACTGTGCGTACAGCACTTCTGGACGGCAACTAGCGGTGTTGGAGCCCAGGGGCAGGTGGAAAAGCAGAGGAACACAATGTAGGCCGAAGCCTGAGAAAGTCGAAAGGGAACCTTTAACCCCCCCCCCAAGGCGTTTGTAGCTGAAAGAGCCAGCTTGTGCAGCACAAAAGATGCAAAAGGAAAAGGTGGCTCTTTTCATCATGCTCCTTGCAAACACAGAACTAAACACTTATAAAATGTGTCCCCTGAAGCCGTGAAACCGTCCCGGAGGTGGGACTTTCCTTCGTAATATGACGCAGCACAGCCATCATTACTACCCCCCCGCCGCCGTGCCCCGGCTCCTCAGCGTTGTTTGATTCCGTCCCGGAGCCTGCGCTGTTATGTTATCCCGTGGCCAGGCACACTTAGCGCTGCCCATCTTCTGACATCATTTGGTGTCAGGCTGGCTGCGCCTGTGCGGCCGCGCTGGCCGAGAGCCCGCCTCGCAGTGTCTTCTGATGTAATCCCACTGGGGGCCTGGGATCCATGGCCATGCGCAGTGCATATCCTCGCCTCTCACTCCCCTCCCTACGGCTTCTTTTTCAGACTGTGCGGTGTCACGGCCGTGGCATGCTATTAGGGACCAGCTGACACCGAACAGTCTGAAGAAGCCATAGGGAGATGAGTGAGAGGTGGAGGTTCAGATATGCACTGCGCATGTCCATAGATCCCAGGCCCCCAGTGGGATTAAATCAGAAGACACTGCGAGGCGGGCTCTCGGCCAGCGTGGCCGCACAGGCGCAGCCAGCCTGACACCAAATGATGCCAGAAGACGGGCAGCGCTAAGTGTGCCTGGCCACGGGATAACATAACAGCGCAGGCTCCGGGACGGAATCAAACAACGCTGAGGAGCCGGGGCGCGGCGCCGGGGGGGTAGGAATGACGGCTGTGCTGCGTCCTATTACGAAGGAAAGTCCCACCTCCGGGACGGTTTTACGGTATCAGTGGACACATTTTATAAGTGTTAAGTTTTGCGTGTGCAAGGAGCAAAACCAAAATAGCTACCTTTTTCCTTGTGCAGCATTACTGCTGCACAAGGTGGCTCTTTCAGTAACAAACGCCTTGGGGGGGGGGGGGGACAGATTCCCTTACATTTCAGTTGTTGTGTCAGCGTGGCGGTCGCATGACACATTGCCGGCTACACAGCTGGGGATCAGCTGACGTTACTGAAACCCAATAACACTGGGTCGTATGTTTTGACTGTGCAGACGGCACGTCTGAGCCTCAACTGGCGGTGTTGGAGCCCAGGAATTTAAGTTCAGGTGGTAGAAAGATGAACACAACAGGAGACCTGGATAACGTATACAGTGACCTAATTATTTAATCAGGAGGAGGAGTGGCAAATTCCTGCGAGATCCAGGCCTTGTTCATTTTCAGAAAAGTAAGCCGGTCAACGTTATCGGAGGATAGTCGCATGCGACGGTCAGTTAGTACACCACCTGCAGCACTAAAGACACGTTCCGATAATACACTGGCCGCAGGGCAAGACAGCACCTCCAATGCATACTGGCTTAGCTCTGGCCATGTATCCAGCTTTGAGACCCAAAACTTGAAAGGGGAAGAGCCGTCTGGGAGTACAGCAAGAGGGCAAGACATGTAGTCTGTCACCATCTGACGGAACCGTTGCCTCCTGCTGACTGGAGCCGTCTGTGATGGTGTAGACTTTTGTGGGGGGCACACAAAACTGTGCCACAGTTGGGCCATACTGGTCTTGCCTTGGGCAGAGGCACTGCTTCTGCTCCCTCTTTGTGCAGAGCCTCCACCACTGCCTGGACGCACTGAGCTGCTTTGGAATGCAGTAGCAGCACTTCTCTCAGTTGGAATGGAGAAGATGATGGAACTGACCAGTGTGTCTTGGTACTCCCGCATTTTTCGCTCCCGGTTCAACGGTGTGATGAGGCTTTCTACGTTGTCCCGGTAGCGAGGATCGAGGAGGGTGAACACCCAATAATCAGACATGTTGAGAATGTGGGCGATGCGGCGGTCGTTTCTCAGGCACTGCAGCATGTAATCCACCATGTGCTGCAGACTGCCAACTGCCCAAGAAACGCTGTCCCCAGCTGGAGGCGTGATCTCTGCCCGCTCGTCATCACCCCACCCTCGCTGTACACACTGAGTACTGGACAATTGTGTAACTCCCTCCTCTGGACGGATGTCTTCCTCCTCCATTGACTCCTCCTCATCCTCCTCACAAACTGTCCCCTGCCTACGCGTTTGTGAGGAACCACGTGGCGCTGACTGTCCAGAAGATGATGGAAGTGGTGAATCCTCATCCTCCACCTCTTCCACAACATCATCCCTTAGCGCTTGCAGTGATTTTTCAAGCAGGCAGATAAGGGGGACAGTCATGCTGACTAGTGCATCATCTGCACTCGCCATCCGCGTGGAATAATCAAAGGGACGCAAAACCTGGCAGACATCCTTCATAGTGGCCCACTCTGTGGTTGTGAAGTCTGTACGGCGCTGACTGCGACTTTTTTGCGCCTGATACAGCTGGTACTCCATTACAGCTTGCTGCTGCTCACACAACCGCTCCAACATATGTAACGTGGAATTCCACCTGGTAGGTAGGTCACATATGATGCGATGTTCCGGCAGGCGGTGTCGGCGCTGCAGAGCCGCAATGCGCGCTTTTGCCGTGCTGGAACGCCGCAAGTGAGCACACTCTAGGCGGACCTTGTGCAGCAGTGCATCAAGATCCGGATAGTCCCTCAAAAAACTCTGCACGACCAAATTGAGCACATGTGCCAGACATGGGATGTGAGTGAGGTTGCCGAGGCCCAGGGCTGCCACCAGATTTCGGCCATTATCACACACTACCATGCCTGGCTGGAGATTCGCTGGCTCAAACCACACATCGCTCTCCTGCTTGATGGCATTCCAGAGCTCCTGCGCTGTGTGGCTACGATTCCCCAAAAAAATTAATTTCAAGACGGCCTGTTGACGTTTGGCCACGGCTGTGCTCATGTCGGTCGTAACAGGTACACGTTCATCACGGGTCCATGTGGAGGTGGACTGTGACGGCTCCTGCAGCGATGATTCTGAGGAACTGGTGTAAGAGGAGGAGTCAATGCGTACAGAATGGATTCCTGCAATCCTTGGAGTGGGCAGGACACGTCCTGCGCCACTCGCACGGTCTGTACCCGGCTCAACTACATTAACCCAATGGGCAGTGAGGGAAAGGTATCGCCCCTGTCCATGTTGACTGGTCCACGCATCGGTGGTGAGGTGGACCTTGCTACTGACGGCGTTCAGTAGCGCGTGTTTTATGTGTCCCTCCACATGCTTGTGCAGGGCAGGGACGGCTTGCCTGCTGAAGTAAAAGCGGCTGGGCACATTGTACTGTGGGACTGCCAATGACATCAAGTCACGGAAGCTGTCAGTCTCCACCAGCCTGAATGACAGCATTTCCAGTGACAGAAGTTTGGCAATGCCTGCAGTCAGAGCCTGTGCTCGTGGGTGGTTTGACGAGAAAGGCCGCCTTTTCTCCCATGCCTGTACTACCGATGGCTGTAGACTGGGCTGGGAGTGTGTGGATGACTGGGAAAGTGGTGCTGCGGGTGGAATGACAGCGGGTCTCTGGACAACAGGGCCAGAGGTTCTTCCACGGCGATCCTGGGAGGAAGCCGAACCAGCTGCGTGTGAGCTAGAGGAAGAGGCAACACGAGCTGAAGAGGTGGTAGCTGCCGCTGTTGGTTGGCCTAGCTCTTCAGTGTGTTTGTCTAACTCCGCCGGGTGCCTGTTGCGCACATGTTTCCACATGTTGGAGGTATTGAGGTTGGCGACTTTTTGACCTCTTTTGATTTTTTGATGACACACCTTGCATCTGACATAGCAAATGTCATCTGCAACTGGGTCAAAAAAGGACCAGGCACTGCAAGTCTTGGGAGCCCCCCTTTTGACTTTTGGAAGAGACATGCTCCTTACGGGTGCCAAAGCGGAGGCTGCAGGATCCGCAGTCTTCCCCCTCCCTCTTTGGGCCGTACGGGGAATCTCTTCCTCAGAGCTGCTCCCACCACCTTCCTGTCCCTGACGCCAAGATGGGTCAAGGACCTCATCATCTACACTACCCTCTGCCCCCAACTGCTCCTCCTGGGTAGTCTCAGCAGCAGAGCACGCACCAGTAAGTGGCACCTGAGTGTCATCATCAGCTGATGCGGCCTGCGAGGTGGTGACCGGAGCCACTGGCCCACCCGCCTCTTCAGAGGAAGACAGAAAAAGCGGTTGGGCATCACTGCACCCTGCCTCTTCTTCCATTTCTCCAATGCTGCTTGGCTGGCCCCCTGTTTCCAAGCCAAGAGATGATTCAGAGAACAGAAGTAGAGACTGCTCCTGTCCTGGGATCTCTGTCTGCCTGGGCAATTTTGCAGGTGGTGAAGAGACAGATGGCTGCTCTCCAGTGCTCTGTGTCTGAGAGGATGTGGCACTAATGGAAGTTGATGCATTAGCTGCCATCCATCCCACAACGGCTTCAATTTGGTCTTGACGCAGCAGCGGTGTACGGCGCTCGGCGACAAAGCTGCGCATGAACGACTGTTCCCTTGTGAAAGTGGGTGCTGATGACTCACCGGTGCCCGCAGCAGGCACAGAATCCCCACGTCCCCTCCCTGCTCCGCGCCCACGCCCACGCCCACGTGCCTTACTCACTGCCTTCTTCATCTTGGTTGACTGATAAAGATAAGCAGAAAAGTACTAACGGCTTTGTGTGCTTATTCCTGAGCAACTCCTCCTAACAGGTATAAGACACACTAATTTTCTAAAGTGTGGACTAGACTTGAATATGAGCTAATGTGGCCTACACAAATGTAAAGTGGTGTAACTGGTGTGTTTGGTGAACTTTATTATTTATTTTTTTGGGGCTGAACTGACAACGGATAGAGCTGCAGTCACACGGAGACCGTGCAGACAGACGTAAACGGCGCTGCAAGGCCCAAAAACCCTCCTCTACTTTATCCTATGTAGTGTTTTTCCACAAATTAGCTGGAGACGGGTGGAAAGACACTAATAGGATTTTTTTAAATTAATTAGCAGCAGACTACACTACTTGAAAACAAAATGAAAATTGATTTGGCGGTATGACGCAGTGAACAACCCTGAGCTGGAGACAACCAAGCTACGGCTGCTCACAGACTACAGGGCGAGCTGCAGTCACACGGAGACCGTGCAGACAGCCGTAAACGGCGCTGCAAGGCCCAAAAACCCTCCTCTACTTTATCCTATGTAGTGTTTTTCCACAAATTAGCTGGAGACGGGTGGAAAGACACTAATAGGATTTTTTTAAATTAATTAGCAGCAGACTACACTACTTGAAAACAAAATGAAAATTGATTTGGCGGTATGACGCAGTGAACAACCCTGAGCTGGAGACAACCAAGCTACGGCTGCTCACAGACTACAGGGCGAGCTGCAGTCACACGGAGACCGTGCAGACAGCCGTAAACGGCGCTGCAAGGCCCAAAAATCCTCCTCTACTTTATCCTATGTAGTGTTTTTCCACAAATTAGCTGGAGACGGGTGGAAAGACACTAATAGGATTTTTTTGAATAAATTAGCAGCAGACTACACTACTTGGAAAAAAAAAAAAAAAAAAAAGAGAACAGTACTGTATGAGGCAATGAACCACCCTCCCTGAACTGAATACAACCAGCTATGGATGGCCTATGTGGCTGCACTCAGACTAGAGAGTGGGCTGCACTCACACACACACACACACAGAGAGACCTTGCAGATCGCTGTGAAAACAGCGCTACAAGGCAAAAGGAAGGTGAATAGTAGGTGAACACAGCGGTTGCTAAATTAGCCTTTGGAAAGCACAAAGAAGCAAATCGCTATCTCTAAACTGTCCCTCAGTCAGCAAACAGCGTCCTGTCACTAACTGAATTCACAGCAGAGTGATCGCAAAATGGCGCCAGCGACTTTTAAACTGCATCATGACATCATTTCAGCAGCCAATCACAGCCATGCCAGTAGTTTCATGCCCTCCATGCTGAACGGGATGTGCCCACACTTGAAATCATTCTCATTGGCTGAATTTCTGCATTTTGAATCTGGGAACTTCCGATTCCGGTATCCGATACGCGGCAAGTATCGGAATCCCGGTATCGGAATTCCGATACCGCTAGTATCGGCCGATACCCGATACTTGCGGTATCGGAATGCTCAACACTACTCACCACACATCTAGATAAGTTCCTTAGGGGGTCTACTTTCCAAAATGGTGTCACTTGTGGGGGGTTTCAATGTTTAGGTACATCAGGGGCTCTCCAAACGCAACATGGCATCCCATCTCAATTCCAGTCAATTTTGCATTGAAAAGTAAAATGGCGCTCCTTTCCTTCCGAGCTCTGCCATGCGCCCAAACAGTGGTTTACCCCCACATATGGGGTATCAGCGTACTCAGGACAAATTGTACATCAACTTTTAGGGTCCATTTTCTCCCGTTACCCTTGGTAAAATAAAACAAATTGGATCTGAAATAAATTTTGTGTGAAAATAAGTTAAATGTTAATTTTTATTTAAACATTCCAAAAATCCCTGTGAAACACCTGAAGGGTTAATAAACTTCTTGAATGTGGTTTTGAGCACCTTGAGGGGTGCAGTTTTTAGAATGGTGTCACACTTGGGTATTTTCTATCATATAGACTCCTCAAAATGACTTCAAATGAGATGTGGTCCCTAAAAAAAAAAATGGTGTTGTAAAAATGAGAAATTTCTGGTCAACTTTTAACCCTTATAACTCCCTAACAAAAAAAAATTTTGTTTCCAAAATTGTGCTGATGTAAAGTAGACATGTGGGAATTGTTACTTATTAAGTATTTTGCGTGACATATCTCTGTGATTTAAGGGCATAAAAATTCAAAGTTGGAAAATTGTGAAATTTTCGCCAAATTTCCGTTTTTTTACAAATAAACGCAAGTTATATCGAAGAAATTTTACCACTGTCATGAAGTACAATATGTGACGAGAAAACATTGTCAGAATCTCTGAGATCTGTTGAAGCGTTCCAGAGTTATAACCTCATAAAGGGACAGTGGTCAGAATTGTAAAAATTGGCCCGGTCATTAACGTGCAAACCACCCTCGGGGCTTAAGGGGTTAAAAAATGCATCAGGTTAAACTAAAACCTGGGTCGCAATTGAAATTGAATCACATGTTACATATTCGGGGGAAGAGTAGGTCCTCTAATATATGGTGCCAATAAAAACGTCAAGTCGTCCCTCAAAAATAAGCTGTCGCGTGGCTTTATTGGTCGAAATATGGAAAAATTATAGCTGTCTAAATATGGAGAACTAGTTTGGCAAAAAAAGTGTCGTTTAGTGTGTGACAGCTGCCAAGCATAAAAACCCAATATAAATCTGGTATCGCTGTAATCGCACCGACCCGAAGAACAAAGTTGTCTAAATAAAACCAATTCTTCACCTGCTGTTCATTTGTTCATTCTGCCTCCCAAAGATCGCAGTAAGGCTCCACTCACACTGGGATTTCCATGTAAATCTTAGAAATACGTGATTCAGACAGCACCCCCTGCCGAAGATTCCCTATAATGAGGCAGATGGAGACACTGTGGACAATATTTGACCTGTGTTCCGGCGGTGTCCGTCTTTTTAGACGAGCATAAAATACGCGGTTGACCACAGTTTTGTGCACTGCTGACCAGAGGCCAGACGGAGTCCAGAGTAACTCTGTTGCCTCATTATAGTGAATGTATCTCTCTGGGGTTTCATCTGAATAACATCACTTGGAAATTTAGATGTAAACCACACAGTAAGTGCTCAGTGTAGAGCTCTGGATAAATGCAATCCTAAATATTATGTAAAATATTCCCAATGAAAGCTTCAACTCAATCCGCAAAAATATCAAGTCCCTACTCAGGTCCGTCATCTGTCAATGGAAATATAGGGGGCATCCATGCTACAAAGGCTCTGGAAAAGCAAAATGGCTCTTCGCTCTTCAAAGAAATTCAGCAAATTCTGCACTCCAAGATCCAAATGCTCCCCTACCTTCTGAGCCCCAGTGTGTCTAAACCACATTTAGCGCCCACATGTTTGGCATTTCTGAAGTGATGAGAACCCGTCCATTTTATGGAGGCGTGACTCCAGAAGCATGAGCTGGTCATAATATACTGGTCACTTCAATGTACAGATCACTACAGTGGCAGTTTGCAATTTTCACTCAGCAACATCCACTACTGCTTGTTTCAGGAAAACATCCATGGAGTCAAAACTGTCACTTCACCTGTAGATAAATTCCCAAAGGGGTATAATTTCCAAAATAGGGATTTTGCTTTTATAGCACTTAGTGGACCTGTATATGGAGTCTGCAAACTATTCTAGGAAAATCTGTGCTCCAGGAGACAAATAGTGTTCCGTTCCTCCAGAGTCTTGCCATGTGGCTAAGCAGTACTGTAGAGTCATATATAGGACACATTTTGATGCCTTTTTTTCACATTTCCCAGTATGAAAATGTAAAATTTGGGGCCTACGCACAATCTTGGTGGTAAAAATGTAGATTATTTTTTCTTCACTGCCCAACGGTATAAAATTCAGTGACACAAATGTGGTGTCAATATGATCAATGTACCCCTAGATGAATTCATTGAGAGGTGTAGTTTGTAAAATGGGGTCATTTTGGGGGATTCTGCTGTTCTGGCACATCAGGGTCTCTGCCAATGTGACATGGCCTCTGCCAATGTGACATGGCAACCTCAAACCAGTGCAGCAAAATCTGCACTGTAATATGGCCCTCCTTCCCTTCTGAGTTTTTCACTCTGCCGCAAAAGTAGTTTTCGACCACATATGGGGTATCGGTGTGCTCTGGAGAAATTGCACAACAAATTTTGGGATCCATTTTCTTCTTATGATTGTGGGAAAAATTAGATTTTTTTTATTTTCACAGTTCAAAGTCAAACTTCTGTGCAGCACCTGTTAGGGGTCAAGTTCCCGCCTCTGCACAGGGGGAATCTCGAGCCATCTCTGCTGCGGTCTCCCATTCTTCTCCTGCAGCAGTGGAGCCTGCTCAGCGGAGGCGTCAGTCCGAGCGTCTTGCTCAGCCTGACACTGTGCAAAGAGTTACTGCTGCCTTTCCAGCTTCTGCCATTGTAGCCAGTACCGGTCAGCGGCGAGCAGACGTCTTTGAGACTAAGTCCTACTTTTCCCCTTCTGAGCATGCCCAGGGTAAGATCTCTCATTGGAGATCAAGGGTCACATGCTCAGGTACTGCAGCAATTCCCATTGGTCCTCTAGGAAGGTCCTGAAGTTGCTCAAGTTCTGTGGCAGCCTCCCATTGGTCCTTCTGGGAACGTCCTGTAGTTGCTGCAGCTATAAAAGCTTCGCTTGACCGCACGGCAATGCACTAGTATCAATCTAAGTTATGTGCTTTGCGCCAGTGTGGTTATGTGTGAATGTATTTAGGGACCCGGCTGAAATAAGCCCCTAGAATTCCGGCACCTCCGGTGAGGAGATTGTGTGTTGTGTATGTATTCAGGGACTTGGCTGAAATAAGCCCCTAGAATACTGGCTCCTCCAGTGAGGAGATTGTGTGTTTGCATGACCATTGACTGCTATCAGCTCGGCAGTTAGCTTGTGCTCCTGTGAGTCTAAAGGTACCTTCACACGTAGCGACGCTGCAGCGATAGCGACAACGATGCCGATCGCTGCAGCGTCGCTGTTTGATCGCTGGGGAGCTGTCACACAGACCGCTCTCCAGCGACCAACTATGCCGAGGTCCCCGGGTAACCAGGGTAAACATCGGGTTACTAAGCGCAGGGCTGCGCTTAGTAACCCGATGTTTACCCTGGTTACCAGCGTAAAAGTAAAAAAAAAAAAACTGTACATGCTCACCTGCGCGTCCCCCAGCGTCTGCTTCCTGACACTGACTGAGCTCCGGCCCTAACAGCACAGCGGTGACGTCACCGCTGTGCTTTCACTTTCACTTTAGGGCCGGCGCTCAGTAAGTGTCAGGAAGCAGACGCTGGGGGACGCGCAGGTGAGTATGTACTGTTTGTTTTTTTTACTTTTACGCTGGTAACTAGGGTAAACATCGGGTTACTAAGCGCGGCCCTGCGCTTGGTAACCCGATGTTTACCCTGGTTACCAGTGTAAAACATCGCTGGTATCGTTGCTTTTGCTTTCAAACACAACGATACACGGCGATCGGATGACCAAATAAAGTTCTGGACTTTATTCAGCGACCAGCGGCATCACAGCAGGATCCTGATCGCTGCTGCGTGTCAAACGAAACGATATCGCTAGCGAGGACGCTGCAACGTCACGGATCGCTAGCGATATCGTTACAAAGTCGTTTCGTGTGAAGGTACCTTAACAGGGCGCAGTGCTTTCCTTTCAAGGCGACTCTGTGAAGTAACAGAGCTAGCTTAATCGCCAAATAGTGCCACCATTCACTAGCAGCAGGTTCCTCCTGCACGGTGGACCCCGGGCTGTGAACGCACCAATAACAAACATCTATATTTACTCGGTGCGTTCCGCTAGCTCTAACAACCTGGGGGTTCAAGGTGCACATCTAGATAAGTTCCCTGAGGGGGTATAGTTTCCAAAATGGTGTCACTTGTGTGGGGGTCTCCACTGTTTAGGCATATGAGGGGATCTCCAAACATGACATGGCATCCGCTAATAATTCCAGCAAATTATGCATTCAAAAAGTCAAATGGTGCTTCTTTCCTTCCAAGCCCTGCCGTGCACCCAAGCAGTAGTTTTCCTCCACATATTGGGTATCGGCGTACTCAAATTGCACAACAAATTGTATGGTACAATTTCTCCTGTTACCCTTAGAAAATGCAAAATTTGTAGCTAAAAAACATTTTCTCCTGTTACCCTTGTGAAAGTAAAAAAAAATTGGGACTAAAGGAACATTTTTTTCTGAAAAAAAGGTAAATGTTCATTTTTTCCTTCCACAGTCCATTAATTCATGTGAAGCACCTGAATGGTTAATACACTTCTTAAATGTGGTTTTGAGTACCTTGAGGGATGCAGTTTTTAGAATGGTTTAACTTTTTGGTATTTTCTGTAATATAGACACCTCAAAATCACTTCAAATGTGACGTGGTTCCTAAAAAAATGGTTTTGTAAATGTTGTTGTAAAAATAAGAAATCGCTGGTCAACTTTTAACCTTTATAACTTTTTAACAAAAAAAAATCATGTTTTAAAAATTGTGATGATGTAAAGTAGTCATATGGGAAATGTTACTTACTAACTATTTTGTGTGACATGACTTTCTGATTTAATGTCATAAAAATTAAAAGTTAAAAAATTGCAAAATTTTCTAAATTTTCACCAAATTTCCAATTTTTTCACAAAAAATGTAAGTCATATCAAAGAAATTTTACCATTATTACAAAGTACAATATGTCACGATAAAACAATCTCAGAATCAGTGGGATTCATTGAAGCGTTCCAGAGTTATTACCTCATAAAACGACAGTTGTCAGAATTGAAAAAATTGACCTGGTCAGGAAGGTGAAAACAGGCTTCTGCGTGAAGGGGTTAATCCCATTGGCACCGCGTGGTCATGAATGCACTGTGCTAATTATTGCCATGGTGACCCCAGACCCACTGGCGGACACAGACAGAAAAGGGCCCCTGTGCAAGAAAAATATTTGGACCCTTCGCAGCTCAAGAGCTGCTAAAAATGCAAAATTGCACGTTTTGGAGGTAGAAATGGGCCCCCTTACCTCTTGGCCCCCTGTCCTATCAGTTTTAGGGTTCGCTTCTACTTGAATATAAATAGGATGAGTGCAATTCGATAAAAAATTTTAAGGATACATTACAGTTCTACAATTCTATAGCATAGGAAAGTGTAAATGGTCTTGTAAATGATTAATAGCTGCTGCTGCTGAGTAATTTTGTGGTGCTGAAAACGAATATGATGCTTTCATTTGCTGATTGGCTCTAATTTTCAAGATCCAGAGGAAGTTGTAGTTACTTATGATCCATTTGATGCAGGATTATAGAAAAATTGCATCTTTATTATTTCATCATTATTTTCGCGTTATTATTACATAATTTATTAGTTGAGCCTTTATTATTCTACCATCTTTATGTGATAAATAGTGATGCTTGTTAGGCAGTCCCCATGTGTTGCTGCTGTCTAACAGCCACAAATCATGCAGCTTCATTGACTCAAACATATTACTTGTACCCCTGCTATACTCGGATAACACCCGAGCAAGCTCGCTCTATACTAGTGACCAATCAAAAATCACCAACTCAACTCCGATGACGTAACAATAACTACAGCTGCATCACCTACTTTTATAAAATGCTCTTTGTGTAAGTTATACAGTTTTAGGATTTCGTAGCTTAATGTCTTAGCATATTGACATGTTTCTATGTTTTTTCAGATATGCCTTGTTCTTGCATTGATAAAGCAGATAGTTTTTGCTGCATATGTGGAGAAGTTACTTTTGCGTCACAAAGGCGAAACTTGACTACCATGTTAAGGAAAGCCTACTACCTGTACTTTGGTAGCAGAATAGGAGATCAGGACAAGAATTGGGTTTCACACATATGCTGCAAAAGATGTGCATCACATTTTGCCCAGTGGTTGCATGGAAAGAGGCAATCTTTGCCTTTTGCACTACAAATGATCTAGAGAGCCAACTGATTACACTCTCAAAGGCTTTTTCTGCATGGTGCCCCCCCCATTGGAAAAGAAGTTTCAAGGAAGAAGTAGTAGACTTTACAGTATCCAAACATTCCATCTGCAATACACCCAATACTACATACAGAAGAGCTGTTGGTTCCAAAACCACCAGAAACCACCATCTTTAGTTGAGTCAAGTGAGAAAGGAGAAGGTGCTTGGTGTCATGAAGCATCTTCCTCTCGACCCAGACTTCATCAGCAACCTCCACTGAACGATACCTTTTAACACAAAGTAAACTTAATGATCTTGTTAGATATTTGGATCTGCCAAGGGTAAGGCTGAGCTCTTAGGTTCCAGGCTGCAGCAGTGGAATCTCCTAGGGTGATGGTTGGATTTCTCTGTTCCACATCTGTGATAAAGATCTTGTCCCATGCTTGTTTATAGAGGGTGATCTTGCGGCATTCAACAACATCAACAGTTTAATGGAAGCTTTGAAGATAAATCATAATCCAGAGGAATGGAGGCTCTTCATTGGTTTGTCCAAAAAAATGTGTAAAAGCCATCAATGTCTAAAAGCCATCTTACTGTATAATGGCATTGCGCTACCTTCAATTCCAGTTGGTTATGCAGTCTACAAGCTACAATAAAAGACTGGCCTCTCCAATATTCACTTCAGCCAGGAAGTAAAAATGTCTTGCATCCAGCACTTGTTGATAAGATTTTTTTTTTACCACCGTTGCATATCAAGTTGGGCCTAATAAAGAACTTTGTAAAGGCAATGAATGAAGCAAAGATAAGAAACGAAAAGCAGGAGGAGTGAACGGCACATCCATCCGGTAAAAGAAACCTTTATTTAGTGTCCATTAAAAACAGGATCCAGAAAAGGGGAATTTTAAAACCTGACGCATTGCTGGTACAAGAGAGCACCCTTAATCATAGGGTACATACAATTGATAGGAAATCACCATGCCTGTTGCAGAAAACCAATAAAGAAACAAAATGGGAATAGGAGGCATCTGAAATCTGTATATATAAATCAATGTAATTATACAGACAAATATGTGTTCCAAGATACAACACCAAAAATGGATGAAACATGATAAATCAATAAATAAAAATAAATTATTCCTGAAGTTCATGCCATGGGGAAATTTAGCCTTTAAAGAGAGACCAATATGCCTCTCGTAATGCAATGTGCTTCTGCAAAGATCCACCTCTACTGTATGGTAAAACTTTTTCCATGGCATAAAATCTGAAATGAGAAATATAACATTTGTGGACTTTAACAAAATGCTTGGTAGCTCCTGAATATGTCCCATTACAATTATTAATGTTCACTACTAGAGAGCACAGAAAAACTTTTTTTTTTTTTTAAATGGCAAACTCACACACTTTACTTCGGCTAACAGCACATTTATGGAACCCTTTAGAGGAAAACCACGTTAAAATGAGGGAGTATTTTTATAGAGGCTGGGAGAAAGTATATTACCCAAGGATCTCCCTCTTTTGGCCACACATCTACAACCACTTTCAATCACTTGGCTGAGCGTGTGGTCCTTATTCACAACCGGTAAATGTTTTAATATTATATTTTTTATTTGATAAAATTGTGAACTACAAGGAGTCGTTAATGTAACAGGGGACTTAAAAATGCCAGTTTCAGCAACGTTATGTGGTCTGGTGTAACTGGCATCACCATATAAAACTGAAAAAAATATATATGTTTTTCTGTGCCCTCTGGTAGTGCTCATGTCATACAGGAATTGAGAAACTGTAATTCACATCAGGTGGTTTATTGCATTGAATGCACTTTTTGTAATTTGTGATAGATAGGTCACACTACTAGAAAGCTGAAAAAAGCTTTGCAGAACACATTTCTAACATTAACAATCACAATGGGTCATATTCAGGAGCTACCAAGCATTTTGTTAATGTCCACAAATGTTATATTTCAAATTTCAGATTTTATGCTATGGAAAAAGTTTTATCACCCATTAGAAGCGGGTCTTTGCAGAAGCACATTGCATTACGAGAGGCATATTGGATTCCCTCTTTAACCCCTTTACCCCCAAGGGTGGTTTGCACGTTAATGACCAGGCCAATTTTTACAATTCTAACCACTGTCCCTTTATGAGGTTAAAACTCTGGAACGCTTCAACGGATCCCAGTGATTCTGACACTGTTTTCTCGTGACATATTGTACTTCATGATAGTGGTAAAATTTATTTGATATTACCTGCGTTTATTTGTGAAAAAAAAATGGAAATTTGGCGAAAATTTTGCATTTTTCCAACTTTGAATTTTTATGCAATTAAATCACAGAGATATGTCACACAAAATACTTAATAAGTAACATTTCCCACATGTCTACTTTACATCAGCACAATTTTGGAACCAACATTTTTTTTGTTAGGGAGTTATAAGGGTTAAAAGTTGACCAGCAATTTCTCATTTTTACAACACCATTTTTTTTTTAGGGACCACATCTCATTTGAAGTCATTTTGAGGGGTCTATATGATAGAAAATACCCAAGTGTGACATCATTCTAAAAACTGCACCCCTCAAGGTGCTCAAAACCACATTCAAGAAGTTTATTAACCCTTCAGGTGTTTCACAGGCATTTTTGGAATGTTTTAAAAAAAATGAACATTTAACTTTTTTTCAGAAAAAAATTATTTCAGCTCCAATTTGTTTTATTTTACCAAGGGTAACAGGAGAAAATGGACCCCAAAAGTTGTTGTACAATTTGTCCTGAGTACACCGATACCCCATATGTGGGGGTAAACTACTGTTTGGGCGCATGGGAGAGCTCGGAAGGGAAGGAGCGCCGTTTGACTTTTCAATGCAAAATTGACAGGAATTGAGATGGGAAGCCATGTTGCATTTGGAGAGCCACTGATGTACCTAAACATTGAAACCCCCCACAAGTGACACCATTTTGGAAAGTAGACCCCCTAAGGAACTTATCTAGATGTGTGGTGAGCACTTTAACCCACCAAGTGCTTCACAGAAGTTTATAATGCAGAGCCATAAAAATAAAAAATCATATTTTTTCACAAAAATGATCTTTTCGCCCCCAATTTTTTATATTCCCAAAGGTAAGAGAAGAAATTGGACCCCAAAATTTGTTGTACAATTTGTCCTGAGTACGTTAATACCCCATAGGTGGGGGTAAACCACTCTTTGGGCGCATAGCAGAGCTCGGAAGGGAAGGAGCGCCATTTGACTTTTCAATGCAAAATTGACTGGAATTGAGATGGGACGCCATGTTGCGTTTGGAGAGCCCCTGATGTGCCTAAACATTGAAACCCCCCACAAATAACACCATTTTGGAAAGTAGACCCCCTAAGGAACTCATCTTGATGTGTAGATGTGTTGTGAGAGCTTTGAACCCCCAAGTGTTTCACTACAGTTTATAACGCAGAGCCGTGAAAATAAAAATTCTTTTTTTTTCCCACAAAAATTCTTTTTTAGCCCCCAGTTTTGTATTTTCCCAAGGGTAACAGGAGAAATTGGAACCAAAAGTTGTTGTCCAATTTGTCCTGAGTACGCTGATACCCCATATGTGGGGGGGAACCACCGTTTGGGCACATGGGAGAGCTCGGAAGGGAAGGAGCGCTATTTGGAATGCAGACTTAGATGGATTGGTCTGCAGGCGTCACATTGCGTTTGCAGAGCCCCTAATGTACCTAAACAATAGAAACCCCCCACAAGTGACCCCATATTGGAAACTAGACCCCCCAAGGAACTTATCTAGATGTGTTGTGAGAACTTTGAACCCCCAAGTGTTTCACTACAGTTTATAACGCAGAGCCGTGAAAATAAAAAATCATTTTTTTTCCACAAAAATTATTTTTTATCCAATTTTGTATTTTTCCAAGGGTAACAGTTGAAATTGGATGCCAAAAGTTGTTGTCCAATTTGTCCTGAGTACGCTGATACCCCAAATGTGGGGGGGAAACCACCGTTTGGGTGCATGGCAGTGCTCGGAAGGGAAGGAGCGCCATTTGGAATGCAGACTTAGATGGACTGGTCAGCAGGCATCACGTTGCATTTGCAGAGTCCCTGATGTAACTAAACGGCATAAACCCCCACAAGTGACCCTATATTGGAAACTAGACCCCCAAGGAACTTATCTAGATGTGTTGTGAGAACTTTGAACCCCCAAGTGTTTCACTACAGTTTATAACGCAGAGCCGTGAAAATAAAAAATCCTTTTTTTTCCACAAAAATTATTTTTTAGCCCCCAGTTTTGTGTTTTCCCAAGGGTAACAGGAGAAATAGGACCCCCAAAGTTGTTGTCCAATGTGTCCTGAGTACGCTGATACCCCATATGTTGGGGTAAACCCCTGTTTGGGTGCACGGGAGAGCTCGGAAGGGAAGGAGCACTGTGTAGCCCTAACTTTAGCCCTAACCCTAGCCCTAACCCTAGCCTTAATGGGAAAATAGAAATAAATACATTTTTTTAATTTTTCCCTAACTAAGGGGGTGATGAAGGGGGGTTTGATTTACTTTTATAGCGGGTTTTTTAGCAGATTTTTATGATTGGCAGCCGTCACACACACTAAAAGACGCTTTTTATTGCAAAAAAATATTTTTTGCTTTTCCACATTTTGAGAGCTATAATTGTCCATATTTTGGTCCACAGAGTAATGTGAGATCTTGTTTTTTGTGGGACGTGTTGACGTTTTTATTGGTAACATTTTCGGGCACGTGACTTTTTTGATCGCTTTTTATTCCGATTTTTGTGAGGCAAAATGACCAAAAAACAGCTATTCATAAATTTCTTTTAGGGGGGCGTTAATACCATTCCGCGTTTGGTAAAATGGATAAAGCAGTTTTATTCTTCGGGTCAGTACGATTACAGCGATACCTCATTTATACTTTTTTTATGTTTTGGCGCTTTTATACGATAAAAACTATTTTATAGAAAAAATAATTATTTTTGCATTGCTTTATTCTGAGGACTATAACTTTTTTATTTTTTCGCTGATGATGTTGTATGGTGGCTCGTTTTTTGCGGGGCAAGATGACGTTTTCAGCGGTACGATGGTTATTTATATCCGTCTTTTTGATCGCGTATTATTCCACTTTTTGTTTGGCGGTATGATAATAAAGCGTTGTTTTTTGCCTCGTTTTTTTTTTTTTTTTTTTTTTTTTTACGGTGTTCACTGAAGGGGTTAACTAGTGGGACAGTTTTGTAGGTTGGGTCATTACGGATGCGACGATACTAAATCCGTGTACTTTTATTGTTTTTTTTTAGATAAAGAAATGTATTTATGGGAACAATATATATATATATATATATATATATATATATATATATATATATATAGATAGATAGATAGATAAAAAAATCACAGCAGCACATGTACATGAATCGGCCATGTGAAAACAACAGACAAATATACATTTCTCAAAAATATTTTTTCAAAAATTTTTTTTCATAAAACTTACAGTTAAATAGAGATTCTTAGCGCATAAATTGGCCAATTCATGTGTGCCCTGTTGTGAATTCCGTTCTCGGGCTCCCTCCTGTGGTCATGAGTGGTACTTTGTGAGTTCTGTTCTTGGGCTCCCTCTGGTGGCTTTGAGTGTTACGGCTGGTCTGTAGCTGGACTCCAGCTGCCTCGTTTCCTGCTAGGCTTGCTGCCTATTTAACTCCACCTGGACCTTTACTTGTTGCCTGCTGTCGTTGTATTCAGTACTGGTTCAGATCTCTCTGGGACTTCCCTTGTGACCTGTCTCCTGTGGAGAAGCTAAGTTCATGCTAGTTTATTTTTGCTCATTGCTATTTGAAAATGTTTCTCAGTATATGATGAGTTCAGTCCAGCTTGCTTATATGCTATTTGATTGCTAGCTGGAAGCTCTGGGGTGCGGAGTTGCTCCCCTCACATCGTGAGTCGGTGTGGGGGTCTTTTTGTATTCTCTGCGTGGATAATTTTTGTAGTATTTTATACTGACCGCACAGATTCCTTGCTATCCTCTGACTATTAGTTATTAGCGGGCCTCATTTGCTAAAACCTATTTTCATTTCTAAGTTTGTGTTTTCCTCTTAACTCACCGTCATTATTTGTGGGGGCTGCTCTCACTTTGGGGAAAATTTCTCTGAGGCAAGTGAGGCTTTGTTTCTCTCTAGGGGTAGCTAGTTTCTCAGGCTGTGCTGAGGCGTCTAGGCCGAGTTAGGAACGCTCCACGGCTGCCTATAGTGTGTGTTGATAGGATCAGGATTGCGGTCAGTAAAGTACATCCCCAGAGCTTGTCCTATTTGTTGGTTTACCTATCAGGTCAGTTCATGTGTTCTTACCACCAGAACCATAACAGTGCCCATCAACCACGGCAAGGTGATCTCCCCCTGATGGGTCCTACTCTACCGTACATGCCACTCTTGGGCCACCAGCCTACAACTCTGGACAAAACATGTCACTTTGGGCTAAGCCTACAATTTATGGGCAGGTAGAGTTGATTACCGCCACCTGCAATGTCAATGGGAGGAGTGCAAGATAAGTCTGTGGATGCTGCCACATCCATACAAATAGAGGAAAAAAACCAAATCAGCACTCCCAATGTGAACACATGCAAGCTGCAAACTGCAACACATAGATAAAAAAATCACAGCAGCACATGAACATGAATCGGCCATGTGAAAACACAGACAAATATACATTTCTCAAAAATATTTTTTCATAAAAATTTTTTCAAAAATTTTTTATTCATAAAACTATTGTTTATTTGTATTATTTGTCTGTGTTTTCACATGGCCGATTCATGTACATGTGCTGCTGTGATTTTTTTATCTATGTGTTGCAGTTTGCAGCTTGCACGTGTTCACATTCGGAGTGCTGATTTGTTTTTTTTCCCTATATATATATATATATATATATATATATATATATATATATATATATATATATACTGTGTTCCAAATTATTATGCAAATAATATTTCCTCATATTTTCTCTAAAATACCTATCTGAATTGCAGTCATTGTTATTTTCCAGTCATCTACTATTCTAGTATAATTGCAATGTTTTGGAACAAACTGCCTATGATAACAGTATCTTTTAAAAAAAAATAAACACTCAAAATGCATGTTCCAAATTATTATGCACAGCAGAGTTTTCAACCTTTTTTTTTATTTTGAACAAAAAAATGGTCAATTGTGAAGTTATAAGCATTATCAGCTTATTACAAAATGAAATCAAACAGTTTTCAAGTGAAAACTTTATTCTAGGTGATGTTACATTTGCACATAGGACCCCTTGTTCGAAAGAAGCTTCTGAACTCTCTCGTCCATTGAATTTGTCAGTTTTTGGATGGTTTCTGCTTCAGTTGTTTTGCATGTGGACAGAATACCCTCCCAGAGCTGTTGCTTAGATGTGAACTGCCTCTCGCCATCATAGACTCCTTTTGATGATGCTCCAGAGGTTCTCAATGGGGTTGAGGTCAGGGGAAGATGGTGGCCACATCATAAGTTTGTCCTCTTTTATGCCCATAGCAGCCAGAGATGCAGATGTGTTTTTTGCAGCATGAGATGGTGCATTATCATGCATGAAAATGATCTTGCTACGGAAAGCACGGTTCTTCCTCTTGAACCATGGCAGGAAGTGTTGTTTTAGAAACTCCACATAGATTATGGAGTTCATCTTTACTCCTTCAGGGATCATAAAGGGGCCGACAATCTCTCTCCCCATGATTCCAGCCCAAAACATTACACCTCCTCCTTGTTGGCACCTTAGCCGTGTTTTCATGGGGTGTCCATCAACCAGTCATCCTCCACTCCATCCATCTGGACCATCGAGCGTTGCACGGCACTCATCGGTGAACAAAACAGTTTGGAAGTCAGTCTTCATGTATCGTTTGGCCCACTGGAGCCGTTTCTGCTTGTGTGCAGTGGATAGAGGTGGTCGACAGGATGGCTTACGCACCTCTGAAGGACCCTGCATCTTGTTGTTCTGGGGACGTTGGAGGCACCAGCAGCTTCAAAAACTTGTCTGCTGCTATGACAAGGCATTTTTGCAGCTGCTCTTTTAACCTTACGCAATTGCCTGTTGGAAAGAGTCCTCAATTTTTCCTTATCAGCACGCACACGTGTGTGCTGGGAATCAGCTACATACTTCTTGATTGTGCGATGATCATGATGAAGTGTCTTGGCAATGTTGATTGTAGTCATGCCTTGACCTAAATACTCCACAATTTGTTGCTTCTCAGCAGCCGACACATCCTTTTTCTTTCCCATTTTGGCAAAAAATGTAGGCTGCTTAATAATGTGGAACAGCCTTCTCAAGTAGTCTTGCCTTTATTTGGACACACCTGCCAAACTAATTTGCACAGGTATCTGCAATTGCTTTCAGTGATATAAAGAGCCCTGACACACATCACCATCAGTGAGTTTAAATGACAAACAAAAAAATTCTAACCTTATCACTCCTAAACTCTTTGTGCATAATAATTTGGAACACAGTGTATGTGTATGTATGTATATATATATATATATATATATATATATATATATATATATATATATATATATTTATTTAGGAATTTTTATTTTTTTTTCACACATGTGAATATTTTTTTTTTACACCATAACATTGCCCCGGGGGAGGGCATCATGTTATAGTGTAAGATCGCTGATCTGACACTTTGCTGTGCACTGTGTCAGATCAGCGATCTGACCTGCACTCCTGCAGGCTTACCAGCGCTTGCTCTGATTAGGTGCTGATAAGCCACCTCCCTGCAGGATCCGGATGCAGCCCCGTGGCCATTTTGGATCTGGGGCTTGCAGGAAGGAGGAGGTAGGAGACCCTTGGAGCAACGCGATCACATCGCGTTGCTTCGGGGGTCTCAGGAAGCACGCAGGGAGCCCCCTCCCTGCGCAATGCTTCCCTATACCGCCAGAACACTGCGATCATGTTTGATCGCAGTGTGCCGGGGGTTAGTGTGCCGGGGGCGGTCCGTGACCGCTCCTGGGACATAGTGCCGGATGTCAGCTGCGATAGCTGACAACCAGCCGCGATCGGTCGCGCTCCCCCCGTGAGCACGGCCGATCGCTATGACGTACTATCCCATCGGTCGGCATACGGGCCCACCCCACCTCAACAGGTTAGTACGTCTAATGTCAGAAAGGGGTTAAAGACTAAATTTCCCGATGACATGAACTTCAGGAATTGTTTATTTCTTATATACAGATTTCAGATGCCTCCTATTCCCATTTTGATATGTATCCTGTTTATTGGTTCTCTGCATCAGGCATGGTGATTTGCTCTCCCATGTTTAAATAATTTCCCCATGATTTATTTGTATGTATCCTATGATTAAGGGCACAAAAGACACCGGTTTTAAAATTCACCTTTTCAGGATCCTGTTTTTAATAGAGACTAAATAAAGATTGGTTTTACTGGATGGATGTTCCATTTATTCCTCCTGCTCTTAGTTGGTTCTCGGCTGTGCTTTGTCAGCTGGATCCAGGCACCCTCAGGGGGATCATTCAGTAAAACTGTTCTATGGATGTGGTGAGGTCCTAGCCACCCCATCTGAAGCAAAGATAAAGGAAGGAGTCTTTATTGGACCTCAAATTTGTAACCTTCAAGATGAGGAGTTTCTTTGCTTGTTGCAGGGCAAGTTAAAGGCTGCATGGGTAACATTCAGATTAGTGGTAGCCAGTTTTTGTGAAACTGAAGAGCAAATAACTATGGAGAGCTAATGGAAAATCTCCTCAAAACATAGGAGGATTTTGGCTGTAACATGCCCTTAAAGATTAATTTCTTACGTTCGCATCTAGACTTTTTTCCATTAAACTGTGGAACAGTGAGTGACGAGCACCATGAGAGATTTCACTAAGATTTTGCGGCTATGGAGTAAAGATATCAAGGAAAATGGAGTCCATCAATGCTTGTAGATTACTGATTACAAAAAGAGTTGTCACTGAAAGCGGACCACATTTTGTAGTACAATTTCTGTAACTGTTTAGAACTCGCAATAGTGTTTAGACATGCTTTACTTCTTTGAATTGTTGCTAATTTACCTCTGAATAAATATTAGAAAATTGGTATAACAAAATATTCTGTATCTTTTATATTTGCAAAAATAATAATTTTTCAAAGTACTGAAACTTTTTAGTATTAATTATATGTAGCAGTAACAATAAAACTCGTTGATATCATAGAAACAATAGCCAACTAAATACTTTCATTGTCAGATTTTAATTCAGGAGGTCAAATTCATTAAGGAATGACTCATTTCATAACTCAACCTGACAACTTTTGAAAATATATAGTACAGTGTATTGAACCACCTCCCCATATTGAACCCCCTCCCAATATTGAACCCCTCCATATTGAGCAACCTTTCCATACTTGCCCCTCTATAGTGCCCCCTGTCCAACTGAACCCACTCCAAGGAACCTCATGTCTATACTGAGCTCTCTCCATGTTGCCTCCACTCTTTATACTGAACATGCTCCATGTTGCTGCCTCTTCAAATTGAGCCCCCTCAACACTGTCCCTTATTCAGAATGAGGTCCCTCCACACTTCCCCCTTTCCATACTGAAGCCCCCTATATGCTGCCCTTCTCCTTACCAATCCCCTCCACTATACTTAGCCCCTCCAAACTGCCCACTCTCCATGCTTCACCAACTCTCCACTGTGTGATCCCTCACACTGCACCCTCTCCTTGTTGCCCCTCAATCTGTATAATGAACCACCCGTGCATAGTAAAGGTCTCCTGTATCTTCATCGCAATGAGTGCTTACCCAGGTTCGTATCTGGGGGTACAGATGTAGCCTTTTCCCCATTGGGCCATCTTAGAATAAGAGAAAATATAACACATCGGCTTTCATGCTTTCAATCGTATTCACATCTTTCACTTTCATGTGAGAGTACAATTAAAGCCCAGCACTTTCGAATAAGAATGATATCAGCAGCGAGATGAGATCATCTGATCACTCTGCTGACGTCACTTTACTGTAGGCGTGGTGAGTGTTGGTCTGGTAAGCACTCCAATGAAACTGATGAAGCCGAAAACTTATTGTAATGTACTTTTTTGAGGGGGTGGGAGTTTAAGAAGGCAGTATGGTAGGGAGTGAAATGTGTGAGCAGACGGTATGGGGAGTGGTAAGACAAGTGTTTTAGAAGGCAGTATGGTGAGTGGGGGGATGCAACATGAGACGGTAGGGGGAAGAAAGATATGGTGTAAGAAAAGTGTGAGGGGACATGCTGGGAAAAAAGTGTGAGGGGATATGCTGGAAGAAAAGTATGAGGTGGGTCAGTATAGAGAAGGGGCAGCATTGGAGGACAGTGTGAGGGCACAGCAAGGAGGGACAGTGTGCTAAGGAGGAGGAGCGTGAGATGTGGGCACATTATTGAGACTAGAAAGTATAGGGGTGATACTGTGTGAAGAAGGAACCTAGTATGAAAAGGAGAGGACAGTATTGAGCACATGTACCATAAGACAGATAGTGTGGGAGTCATATTTTGAGCAGGGAGCAATTCTTTATTTAGGGGCACAGCTGAGGGAGATATTTTTCTTCAGTAGCATTATAATCACGTTGATATTTTTAAGGGCAGCATGTTGAAATGTGCTGCAGAAGACCAAAGAAAAGTCAACATGGCTTCTGGATCAGATGGAGCAGAAAAGAAGGAGAATGTCTACAAGCAGAGAAATGTATAAGGTACCCGTATGTAAAAAATTTTATGATGCTGACTAGGTCTGTGGTTCCTGTATGGTTTACAGTAAAATAATGACTGATAACAACTACTGCCAGCATCTCCTTACCATTTTCAAGGATCTAGTGAAAATTGTAGGTTCATGTGATACAGTTGTATGAGTCTGACCTACGAATACAATTGATCTCTGTAGTAAGCTTAATGCTGTATTCCTGTACTGATGGTGGTTCTGGTGATGTATGCCTGTACTGATGAAGGTTCTGGTTCTGTATTTTTATACTGATGGTTGTTCTGGTGATGTATTTTTTTTGCTGATGGGCTTTCTAATTATGTATTTCTGTACTGATGGAGGCTCAAGTGATGTATGCATGTGCTGATGGTGGTTCTGGTGATATATTTCTGTACTTATAGGGGTTGTGATGCTATATTTTTGTACCGGTAAGGGTTTAGTGATTTATTTATGTACTGCGGATGGCTCTGGTGATGTTTGTCTGTTGTGATGGTGGTTTTGGTGATGTGTCCTTGTGCTATTATTGGTTCTGATCCTGTACTCATGTAACAAGTCATAATTTGTAAACTTACAAGGCCATATTAATAAAGAATTATGCTGTTTCATAAGTAAAGGGTTGCTACATTTGTATTATATTGGGAGCATTAAAGGGGTTGTCCAGGTTTGTGATGGAAGTCTGCATTCACTCTATGTGAGTGCATACTTTTTAATCCTCACAACATGTGCACTGCACATTGTCAAGGTTCTCCAGTGAGCAAGAGGTCACATAAGCTCAAGTATGCATACCTACCAACTAGACCTTCAATACCTAACTCAATTTAATTCAAGTCCGCACACATTAGTATTAATAGGGCTGTGTGAAGACACGGGGGATTGGTGGGCGCCCAGGTCCGCTAGCCGTAACCGCATGGACCAGGGATCATCCTGCCTAATGCCCACTCTCCTTTTAACGTGGGCATAACACTACTCAGACAACACAGGGTGAGGGTAAAACAGTGTGGCAATACTTTATTAAACCACAACACAGGCAGATAACACATAGAACTGTCCCAGCACAGTACCCCAGATGGTGCACATTACAGAGTCTCTTCCTTCCGCTGACCTGTCGGGATAATGGCAGATGTTACATCAGAGCTCCAAGGGTTGGTTACCCCACCTGTAGTACACACACAGAGAGGAGGTAATGACAAGCGTAGGAAGATGACAGTCCATTGAGTCCATACAAGGTACTGAGCCAGTTGACACAAGAGTCACAACCTGGCTTATCAGAACATCTCCATGGAGCCAGGTGACAAACAGGTCCCAATACTGGCTTTCTCCAAAAGTACCCATGTTTCAGCGATGGTCAGATCTGTATTCTTCCAACCAGCGACGAAAACCCCTAGGTTATTTCCTGTAGAATGAAAGATCCATGTCCCTCGTGATGGAGCCATGATGTAAAATGGCTTCTGTCCTGTATCTGATCTTGTGGATGTATATGTCTTGGCAGAATCTCTGGCTGTCTCTTTCCCTGTTTCTCTGTCTCAGAGACATGTAACCTAGTTTTAGCTTTATCCGGTGTCCTTCAGTCCAGCATCAAGATAACGGAAACAATGAGATCAAGTAGCATTACTTGATTATTTAATCTATTTGCATAGTGTTTCCCTCTCTGCTTTCAATGTCAACACACTGGCTTTTGATTTTTTCTGATGACTGGGAGTCTCATGTTCAGCAGGTCAGGAGGGTTTTTCAGGTTTTGCTGGAGAATTCTTTGTGTGTAAAGGGTTCAAAGTGTGTTTTTGGGGTTCAAAAAATTTCCTTTTTGGGGTACATTTTTTCCCCTTCTTCTATTGAGATGGACCCTGTCAAGGTTCGGGCTATTTACGACTGGACGCAGCCTACTTCTCTGAAGAGTCTCCAGAAATTCTTGGGCTTTGCTAATTTTTATCGTCGATTTATAGCTGGTTTTTCTGGCGTTGCTAAACCTCTGACGGATTTGACTAAAAAGGGTGCTGATGTTGCCAATTGGTCCCCTGCTGCCGTGGAGGCCTTTCGGGAGCTTAAGCGCCGCTTTTTGTCTGCCCCTGTGTTGCGCCAGCCTGATGTTTCTCTTCCCTTTCAGGTTGAGGTCGATGCTTCCGAGATCGGAGCGGGGGCGGTTTTGTCGCAGAAAAGTTCCGACTGCTCGGTGATGAGACCTTGTGCGTTCTTTTCGCGAAAATTTTCGGCCGCCGAGCGAAACTATGATGTTGGTAATCGGGAGCTTTTGGCCATGAAGTGGGCATTTGAGGAGTGGCGTCATTGGCTTGAGGGTGCCAGACATCAGGTGGTAGTTTTGACTGATCACAAGAATTTAATTTATTTGGAGTCTGCCAGGCGCCTGAATCCTAGACAGGCACGTTGGTCGTTGTTCTTTTCCCGGTTTAATTTTGTGGTCTCGTACTTACCGGGTTCTAGGAATGTGAAGGCAGATGCTCTTTCTAGGAGTTTTGAGCCTGACTCTCCTGGGAATTCTGAACCTGCTGGTGTCCTTAAGGATGGAGTGGTTTTGTCTGCTGTCTCTCCAGATTTGCGACGTGCTTTGCAAGAATTTCAGGCGGATAGACCTGATCGTTGTCCGTCTGGTAGACTGTTTGTTCCTGACGAGTGGACCACTAGAGTCATCTCGGAAGTTCATTCTTCTACTCTGGCAGGTCATCCGGGAATTTTTGGCACCAGAGATTTGGTGGCTAGATCCTTCTGGTGGCCTTCCTTGTCTCGAGATGTGCGTGTTTTTGTGCAGTCTTGCGATGTGTGTGCTCGGGCCAAGCCTTGTTGTTCTAGGGCTAGTGGGTTGTTGTTGCCCTTGCCTATTCCGAAGAGGCCTTGGACGCACATCTCTATGGACTTTATCTCGGACCTCCCTGTTTCTCAGAAGATGTCTGTCATCTGGGTGGTGTGTGACCGTTTTTCTAAAATGGTTCATTTGGTGCCATTGCCTAAGTTGCCTTCCTCATCTGAGTTGGTCCCTCTGTTTTTTCAAAATGTGGTTCGCTTGCATGGTATTCCGGAAAACATCGTTTCTGACAGGGGTACCCAGTTCGTGTCTAGATTTTGGCGGGCAGTCTGTGCCAGGTTGGGCATTGATTTGTCTTTTTCGTCTGCATTCCATCCTCAGACCAATGGCCAGACGGAACGAACTAATCAAACTTTGGAGACTTATTTGAGGTGTTTTGTGTCTGCGGATCAGGATGATTGGGTTGCCTTTCTGCCGTTAGCGGAGTTTGCTCTTAATAATCGGGCTAGTTCTGCCACTTTGGTTTCTCCTTTCTTTTGCAATTCAGGCTTTCATCCGCGTTTTTCATCTGGTCAGGTTGAATCTTCGGATTGTCCTGGAGTGGATGCGGTAGTGGATCGGTTGCATCAGATTTGGGGACAAGTGGTGGATAATTTGGAATTGTCCCAGGAGAGGACTCAGCAGTTTGCTAACCGCCGTCGTCGTGTTGGCCCCCACCTTCGTGTTGGGGACTTGGTGTGGTTGTCTTCCCGTTTTGTCCCTATGAGGGTTTCTTCTCCTAAATTTAAGCCTCGGTTCATCGGTCCTTATAGGATTTTGGAGATTCTTAACCCTGTTTCCTTTCGTTTGGACCTCCTGGCATCTTTCGCTATCCATAATGTGTTCCATCGGTCGTTGTTGCGGAGATATGAGGTACCGGTGGTTCCTTCTACTGAACCTCCTGCTCCTGTGCTGGTGGAGGGTGAATTGGAGTACGTGGTAGAAAAGATCTTGGACTCCCGTATTTCCAGACGGAGACTTCAATATCTGGTTAAATGGAAGGGCTATGGTCAGGAAGATAATTCTTGGGTAACTGCCTCTGATGTTCATGCCTCGGATTTGGTTCATGCCTTTCATAGGGCTCATCCAGATCGCCCTGGCGGTTCTTGTGAGGGTTCGGTGCCCCCTCCTTAAGGGGAGGGTACTGTTGTGTATCCGCTTTTTGGGCTCCCCTGGTGGTTGCTGGTGGTACTGGTGACTTGTTTGCACTTTGCTGCTTCTGTTCACCTGCTTCCATCAGCGTTTGGGAGTTTCCTATTTAGCCTTGCTCTCCAGTCATTTCCTTGCCGGTCATCATTGTAACCAGAGCCTTCGGTTGCATGTTCCTGCTACTAGTCTGCTGATCAGCTAAGTGGACTTTGTCCTTTTGTTTTGTACCTTTTGTCCAGTTTGCAGTTTTTGTAATTCTCTGTAGCTGGAAGCTCTTGTGGTCTGATATTGCCACTCCTGTGTCATGAGTTGACACAGGAGTCTTAAAGTAATTTCAGGATGGTTTTTGAAAGGGTTTTCAGTTGACCGTGAAGTCCTCTTTTGTATCCTTCTGCTATCTAGTAAGTGGATCTCTCTTTGCTAAATCTACTTTCATACTGTGTATGTCTTTTCCTCTTAATTCACCGTTATTACATGTGGGGGGCTGCTATCATCTTTTGGGGTATTTCCCTAGAGGTAAGCCAGGTCTGTTTCTTCCTCTACCAGGCGTAGTTAGTCCTCCGGCTGGCGCGTGGCATATAGGAAGCCGTAGGTATGCTCCCTGGCTACTATTAGTTGTGTGGTAGATTTAGCTCACGGTCAACTCGAGTTTCCATCACCCGAGAGCTCGTTCGTTATTTATATGTTTCTTACGTTCCCTAGCCATTGGGAACCATGACAGTAAATATGCAAATCACATAATTGTGGTCACATGACCTCCCACTCTCGCTAACGGCAGCGAAGAATTCTGACAGTGTGTGGTGTGCACACTGTGAGGATTCAGAAGTCTTCAGTCACATAGTGTGACTGCAGACTTTCATCACAATCCTGGACACCCACTTTAATTACTGTGTAAAATTAAGCACTGCCTAATCCCACCTGCATTTAATATACTCACTAGCTTCACTTCGTGTGTCTTAGTATTTCACTGAAAATTGAGGGAATTATGAAGAGCAGCTAGCATGTAAGTGACTGAAAGTGTACAAATCTCATATGAGTAGTCACATGAAGAATACTCAAATGACTTATGCTGGATTTAGGAGGGTAGGGCCAACCAGAATTCTTGTCCTGGGTGCCAGAAAGCTTAGATCTGCCCCTGGCTTACCTTTTCCTGGAATTAGCAACTTTTCCTCTTCTGTGGTGAGGGGTGCAGCATGATGACGTGAACGAATTGTATTCTTGTCACCTTAGCAGCATGAGCACAACGCTGCACATTGGTATGGGGGATGATTTTAACTCCTTTGACCACAGAAGTGCTAGCGCATTCACAATTTAATTTCTATTATCTCACAAATACAGATGAATATAGAGAAACTCAAATCCCCCTCCCACCCCGCCGCGCACAAAGACATTTCTTTTGAAAACTGGTCCGGTGGAGGGGAAAGGGTGGATACATTTTTTTAAAAAAATGCTCTTCGTTCATGTCGGTGACACCAGCTCGAATCCCGCCACCCCATGCTCCCGACTTCTGGTGCTTAGTGGCAAATATGGCCACTTCTACCAGCCGGAGAGGATCTTCAAGCTCCTATGAAAGGAGATATCATACAGTTGTTACCAGCCGGAGGTACCGATTGAACTTACTGTATGTGCTACAGCTATTTATCTGCTTGAGATAGTGCAGTAACATGGACTTTTTTGCTAAGTCCGGTGAGGAAGCCGCAGAACGCTACTCACCTCCGTATCTGTCTTGGACAGGAGTCTGTATAGTGGTGTCTATGGTTTCTCTGCTGGGCCTCAGTGAGGTATTGCAGCTGTTTGATTTCTCATACAGGTAAGGTCACCACTATGCAGAATCCTGCTCTGGACTGAACTGATCTATCTATATTGTATTTATATTGCATTATGTCCACAGACCACAATATGTGATGTCCTGTAGCCAGGACTAGGTTTCTGATGAGATTTCTGTGCACATAGCATACAACATACAGTGTATAGAATAATATACTACTGTATATGACTGGCATATGATATACTATGACTACAGACAGTAGACATTACACAGTATGTACTGACGTGTATGACATTTTCCCTGGTTTTGTTTCCTTTTGCTTTTCCTTGTTGTGTTTGTCTTGTGTCTGGAATTTCCCTGATCTTTATTGTTTTCTTATTTTGTAGACTCTGTTGATATTTGGAGATGTTATCTGTCTACATACAACACTTTCCCATACTTTAATTCCTATTATATACATACATAAATTAAATTACATACTTCCTATCAACATAATATTTAATATTCCAGCACTGAGTTTTAAATCCCCTAAGAATAACATCTGCAAGGACATTTTTTTTCCTGTTTGTATGGGTTACCACTGAGTTCTCTAGTTTCCTACCACACTCCAAAGTTATATTGAAAGGGAATTAAGATTGTGAGCTCTAATGTGTACAGCTAAGATGTCTGTAAAGTACTGAGGAATATGATGGTGCTATATAAGCAATACATAATAAATATATATATATATATAGAGAGAGAGACTGCCCTGGGGATCGCACCCTGCCCCGCTGATGGCCCCCTGATCACCCCCTGCCCTGGCGATCGCCCAATGCCCCGCCGATCGCTCCCTGATCGCCCCCTGCCCCGCTGATGGCCCCCTGATCACCCCCTGCCTTGGCGATTGCCCCCTGCCCCGGTGATCACCCCCTGCCCCGGCAATTGCCTCCTGGTCACCCCCTGCCCTGCTGATGGCCCTCCTGCCCCAGTGATCGCCCCCTGCCATGCTGATTGCCCCCCTGATCACCCCCTGCCCCGGTGCTTGCCCCCTACCCTGGCAATGGCCCCCCTGCCTCAGTGATGGCCCCCCTGCCCCAGTGATGGCCCCCCTGCCCCAGTGATCACCCCCTCCGCCCCAGTTTACCCATTAGAGTTAGAGTTGGGCTAAAGTGAGTTCGGCTAAAGTTAGGGTTAGTGTTGGGGCTAAAGTTAGGGTTGGGTTTAGTGTTAGAGTTGGGGCTAAAATTAGGGTTAGGGTTGGGGCTAAAGTTAGGGTTGGGATTAGGTTTAGGGGTGTGTTATGGATAGGTTTGTGGTTGGGGTTAGGGGTGTGTTGGCACATCAGGGGCTCTCCAAACGTGACATGATGCCCTCAGACCATTCCATCAAAGTCTGCATTCCAAAACGTCACTACTTCCCTTCCAAGCCCCGACGTGTGCCCATACAGTAGTTTTCTCACACATATGGGGTATCAGCATACTCAGAACAAATTGGACAACAACTTTTGGGGTCCAATTTCTCCTGTTACGCTTGGGGAAAAAAATTGGGGACTAAAAGATGTTTATTGAAAAAATATGATTTTTTTTATTTTCACGCCCGGGCGCTATAAAGTTTAGTGAAACACCTCGGGGTTCAAAGTTCCCACCACACATCTATATAAGTTCCTTGGGGGGTTGAGTTTCCAAAATGGGGTCACTTGTGGGGGAGCTCCAATGTTTAGGCACACAGGGGCTCTCCATACACCACATGGTGTCCACTAACGATTGGAGCTAATTTTCCATTCAAAGTCAAATGGTGCTCCTTCCCTTCCAAGCCCTGCTCTTCACCCAAACAGTGGTTTAACCCCACATATGAGGTATCGGTGTATTAAGGAGAAATTGCCCAACAAATTCCAGGATCCATTTTATTCTATTGCCCATGTAAAAATGAAAAAATTGAGGCTAAAATAAAATTTGTGTGAAAAAAAGTGCTTTTTCATTTTTACGGATCAATTTGTGGAGAACCTGGGGGTTCAAAGTGCTCACTATGCATCTAGATAAGTTCCTTGGGGGGGTCTAGATTCCAAATTGGGGTCACTTGTGGTGGAGCTCCAATGTCTAGACACACAGGGGCTCTCCATACGCAACATGTTGTCCGCTAACGATTTGAGCTAATTTTCCATTCAAAAAGTCAAATGGCACTCCTTCCCTTCCTTGCCTTGATGTGCGCACAAACAGTGGTTTAATCCCACATATGAGGTATCTTTGTACTCAGGAGAAATTGGCCAACACATTTTAGGATCCATTTTATCCTGCTGCCCATGTGAAAATAAAAAAAATTGAGGCTAAAAGAAAATTTTCGTGAAAAAAAAGTACTTTTTCATTTTTACGGATCAATTTGTGAAGCACCTGGGGGATCAAAGTGCTCACTATGCATCTAGATAAGTTCCTTGGAAGGTCTAGTTTCCAAAATGGTGTCACTTGTTTGGGAGCTCCACTGTTTAGGCACACAGGGGCTCTCAATACGCAACATGTTGTCCGCTAACGATTGGAGCTAATTTTCCATTCAAAAAGTCAAATGGCGCTCCTTCCTTTCCGAGCCCTGCTGTGCGCCCAAACAGTGGTTTATGACAACATATGAGGCATCAGTGTATTCAGGAGAAATTGCTCAACAAATGTTAGGATCCATTTTATCCTGTTGCCCGTGTGAAAATGAAAAAATTGAGGCAAAAAACATTGTGTTGGAAAAATTTAAATGTCCATTTTTTCCTTCCACGTTGCTTTAGTTCCTGTGATGCACCTGAAGGGTTAATAATCTTCTTGAATGTAGTTTTGAGTAGCTTGAGAAGTGCAGTTTTGGGAATGGTGTCACTTTTGGGTGTTTTCTGTCACACAGAGTCTTCAAATGTGATGTGGGCACTACAAAAAATAGCTTTGTAAATTTTGCTGGAAAAATGAGAAATTGCTGATTAACTTTGAACTCTTATAACTTCCTAACAAAATGGGTTTTTTTTCCCAAAATTGTGCTGATGTAAAGTAGACATGTGTGAAATGTTATTTATTAACTGTTTTGTTTTGCGAAATTTTCAAAATTGTTGAGAAATTTCTGATTTTTTCACAAATAAACACAAAAATTATCGACCTAAATTTACCACTAACATGAAGCCCAATATGTCACAAAAAAACAGTCTCAGAATCGCTAGGAATCGCTAGGATCCATTGAAGCTTTCCTGAGTTATTACCTCATAAACGGACTCTGGTCAGAATTGCAAAAACTGACCAGGTCATTAAGGTCAAAATAAGCTGGATCATGAAGGGGTTAAACTAATATAACATTTCAAATCTTTCCCTTTTTGCCCCATTCAAAATAAAACAATAATTTTAAAAAAGTAGATATTTGGATTTTCTGTCCTCAATTCTGCATGTAAAATAAGCTGAATTTCCAGTATGTGTGTAATTACCTATTGGCTAAGTTTCTACAATAAGTTTTTGGTGTGTTTTCTCTGCTGCATATTTTTATGGACATAAAAGGCAGCATATTACTGTTCCAGAAAACGTAAAAGGCAGGACCCTATTGCAGAGAAAAAAAGGAGGTGGGTACTATCTGATCATAGTAAGTGAAATGCTTTGTACACAAAATAAAGTGTCTATCTGCTCACCTTAAATTGTTGTGCAATTGAATGGGCACAACTGCATATAAAAGCATCAGAAGTTAATTTTTCAGTGTTTCAAAACTGTAGGCCCCTCGGCTCCTCTCCGAAATCCTTTCTTCCTAATACAAGAGGACATAAAGCGGAATGATCCACAGTGATTGGACAGGAATCGGTGCTTCTGGATTGTTGTGATGGATAACAAACACTGGAGAACATTATCCTTTATTTTCCATGCATTATATTACATTTCTGATGAAATCTAAAGCCTTCATCAGGTGTTTATTAATTTCAAAGGACATTTTCCATCTAGATAAACGTTGTAAATAATGTGTACTATACATACGCATATATTACAAACCCATGTGAATAAACTCATAAAATAACAGTAGCTCTGTCATACAGGAATAAGAATGATGTATGAAATACCAATTAAAAATGAAAGTACATTCTTGCAAAAGCCATTTACTGGAAAAGTCTTTGGAAGCTTCTTTGTTGGAAACCATGGGAACAATTTGGGCTTTAAGATAATTTTCATTGGTACCTTTTTGAGTTATATACAGTGGGTACGGAAAGTATTCAGACCCCTTTAAATTTTTTACTCTTTGTTTCATCGCATCTATTTGGTAAATTCAAAAGTTTTTTTCATATTAATGTACACTCTGCACCCCATCTTGACTGAAAAGAACAGAAATGGAGACATTTTTGCAAATATAATAAAAAAGAAAAACTGAAATATCGCATGGTCATAAGTATTCAGACACTTTGCTCAGACACTCATATTTAAGTCACATACTGTCCATTTCCTTGTGATCCTCATTGAAATGGTTCAACTCCTTCATTGGAGTCCAGCTGTGTTTAATTAAACTGATAGGACTTGATGTGGAAAGGCACACACCTGTCTATATAAGACCTCACAGCTCATATCATGTCAGACCAAATGAGAATCATGAGGTCAAAGGAACTGGCCAAGGAACTCAGAGACAGAATTTTGGCAAGGCACAGATCTGGCCAAGGTTACAACAGAATATCTGCAGTACTCCAGGTTCCTAAGATCACAGTGGCCTCCATAATCCTTAAATAGAAGAAGTTTGGGACCACCAGAAGTCTTCCTACACCTGGTCGTCCAGCCAAACTGAGCTATCGTGGGAGAAGAGCCTTGGTGAGAGAGGTAAAGAAGAACCCCAAGATCACTGTGGATGAGCTAGTTCCACAAAGTCAACTATCACTGGAGCCCTCCACCATTCTGGCCTTTATGGCAGAGTGGCCCATCGGAAGCCTCTTCTCAGTGCAAGACATATGAAAGCCCATATAGAGTTTGCTAAAAAACACATGAAGGACTCCCAGCCTATGAGAAGTAAGATTCTCTGGTCTGATGAGAGGAAGATAGACCTTTTTGGTGATAAGTCTAAGCGGTATGTGTGGAGAAAACCAGGCACTGCGCATCACCTGCCCAATACAATCCCAACAGTCAAAATGGTGGTGTCAGTATCATGCTATGGGGGTGTTTTTCAGCTGCAGGGAAAGGATGACTGGTTGTCATTGAAGGAAACATGAATGCGGCCAAGTATATATCATGGATGAAAACCTCTTCCAGAGTACTCTGGGCCTCAGACTTGGCCGAAGGTTCACCTTCCAACAAGACAATGACCTTAAGCACACAGATAAAATAACAAAGGAGTGGCTTCAGAACACCTCTGTGACCATTCTTGACTGGCCCAGTCAGAGCCCTGACCAAAACCCAATTGAGCATCTATGGAGACACCTGAAAATGGCTGTCCACCAATGTTCACCATCCAACCTGGCGGACCTGGAGAGGATCTGCAAAGAAGAATGGCAGAGGATCCCCAAGTCTAGGTGCGAAGAAAACTTGTTGCATCATTCACAAGAAGACTTATGGCTGTACTAGCTCAAAAGGGTGCTTCTACTCAATACTGAGCAAAGGGTCTGAATACTTATGCCATGTGATATTTCAGCTTTTCTTTTTTAATAAATTTGCAAAAATTACTACATGTCAGTTTTTTTTTCAGTCAAGATGGGGTGCAGAGTGTACATTAATAAGAAAAAAATGAACTTTTTTTAATTTACCAAATGGCTGCAATGAAATAGAGTGAAAAATTTAAATGGGTCTGAATACTTTCCATACCCACTGTATATTTATATATATTAATAACTTTTTATTTCTGTTTTTGGAGGGCAGGATAAACAAAACCTTAATTAATAATAGCCGTGGAGTTACACTCCCTTTTCACTAACACCCAATTGTTAATTTGTTCATGCACATTTCCAGGTGTGCTAAGGAAGAATCCTACAGATTTGTTATTTCATGGCGAATTAAAGTATTTACTAAAACTGATATGCCAGGAGTGATGAGATGTCCTCTTTCACCTCTTACTGACCAGGTGATTTTTTTGTTTTTGTGCTTTTGTTTTTATAACTACCGGTATTTTATATTTCCACCCATATAACAATATCTTCGCTTGCTTTTTATAGGATGAGGTGTATTTTTAAGCGATGCATTCATATTATCATATGGCAAAAAAATTCCAGGTGAGGAGAAATTGTGAACTCCTTCCTCCCACAATTCTACATTTGTTTTTTTATTATGACTTTCATTGTGCAGTAAAATTACCTGGAAATGTGATGTTCCACAGCAGTACAATTTTGCTGATAACCAGTTTTCTTTTTTTGTTTAAGTGGTAAAAAAAATACTGATATTCATAAAAGAAGTTGCTTGTACTGCCATGCTCGAGACCCATAATGTTTTTAGTTTAAGGCTGATGAAGCTGTGTGAGGGATTAAATAAAAAGGGATAACAAAAGAAAAGTACTAAACCTGTGGTGACAGGAATGTCACAAATCTTTTATGGAGGGAAGCTCCATGATTATAATTCAGAATCTGCTTTTATTAGATTATTAGATAAAAGTCCCTCCCACATACCTCCCCTTGGTGAGTTTAGTTGGAGGCTGTTCAATGGCATGCGGGTTGGTCCCAAAAAAAATTATGAGATCCCCGATATTCAGGATATCTGCCTACCTGGTGGTGCCAGGCAGGATATATTAACGCCATATTTCCCATCTTGATTTTGGCTTTCTACAGATAGGATACATGGCATATCCAACTTTGTTCATCTGGTCAATATTAATTCTTGGCTGATCGGCAGGCTGCACAGTGATGTATGTAAATTCGTTATATTCGCCACTTCGTCATGACGCCGAAAGTATGTCTCTTATAACTATAGGACCTACACCTGTTACAAAAAAAACAATATTCAGAACTGGCATCTGGTTCCAAAGAGTCTGTTTTTAGTTCTTTTCAACATAGGAAGCCTAATCTCCACAGGTTCTAAAAGTGTCGCCTCCCCACCTTTGGTATAAAAGTTTTGTCTGCTCTCCATCGGATAACTCACAATTGTCTGTTCACAGCAGGAGGTTATAACTGAGCAATGGTCATGTTGAGTGTTTAGAGTGCTAGCTCTTGTTCCCTTTCCATGTTCCAATTCTCAGTATGAGGGTAACATGTCCCCTCTCAAGAGATAGCTTTATAGATTCGTCCAATTTTACCATTGCGTTTATGACACTTATGTTTTCAGGGAAGATAAGCTGCTGCCAGATGTTTCTGGCAGTGGGTTTCTTCTCTCCCACCCTGTCAAAAACACATAAACGATTGGCTGGGGGAAACAGAAGGAGAAGCTGTCTGCTGTGCATGGTCAGCTAAGTTGATTGTTGGGATTAGTTGTCTCACTTATGTGAATAAAAATACATAGATTCAAGTGATAAATAGATTCAGACCCTGCAGAATCTGTGTGACTGCCTCAGCCGGAGAGTGGGCTCACATGACCTTAGACATGGATGACTGGATTTCTCTATACCGCAGCAGGGAAAACTGTGGAAATTTTAGGATTTTACAGCCTAGGGATAGGAAATCATTATTACAGATAAAGATAGAAAGGCCTAAAACAGTGCATAGTGTGCTACTGCATCGCTGAATAGCATAAAAAATGGAGAGGTGGTCTTGCTCTGGGAATAATTATACATAGATTCATTCGAGTGATAAACAGATGCAGGACCTGCAGAATCTGTTTGACTATGAATTTATTGATCTGTTATACATTACAATACAGGACTACAAGCAAGGAGGGCAGTGTAAGTGCCCTCAGTCCTAATTTTCCAACTTTATTCCAACTAATTTACAAAGCAATGTCTTTTTGTTTAAATATTTTTAAATTAAAAGAAAAATTGTAACATTCCAGAAATGTAAATGTAACTGTCTACCTCACAAAGTGTGAATGGTTTAGAAAAAGTTTCCTGTCTTTTAGCACTTCAATCCCAATAGTACACCTGTGCATGCCACACAAACACAGTGGCCTGTTGCATGTTTTAACTTTTGGGACATATGCCTACTTAGCTTTTTTTGTCACATAATTTTTGGTAAAAGATGGTATTATTATTTTTTTATCTTTATAAAAAGGACACATTTTTCTTTTGCATAACTGTGTTTTGGTTTATTTGAGCAACCACACACCTGCCAATACTGTGTGCTGTTTCATCATATTCCTTTGTGTAAACCTAAGTCTACCTACCTAGCAATGTAGCTTTTTTCTCAAGGAAGAGAATCTAAAAAAAAGTATAATTTTTCAGATTATAAGATGCACTTTTTTCCCCAAAATTTGGGAGGAAAAAGGGGATGTCGTCTTATAGTGTGAAGGTATCTTATCTCTGGGTCCCAGGAGCGAGGGTCGCTGATTCAGGAGGTCAGCGGCAGGAGTGACACGATGTTGCGGGCCCCGTCCTCTCAGAAGATGTCAGTGTCGGTGAACAGGAAGTTGCACATGTGCAGTTTGAGATCTCATGAGGGGTACAATACAGTACAAAACAAGTTAAAAATTGTTCTCTAAACATGTGACAAAATGACCCCTTTAACATATTTCAAACAGCAACCCTTTCAAGTTACATGTCAGGATGGGATGCAGAATAAGCAAACACAGCTCCAGAAATGTCTAACAAAATTTATAGAAGAGCTGTATTGCAAACATACATATTTCACACAATTACCAGAGCAGAGTTGTCAGATGGGTAACATAGTTATTAAGGTTGAAGGAAGACTTTAAGTCCATCTAGTTCAACCCATAGCCTAACATGCCCTAACATGTTGATCCAGGGGAAGGCAAAAAAAACCCATGTGGTAAGAGTAATCTCCACCATGGGGAAAAAAATTCCTTCCCGACCCCACATACATTATCTGGATTTCCATTTTTACATGATTATCCATTAGTATGGTTATTTGGCTCCTTTTCATCTAAGTAGTTTGGTCTGCTTTTGGTGATATTGATTACCATCTCTTTTCTCTCTTTCTTCCTTTATTCCTTAGCACGGCACACTTTTTTCTTGAACCGAGGTATTGTTGTTGGAATTGTTTCCTCAGGGTTCAATAGTGGATTTCTAGGGTGAGCCGTCGTCGAGTGGGGGCGCCAATTTGCGTACAAGATAGGGTGCCAACCTCCGCTGTTAGGAAGGGTACACTAGGGAGCAATAGGGTTTTCTAGGAGCCTGTGTTTATATACATTTTTGGTTTTTTTTTTGGGGTGTTGGTCTGTGGTTGTTTGTCAATCATTTTATTGGGTACTAATAAAGTATATTTTTAGGTATATTTATTAATTTTTCTTTCTTCTTTTTTGATTACTATACAACTGTATCATTTAGTTAGTTTTTCGACCCCACATACGGCAATCAGACTAGTTCCCTGGATCAACGCCCTATCAAAGAATCTAATATATATACCCTGTAACATTATACTTTTCCAGGAAGGTATCCAGTCCCCTCTTAAATTTAAGTAATGACTCACTCATTACATCATCATACGGCAGAGGGTAGAAATATATCTTCTCTTGATCTGCTGAGCACAAAGTATTTTTTCTCCACGAATCATCATGTGTCATACTGACAGCTTTATAGCATGATATGAAGACTGACTGTGCACAGAGGACTGAAAGTGGAAGAAAAAGTCCTTTGTGGTCAGTCAGTGAGGAAAAAATATGACTGTGTGAACTATGTATGTTAACCGTGCTGCTTTTCTACCAAATGAGACACACATCTCTAGCTGTGTTTCTTTTCTAGCTGTGAGTCTGCAGCTCATCCTGACACATGACTAGACAAGGACGGATTGCTGTTTGAAAAAACGTAACAGAAACTATTTTGTCACATTCTTGGAGAAGCCCTTTAAAGTTTTTAGAATTGTTTTACTAATGCAATATAACAACTGTACATACCACAGCAATCCTGCTGGCTGACGACGTTTCTTCCTTTCTGTACATGTCCCTACCAACCAACTTAGCAATCTTAATTACAGTTTAACATAAAAAAGAACATTTAGAAAACTTATACCCATTTTAATCTTTGCATACCAGTTTTACTAGTCAACGTGACAACTATACTTCCCATGACTATTCTGTGGGCTGTTGCTGAAGCTGTGTACCTACCTAGTGTTTGTTGTTAAATCACTCTTTTTGGGCAGGTGGAATTAGTCTGCTTAACAAAAAACTCTAAAAATAATTTTTTATTAACTCAAGATATTTAACTGTGCAGACTTGCTTTAGCACACTTTTTTAAGTTGGCAAATTGGATATGGGCATATGCCTCACCGATACTACAGGATGGTTGTTGTTGATGGTTATCACGTGTATGTTCCAACCTAGCATTTATGGCTGATTGCATATTTTTTCTAGAGTTGGATAAGTGTGGTAAAATGTCCTTGTAACCATTATGCTTGTATGCAAAATGTATGGTAGCTTGGGTCTCCTCCTTTTAATTCTGGTGCTTTTTAGAGCGCCAATCAGCATGCAGAGATTATCTGCCATGCACTGTAATACCGCAGCCATCTTTGTTGTGGTATTATGGTGATTGGCTGGCCGCACAGCATCATCCGGTCTATAAGAGACTTGGTGCCGCCCTGCTCGCCGCTTCTGCTCCGGACTTAGCTAGTGTAGGGAGAGCTGCTGCTGAGATAGGGTCAGATTCTTACTTTTATTAGTTAGTGTGGGTCTACTAGTGTTCAATCCACAAATCCTGATAAACCAAAAGTCCTTTTTAGGGCTATTTCGGGGGTACATAGATTGCAGCGCTAGGTAGGCAGGGGAGTCTATGTGCACATATCCACATCAGTGCAAGGCATGCAGGCACTGTATGTGAGTATATAGATCTCCCTGCATACCTCCAAAAGCTCCATTCCTGTCTGCTGTTGTGTATTTTATATATACGTAGCTGTAGGTATCCATGGCATTTGTTTTTTTGCAGCTTAGACCTGCTAATTTTACTAGAAAGCAATCCATAGCCCCCTTTTTTCTACATTTATTTGCTTGGTCACACTGCAGACTACAGCCAGGTCATTGCAATACAAAAGCGTGAAAATCTAACAATTTTTTTAAAAAAATTTGTCCCCGGCATCAGATGTGAGTGCGCAGAAAAATCTGGCCTTTTTTGGGGGGTAATATATTATTTTTTGGAGTGTCTTACAACATTTTTGGACACCATTTTGCTGCCCAAAAAATTTGTAGCTGGCGCAAAAATCTTTAGCTACAGTTCTTTTATTTATCACTGTGATTTGTCCGCCACACGCATCGCATATCATTGCTCTAAATATTTTACAATTTTAGTACTCCAATTTTTTTGTGTGTGTCATAGCCTACTTAGGCTGCTTTCACACATCAGTTTTTTGCATCAGGCACAATCCGTCAAATGTTGAAAAAAACTGACCTGTCGCAGATTGCGAAAAGCTGATGCGATGGACCTGTTTTTTCGATGGATCCGACTAGCTGATCCAGCTAATTGGATCCTAAAAAAAATCACAGCATGCACAGTTAAAAAAAACGGAATCCGTCACCAGATTCCGTCATTTGACAGATCCGGCACCATAGGGTTCCATTCTATCAAACGACAGACGGCGACGGATTTGTCGCTGTCAGTTTTTTCAATGGACACAAAAAACGTTACTATGGCCGTTTTCTCTGGCCTCAGGAAATAAAATTTTTGACGGATTCGGCAAAAACAGATGAAACGTGAGGCCATCCATCGCAATCAGTCGCTAATACAAGTCTATGAGAAAAAATGGATCCAGCAGCAACTTATGCCAGATCCGTTTTTTTCAAAATTCGCCGGATTTTGCCTGAAGGCAAAAAACTGATGTGTGAAATCAGCCTTATTGACACAATTTTAGTGGGCCAAAAAAATCAAGGCCACATTTTGATCAGTCTGTTATCTCCGTCTGACGCCTGGTCTATCTGTGGTCTCCAAATTCTTGCTTTTCAGGCATACATTGCATTTTTTTGTCTGCTAGCCTTGGTCTATACAGTATTTTGTGGTTAGAAAAATTAAAAAAAAAAAAAAACAGGCCACATATTGAAACAGTCTGTTATCTCCATCAGATGCCTGGTGTATCTGTGGTGTCCAAATCCTCGCTTTGCAGGCATACATTGCATTTTTTGGTCTGCTAGCCTTGGTCTATACAGTATTTTGTGGTTTAAATTTTTTTTTTTTTTTTTTTTTAAAGGCCACATTTTGAAACAGTCTGTTATCTCCATCAGGCGCACGGTGTATCTGTGGTGTCCGAATCCTCGCTTTGCAGGCATACATTGCATTTTTTGTCTGCTAGCCTTGGTCTATACAGTATTTTGTGGTTAAAAAAAGTAAAACTGAAAAACAGGCCACATATTGAAACAGTCTGTTATCTCCGTCAGATGCCTGGTGTATCTGTGGTCTCCAAATACTTGCTTTTCAGGCATACTGATCACATATAAGTTTTCTGAAAATTAATCTATTTGTATTGAACTTTTAAAATATTTTAGTCCATTTAAAATGGGCAAGGTAAGGGACGGGGAAGAGGACATGATGCTGATGGTGCATGCAGAGGATGAGGCTGTGGCCAAGCTGAAAGTTGGCCACAACAAAGACCCACATCTTCTCGCTCGACCTTCCTGTCCCAGTTTCTAGGGTACCACAGCACACCACTATTGAAGCCAGAGCAGTGTGAAATAGTTGTTGGTTGGATAGCGGATAATGCTCCAAGTCACTTAGCCGCCACCACCACGTATTCCACACGGGCAAGTCTGAGTAGCCGTGAGTGTGGACCACATATTACTCACCCTGATCCTCCTTCCTCCCACCATGCCAAGTGCCCTGAGACAACTGATCTCACACTTGGTGCGGATGTGGAAGATGAGGTGGTGGATGACACAATAACTGACCCAACCTGGCAGGAGGACATGCAGAGCAAGGACAGCAGCACGCATGGGGATGGAGGCGTAGCACCCCAACAGGCAGGAAGAAGCAGTGTGGTGCTCACAGAAAGAAGGCATGCATCCGTTTCCCGTAACACCAACATGTTGGAAGTTGCCATTCCAATGGTTAGATCTTCCCGAGTCTAGTTATTTTTTAAAGTCTCTGACGATAACCCCAAACAGGCCATTTGCAGCACCTGCCATGCCCACATCAGCAGGGGCAGCAAAACTACCAGCCTGACCACCAGCATGATCAGGCACACTGCAGAAAAGCCCCCGACTTTGTGGGCTGAACCCCAGGCTCCAGGAACATTGTCTGCAGGTGACACCACTGCTTCTTCCACTATTTTGCGTACAAGCCAATCCCCAGTCCACGTTGCATGTGAAGATGCCTCGTGCCTTGCACCTGTTGTTGCCCACTGTCAACCAGCACCATCATCAAGCCCAACCACGTTCTTGTCCCAGCGCAGCCTTCAGTTGTCTATACCCCAGTCATTGGAACGCAAGCAGAAATACCCAGCCAACACCTCACAGGCCACAGTACTAAATTCTAACATTTCTCCTCTGCTTGTGTTTGAAATGTTGCCTTTTAGGCTCATTGAGAAGGAAGATTTCTGCAACCTGATGGCGGCAGCCGACCCAAGGTACTCGGTCCCCAGTTGCCTCTATTTCTCCCGGTGTGTCATGCCGGCATTACCAGCACGTGTCCCACAACATTACCTGTGCCCTCAACAATGCTGTTACTGGGAAAGTCCACCTAACCATGGACACATGGACAAGTGCTTGTGGGCAGGGATGGTACATCTCACTGACGGCACACTGGGTTAACATAGTGGAAGCTGGGACCCAGTCTGACTTTGGGAAGGAAAACATCCTCCTCACGATGAGGATTGCAGGCTGTATGTCAATCAGGGTTGCCCCCACAGTCTACTCACCTCCTCCTCTTCAGCCTCCATCTCTTAAATGAGCACATCAGTCAGAAGCTGGAAGCACTGTAGGACTTCCTCAGCCAAGTGGCAACTGGCTGTGCTTAAGCTAATCTGCTTAGATGACAAATCGCAGAATGCTGAAGAGTTGTGGATGGCACTGAAAGAGCAGTCAGATGTTTGGATGACACCACTGAACCTACAGCCAGGCATAGTCGTGTGTGACAATGGCAGGAACTTGGTGGCGGCTCTGAGGCAAGGTGAGCTCACACACGTACCTTGCCTGGCCCATGTGCTTAACCTCATCGTTCAACGTTTTCTCTAAAGCTACCCGGAGCTCCCGGATCTGCTAGTGAAAGTACGCCACCTGTTTGTCCATTTTAGAAAGTCAGCTACACCTTCAACCGCCCTTGCTGTGCTTCAGTACCGTTTGCATCTTCCGACTCACCGACTGGTGTGTGATGTCCCCACGCATTGGAACTCTACACTGCATATGTTGGAAAGGGTAAGTGAGCAGAAGAGCTACGGCTCTTCATCAGCACATGAAGCAACATCATATGCTGAAATGGGAAAAGCAAGCTGGCAAGCAATTAGAGCAAGCCTCAAGATGTCCTACTACCCCTTCTCCTCATGCTTGTCTTCTTGTCAGCTATGCCACGTTCTAAAGTAGTACCTACTATCATCCTATTCTGTCACAGATATCCATTTCTGATTGTGTGTTGAGGAAACAGGCGTTCGCTCCCAGTAATCCGCTTTTGTGCCAATTAAACTTCTACCTGGTCAAGTTGCTGGTGGTGCAGTCACTTCCATATCACCTAGTGAAGCCAGCTGCCTTTCCAGAAATAATGTTGTGCATGTGAAGATAACCAGTCACCATAATTTCCTACAGCAAGGGGTACCCGCTCTTCATTAACTTCACTTTTTTGAAAATGTGGGACACTTTTGTGATTTGCCTTTGAGCTTGAAAGTGCAATGCACTGTGGACACCTGGAACAGCAACTATGGCATGGACAGTGCATGCATTTCACAGTCCACTGGGCGAATATCTGCAACTGGGAGTTATGTCTGTTTCCACGACCAGGTGACAGTTATTTGTCTCCTACACCTCCTACCCATCCTCCTCAATACACATAACCCAATACCCCTAATAGCAACAAGGCACAGGATTGATTACACAAACTGCTCTCATTTTTTTCATTCCTGCCAGGCAAAGCAGTCATAGATTTTGTCCCACAGAGGTCCGTTGCTGCTGTCCATTAAGCAGCAAATCTCATGTTGCATGGCTCTTCGGCTGCCTTACATATGGGCAAAGTAGATTGTGCTTCCTGCATAGCACACACCCTGGATTTAATAATACAAAATTTATTTTACCCCTTCACACCATGGCCATATTCTGTTTTTTCGTTTTCTCTTCCCCTTCTTCGAAGAGCCATAACTTTTTTCATATTTCTGTCACTGTAGCTGTATGAGATGTTTTTTGCGGGACGAGCTGTACTTTTGAATGGCATCATTGATTGTACCATACAGTGTACCGGAAAATTTAACAAAAAATTCCAAGTGCATTGAAATTGCAAATAAGTGCAATTACACAATTGTTTTTTTTGTCTACCATGTTCTCTTTCCAAAAAAAATTGACTTGGCAATCTGATTCCCAGGGTCAGTATGAGTATGCAGATACCAAACATATATAGTTTGTTTTTTTATTTAAGTGGTGGAAAAAAAGTTCTGAAATTTGCAGGGTAGATGCGATGTTTTGATCGCCTCTGATTGCATTTTATTGCAATGTTGTGGCAGCCCAAAAAATTAAATTCTGGCATTTTGATTTTTCTCTCATTATGCCGTTTACCTATCAAATTAAATTATTTTATATTTTGATAGACCGGACATTCCTGAATGCAGCGATACCAAATATGTGTATTTATATACATATACACTGCTCAAAAATATAAAGGGAACACTTAAACAACAGAATATAACTCCAAGTAAATCAAACTTCTGGGAAATCAAACTGTCCACTTAGGAAGCAACACTGTTTGACAATCAATTTCACATGCTGTTGTGCAAATGGAATAGACAACAGGTGGAAATTATTGGCAATTATCAAGACACACTCAATAAAGGAGTGGTTCTGCAGGTTGGGACCACAGACCACATCTCAGTACCAATGCTTTCTGGCTGATGTTTTGGTCACTTTTGAATGTTGGTTGTGCTTTCACACTCGTGTTAGCATGAGACGGACGCTACAACCAACACAAGTGACTCAGGTAGTGCAGCTCATCCAGGATGGCACATCAATGCGAGCTGTGGCAAGAAGGTTTGCTGTGTCTGTCAGTGTAGTGTCCAGAGGCTGGAAGCGCTACCAGGAGACAGGCCAGTACACCAGGAGACTTGGAGGGGGCCATAGGAGGGCAACAACCCAGCAGCAGGACCGCTACCTCAGCCTTTGTGCAAGGAGATACAGGAGGAGCACTGCCAGAGCCCTGCAAAATGACCTCCAGCAGGCCACAAATGTGTATGTGTCTGCACAAACCAAGAAACCAACTCCATGAGGATGGTCTGAGTGCCCGACGTCCACAGATGGGGGTTGTGCTCACAGCCCAACACCGTGCAGGATGCTAGACATTTGCCACAGAACACCAGGATTGGCAAATTCCCCACTGGTGCCCTGTGTTCTTCACAAATGAAAGCAGGTTCACACTGAGCACATGTGAAAGATGTGACAGAGTCTGGAGATGCTGTGGAGAATGATCTGCTGCCTGCAACATCCTTCAGCATGACCGGTTTGGCAGTGGGTCAGTAATTGTGTGGGGTGGCATTTCTTTGGAGAGCCGCTCAGCCCCCCATGTGCTCGCCAGATGTAGCCTGACTGCCATTAGGTACCGAGATGAGATCCTCATACCCCTTGTGAGACCATATGCTGGTGCAGTTGACCCTAGGTCCTCCTAATGCAGGATAATACCAGACCTCATGTGGCTGGAGTGTGCAGCAGTTCCTGCAAGATGAAGGCATTGAAGCTATGGACTGGTCCACCCATTCCCCACACTTGGAATAGATCACTATGTTTGTAATGACTCTATATAATATATGAGTTTCACTTTTTGTATTGAAGAACTGAAATACATTAACTTTTTGATGATATTCTAATTTAGTGAGAAGCACCTGTAGTGCTCATTAGCGGCACCCTAGATGGTAGCATAATAATACCAGCCAAGGAAGTTTGCTCTGCCCTGCTCTGGCTGCCATGGAGTCGTGATGTGGATGCTAGACCAAGTGCAAAATTTGTTGGTATGTTAAGTCATAAAGATTTCCCTTAGCTGGAAGTATGGAGCTTAGACTATGTTAGAAAAAGAACCCTGTAATATTGTCGCTCAATTTGCACACTACAGTAGGCACAGGGTAGTAAGGCAGGTAACGTTCTACTGGCATTCACCAAACACAGACTCGTTCATCAGATGCCAGATAGAGAAGTGTGAGTTAATGCTTCACAGTGCATGTTTTCACTGCTCCATTGGCAGCATGCTTTACACCACTCCATCTGATGCTTGCATGTAGCCGTGTGGAGATGTTAATGCCTAGGGTGATTTAGAACTCTTCAGTTATTGAGTCAGCATAGTTTTGGAGACTTTTTTGCACTATAAATTAAAGATGAGATGATCAATCTGCTGGAAATTGACTTTGAGTCGAATTTCCTGAAATCCACAGGTCTAATGATGACAGGCACCATCGGGTGGCCTTCCCATCCCCATAATGACTTGCAGATATTTCAAATGGTTTAGCTCATTTAATCTGGGGAAGGGGACTATCACAAAGACAATACAACTTGAAGGTAGGGCAAGCAGTGTGTATTTTAGGATTTTACTGGGTAGGGATTGGAGGTCACAGGGCATAGCTCATTACACATAGGAACAGAAAAAGGACTTGCTGTCCTTTATTCTTCCTGGTAACGTTTGGTGTTAAGTCATAGGGGTGACGCCGACATGGTTTCAGTCACGGCTCTCGGTATAGAGTGCTGTTGTCACCACATCCCCAGCACTAACTTACAGATGGCTTATTATCATTAGGGCTCATCATTACACTCTATGAACGCTGCATGAAGGAATAAAGTTAATTTCCTCCCAGCAGCGAGGCTATCAGTGCTTGCGCTGCACATTATCAGAATTCTAATAACCTGCAGATCAACCCCATGTCTGCAGGTTAACAGCATTATTTTACATGACAGGTTTCATTTAAGTAGCCTAAAAAGTCTGATACTGCAATTTGCTGTTAAATAGGCAGAAGGTTTACCACCAAATACCATCCATTTTCCTGGATACATTAACAAGACTGTTTGAATTTAACAGTTCAATAGGGCTTGAATACAGTCCTAGGACACCCAGAGTCTTAGACTCCTATTTTCCTGGCAAATAAATGCTTTGCAGTTTTGAGATTCATGACAAATTTATTTACCGTCAATCAAATTTTTAGGGAAAAACGCACACTACACACTTCCACTCTTTTCTTCATAAATGTATCTCTGTTAAATTTCAAAGAGAAATACAAATATAAGGCACAAATTGTGCTGGGTTCGGCAGATCACACTTCCACTTTTTAATTAAAAATAATAAAATTTGAGTCCTCAGTGTTTGATACTTTATAATGACTAACTGAAAAGATGGTAACACATAACAAGCTTTCAAGACTACTCAGGTCTCTTCATCAGGCATAGACTAATACAAAATCTGAAGAATCATAGATTTATACACAACAGGACACAGAAATAATGCAATAGATAAGACAAGTGATGTGAAGCAGAACTATCATTATGTTAAAGGGATAAATAGTACTTGTGACCATAAATATTGGAATAGTTCATAGATAAGGAGTGTGAATGTTTTATAGCCCCCTGATTGTGGTCTGATCCAGGGTTGTGATGCCCCCAACTGGTCTGAGAAGCACATTCCTTAATTGATGTAGACAAACAAATCCATGTGACACATTGATTCCTGATGCGGGAGGGAGTGTCAAAGGTTGTCACAATCTGTACTCCCAGACTCTTATGTCTCTTTGTGATGTGAAGTTTCCTTTCAATGCTAGCTTTTCAGGTCCATAATGCTGTGATCAGGGCTACAAAAATGTTTAGTAGATTTATTTTTTCTTCTTCAATTGTGTGACAATGAGAATTCATCCTTGTTCTAAGCTTTTGCCCTGTTTCATCTACATCTAGACCTGTTGTTGGACACTTAGTACATATAATCAAGCACACCAAATTAGATAAAAAACAGATTCCAAGAGCCTCTAGAATATCAAGGAAACATCTGCTACTTTACAAAAACTAAAGAAAAAAGCAACTGGGTATCTCTAGTAGTCACCTGTAATCCAAATCTGGAAGTATGAAGAGGAGCTGCAAGAAAATTACAGCCTGATTAAAAACCATATTCCCAGACCCCCCACTTCTGTGTTTTAGGCAGCCCCTAAATCTAAGAAGCATCATTGTCAGAAGCTTCCCTGTCCTCTCCAACAGCTGCAGGAACCTTTCACTGCAACCAGAAAAAAACTAAAATTTGTCCATTTATAATGACAACAGACAAGATAAAGATTCCCAGCTCACATCAGGGCTACAAGACTCCAAGTACTTTCAACTGCATAACTAATGTGGTGTCCAGCATTATGGACATGAAATTCCTAGCATTGAAAGCAGTACATTATGGTTCTTTTCCTTGTTATGAATCAGAAAGGTCGATAGTTTGTTGTAGTATTGTTGTAATTTTTGCTCTCTTTTCCTCAGAGTTTCAAATTGCCCCTGGACTTTACACTCAATTCTAAATATTTTTCTAGCATTGAAAGGTAACTTCAAATCTCAGAGAGGAGCCTGAGAGCACAAACTTATGATGACCTTTGATGACACATCCAGAGCAGGAATAAATGTGTTGCATTGATTTATATCTTTCCACATAAATTATGCAATATGCTCCTCAGACCATTTGGGGGCATCACAACCCTGGACCAGACCTCAATCACAGGACAATACAACTTTTGCACTCTTTCAGTGACCTGCTCCAATATTTACTGCACTGTTTTATGTCTTGTTGTGTATAAACATGTTTCAGATTTTGTGTTATTCTATGCCTGATCAAAGACCTGAGTAGTCTCGAAAACTTACAACTTGTTACCATCTTTTAAGTTAGCCATTAATAAGTATTCACCACTGAGTACTCTCAAATTTTAATATTTTGCCATCCACTGTCTAACACTGTAGAAAGATATAATTTCATAGTTTTCACTTTTCAATTAAACACTCACCATTAAAAGTATAATATTCAGGAAGGAAGCACAAACGGCTGCAATAGTATCATTCTATTACAATAGCACAACCGAATTATGTGAGCTCTTTAAAGGGAAGCTGTCACCAGGTTTTCCCAGTATACAACAGCCACCACCTTTAATGTCTTTTCTACAGTGTTCTATGAAGATGTATGAGTCTCCAACCTCCTCTGCATAGCTCAAGAAATATCTTCTATAATGCCCCCATACGATGCTGTTCTTGATCTAGTGCCTCCACTCTGGTTGCAAATGCAATCCCTTCCATGTGGATGATGTGTGGAACCCTGCTTCACGTGGATGACGCATCATATGTCATCCACACAGTGTGCTGAATCACACTCCTGCGCAGGTGTACTTCGCTCTGCCCTGCTGTACTGTAGTGTGCATGCACCAGGAGAGGCCAAAGAGAGCCGATGACACTGTAGTAAGTTCGACGCATGCACATAACAGCATTTTGCTATGCACTCAGCAGGGTAGAGCAAAGTACACCTGCGCAGAAGGATGCTTGGGGGAAATTGCAAAAAATGTTTTATCCACATGAAACAGGGTTCCAGACCTCATCCACGTAAAGTAGGGTTCCACACGTCATCCACATGGAGAGGATGGTGTTTGCAACCAGAGTAGAGGCCTTGGATCGAGAACAAATGACAACCATTGGACTGAACTGCTTCATATGCAGAGGGGTTTGGAGACTCATATGTATCTTCCTAAAATCCTGTAAAACATATAGTACTTTAGAATTGGTAAAACCTGATGACAGGTTCCTTTTTTAATCAGCGATTCTTTCACCAAGGTTTGTAATGGCTGAGTGCACGACTAGGGGCTTGAATTTTTAAACCTGTGGCAATGAGATTGAATAAAATATCTGTTCCATATAGGGTATCTAATACAGCTCTGGCAAAAATTAAGAGACCACCACATCAAAACCCTGTCATGGACAGCCCAATCTCCAGACCTGAACCCCATTGAAAACCTCTGGAATGAAATCATAGAATCATAGAATGGTAGAGTTGGAAGGGACCTCCTGGGTCATCTGGTCCAATCCCCTGCTCAAAGCAGGATTCACTAAATCATCCCAGACAGATGTCTGTCCAGCCTCTGTTTGAAAACTTCCATGGAAGGAGAACTCACCACCTCTTGTGGCAGCCTGTTCCACTCATTGATCACCCTAACTGTCAAAAAGTTTTTTCTAATATCTAATCTGTGTCTCCTCCCATTCAGTTTCATCCCATTGCTTCTAGTCTTTCCTTGTACAAATGAGAATAAAGATGATCTTTCAACAATGTGACAACCCTTGAGATATTTGTAGACAGCTATTAAGTCTCCTCTCAGTCTTCTTTTCTGCAAGCTAAACATTCCCAAATCCTGTAACCGTTCCTCATAGGACATGGTTTGCAGACCGGCACCATTCTGGTCACTCTTCTCTGAACTTGCTCCAGTTTGTTGATGTCTTTTTTTAAAATGTGCCCAAAACTGGACACAGTATTCCAGATGAGGTCTGATCAAAGAGGAGTAGAGGACAATAATGACTTCATGTGATCTAGACTGTATGCTTCTGTTAATACATCCCAGAATTGTATTTGCCCTTTTTGCTGCTGCATCACACTGTTGATTCATGTTCAGTCTGTGATCTATTGGTAAACCCAAGTCTTTTTCACATGTGCTGTTGCTTAACCCTAGCATAGCCCTATTCCTCCCATTTTGTGTATGCTTTTTTCATTTTTATTGCCCAGATGTAGTACTTTGCATTTCTCCCTGTTAAAAACCATTCTGATAGTTGCTGCCCACTGCTCCAGTTTATTTATATCTTTTTTAATCCTCTCTCTTTGTTCTCTAGTATTAGCTATCCCTCCTAGCTTTGTGTCATCAGCAAATTTAATCAGTTTACCCTCAATTCCTTCATCTGAATCATTGATAAAGATGTTGAGCAATACAGGAGGATGATCAAGAGGATGATGGATAGCCACAAGCCATCAAACAAAGAAGAACTGCTTACATTTTTGCACCAGAAGCAGTGTGAAAGACTGGTGGAAAGCATGCCAAGACGCATGAAGGCTGTGATTAAAAATCATGGTTATTCCACAAATTATTGATTTCTGAAGTTCCTGAGTTAAAACATTAGTATTGTTGTTTCTAAATGATTATGAACTTGTTTTCTTTGCATTATTTGAGGTCTGAAAGCACTGTTTTGCTTAAAAACATTTGACTTTTTCTTTTTCAGAAAAAAAATTCAAAAATGTACTGCTTGGAAATTCGGAGAGATTTTGTCAGAAGTTTATAGAATAAATGAACAATTTACGTTTTACTCAAAAATATACCTATAAAGAGAAAAATCAGACAAACTGAACATTTTGCAGTGGTCTCTTAATTTTTGCTAGAGCTATACTTTGCACAAATTTGGGGTTCCCCTAGTCAGCAAGAAAAATCTTAGAAAACACTTTAACATATACACCTTACTCTTCACAACATACTGCCTATTGTATGACAATGTGTATTCAGTCTTGTCTCTATATTCTTTAAATGTGGTATAATTGTCAGTTTATCTACTTTTTATTTTTGTTTTACCGTCCTGCCCTTTGAAATGGATTCTTTTTGCTGTTATTCACTCATTAATGTTAACATGTTATCTTTAGTACATATTACTGATTATTGCTACTGATTTTTCTTTTGTCTCTTTATTGGGCTATTCCAGGAGCCATGGCTAATCATCTTATTACCAATGCACTGCTTCGTCCTCGTGGCGCTAACAATCCCTATAATACATTGCTCGGGGAATTGGCTGTCTATAACAACCCTTCTGTAAGCATATACAAATTACAAGGTGTGCTTGAGTTTCTCTTAACCTTTTTGTTGAAAAGACCCTCTGTAACTTTTTAATAGATGGTTTAAAATTTCTAGCAGTTTTTCTTTCTTTGCAACTCCATGCTGCTTTTATCAGTAGTGCTTACTATTAATGTAAATGTAATCATCAAAAGAGTGCATAGTGGGTTTGCAATTAGTTTAATGGCTGGAGCAGCACAATGTACTACTGTTAGCATTGTAATATGGTTTTTATAGCTTTTTTCTTATTTCAGATTGATGTTTTAAACGTTTTAATATTGAGAAAAATTCACATTTGTTAATATTTGCATTACTTTTATTTCGATCACTAAATTCTCTGTTTTCTGAAGAATATCAGTTTTTTTCTTTGGGAGATTTTCATGTGTCTTCTGATTGGGAATTAGTCATGGTGGGATTTGGTGGCCTCCTCCAATACTGTTGGATATATAGCATTAGTTTGTTTTGTTTAGTTTATTACAGCTTTGTTACTAATTTATGAATAATAATACTAATTGATGCAAAAAGAGGGAATTCTCATATTTAAAGGGAGTCTGTCAGCAGGTTTTTGCTACGTAAACTGAGAGCAGAGTAATGTGGAGGCTGATTCTAGTGATGTGTCACTTACTGGGCTGCTTCAATATATCAGAATAAATCAGTGTTTCATCAGCAGGAGATTATCACTACAGGACTAGGTGTCTCATGCATCCTAGTCATCTGCTGTATAACAATACCCCATCTATGATTAGCAGTTTTCTGTCTATGCACAGTGTACACAGAAATCTGCCAATCAGAGGTGTGGGCATGGTTATAAAGAGCTCAGAATTCTGAACACTGCTAGATCTGCACCAGTGAAAATAGTAATTATATAAAAATTACAGCATGTAGACCAGCTAGTGAAATATCTCTGATCTCATCCCCTACATCATGCTGCTCCCAGATTACATAGCAGAGACCTGCTGACAGATTTCATTAAAGGGAATCTGTCAGCAGCTTTTTGCTATGTAATCTGAGGACAGCATGGGGTAGGGATGATTTCAAAGATGTGTCACTTATCAGGCTGTTTCTGTTGTTTACTTTCAATGAAAGTTTTGTCACCTAGTTTCCGTTGCTGGAAAAACGTACCGCATTGGAGCGCTGCTTTATGTGACACCAGTAATAGCCAATATGTCCCAGTATTGTAGAAGTGTCTGCTGGAAAGGCCTTTTGGAGTTTGAGGGATTTTCAATAATTTTCTACCAAGATGCTGGTTGAGTAAGGATTTTCATTCCATCTGTAAGGGGTTGTCTCACAAAGTGTGAGGACATATGAACATCATTAAGAGTTTTCTGCTTCAGATCCCCTACATGAAAACTGTGATAAAGGTTCAGGAGAACTGCAATGCAGGCCTTTCTTATGATGCATGGTCCAATTTTCATTTCTCCATGCTGATTGGTCACTAAGTATCGGATACAGTCTACTTCAATGACCACAGAAGAACCTCTGCTAATCATCCTCAAAATTGTTGCCACTGCCTTAAAGATCATGTAGAGAATTATAAAGCTGCTATGTGGTGCCTTTTTGATAAGCTCTGAGAATCGATGCTTGTAGAGCAGAATTCCTGCGTAATAGATGCAATTAAGTCAGCTATAAACAGATACTTAAAGTGGTTGGCCAAAGATCAGAAGCAGTTGACCGCTTCTTTTTTTCGTTTGATTCCACATCAGTACATTTTTTTCTTGAGATATGCTATGTGTTGCAACTTCATCACAACTCTTTTAGTACGGCCTTGTGCAAGAGCCATATTAGTACCGTAAGTATATTAAAAACTTAACAGGTGTTATATTCCCTTTCAAAGCATATCTTGTATATATAGCACTACATATTTAAGTGTAATAAATATCAGCTAAAGAGCTTGTCATCTTTAAGGTAAAATTCGCTCTTGAGCCAGTAAAGATTTAAAATACATGGTACATTGCTCTGTGATTATTAGGCTTTCTTAAGTGCCATGCACCTGTGTCACTTGTCACCTGGTCAGGGAAAACAAGGACGTATACAGTTATTTTCGGTTAACTGACTTAAATAAGGATGTCAAGAAATTGAAAGATAACGAATATTATTAAGTAGCATAACTAATAATTACACAGCAATTAAACTATAGATCGATAGAACCTCTTTACCAGTTAAAGAAGCAGCTCAGTGAAATTTTGTGTTCTTTCCTTTTATCTCCTACACCTGTAATACTTTATAATTCTTCTTTAATGTATTGTGTAACTAATTCATTGCAGTACAGTCTCCTCTACCTTCAGAATCCTTGATTCCCAAATTTCACTGTGCATTTTATTGCTCTGTACTCTGCTACTGTATAAATCCCATGATACATCAGCAGAGAATCACATGGACAGATAGAACCAGTAGCATCTATGTCTGCTGTGGTAACACTGATTAGGTTTCCCTTTATAGTCTCCCGAATAGGCTATTATATTATAGGTATACAATCAGGAACACTTAACTGCCAACTTTTATATTATAACTGTGTGACAAGAGCTATTTAGTCATAATCAGTAACGGTGATAGATGTTTCGTCCCACTCCAGTGAACAACTTCCAAGTCAATGCAATTTCATTAAGCAGTAACTTTTGGTGACTGAGATGGTGACATTGTTCAGAGAGCATAAAGTCATTTAATTCCCAGGGATGACCATATGATCACATGAGCTTAAGAGAAGGCTTTCACATAAAAATGCACACCCAAATATAGAAACACTGTGTATGTGTATATATATATATATATATATATATATATATATATATATATATATATATATATATTACCCCATTTCAACAGGAAAAACGTCTTTTTCCCTGTTGACTTAGTATTTTTTTTCCCTATTCTCTTCATAGCTGCTAGCTAGACCTGGTGCTAATGCGCAAAAACTGAGGGACAGCCACAAACTTCACATCATGGGGATTTAAAGCAGCTTAGATGCAAATAAAATGTTCTGTATTTCAGAGAAGCATGGTGACTTTACAGTGCTGGGGTCCTGGGTTCAAATCCCACCAATGAGTTTGTATATTCTCCACATGTTTGCATGGTTTCCCCTGTGTACTCTGGTTTCTTCCCACACTCCAAAGACATACTGATAGAAGATTTACATTGTGAGCCCCAATGGGGACAATGATCTTGATGTTTGTAGTCGCTGTTGAAATAAATGGTATTACATAAGCGAGAAAATATAATAGAATATTGCGTGCAAGGGTCGGTCTACTTGAATTGACAAGCGGTACCAAACAACTGCTTTTCAACAAATAATTACCAGTGTTCATTAAACAACCATTTTACACAGGCAAACTGTGATAAACATTGTGCACTACCCCAAACATACAGTCAATGTCCCTTCTGTAATAGATCATAAGCTATGTATTGGCTGCCATTGTTCTCGTTTTACACAGGACGATGCTTTGCTGAGAAGGAAGGTTTTTAAGCAGGTTTAAAAATCATTTCACCCGACGAACCAGCATCACGTCACTGACAGACTGCGTACGCTTCAAGTTAATCTTACTTAGGACTGCTGATTCGTGATATTCTTTCAGTGTAAGCACACCTTTACACCAACATACTATCTATTCAGGCTCATAATGACCACTGGAGAATTACCAATTGGTGACTACAGCCTAGACAGGTTGTTCACATGTCACACAATCTGGTGCTGTAAGAGGTAACAAGATGCGGCATCTTATTCACTTCAAGAATTGCCATGAGAGACTGTGGACTGCTGGCAAGTATGGAAGCTGAAGTAACATACAGGTGAAAGTTGACCGTTAAAAAAAAACCTTATGTTGTCATTGAAGAGGCGTGCGACTAGGCGCCACATGGAAAATATGGGTGGCATTATGTATGCACTATGGCTGTCATCCTATTAGCCATGCCTTATTCTATATTATTGGTGTTAAATATATATTATATATTATATATATATGCTTATGTGTATACCTCTACCATGGGCGATTTTCTATAGGTAGTATTAGTATATATGCATAGATCGTGGTTGTCGTGTGACCCTTAAAACTTAGAATAGCTATACTAAGAAACACAACTAAAATTAGGTTAAAGCGAACCTGCCAGCATTTAAGATGCGACCACTGACTTTCAGGGCTTATCTGCAGCATTCTATAATCCGACCTGAAAGATAAGAAAAATAAGTTTTACTATACTCCTGAGGGGGGGCAGTCCGGTGACGTCCGGTCCGATGGGTATCGCAGGTCCGGGTCCAGCGCCTCCCATCTTCATGTGTTGCCGCCCTCCTGTTGCTTCATCGCTCCCCGGTATCGTGCTCCTGCGCAGGTATACTTATCTGCCCTGTTGAGGGCAGAGTAAAGTACTGCAGTGTGCAGGAGCTGGGCCTCTCTGACCTTTCCCTCCACTTGCGCACTGCATTAGTTTGGTCTGCCCTCAAGAGAGGGCTTGTTTTTTTTTTCAAGTAACAGACGCTGAAGGAAACTTTATTTTTTACCTGAATCATCTGGGTATCCCAGTGGTGCAATGCTGCAGGCCCAGTGTTGTCAGTGAGGCAGAGCAGAGTGCATTGCGTGGAGCAGGGTCCCTTCCTCAGGGAGCCAGTGGTCACAGAAGTGTGGCGATGTTGCGGCCCTGTGTTGGTGGTGAGCAAAGTGGAGTAAATCATTGGTTTCTCAGTGGACATTTTTTTGAATCTGTGGGCCACCAGAGGCGGCGAATGTGCAGATTGCAGATTGGGATCTTGGCCCAGCCAATCTCCACATGCGCTGCCTTTAGTTGCCATTTTATTAAAGCCCACAGCTCAGGAAAATGGCTTCTCCCAAATTTGAGGGGGGGGGTGGTGCATCTTATAATCTGAAAATACGGTACACATGGAGCCTTCTCTGCACGTGACTGTAGTTTTACTATCCATAGAACAAATGGTTATTAGTACCAAGATGCAGAACTTTACATTTATCCATATTGAATTTCATCTTCTTATTGGATACTTAAACATTCAGTCAAGTCACCAAGTCAGCATGTAACTTGTGAACATGATCCATAGGCTGCACTATACTATATATCTCGGTGTCAACTGCAAAAACAGAAACAACACTATTAATCCTATCTTTTATATTACTACTAAAGAGGTTGAATAATAGTGGATGCAGCACTGAACCTTGGAGTACATCAATTATAACCAGAGACCAATTAGAGTAGCAGTGATTCACCAGAACTCTGTCCATAAAAGCCTACACTCTCCAGGTAATAGAGAGAGATGACTGCTGACCATAAGAGCTAACACTTTGTAGGCAAAGGAAAGAGAGATAGGACCCACTTACCATGAGAGCTTACACTCTGCAGGTGAGAGAGAGGACATCACTGACTGTAAGAGCTTACACTCTGCTGAAGAGAGAGGTTTACCCAGTGACTCTGGAGAAGGAAACAACGGTGTACAAACTGTGATCCAATGGGAGCTGATTTCAGGTGGCCCAGGTACTGACCACCACTGTACAAGTTATCATAATCCATAAGATATCAAAGCTGCAAGGCAGTATGTGTAGGCCCGTGCGACAATGCAAAATGATGTTAGCCTACTCTCTGATGTTTCGGCAGTGTGGGAAATGGTGCTGTTTTTTTATTGTTGCGAAGCGAGAATTGCATCTCAAAATGTTCGAATTCATGTGAAATCACAAATTTCAGGAAATGCAAGTTCAACCTGATTCTCTACGGATCGAACCACTCACATCTGCACACAATCAATTCATACTGAAACTGATCAGGTTCATTTTTATCTACAATTATTTCATGTTTGGCAATAAGTTCTACCCCCAAGTCAAGGGCATAGCATTGGACAGTTCCTGTGCCCCATTGTGCACTAGTCTCCTCCTGGACTGGTGAATGGATACTTTAAACTTTCAGGATGAGATGTCATGGTGTAACCCTCAGATTTTATTCTGGGGTAAACCATATCAATGGCAGTTTCGTCCAGTGGGCATGTACTGCAAGTGACTTCAGTACCTTTAACTTTAATCTAAAGGATAACCCATTCGGTTTACCGATCACATTGGAGGTTAATACGAACTTCCTGCCATTTTTATACTAGTTGATCTGGAAGGATCCAGGGGAAAGTTACAGACCCTTACGTATTGAAAACCACTAATACCTTCATCAGGTGGGAAAGGTGTCAGCCTGTGCCCCTAAAAAAGGTATAGAAAATGGTCAAAATATATGTACTCGTATAAGGAGAAACTATTTCTCTGATAATAATTATGAAGTGAGAGACCTGCAACTATTCTTGAAAGGTGCATATCTCCCACCCGTTCTAAATTAAGTTTACAAACATGTGGCCACTGGAGAAAGATAAGCATTACTTCCCTCTATAAAATAAGGCCATGTGCACACGTTCAGGATTTTTCACGTTTTTTTCACTTTTTTTCGCTATAAAAACGCGAAAAAAACGCTAACACATGCCTCCTATTATTTACAGGGTATTCCGCATTTTTTGTGCAAATGTTGCATTTTTTTCCGCAAAAAAATCGCATCGCGGAAAAAAAAGCAACATGTTCATTAAAAATGCGGAATTGCGGGGATTCTGCACACCTAGGAGTGCATTGATCTGCTTACTTCCCGCACAGGGCTATGCCCACCATGCGGGAAGTAAGCAGATTATGTGCGGTTGGTACCCAGGGTGGAGGAGAGGAGACTCTCCTCCACGGACTGGGCACCATATAATTGGTAAAAAAAAAAGAATTAAAATTAAAAATTGTGATATACTCACCCTCTGATGGCCCCCGAAGTGTTCCCGCCTCTCCGGTGCATGCTTTCTCTTCCGTTCCTATAGATGCCGGTGTGGTTCAGGAACTGTGATGACGTCGCTGTCTTGTGATTGGTCGCGTGACCGCTCATGTGACTCATGCGACCAATCACAAGCCGCGACGTCATCGAAGGTCCTGAACCACACCGGCATCTATAGGAACGGACGCCGCTGAGGAGATTGGCTGTCTGCAGAGGGTGAGTATAACCATTTTTTTATTTTTTTTATTATTTTTAAACATTTTATATTTTATTATAGATGCTGCATAAGCAGCATCTATAGTGAAAAGTTGGTCACACTTGTCAAACACTATGTTTGACAAGTGTGACCAACTTGTCAGTCAGTTTTCCAAGCGATGCTACAGATCGCTTGGAAAACTTTAGCATTCTGCAAGCTAATTACGCTTGCAGAATGCTAAAAAAAACGCGAAAAAAAAGGAAAAAAAACGCAAAAAAAAAAAATGCGGATTTCTTGCAGAAAATTTCCGGTTTTCTTCAGGAAATTTCTGCAAGAAATCCGGACGTGTGCACATACCCTAAGAGTCTTAAAGGCTACTAAGTATTATAGATATGAAAGACAATCAAGCTAATTATACCCTGGATGTGTTGTGGAGGCATTGGGGTATTTTTTTTGCTGACCTAGATTTGAGAGATAGGTTCTCTCCACAACAGCCGTCATGTATACTAAGAGCCAATCCCTTGGAGACCAAGTGATACATAGTTACTAAGGGAAACCTAGAGGAGCTGGGACCTGGCTTGAACATGAGATATGTTGCACTTTTTATTGGGACTGCTTCAGATTGGGCGAGTAAGTTAAACCAAAACTGTAAAACTTTCTTGTCTAGCGGTTTAACTGCTTAGCAATGTCTTATGAGAGACTGAAAATGGCATTTGCCCTCTAAACTATGTAGGCAAATAACATAGAATTTAGGAAACGAATTGATAAGCACCTTAGTGATATCAGATGTTCTACACCAGTCATAAACAATTTCACGCCGTATTATAGAATTTGATCAGAAGGATTTAAATTCTATTTCTTTCTGTGCTATTGTGTTACCCGTCACCGACATCTTCTTACCTTTCAATATAGTATGAGTAGATCTGTGAATTCATAATGAAATGAATTCATCAATGAAATGTAGCTCCCCAACACCAGCAGCATTCGTGCGGCCCTCCAATAAGGACAGTGCCACCACCATTTCACTGTAGGCACCATGCATTTTTTTAATCCTTTCCTTTGCCACGCCATACAATTTTTAAGCTATCTCTTCCAAAAACATTTATTTTGGTCTCATCACTCCAGAGTATAAAGTCCCGGTAGTTGTCATATTTTTCAGCATGGACCCTGGCAAATTTTAGGCTTACTTTTTTGTTCATGGGCTTTTCATCTGCAGTGTATGTAGTATTGTGACACAAGATACACTCACCTTGGTTTGGTTTTCTACTTTAGCAAATTGCAGTGAACTCGCATGTTTGTTTTCTTCAACTTTTCTCATCAGTCTCTCATGTTTAGGCGTTAACTTCCAAAGTTGTCTCTTTTAAATGGTAGCAGTTCCATAGTTGTTATATTTTTATATCTCTTTTGCTAGAGTATTCTGTTGATAAGCAAAGCTTTGCTGATCTTCTTGTACCCTTCAGTCTATAAAAAATTTATTTTTTTTCTCAGGTCTTGTGGCTAGTGTTGAGCGATACCTTCCAATATTTGAAAGTATCGGTATCGGATTGTATCGGCCGATATCCGAAAAATATCGGATACCCGATACCCGATACCAATACAAGTCAATGGGACACAAATATCGGAAGTGATCCTGGATGGTTCCCAGGGTCTGAAGGAGAGGAAACTCTCCTTCAGGCCCTGGGATCCATATTCATGTGTAAAATAAAGAATAAAAATAAAAAATAGGGATATACTCACCCTCTGACGCGCCCTGGTGGTAACCGCTGCAGCCGGCAGCCTCCGTTCCTAAGAATGAGCGAGTGAAGGACCTTCGATTACGTGGCGGCTTGTGATTGGTCGCGTGACCGCTCATGTGAACGCTCACGCGACCAATCACAAGACCGCGACATCATCGCAGGTCCTTCACTCGCTCATTCTTAGGAACGGAGGCTGCCGGTTGCAGCGGTTACCACCAGGGCGCGTCAGAGGGTGAGTATATCCCTATTTTTTATTTTTATTCTTTATTTTACACATGAATATGCATTCTGATCCCGAGTCCCGATATCGCAAAAATATCGGAACTCGGAATTCCGATACCGCAAATATCGGCCGATACCCGATACTTGCGGTATCGGAATGCTCAACACTACTTGTGGCATTTCTCTTCCGTGGTGCCATTGTTTGCATCTTAAAATGGGAAGGAGTTATCTTTGTTAAGTAACACCCTGTCTGCTGGACATGTATTTAACTAATTAGACTTACCTGTGGTTGAATTCTTGTTAATTGTAATCTAAACCTTGCTCCTGAGACTTTCATTGGGGTGTACTCATTTTTCTAACATGGTCTTGAATGAATTTGCTAGGAAAATGAGCATTTGGGGTGTGCAAAATGACAAATCTTGTTTACAGTTAATGACTCATATTGTGGGAGTATTTTGTGGTATTTTATCTCATAGAAAGTCTTAATTCTCAAAGGAAGATAAAGGTTTCTGACAAATCTGTTGAGGTATTTTTATTTATGCTGAGCACTGTATATATCTATGGCATTTGTGTATCTCTGTAATGCTGTTTGTGTGTTTATTGTCAATTTTCATTTTTATCACTTACGTAATATATTTGGTAGTATCTTATTCCTCTGAAGTCTGTATTGTAATTTAATATATAATATAGGTATTTTAAGTTTTTTGTGTTAAGGGCTGATTGTACATGTTTCACATACTTATATATTATTTCATATGTACACCATCGCCAATTTAGTGCTGTGTATATACAGCTGTGTGAAAAAGTGTTTGCCCCTTTCTGTTTTCTGTTTTCCTATTATTTTGCATGTTTGTCACACTTAAATGTGTCAGATCACCAAACACATTTAAATATTATACAAGGATAACAAAAGTAAACAAAAAATGCAGTTTTAAATGAAGGTCTTTATTATTAAGTGAAAAAGAAATCCAAATTTTCAGGGCCTTGTGTGAAAAACTGATTGACCCCCCAAAAACATAAATTAACTGTGGTTTATCACATCTTTGAGAAACTGAGTTCAAATTCCCTAACCACACGCAGGCCTGCCTACTACCACACCTGTTCTCAATCAAGAAATCACTTACATAGGACCTTCCTGACAAAGTGAAGTAGACCAAAAGATCCTCAAAAGCTAGACATCATGCTGCAATCCAAAGAAATTCTGGAACAAATGAGAAACAAAGTAACTGAGATTAGTCTGGAAATAGTTATAAAGCAATTTCTCAAGCTTTGAGACTCCAGCAAACCACAGTGTGAGCCATTTTCCACAAATGGCGAGAACATGGAACAGTGGTGAACCTTCTTAGGAGTAGCCTGGCTAACCAAACTTACCCTAAGAGCACAGTGATGACTCATCCAAGAGGTCACAAAAGACCCCATAACAACATCCAAAGAACTGCAGGCCTCACTTGCCTCAGTTAAGGTCAGTGTTCCTGACTCCACCATAAGAAAGAGACTGGACAAAAATGACCTGCATGGCAGAGTTCCAAGACAAAAACCACTGCTGACCAACCAGAGCATAAAACCACTGCTGACCAACCAGAGCATAAAGGCTCATCTCAGTTTTTCCAGAAAGCATCTAGATGATCCCAAAGACCTTTGGGGACTGATGAAACAAAAGTTAACATTTTTGGGAGGTGTATGTCCCATTACATCTGGCATAGACGTAACACATAATTTCAGAAAATGAACATCATACCCACAGTAAAATATGGTGGTGGTATTGTGATGATCTGAGGCTGTTTTGCTGCTTCAGGACATGGAAGACTTGCTGTTGTAAATGGAACAATGAATTCTGTTGTCTACCAAAAAATCCTGAAGGAGAATGCCTGCCATCTGTTCAAGACCTCAAGCTGAAGCACACTTGGGTTATGCAGCAGGACCATGATCCAAAACACACCAGCAAGTCCACCTCTAAATGGTTTAAGAAAAACAAAATTAAGACTTTGAAGTGGCCTAGTCAAAGTCCTGACCTTAATTTGATTGAGATCCTGTGGCATGACCTTAAAAATGTGTTTCATGCTTGGAAACCCTACAATGTGGCTGAATTACAACAATTCTGCAAGAGATGAGTGGGCCAAAATTCCTCCAGATCACTGTAAAAGACTCATTGCCAGTTATTGCAAATGGTTGATTGCAGTTGTGCCTGCTAAGGGTGGCCCAACCATTTATTAGGTTTAGGGGGAAATCACTTTTTCACACAGGGCCCTGTGGGTTTGGATTTCTTTTCCCTTAATAATAAAGACCTTCATTTAAAAACTGCATTTTGTGTTTACTTGTATAATATTTGTCTAATATTTAAATTTGGTTGGTGATCTGAAACATTTAAGTGTGACAAATATGTAAAATATTAGGAAATCAGGAAGGGGCAAACACTTTTTCACACAGCTGTATACTTTGGACTGTCTGTGGCTTTGTCTACATACTATGATGCTGTGGCAGGTGTTATTATTACTAAAGTTGCAGTGAGCTAGCATCTTAGGCCGATTCTAGTAAGGTCACAGGGATGCCACTTACCAAGCTCACCTCAAATAGATATGTAAGATATACATATTTTTGCTATGTAAATACTGGCTGAGTTGCTGGGATACTGCCTATCCCCTTCCACCCATTAGATAGCTTTTTTGCATCTAGCATAGCTTGTACTTAACACTGCATGCACAGTTTAGTGCTCATTACATGGACTTCTAGCGTGCTGTATATTAACACATGCACAATTGTGCTGTAGGGTCACTTTTTTCCTACTGTGCTTTCTTTATATTGACCATATGTGAAAGAACAGGAATTGGCATTAGACCCTGTACAGATATTAACGCTGATACCTGTGGATTACCTGCACGCTATCATGAGTGCGTCTTTGGTTACTCCTTTAGATGTACCTTGTGAACCCTTCCTATGTATGGTCTCCTGATGATCCCAACATTCAAGGGGAAAACATGTTGAAAAAGGTTGTATGGACTACAAGGATTGGGGGGGACATACTTTTTTAAAGTCCCAAAAACAGGAGAGTACTCCATTTATTTTTATTTTTTTTTATTTCTGGTCTGGTCTAGAAACACATCATAGATTAGTTCTAGGTTTCTGGTTGAGGATCCAGCACTTGTTCTTTTTTGGCAAATTATTGTTTAGTATGTTTTACATGTAACTACACAGCAATCCTACTGTATGAGTCATCATTACCAGGTGATGCCTGTTCGATTAGGGGACTGTAGATTAAATTGTTCTTGTCCCTGTTTCTTGTGTTAATTAGGAACATGTTTTTGGATGTTTGATGCCTCACAGCATTGATTTCATAATTTACTATTCAGTTTGACAATAGTACAAGATGCTGTACCCTACCCTTCAAGGGTATTTGCCTGCTTTCCGGTGTTTTTTCTATTGTTTGATATTTTTGGTATTGATTTTCACTATTATTTAGTATGACCGAATATAATTTTTTACATGTTTCAACCTACATGATTACATTTTTTTACTGTTGTTTTTTCTGTTATTTCAAACCTTAGTGTGTTTATTTAATGGTCTGTTAAATGAGACGACAAGGAAGGAGGCCCTACTTGTGTGTTTGTAGTCTTCTCTATAAGGCCGGTACCCCCATTTAGGGAATACAAGGGACATTCAGGACCAAACATGTTATGTACCCTACGCTCTTCCTGTATATTTCACTTTGATTTACAATTGAATAACGTTTCTCTTTACTGGTCTCTACTGGTTTATTGAGCTAATATAACATTTTTCTTTTGGGTTATGTTATGTTTAATGGTTTCAAATAAAGAGGATGTTTTAAGGGAACGTTGTTTTGATATGTAGTTTATATGCCCCAGCTATATTATACCATGTTTCATTGTGGGTGGCTTTTGTGAAGAACCTTCATGCTTATATGTCCATCAGTAGCCGTGGTCAATCTATGCCCTTTCATTTCACCTACAATTTTAGATCAAATACATTTTACATTTTGCACTAAAACAAGGGAGTGTCAAAAAACTGTATTGCTGTACATATAATGTATTACTGCCCCTGTTAACCCTCACTAGATTCTCAGCAATACACTTGAGCCCTATATTGAGCTTGTGTGCTTGCACCTTCCTTGACTGAGCCTCTCTGCTCACTACCTCCATACTCATCTCAGGGAGCTCGTTACACACACTGAATATAGCGTGCAGATATTTGCTGAGCAGTTGACAGCTTCTAAAAGAGCATGGACTGTGCACTGAAAAAAGCAAAATAAGGTCCTAAAATATATTACAAAAATTGATATCTTTGCAATGCTTGGAGGATATTTTAAATGAAAAATGTTTACTTACTCTTTAAAAGTGTACTGCAATACCAAAATTCCATACTCTTAAAGACTGAATATGGTATTATCCACCCACATCCTAACGCAGCCTTTGAAATAGAAAACATTAAAAATGAACTACCCTTTTTTTATTAAATTATTATTAATACCGATGAAGATAAGAAACCTTTTTATATAGCTTAGAGAAAAATCCTTCTTTCCCCAATTATCGACTACTTTTTCTCTCATATCCTGATCATTCACTCTGCAAAAACTGCTCATATCTGTCTACAGATCAATCTTCAGTTTTGAGTCAGATTATACCTTCTGCCTATAGAAGCCAATGGAGAAGGGAGAGAGTAAAACTGGAGGATGATAGTTTCTACATTTTAGAACCTAGTAAAGAGGTGAAAATTGCTAAAAAAAATTGCAGGATCCAAGGCATATAATGACCAAAAATAGTGTGATTCCTGATGTACACATACAATTTATTTACATTGTAAAGTCTACGGACACCTTGGGTATGGCAAACTTACATATGTTAATGGTTATCTTTAGCTTAGAAAATTGCACTAAGTTTAAGGCTGTAATCTTCATCACTAGATTCATGTTCAGACCCCTGATATGCATATTGCTACCAAATTTCAGATTTTTCTCTGTTCGTAATGTCTCTCGCTATAATATATGTGGTAGCATAGCTCCAGTACTGTAGTTTTCTCTACCTGTGCTTTCCTCCTAATGGATACTTTTTTGCTTTGCCCTCCTTAAAGGGACTCTGTCACCTGAATTTGGAGGGAACAATTTTCAGCCATAGGGGCGGGTTTTTCGAGTGTTTGATTCACCCTTTCCTTACCCGCTGGCTGCATGCTGGCTGCAATATTGGATTGAAGTTCATTCTCTGTCCTCCATAGTACACGCCTGCGTAAGGCAAGATTGCCTTGTGCAGGCATGTACTACGGAGGACAGAGAATGAACTTCAATCCAATACTGCAGCCAGCATGCAGCCAGCGGGTAAGGAAAGGGTGAATCAATCACCCGAAAACCCCGCCCCTATGGCTGAAAATTGTTCCCTCCAAATTCAGGTGACAGAGTCCCTTTAATACTCTTTCCCATGTCTACTGAAGAACTTTATACAACTTCCTTACCCTCTTTCCTGCTATCTCTAATACTGAGAGAAGGGTTAGGGGAGAGCAGCTGTATTGGATTCCCAACATTTCTGAAAAACAGTGAGCTAGATAAAGGACTTAGTTAGAGGCACTCAGCAGCATTTTTAATGAAGTGTATTTAGAAAATTTTATCTCTTACCGCCGCAGCTGCGATTTGGCTTGTAGCATGCAAATCATTGTCTTTCTCATTTAACTAGCCCCATAATAAACCCTTTAAAAATGGACACTAAAAGGGTTGTCCCTTCCCAGAAAACCTTTGCTTGCTGAATCAGTTCTTTGTGGAAACCCCCCCAAAACTAAGCTTTACTTACCCTTTTCAATTCCAGTTCTACATTTCCCAAGCTGCTCCAGTGATTGCGCATAGGCTGCAGCAGCGATATGTCATCGACAGAGCTGCAGCCAATCCCGTAGCTCAGCAGCTCTGGATCAGATGTAGAATATTCGAGCTGCTGAGCTCAGTTATTGACTGCAGTTCTGTGTTAGATGACTGCTGCAGTCTGTAGTAGAGAATCACCAAAAAAGTGCTGGAGACATAGCGCCAGTAGGGTAAGTAAAGGGCCGTTTGTTTGTTTTACAAAGAAATGAGCCAGGAGGCAAAAATTTCCTGAAGGTGGACAAATATATTTTGTTGTTTCTTTCCAATGATGTAGCCATATTAGGGACTCGTTTTGTGGGTCAAGCTATGTTTTTCAATGGCATTATTTTGGATCACATATAACTTATTGATTACATTGTATTAACTCTTTCTGGAGAGAATAAAACATTAGCAAATTTGGAAAAGTTTTTATATTATTATTTTTTAAATTCAATTTGCAAAATAAATAATGATTTACACTTATTTTGTGTGTCAGTATGATTACGGCATTATTAAATTACTCTTGCACATTAAATATGCGAAAAAATAATTTGTTTTGTGTTGTCATATTCTAAAAGTTATAGCTTTTCTAATTTTTGCTTAACAGGGCTATTGTCCTTTTTGCAGGATAAACTATAGTTTCCTTTATTTTGTATCACTTTCTATACCATTTTTTAGAAGGCAAGATAAAGAAAACTCTGCACTACGAAAATGAGTGTCTATTTAGGGCTTTTACTGCAGTCATCATGTGGCATAATAGACACTTTAACTGTAATACACAGTCTGACAGATTTATGGTGATACCCAATCAATGTTATATATATATATATATATATATATATATATATATATATATATATATATATATATATATAATCTTAAATTAAATAATCTTTGGAGAAGCATAACATTGCTAGTTTTCAGAAAATCTTGATATACTGTAGTTTTCATTACCACCAATCTGAGATATGTATGACATTTTTTATCAATTCTCTTTTATCCTTTGGAGGCAGAATGTTAAATAAAAACATTTCTACATTATTATTTTTTTTAATCTTTACAACACTCACCTGACTTTATTCTTTACCTCAATATAATTACAATAGTAATATTTTTTGTTTGACTCATTCTACCGAAATGGTGACTCACACACGCACATAAATATATATATATATATATATATATATATATATATATATATATATATACACCTGTATATGCAGTGAGGTCCAGAAATAATTGAGCAGTGATACAAACTTTGACATTTTAGCTGTTATTTTAGGTAGTATAGGTTAAAAGTGCAGACTTTCAGCTTTAATTTGTGGATATTCACATCCTAATTGGACTAAGGATTTAGGTATTACAGCTTTTTAATATGTAGTTCTCTCCTTTTAAATGGATCAAAAGTAATTGGACAAAGGTATTTAATGGGCTGCATGTGCTTTTCCCTCATTAATCCATCAATTTAGCAGGTAAAAGGTCTCAAGCTGGTTTCAGGTATGGCATTTGGAAGCTGTTACTTTGAACCCACAATGTGCGTTCAAAGGAACTCTTAATTGAAGTGAAGCAGACCATCATTAGGCTGGAAAAAGAAATCCATCAGAGAGATAGCAGAAATGATAGGAGAGGCCAAATCAACAGTTTGGTATATTCTGCAAAAAAAGAGAGCTCTGGTGAGCTTGGGAACTCAAAAAGGACGTCCACGGAAGACAACAGTGGTTGGATGATTGCAAAATCCTGTCCATCGTGAAGAAAAGCCCCTTCACGACATTCACCTAAGTGAAGAACACTCACCAGGAAGTAGGTGTTTTGGTATCTAAGTCTACCATAAAGAGAAGACTGCATGAGCGCAAATACAGCAGGTTCACAACAAGGTGCAAACCATTAATCAACCTTAGAAATAGAAAAGCCAGGTTAGACTTTGCCAAAAACAATCTAAACAGGCCACCCCAGTTCTGGAAAAGCATTTTTTGGACAGATGAAACTGAAAACAACCTGTACCAGAATGAGGGGAAAAAGGAAGTATGGAGAAGGCTTGGAACAGGTCATGATCCAAAACACACCACATCCTCTGTAAAACATGATGGAGGCAGTGTGATAGTATGGGGATGCAAGGCTTTCAATCGCACTGGGTCACTAGTGTTAATTGATGATGCAACTGAAGACAGAAGCAGACAGATGAATTCTGAAGTGTACAGGGCTATACTTTCTGCTCAGAATTAAACCAATGCATCAAGATTGATTGGATGATGCTTTACACTGCAGATGGGCAATGACCCAAAAACATTTTTTAAGGCAAAGAAGTGGAATATTCTGCAATGGCTGGGTCAGTCACCATATCTCAATACAATCGAGCATGGATTTCACATGCTTAAGACAAAACTGAAGTCAGCTGCAGTAACAGACTGGAAAAGAATCAGAAGGAAGGAAACACTGCGTTCTGTGGTGTCCATGACTTCCAGACTTCAGCCTGTCATTACCTACAAAGGAACCTCTACAAAGTGTAAAAAATTTACATTTTATTTATGGTAAAGTTAATTTGTCCAATTACTTTTCAGCCTCTGAAATGGGGAGGCTTTGTGGAAAAATGGCTGCAATTCCTAAGCATTTCACAGGATATTTATATTCAAGCCTTTTAATTAAACCTAAAAGTCTAGACTTCAATTGCATCTTCAGTTGTTTCAATTTAAATCCAAAGTAGTGACATGCAGATCCTAGATCACAAAGATTATGTCAATGTCCAAATATCTCTGGACCTAACTGATATATATATATATATATATATATATATATATATATATATATATATATATATATATATATATATATATATATACAGGTCCTTCTCAAAAAATTAGCATATAGTGTTAAATTTCATTATTTACCATAATGTAATGATTACAATTAAACTTTCATATATTATAGATTCATTATCCACCAACTGAAATTTGTCAGGTCTTTTATTGTTTTAATACTGATGATTTTGGCATACAACTCCTGATAACCCAAAAAACCTGTCTCAATAAATTAGCATATCAAGAAAAGGTTCTCTAAACGACCTATTACCCTAATCTTCTGAATCAACTAATTAACTCTAAACACATGCAAAAGATACCTGAGGCTTTTAAAAACTCCCTGCCTGGTTCATTACTCAAAACCCCCATCATGGGTAAGACTAGCGACCTGACAGATGTCAAGAAGGCCATCATTGACACCCTCAAGCAAGAGGGTAAGACCCAGAAAGAAATTTCTCAACAAATAGGCTGTTCCCAGAGTGCTGTATCAAGGCACCTCAATGGTAAGTCTGTTGGAAGGAAACAATGTGGCAGAAAACGCTGTACAACGAGAAGAGGTGACCGGACCCTGAGGAAGATTGTGGAGAAGGACCGATTCCAGACCTTGGGGAACCTGAGGAAGCAGTCGACTGAGTCTGGTGTGGAGGAAATGGGCTACAGGTGCCGCATTCCACAGGTAAAGCCACTTTTGAACCATAAACAGCGGCAGAAGCGCCTGACTTGGGCTACAGAGAAGCAGCACTGGACTGTTGCTAAGTGGTCCCAAGTACTTTTTTCTGATGAAAGCAAATTTTGCATGTCATTCGGAAATCAAGGTGCCAGAGTCTGGAGGAAGACTGGGGAGAAGGAAATGCCAAAATGCCTGAAGTCCAATGTCAAGTACCCACAGTCAGTGATGGTGTGGGGTGCCATGTCAGCTGCTGGTGTTGGTCCACTGTGTTTCATCAAGGGCAGGGTCAATGCAGCTAGCTATCAGGAGATTTTGGAGCACTTCATGCTTCCATCGGCTGAAATGCTTTATGGAGATGAAGATTTCATTTTTCAGCACGACCTGGCACCTGCTCACAGTGCCAAAACCACTGGTAAATGGTTTACTGACCATGGTATTACTGTGCTCAATTGGCCTGCCAACTCTCCTGACCTGAACCCCATAGAGAATCTGTGGGATATTGTGAAGAGAAAGTTGAGAGACGCAAGACCCAACACTCTGGATGAGCTTAAGGCCGCTATTGAAGCATCCTGGGCCTCCATAACATCTCAGCAGTGTCACAGGCTGATTGCCTCCATGCCACGCCGCATTGAAGCAGTCATTTCTGCCAAAGGATTCCCGACCAAGTATTGAGTGCATAACTGAACATTATTATTTGATGTTTTTTTTGTTTGTTATTAAAAAACACTTTTATTTGATTGGACGGGTGAAATATGCTAATTTATTGAGACAGGTTTTTTGGGTTATCAGGAGTTGTATGCCAAAATCATCAGTATTAAAACAATAAAAGACCTGACAAATTTCAGTTGGTGGATAATGAATCTATAATATATGAAAGTTTAATTGTAATCATTACATTATGGTAAATAATGAAATTTAACACTATATGCTAATTTTTTGAGAAGGACCTGTATATATATATATATATATATTTAAACATTTTCAGTGGATGTGGCTGTATGAGTGCTTGTTTTATGTGGAGTGAGACATTTTTAATTGGCACCATTTTGGGGACAATACAACTTTTGAATCACTTTTTATTGTGTTTGTAACTCAAATCCCCCCACACCCAGCCCCCCCCCCCCCACCACCACCACCACAGCTTTGTACATGCTTGCAGAATGGTGTGAGCTTGTTTTGTGTAGGAGAGGTGCAGCATCACATCCCTGGGGAAAGCTGCAGACATATCAACTTGATTGGAAACGGTTAAAGAAAGAAGAGGTTGAGGGCATAGGTGTGATAGAAAAACTGGAATTTATCTATTTGAGACTTCCTGCTGGGAATTTCCAGAGTGAAAAATTAAAAGATTACAAATTTGTGCTTTACTTATATGCAATATAGAAAAACCATTGGCCAGGACACGGTCCACATATGTTCCAATAACTAATAAACCAGATAACCCATTTGATCAAGATTTACAAAAAGCCAGGCCATTTGGCATGCAATTAAGATGTGATGTACTTTTCATTTTCTAACTATTGCCTACATCTTTTTAAATCACTTTGGTGTCTTCTGAGATCCACAACCAAGCATTCCTACTGTAGATCATCTTCAAATCACACATTCCCAGAGGAATGCCCTGACATAACTAATCAACGATATAACAGTAGAGGACTTGGAGTTGGGTATTACTTGCCATAGACTAGGTAAAGCTTCATGCCTTCATGCTCTAAGGGCCGATTACCAAATATTACAAAAAAATTACTTCCTCCCCTCAACTCTCATCTGGTTAGCTCGTGTAAACATATTTTCAAGACAATCTTGTTAACCCAAATTGTCTTATGGATCTAATCTTAGCAAATACCTTTTTGGCCCATACCCTTTTCAGTTTTTTAAGGGTTTATTCACGGAGTTTTCAATGTGGATTTTGAAGCTGTTGCATTTTCAGTGCTTTGTATTGTATTTCACATGGGAAATGTTCTTCTAACAAATGTATTGGGTTATTCTAAAAATCCAATAAATACCTTAAATCCCATAATACATATGATATATATGCACTGTTTGTCCTGATGTGAAGTAAGTAACTGCATCATGATGTACATATGCCACAAGCACAATTGTTGTACCTGTGCCATCCACAGCAAGAGCAGCTGGGAAATGCAGCTGAGCTACTGCAACTCCTAACACCTGAACTATCTTCTTTCTCAACAGTTTAACCCCTCTGTCAAACTTCTGAGATGCCTCTAATCTTGAAAGATTTGTAGAAAATAAATGTGAAGGACAATGCCAGAATTGTTTTTTTGTGAATCCCCCCTCACATAAGTGAAATAAAAAGTGATCAAAAGACAGACAGTACTGTGCAAAAGTTTTAGGCAGAAGTTGGAAAAACTCTACAAAGTAAGAATGCTTTAAAAATAGAAGTCTTAGGCTGGTTTCACATTTGCTGATGGAGGTGCTTCGGAGGGCTGCGTACGTCCTCTGTGAAGCTCCGCCCACTGCCGCACCTCCGGTCAGCTCCGCCTACGTCGGCATGCGGCGTGTGTACCTTATCTTTACCATTAGGTACTCAGGCCATGCTAATGTATGCGGATGCCTCCGCATGCGTCGTTTTGACGGTGCGGCGACCTGCGCCGAACGCAACGAGTTGCATTTTGGTGCGGTCGCCGAACCGTCAAAACAACGCATGCAGAGGCATCTGCATACATTGGCACGGCCTGCGTACCTAATGGTAAAGATAGGGTACGCAGTACGCAGGCCGCATGCCGACGTAGGCACGGCGCTGGGCGGAGCTTCACGAAGGATGTGCGCAGCCCTCCGCAGCATCTCCATCCGCAAATGTGAAACCAGCCTTAATAGTTTACTTTTATCAATTATCACAATGCAAAGTCAATGAATAAAAGAGAATTCTAAGTCAAATAAATATTGGGTGAAGCCACCCTTTGCATTCAAAACAGCATCAAAGCATAAACTTTACAAGGTACACTTGCAGACCGGTTTTGAAAAAAATTTGGTGTGGAAGTTTTTCCAAACATCTGGAGGATGTAGACTTGTACAAATTATTCTTTCGCTTTATGTTATTCCAGTTAAACCCAATGATGTTGAGATCAGTTCTGTGGTGGCCATATCATCACTTCCAGGACTCCATGCACTTTTATACATTTAAGATAGTTTTTAATGACATTGCCTGTATGTTTGGTTGTTCTTCAGAATATATTTGGAGCCGATAAAATGCTTCCCTGGTGGTATTACATGACAGATAAATATCTTCCTGTGTTTCTAGCAAAGAGTACACCAATTAATTGATCACATTGAGGACCATACACACAGTAGTCAGCCAAGGAGACTTAATGTAGCAGATGAAAGACACATCATGCTTATGTTCCTTCAAAATCGGAAGATGTCCAGCAGGGTGTGAAGTTAATATATAATCAATAAGTGAAACGCATGGCAGCAGCAGAGTTACATTTAGTTGACAAAACTGGATATACCATTATTACAAATACAAAGGGGCTTTTTCTGGCAGTGTTAAACATTGCACCTCACCTCCTGGACTCTGAGCTTCAAAGAGAAACAAATGGTCTGTAACTATGCAGAATATTTCCTATTTACTGTATAGGGAGATGTGTAGGAGACACAGGATATTTGAAATGCAAGTCCCTTAGCTAACCGTCCAGTCACAAACCGCAATTTTTAAATAGTCCAATCCAGGTGATCTTGGAAATATGAGCCTATGGTCAAGACTATAAAACTATAAAACCTGGTGGCACAAAAAAAAGTTGTTCACATGTGAGGGCTAAGTATGTTGGCATGCTCCGTAATTAATTTTTCCTTTCCTCAAGGAAACAAAAGACAACTGTAAATGAAAACCTTTAGCTATTTCTGTTATTTCTTCCTTTTTATTTTACAACTGTTTTGCACATTTGTTTGTCATTTTCTTTTTACTTTTTTATACCTTTTATTATAAGCACTGTTCATTTTTATATTAAAGTTTAAAATCTTTAATAAGTTTGCTCCTTGTATGTTCTAAAGAATCCATAACCTTTCAGAGAGTGTGTGACCTTTTTAATTGTCACACATCAACATATTTCAGGGACTCATCACCCCGTGTGTTTGATGAGTGGTGGCAGCGTGTCAAGTAACCAGAGTGTGTGGACTTTTTTTTGCAAATGGCCTTACAACAGCTGGGAGAATGTGATGTCAGTATGCGCCTGCAGCTTATTCTAGGGTACCTGGCTGAGAGAGTGCCTGGCTAAGAGAGAGATGTCCAGCTTCAGATGGCCCAACTACCAACAGTTTTCAGCTACCTCATTCTCATGATATAAATCCTGAGACCACGCTTGGAAAATTACCCTGTCCTGGAGAAAGATAGAGACTTAGACACTTTTCTTCGGTGGTTTCAAAAGCTTTGGAAGCTTTTGCTGACCTTTCACCAGATAGGGACTATTATGCTACAAAACAAGCCTTGGTCAGGAAATACAACCTCACCCCAGAAGTGGATTGAAGAAAGTTCCGTTAATCTACAGTGAGGATCAACTGACAGCTATGCGGATGTTGTGAACTCCTTGAGGACCATATTCCATCAGTGGATCCGAGGACTTTCTGTTACCAAGTTTGAGTACCTAGATGATCTTATGGTCAAGGATCAAATCCTCCACATATGTCCATTGGATGTACCACAATTTGTGTGTGATCGAGAGCCAAAAACTGCTGATCAGGCTAAAAAGAGTGCTGATTCTTATGCAGCCAACAGGATACCAGGAGCCTGGAAGCCATCAGGATTCAGCTGGAAAGGAGGTAAGCCAGTTGAGGACCCCTCTTCCTCTGCCTCCAGCTGATCACCTGTGCATTCTACATATATTTTTTTCCAGGGCCACTGGGATCAGGTATTCTTTTGTTGATACACTTCGATGCTTTACATGTAACAAAGTGGGACATGTTAGTTTTGCTTGCCCTGATAAGAAGAAAGGCCCCAGTATGACCACCAGGTTGCCAGGGCCCTCACCTTCTCTCTTATTTATGGCTGGCACTAACGTAAGGAGTAATGAGAACTGTCAGTCTGTCACTGTGGGCAATAAAGGTACTGTTGCCCTCATAGACGCTGGAGCAGCAGTAACCCTAGTGTGTCCAGAAATGGTGACCCCTGTGGATATAATTCCAGGAAAGACAATGTCTGTAACCAGAATTGGGGGGACAGCCCTGATGTTTCATTGGCCTCTGTGTATCTGGACTGGGGAGAAGGGAAAGGATTGAGGGAAGTAGCTGTATCAGACACTATCCCTACCAATGTGTTGATTGGCACCGACTTGGGGAGGATGGTATCCCACTATGCCTCTGCCTTGCAAGTGAATGCCACAGAGAAGGTGGAAGCCAGTGACCCATCTGAGAGCCTGTGTGATGCAGGGAAATGTACAGATGTGGATGGGGAATGTAGAATGAATGTCCAAATGGATAGTACAATGTGTCTGCATAGAGGAGATATGCAACACCATACTAATGTGACAGATGTGACGTGCAGTCAGGCTGCTGCCCAGACTCAACCCAGATATTAGCTGATGAGTCTCAGAGAGAACTGCCAGAACAGGAAGACACTAATACTGCCCAAGAGCCTCCCCACTTTGCAGATCTGCTAAGGTTCCAGCCAGCAGACTCAGGAGATTCAGCATCCGACCAAAGTCTGGTTTCCTCACTGCAGACCGATAGAGCTTTCAGAAATCTTGCTAACAGATGGCAGTCTGGAGAAGGGGAGATATAATAATAATAATAATAATAATAATCTTTATATAGCGCCAACATATTCCGCAGCGCTTTACAGACCAACCCCCTGCTGAGTCTGACAAGTTGAGAATATACTGGGACCAGGGAAGACTGCATAAAGAGACCCTACCCTATGATATAACAGAGGATTAGGACTGTGAGAATCATCTGGTTGTTCCCTATCCATTCAGGGAACAGGTATTAAGGATTACTTATGTGATACCTCTTGCTGGACACTGTAGAGTACAAAAAACTAAAAGCCATCTATCCCACTACCAGTGATTGATGAGCCTTTCCAATGAGTGGCTGTGGATATCATAGGGTCACTTGCAATATATAGCAGCCTTGGAAAATGCTCTTTTTTCCAGTGGTTGACTATGCTGAGCACTATACAGAAGCTGTGGTGTTGTCTCCCTTGCGAGCCAATAAAGTTGCCGATGCACTACTGACTGTGTTTTCTCATTTGGGGTTCCACAGGGAGATGTTGACTGATCAGGGGAACCAATTCATGTCTAATTTGATGCAAAGTCTCAGCCAGAAAATACAAGTGTGACCTCTTGTAGCCATCTCCTTTCATCCTCAGACAAACCGACTATGTGAGCTTTTTATTGGACCTATAAAAGATGCTCAAGATGATGGTGGAGACTGATGGGAATGACTGGAAACATTACCTCCCTCATCTCTTTTTTGCATATCGAGCGCTACCCCAGGCCTCAAAAGGATTCTCCCTTTTGTTCTTGTTTATGGGAGAAAAGTCAGGTGGTCTCCTAATCTGATTAAGGACTGTTGAGAGGATGATCCAGAAACTCCAGGAGTGTATGGTAGAGTGTATACTGAAACTTCAGGAGATAATTCAGGAACTGGGCGACCTGGCTCATGAGAATGTGACCCAAGCCCAAATCAACCAGAAAGTTTGGTGTGACCATAGTGCCAGACTGAGGGCCTATGAGGAGAGTCAGAAGGTCTGGGTGTCGGTTCCTATGCTGGTTGCTATGCTGCAGAGACTTAGCATCAGCAGGTCTGGCTGTTGAGCCAGAGAACTGTCAGACAGCCATGCTGGAAGTACAATACCTTGGGGACAATGTGGTAGGATGGTAGGAGGGCTGCTAAAACCAGAACAAGGGAAGGTAGAAGCTATCACGACCTGGCCTACCCAAAGAAAAAAGAAGCAGGTAAAGTCTTTTCTGGGTGCAGCTAGCTATTATTGGAAGTTTGTGCTATGGTGCTCTGACTAAGCCATTAACCTACCTGAAGAAGCTTCCTCAAATTATTTCCTGGACTTCTCAATGTGAGGAATCATTTGGTGCTGTAAAATCAGCATTGGCAAGCTTGCGCATCCTTCAGGCCCCAGATTTCACTCGCAGGTTTGTGGTGCAGATTGATGCCAGCACTTATGCGCTAGGTGCAATTCTCAGCCAGGTGAACCAGCAAGGTGAAGAGCACCCAATTCTCTACCTAAGCAGGAAACATCTGCTCAGAGAAGTTGCTTATGCCACAATTGAGAAGGAGTGTTTAGCAATTGTGTGGGCTCTACAAAAAACTACAGCCATATCTCTAGGGGCGCAACTTCACCGTGATCACAGATCATAACCCACTGAGCTGGCTTAACAGAGATGTAGGGGAAAATGGGAAATTGCTAAGATGGAGCCTCGCTTTACAACAATGTGGTTTTACAATTCTACATAAGAAAGGAATTTATCACAACAATACTGATGGTTTATCTCGCCAAGGGGGGCCAGAACTAAATATATAAGAGGGAGCTGATCTGTCAAATTCCCATGCATGTCAAAAAGGGGGAGATGTGAAGGAAATATAAAATCTATAAGAGAAAATCATAGCAGCAGGAGAGTTACATTTAGTTGACAAAGGGCCAACACAAAGGGTTTTTGCTAGAGGTGTCATACATGGCACCTCAGCTCCTGGACCCTGAGTTTCAAAGAGAAACAAATGGTCTGTAACTAGGCAGAATATTGACTACTTACTGTATAGAGAGGAGTGGGGGAGACACAGGATATTTGAAATGCAAGGCCCTTAGCCTACTATCCAATCACAAACAGCAATTTTTAATTAGTCCAATCCAGGTGATCCTGGAAATATGAGCCTAAGGTCAGGACTATAAAAAGGCAGATGACACAAAAGAAAGTTATTTACATGTAAGGGCTAAGTATGCTGGTGTGATGCATAATTCATTTCTCCTTCCCTCAAAGAAACAGAAGATAACTGTAGACGGAAACTTTTAGATATTTCTGTTATATATTCCTTTTTATTTTAGAACTGTTTTTCATATTTGTGTGTAGTTTTATTTTTACCTTTGTATTTTTTTTGTAAGCACTGTATATTTTATGCTAAAGCTTAAAATCTTTAATAAGTTTTATCCATATATGCTCTAAAGAACCCATAGCCTTTCAGAGAGTGTGTGACCTTTTTGACTGTCAGAAAACAACATATTTCAGGGACTCATCACACAGTGTGTTTGATTAGTGGTGGCAGCGTGTTAAGAAACCAGGGCGTGTGGACTGTGTTGGGGCATGATTTATGTTTACTTTATAGCCTAAAAAAGATGTTGAGTGCTGGAATGAGTGAGAGGCGATAAATTAACCCTTGCAGGTGACCCCATGTCATGTGCTGAGAAGTGTGTATATGACACAGGGCAATCACCTCAGAACTGAGAACAACCAGTGGGACTCACTGTCCATGTCCAGTCTTTCCAGAAATGATTTTCATGATAGAATTGAAGCCAAAAACATACCTTCAACATGAAAACAAAACAAAGTGATTCAAATAAGCATGAAAACATACACACATGGCAAAAATTGTTGGTACCCTTTGCTTAATGACAGAAAAACCCACAAGGGTCACAGAAATAACTTGAATCTGACAAAAGTAATAATAAATAAAAGATCTATGAAAATGAACCATTGAAAGTCAGACATTGCTTTTCAACCATGCTTTCCTACATAGAATTTAAAAAAAACCCTAAAACTCATGAAATAGGCCTGGACAGAAATTGTGCCCCTGAAAATAATGTGACGAAAAGGTCATGTTAAATCAAGGTGTGTCCACTAACTAGCATCACAGGTGTCTACAATCTTGGAATCAGGGAGTGGGCCTGTATATAGGGCTACAGATACTCACTGTGCTGTTTGGTGACATGGTGTGTATCACACTCAACATGGACGAGAGGAAGCGAAGGAAAGAGTTGTCTCAGGAGATTAGAAAGAAACATGTTAAAGGTAAAAGTTATAACACCATCTCCAAGCAGCTTGATGTTCTTGTGACTACAGTTGGACATATTATTCAGAAATTTAAGATCCATGGGACTGTAGCCAACCTCCCTGGATGTGGCCACAGGAGGAAAATTGATGACAAATAATACAAATGGTAACAAAAGAGCCCAGAAAAACTTCTAAACAGATTAAAGGTGAACTTCAAGCTCAAGGAACATCAGTGTCAGATCACAGCATTCACCTTTGTATGAGCAAAAGTGGACTTCATGGGAGATGACCAAGGAGGACACCATTGTTGAAAAAAAAAAACTTAAAAAAGCCAGACTGGAATTTGCCAAACTACATGTTGACAAGCCACAAAGCTTCTGGGAGAATGTCCTATGGACAGATGACAAAAATGGAACTTTTTGGCAAGGCACATCAGCTCTATGTTCACAGACGGAAAAACGAAGCATATAAAGAAATGAACACTGTCCCTACTGTGAAACATGGAGGAGGCTTTGTTATGCTCTGGGGCTGCTTTGCTGCATCTGGCACAGGGTGTCTAGAATCTGTAAAGGGTACAATGAAATCTCAAGACTATCAAGGGATTCTAGTGATAAATGTGCTAACCAGTGTCAGACAGCTTGGTCTCAGTCACAGGTCATGGGCCTTGCAACAGGATAATTACTCAAAACACAGAGCTAAAAACACCCAAGAATGGCTAAGAGGAAAACATTGGACTATTCTGAAGTGGCCTTCTGTGAGCCCTGACCTAAATCCTATTGAGCATCTTTTGGAAAGAGCTGAAACATGGAACATGGAAAAGGCAACCTTCAAACATGAGACAACTTGAGCAGTTTGCTCTTGAGGAGTGGGCCAAAATACCTGTCGAGAGGTACAGAAGTCTCATTGACAGTTAAAGGAATTGTTTGATTGCATTGATTGCCTCAAAAGGTTGTGCAACAAAATATTTCTGTCTAGGCCTATTTCATGAGTTTTTTTTAATTCTGTTTAAGCATGGTTGAAAAGCAATGTCTGACTTTTATTTGTTCATTTTCATAGATTTTTAATTATTACTTTTGTAAGATTCAAGTTATTTCTGTGACCATTGTGAGTTTTTCTGTCATTAAATGAGAGGTACCAATAATTTTGACCATGTGTAAAGGAACTGGGGTGCAGCAAAATGGTAGCAGGTTCTCTGGACTGATGAGTCAAAATATAAAATATTTGGTTGTAACAGGAGGCAGTCTGTTTGACAAAGGGAAAATGGTGAGTGTCTGCAGGCAACAGTGAAGCATGGTGGAAGTTCTTTCAAAGTTTTTTTTTTTTTTATTTCAGCAAATGGAGTTGAGGATTTGATCAGGATTAATGGTATATTCAGTGCTGAGAAATACAGGCAAATATTTGTCCATCATTCAATACCATCAGTTAGGCATCTCATTGTCTCCAAATATATTCTACAACCTGACAATGACCCCAAACATATAGCCAATGTCATTAAGACCTATTGTAGAGTTTCTAAAAATCTGACCAATACTGTGTGTGCATATGTATATATTTAGATTTATATGTACACACATATACAATCTGTGACTTTTTCTATAAAAGTAGTATGAAAAAATATATGAAGTACATATTTTATTGACCTGCAGAATGTAGCTAGCATGTCAATTATGCTAAATGATAAACATTAATTTAAAAAATAAAATTCAGAATCTTATTTTTAGCTTTTTCCTTTTCCTCAAAAAGTACAGGGTGGACCATTTATATGGATACACCTAAATAAAATGGGAATGGTTGGTGATATCAACTTCCTGTTTGTGGCACATTTGCATATGGGAGGGGGAAATCTTTTCAAGATGGGTGGTGACCATGGCGGCCATTTTGAGGTCAGCTATTTTGGATCCAAATTTATTTTTTCCAATGGGAAGAGGGTCATGTGAGACAACAACCTTATTGAGAATTTCACAAGAAAAACAATGGTGTGCTTGGTTTTAATGTAACTGTATTCATTCATGAGTTATTTACAAGTTTATGACCACTTATAAAATGTGTTCAAAGTGCTGCCTATTGTGTTAGATTCTCAATGCAACCCTCTTCTCCCACTCCTGACACACTGATAGCAACACCACAGAAAAAATGCTAGCACAGGCTTCCAGTATCCATTGTTTCAGATGCTTGCACATCTTATATCTTGATAGCATAGACAACTACCTTACGATACGAGATGTGCAGCATCTGAAACAATGGATACTGGAAGCCTGTGCTAGCATTTCCTCTGCGGTGTTGCTATCAGTGTGTCAAGAGTGGGTGAAGAGGGTTGCATTGACATTTTATAAGTGGTCATAAACATCAAAATGGCCAACTTCAAAATGTCCGCCATGGTCACCACACCCTGTATAATAAGATGTGATCGAAAATTCATATGTACCACCAAATAGTGTCAATGACAAATACAAATCATCTTAGTTAAAATACAAGCTTTCATACAGTAACATCAATTAAAACAAAAGAATGATGGCTTCTCAAACAATCACAATGGAAACAAAAAAATCAAGAAAAGCATGTTTGGTCTTTATGGTGAAAATAGGCCTGGTCCTTAAGTGGCTATAACAAAGAATGTTTTTTTCCTATTAAAATCTCAAGTTGCTACCATTGATCTGTTGCTTCAGGCCTATGAGCAATTGCCTGGTTTGCCAATTCTTAAAATTAACCCTGTGTGTGATTTTATGAAGTCAGAACAGATTTCCTAATGAATGACTTAAAGGAAAGATGCTGTAAACTGTGAGCAATTGATATACAATATCATATATGTATATTCAATGAATACACATTGTTTGCTGGAACGATAATACCCCCTTTAATAGTTACAATGTTGGTGTAATATGTAAGTAAATATATTAATTGAAAATCAAAAGAAAAAAGGAGAAGAGCGGCACTGCATGTGTCTTAAACGACTTCTCATAGGCTCTAGTCAAGGTGCATTTGTGCAGACTTCGGATGGACAAACCATACAGTGGTGACTTGGTGGTGCACCTCAATGAAAATGTGTCCATAAATATGTAGCAATGAAAAAGAAGAAAATGAGGGCACTCACCAATCTTTCACGTTCTTAGTCCTTTATTGCAACACGATCCAGTTAAAACACATGGCCGGGGAAGAGAGAGAGCCGAAGCCCGTGTGAGCAGGCGAGAGACGACAGCTGTTTCGCGCTGTGCTTTGCGCTTCTGCAGGTCAGCTTGTGCATAGGTGAAACAGTGGAAATGTAGTGCCGGCCATGACACCGCCCACCACTGCGTCCCCTCCCACAAACCAAACGATACATACATATACTTTAAAAAGCACACTTAAAACCATTAACGCAACCTTAGTTGGTAACAAAACCTTTTAGCAGAGCAGACAATTGGAGACATTTAAAGTTATTCTAGGAAACACAGTTAATCTTTAGAAAGCATAAAGGGTTAATCTTTAGAAAGCATAAAGGGTTAAACCCTCACCGCTACCAACAGCGCACAAGACACTGCAGAATGCACAACTTCTGCCATAATATTCACAAAATTACCCCCCAACATCGGTATAAACGTCAGCAAAAAGCAAAGAAACAAAAAAAAAAAAATCTTTTCAAAAAAATTCTTAAAAAAACAAACAAAACAAATATGTCTTATTTTTCCAAGCAGCAAATCATTAAAGAAATATCGACATATCCACACGGTCATTGAAACCTAGTGGCCCCAATGCTTCACTGCGCAGAATCCATCTCGTCTCACATCTGAGGAGCAGATTATCCGGATCACCTCCTTGCGCCGGCAGACTGACTTTCTCAATCCCGGCGAAGGAGAGGACCCCTGCATCACTGCCATGTGTATCCCTAACATGTGTAATTAACCGTGGAACACCTTTCCCTGAGACAATCGATTTGCAATGCTCGCGGAAACGAACATATAGTGGCCGGATCGTCTTTCCCACATAGTAATACCTGCAAGGACAGAAAACAACGTATACTACGTGATCTGTCCTGCATGTGATGAAATCTTTAACCGTGTGCTTCACTGCACCTATATGAAGAGTCCGGTCAGTTACATGTTGCTTACACCAAGGGCAATGCCCACACCTGAAATTACCTTTGGGGATAGCGGTGTTCAGTCAGTTCTGATTTGACTTAACTACTCGATTCCTCACTAATTTGTCCCTTAGTCTGATGCTCCGTTTATTCGCTATGAGGGGACCCCTAGACACTACCTCAGCCAACTCCTTGTCCCGACCTAAGATATGCCAATTTTTCTTAATGGCTAATCTGATTTGCTGGTCCATATTGCTGTATTGAAAACTGAAGGTAAACCTTCTCTCTACGTCAACCCTATTAGAAGGCACCTTCCTTACATTCTTGCTTATGCAACTCCTCTCACTTCTCACTTTTTCCTTTTCTGTCATTAAAGCCCTATCAGGATACCCTCTTTGTTTGAATCTAGTCTCCATCTCATTTAGCTGCCGATCAAAACCCTCATCAGTATTATTAACCCTACTCACTCTCAGAAACTGACTATAGGGCAAAGAGCGTTTTGTATGCATTGGGTGGAAACTATTAAAATGTAACATGGTGTTACCTGCTACTGGCTTACGATAAAGCGACGTACAGATCTTATTGTCCTTAATTTCCACCAGGACATCCAGGAACTCCAACCGCTGCCCTCCGAAAACTGACGTGAAGGCCTTGTTCATATTATTACTCTGATTAAGGTAAGTTACAAAACTATTGAAAGCCTCTTCTGTTCCATCCCAAATCAATACCACATCGTCGATATATCTCTGATAAAACTTTATATGATGCAAAAAATTATTTTTATTTGCGTACACATATTTCTCCTCAAAGAGCCCCAAAAACAAATTTGCGAAGGTACAAGCTGCCGGAGTCCCCATCGCAGTCCCCACTGACGGTACATACCAATCATCCAAGAACATAAACGCGTTATGCGTGAGGATGAACTCCAAACCCTCACACACAAAGCCAATAAAATTCTGGCTCTTTCCCGTGGTGCACAAAATCTGATTGACAACCTCAACCCCTATTTTTTGGGGGATCCTGGTATATAAACTTTCGACATCTATCGAGGCCAGGGAATAATTCTCCTGCCATTCGACATCTTGGATACTACACAGAAAAGAGTTAGTATCCTTCAAATAAGCTGGAATATCTTTCAACATGGGACGCAACAGCCAATCAATGTACTGGGACAGGGGCTCGGTGAGCGATCCTATCCCAGACACGATTGGCCGTCCCGGGGGATTGTCAACAGACTTGTGCACCTTGGGGATGTGGTACCAGTGGGGACTGGTCGGGAACTCCGGCAGCAATTTCTCCGCCTTTTTCTTGGAAATAATACCTAACTCAACATACTTTCTCAAGTATGATCTTAATTCGCTCTTATATTTTTGCAAGGGGCTACTCGGAAGCAACCTGTATACATTAGAATCAGACAATTGTCTCTTGGCCTCGGCAATGTAGTATGATCTGGGAAGCAACACAATCTTTCCACCTTTATCTGCAGCCCTCACTACTGTGTCCTCCCAAGAGCAAATCTCCTGCAATGCCTTATTCTCATCTTCCGATAAATTCTTGGGAGGTTTTTGATAAATCACAGCCTCCACGTCTTTTATTACCTGAGCCTCAAAAAGATCAATCATATTGCCTGGAGACACCATAGGCATAAACCTCGAGGGAACTCCTCCTTTAAAGGGAGCAAATTCTACTGCATCACCATTATTGAAATCGACTGATTCCTCTGCTATATTTAATAACAGTCTAGCATCCTCCCTCATGTCGGCTAGAGCTCCTGTGCCTGCCATAAAACCCAAAGGGCCAATAGAACACGGGTTTTCCCCTTCCAGGACATTACTGCTCGTAGCTTTATTAGAAAATGCTTTAAAAAGGTGAATTTTCCTGATAGACTTAAACAGGTCAATTTTAAACTCTGTCAGATCGAACTCTTGCGGTATGCAAAAGCCCAAACCCTTAGACAGTAAGGACAAGTGAGCTGGAGTTAGAGCATGATCAGTTAAATTTATAATTGCATCCTCCGTCGGGGTTACTGGTATCTCCGGGTCCAAGCCACATGCTTCCGCTTGCGTTGTTTGCCTCCGCCGGCCTTTCCTTCTGCCCCTCCGGGTCCTCCTCCTAAAGGGGTCGACATATCGACGGTTTCAATGTCCGTAGTAGGCAATGCTTCTAAGGACGCGGTTAGATTACCTGCGCCATCACTAAGGCTAGACTCGGATTCGGTAGTCAGATAATCTTTATTGCGGAATCTGTTTTTGTTTCTATTTCCGTTACTCGTCCTCCAACCCGTGGTATTTCTCCCCTTACCAATACCATCCGGGGGTGTATTCCACGAAAAAATGTGCCCTGTGTCGAAATCTGCTTTATCACGAATAAATTTGTCTCTCTTTCTTTGCTTAACGTTTGCCTGAATGGGTATCAGTCTGCCATCCAATTTTTTACTAAAGGTAGCCCATTGACTCTCAGTATGGCGTGATTTTAATTCTGCTTGTGTTTTGACCAATTCGCTGTTCACTTTATCGTAATTCTGTAAATTTGTTCTCAGAACTAAAGACAATAACTCCTGCGAGCATTTAAGCATAATGCTTTCCCACTCCTTTCGAAAGGTACTATCATCGCTGTGCTGGGATATCTGCTTCCAGACCCTCAGTCCGCGCGGAACTCTCCCACTTTCACAATACGATTTCAAAGAGTTATTTGTCCAAAATAATTTGAGCTCTCTTTCAGCTAAATTTGTCAATTTAAACTCCAAGGCTTTGGTGCTCATTGCATGTATCCCATCAGCCTGCTCACACTCTTTAAAATAACTCTCAACGTCCTCCCGGCCAGCTTGTAATCCCATTCTGGGTTGCACGGTAGCCAATTCCATCTGCTCCAATGCAGGATCCATTTAATCATCTACACCTGACAGTCCTGCCAGTAGCGTGCTCAGCTCTGATACAAAACAGTGACAAAATATCCAAAATCAAAAGAAAAAAGGAGAAGAGCGGCACTGCATGTGTCTTAACGACTTCTCATAGGCTCTAGTCAAGGTGCAAAACAGATTCCGCAATAAAGATTATCTGACTACCGAATCCGAGTCTAGCCTTAGTGATGGCGCAGGTAATCTGACCGCGTCCTTAGAAGCATTGCCTACTACGGACATTGAAACTGTCGATATGTCGACCCCTTTAGGAGGAGGACCCGGAGGGGCAGAAGGAAAGGCCGGCGGAGGCAAACAACGCAAGCGGAAGCATGTGGCTTGGACCCGGAGATACCAGTAACCCCGACGGAGGATGCAATTATAAATTTAACTGATCATGCTCTAACTCCAGCTCACTTGTCCTTACTGTCTAAGGGTTTGGGCTTTTGCATACCGCAAGAGTTCGATCTGACAGAGTTTAAAATTGACCTGTTTAAGTCTATCAGGAAAATTCACCTTTTTAAAGCATTTTCTAATAAAGCTACGAGCAGTAATGTCCTGGAAGGGGAAAACCCGTGTTCTAGGGCCCTTTGGGTTTTATGGCAGGCACAGGAGCTCTAGCCGACATGAGGGAGGATGCTAAACTGTTATTAAATATAGCAGAGGAATCATCGATTTCAATAATGGTGATGCAGTAGAATTTGCTCCCTTTAAAGGAGGAGTTCCCTCGAGGTTTATGCCTATGGTGTCTCCAGGCAATATGATTGATCTTTTTGAGGCTCAGGTAATAAAAGACGTGGAGGCTGTGATTTATCAAAAACCTCCCAAGAATTTATCGGAAGATGAGAATAAGGAATTGCAGGAGATTTGCTCTTGGGAGGACACAGTAGTGAGGGCTGCAGATAAAGGTGGAAAGATTGTGTTGCTTCCCAGATCATACTACATTGCCGAGGCCAAGAGACAATTGTCTGATTCTAATGTATACAGGTTGCTTCCGAGTAGCCCCTTGCAAAAATATAAGAGCGAATTAAGATCATACTTGAGAAAGTATGTTGAGTTAGGTATTATTTCCAAGAAAAAGGCGGAGAAATTGCTGCCGGAGTTCCCGACCAGGCCCCACTGGTACCACATCCCCAAGGTGCACAAGTCTGTTGACAATCCCCCGGGACGGCCAATCGTGTCTGGGATAGGATCGCTCACCGAGCCCCTGTCCCAGTACATTGATTGGCTGTTGCGTCCCATGTTGAAAGATATTCCAGCTTATTTGAAGGATACTAACTCTTTTCTGTGTAGTATCCAAGATGTCGAATGGCAGGAGAATTATTCCCTGGCCTCGATAGATGTCGAAAGTTTATATACCAGGATCCCCCCAAAAATAGGGGTTGAGGTTGTCAATCAGATTTTGTGCACCACGGGAAAGAGCCAGAATTTTATTGGCTTTGTGTGTGAGGGTTTGGAGTTCATCCTCACTCATAACGCGTTTATGTTCTTGGATGATTGGTATGTACCGTCAGTGGGGACTGCGATGGGGACTCCGGCAGCTTGTACCTTCGCAAATTTGTTTTTGGGGCTCTTTGAGGAGAAATATGTGTACGCAAATAAAAATAATTTTTTGCATCATATAAAGTTTTATCAGAGATATATCGACGATGTGGTATTGATTTGGGATGGAACAGAAGAGGCTTTCAATAGTTTTGTAACTTACCTTAATCAGAGTAATAATATGAACAAGGCCTTCACGTCAGTTTTCGGAGGGCAGCGGTTGGAGTTCCTGGATGTCCTGGTGGAAATTAAGGACAATAAGATCTGTACGTCGCTTTATCGTAAGCCAGTAGCAGGTAACACCATGTTACATTTTAATAGTTTCCACCCAATGCATACAAAACGCTCTTTGCCCTATAGTCAGTTTCTGAGAGTGAGTAGGGTTAATAATACTGATGAGGGTTTTGATCGGCAGCTAAATGAGATGGAGACTAGATTCAAACAAAGAGGGTATCCTGATAGGGCTTTAATGACAGAAAAGGAAAAAGTGAGAAGTGAGAGGAGTTGCATAAGCAAGAACGTAAGGAAGGTGCCTTCTAATAGGGTTGACGTAGAGAGAAGGTTTACCTTCAGTTTTCAATACAGCAATATGGACCAGCAAATCAGATTAGCCATTAAGAAAAATTGGCATATCTTAGGTCGGGACAAGGAGTTGGCTGAGGTAGTGTCTAGGGGTCCCCTCATAGCGAATAAACGGAGCATCAGACTAAGGGACAAATTAGTGAGGAATCGAGTAGTTAAGTCAAATCAGAAATGGCTGAACACCGCTATCCCCAAAGGTAATTTCAGGTGTGGGCATTGCCCTTGGTGTAAGCAACATGTAACTGACCGGACTCTTCATATAGGTGCAGTGAAGCACACGGTTAAAGATTTCATCACATGCAGGACAGATCACGTAGTATACGTTGTTTTCTGTCCTTGCAGGTATTACTATGTGGGAAAGACGATCCGGCCACTATATGTTCGTTTCCGCGAGCATTGCAAATCGATTGTCTCAGGGAAAGGTGTTCCACGGTTAATTACACATGTTAGGGATACACATGGCGGTGATGCAGGGGTCCTCTCCTTCACCGGGATTGAGAAAGTCAGTCTGCCGGCGCAAGGAGGTGATCTGGATAATCTGCTCCTCAGATGTGAGACGAGATGGATTCTGCGCAGTGAAGCATTGGGGCCACTAGGTTTCAATGACCGTGTGGATATGTCGATATTTCTTTAATGATTTGCTGCTTGGAAAAATATGACATATTTGTTTTTTGGGTTTTTTTTAAGAATTTTTTTGAAAAGATTTTTTTTTGTTTTTGTTTGTTTCTTTGCTTTTTGCTGACGTTTATACCGATGTTGGGGGGTAATTTTGTGAATATTATGGCAGAAGTTGTGCATTCTGCAGTGTCTTGCGTGCTGTTGGTAGCGGTGAGGGTTTAACCCTTTATGCTTTCTAAAGATTAACCCTTTATGCTTTCTAAAGATTAACTGTGGTTCCTAGAATAACTTTAAATGTCTGAATATGAGCAATCTAATCACCCAGAAGATCTACTCTGAATGTCTCTGACTAAATATCAAACAATTAACAGCAAAGTCAGCCCTTTAAATCCTAGTAAAACTTAGCATTTATTAATACACCTAAAAATAAAAACATAATACAAAATTGTATACATAAAGTGCTCATAATTAACAGTGCACTAGATAAAAAATGGCACAATTTCACCCAAATTGTTAGCTGGCCCTCAGATGCTGCTCCATATACCAAGAGACCAGATGATGGGGAGAAAGGACATCAAGACCAAATAAACGACATAGGGGGGAGTGGGGAACACGGGGGCCTCTTTTACCCTGTCGTGCCCTCTGCAGTCAACTCCCGCCCTTACAAGGGCAGTACCCAAGTGTGAGCCTATTTTTCAGTGCCCCTGGTCAGATATAGCCTCCCTGAACAAAAGTGTGTATCTTCCCTACGCGTTTCCCCACCCGTTTGGGGGGTTCATCAGGGGAAGTTTAACCGGGCTAAAGAAAACCGAACGAAGTCACCTGCAGTGGCAGGGTATGACCTCTCTGTATGCCGAGATACTGTGTATAAGAAGACCATTTTTTCTTATGCTAAGTTTTACTAGGATTTAAAGGGCTGACTTTGCTGTTAATAACTTTAAACGTCTCCAATCGTCTGCTCTGCTAAAAGGTTTTGTTACCAACTAAGGTTGCGTTAATGGTTTTAAGTGTCCTTTTTAAAGTATATGTATGTATCGTTTGGTTTGTGGGAGGGGACGCAGTGGTGGGCGGTGTCATGGCCGGCACTACATTTCCACTGTTTCACCTATGCACAAGCTGACCTGTAGAAGCGCAAAGCACAGCGCGAAACAGCTGTCGTCTCTCGCCTGCTCACACGGGCTTTGGCTCTCTCTCTTCCCCGGCCATGTGTTTTAACTGGATCGTGTTGCAATAAAGGACTAAGAACGTGAAAGATTGGTGAGTGCCCTCATTTTCTTCTTTTTCATTGCTAAATATATTTATTGATTTTTTTTTTTTATTTGATACTTTAAGATGATGCAGACCATGGCACAAACCCTCTTTTTTTAGCGCTGCATCGCTGCTAGTTAGTAACATTAGTCACTATTTTTAAAGATTTATTAATTATGGTTTATTACTCTTTACAGTATCCACTAGAACTACTCATATTCTGTTACAAATATTCCAACTGTTTGAGTAAGCTTACTTACTGTTTTTTTCTTTCCTTTTCTTCATGCTGTCGCTTAGAGCCCTTCAGAGAGACAAGTATGGGAGTAAAACTAAATTTTGCTTATCAAATGTAATTCTTAATTGAATTTATTATATTTATTAAACATTTACCTAGCATTACATAATTGGTGGACCTTTTGATGATATTTTCTTTAGTCATTGCTGTATTTTCTGGTACCTTGTGTTTTATGCAACTTAATTTACAAAAGGTTTTATTTATTTTTATTTTTTTCAAAGTATATTTGCTTGTGTAATTCATTTATTTATTTTTTCATTGATTTCTATAAGGTACCAAACCATACAGCAAAAATTAAATCAAAGAAAAATATTTGTGTTGTTGGTGTAAATGAAGCAGTGTGTTTCATGTTAATTAGATTGTTTAAAGAGGTTCTAAAGTTTTAGCAAACTGAGCATTAATAAAACTTTTTAATTGACTTCTCTTAAAAAATAATTGGTCTCCGTACTGAAGTTCCATAGCTGTACAGATAAGATGTACACATTGTTTTTCATTTAGAGGAACAATTACGTTGTGTGTCAACAAGAAGTTTTACCTATTTTAATGCTCTTTTACAGGGTTCCAGATGACAGCTAAAATGATTGCAAATGAAACTAAACAATGTCGACACGGTGATGTCTGCAGGTTGCCAGAATGTAGAGTACATGATATTCTCTAAAGGTTTCAGTCAGTTTATCAGACATCAGCCTAATGTAAGCGCTGCAGTTTGTCAGTCTATAGTGTAGTGTAAATGCTGCAGTCAGACCACAGTCTATGGCTACATTTACACATCCAATGTACGAGTCTGTGTGCTGTCTGTTTTATAAGTGGCCTGTAATATATGTAATTGATCCATACACACATCAGTTTTAAAAACAGATCTGTGTTATTGGTCCATGAGTCTCAGAGTAGGCTTTAATCTCATTGGTTTTCAATTGTAGAGACTAGTGATGAGTGCACGTGCTGGGATAAGGTGTTATCAGAGCATGCTCGGGCGCTAACCAAGTGACTTCGGCGTGCTCGAATAATATGTTTGAGTCCCCGCGGCTGTTCAACAGCCACAACACATGCAGGGACTGCCTAACAAACAAGCAATCCATGCATGTGTTGTGGCTGTCGAACAGCCGCAGGACTTGAACATATTTTTCAAGCATGTCGGTTAGCAAACAGCATGCTCGGATAACATCTTATCCAAGCACATTTGCTCATCAGTAATAGAAAACCTTCAAAAATGGATGAAACACTGAAAACATGCTTTTTACTCCACTATTCCATCTATGTTTCATCCTTCTTCACTGATCCATTGTTAAAAATCAATGGATAAATAAAAGGTCAGACAGTTTACCTCTGTCAATTTTTAAAAATGGGAAAAAAAGCGGATTACACAGGAGAGGATGTCAAATGCGTGAATGTAGCATAACTCTGGTCTGTCAGTTTAATGCATATATTGTGATCCAGTTTGTTCAGTCAAGTGTAAATGCTTTCATTATCTCACATGTAAAGTTGCTTTGTTTTATTATTTTATAGCGAAAAAAAAAAATTGCTCCTAAATTTCGACCCTTACCATTAAAATTGTATATATGCACTTTTTACTAATTCATTAGAACCCCTTTAAATGTTTATTTTATTTATGAAAAATACTATTTTGTTATGTATTGAAAACTAAAAATTATGCACTGGAAGTATGTCTTTATGAATATCCATTACGTACGTTTATCGAGGTGTGAAAATAACATTGTTATTTTCATCATGTTGATTTACGTTACTCCATCAATAATTCTATCAAAGGAAATGTGTACCCTGGTATGCTTTTATACTTACCTTTATGCTTATTTTTATATTAAAACAAAAGCTAAAGTAGTAGTCCAAGACACCGTCCGGCACTGCCTCTCCACTGATGGTTTTTTCTTTGTCGACAGGACAGACTGCAACGGTGACATCATGACTACAACGCAAATCACTGCTACTGCCAATCATTGACATTAGTGTTTTTTCCAATGCAGGTCTAACAGCTCAGTGATTGGCTTCAGCAGTCGCTTGTGCTCAATGGTGGAGGGGCAGCGCTGGGCCTGGAGAGGGCAAATATAACTTAGTTTGTTATTTTCTGTAAGAAAAAAATTGCCAAAAAAATAAATTCCATATCACAGACCACACCTATAGGATACATGCACACTTTGAGTATTTGGTGAGGTTTCTTTTACCTCAGAATTTGTAAGCCAAAACCAGGAGTGGGTGAAAAATACAGAAGTGGTGATGTGTTTCTATTCTACTTTTCCTCTGAATTTTCTACTCCTGCTTTGTGCTTGCAAATACTGAGGTAAGATACTGACAAAATACTCCATATGTGCACATAGCCTTAAAGGGTGTTATATAAAGGAATTTATAGAAACCTAGATAACTTGGCAATTGAAAGTAGATTTGCCAACTAAATATGTTGCTTTATGTCAGGTCAGCATATTAAAGCTGCAGGCCCATAATCATATTATCAAAAATCTGACAAAAAATGTTATGGAGTTTTGGAAGTAGGATCAAAGAAAGAATACTGTGAATTTATAGTTATGAATCTTCTTTATTCATGAGGGATTGATCCTCCCATCTCCTGACCCTCAGGAAAACTGTTGTTATAATTAAGAGTAGTAAACACCGCATTGTATTTTGCTGGCCAGAAGGCACAGGTTTGTTGCACATTTTGCCCAATGGAATTCTTGTAAACTGCTGATTTTCTCTGCAGCACGTGAGATGTATTAAATCTCATTCAAGTGGTTCAATGTAGTGCAGTTCAATGTAGTGCTCTTACACTGTATCTAAAAATACTGGCTTAGGCCGGTTTCACACGTCAGTGGCTCCGGTACGTGAGGTGACAGTTTCCTCACGTACCGGAGACACTGACACACGTAGACCCATTAAAATCAATGCATCTGTGCAGATGTCATTGATTTTTTGCGGACCGTGTCTCCGTGTGCCAAACACGGAGACATGTCAGTGTTCGTGGGAGCGCACGTATTACACGGACCCATTAAAGTCAATGGGTCCGTGTAAAACACGTACCGCACACGGACGTTCTCCGTGTGCAGTCCCTGTGCCGTGCAGGAGACAGCGCTACAGTAAGCGCTGTCCCCCCCACATGGTGCTGAAGCCGCCATTCATATCTTCCCTGCAGCAGCGTTTGCTGCATAGAAGATATGAATAATAGTGTTTAAAAGAAAGATCTATCTGTCAACCTGTGCGCCCCCCCCGCTGTTCTGAAAATACTCACCCGCCTCCCTCGCATTGTCCTGTCCTGGCCGCACCTTCTACTGTATGCGGTCACGTGGGGCCGCCGATTAGAGTCATGAATATGTGGCTCCACCTCCCATAGGGGTGGAGCCACCTATTCATGACTGTAAATGAGCGGCCCCACGTGGCTGCATACAGTAGAAGGTGCGGCCAGGACAGGAAGCAGCAACAGCCAACGAGGGAGGCGGGTGAGTATTTTCAGAATAGCGGGGGGGCACACAGGGGGTGAGGGGTGCAGGACAGATAGATCTTTCTTTTAAACACTATTATTCATATCTTCTATGTAGCAAACGTGCTGCAGGGAAGATATGAATCGCGGATTCAGCACCAGATGCTGGTACGTGTGGTACCCAGCACGGTGCGTGTGGTACCCAGTGGGCATACGGGCGGCACACGTGTGCCACACTGATGTACACCAGAAACGTAGGGGCACACGGACACGGATAATTCCGGTACCGATTGTTTCCGGTACCGGAATTATCTGGACGTGTGAGACTGGCCTTGACACAGTGACTTGTTACCACCATCACTCTTCCTCAACACCTGTGGCAGACATTCGAGTTCTCTCCCTCCCTAAGATACGCCCCTGCCATGCTAAGTAACATTAGAGTGACTTGTCAGTGCAAAATCTTGCACTATACCCATGATCCAAAGAGTTATGATGTCCCACACATTCAGGGGTAACTTGAAAATACTGTAAAATCTTCCTTAAAAAAATTCTATTCTGAGGGATATAGCAATCATCCCCTGATTTTATCTTGAGAACAGCAACTATAATATAGAGTAGAGTTGAATTATACTCAAATTTTACAAAAATCCGTATTCTACAGAATTTATAATTTGCTCCATGCAAATTCAACAAGATGTCAGCATTTTTGCTGAACCACAGAGGGCCAGGTAAAGGTTTAAAAAATTTAAAAAAAATTAATACTCACTTCACTGCTCACCTACCAGCCCCCGCCACTGCATGCTCTTCCTGTACGATCCTTGCCGCCTGTTTTTACCGCTACCTTTTGCTTAAGCTCAGTGCTTCTTCACTGTGTTGGGATGTCGTGACGTCAGGACGTGCACTGCGCCCTTACGACAGGCACTCTAGGACTTTTATTGTGACTAAGCACAGAGACATCCTGGCCTAGTGTAAAAACGCTGGACTTACAGCGTGCAGCAGTAAGAAGAGACATAGAGGACCTTACTGGGGACAATGAACAGTGAAAGTGAGTGGTGTGGTGAGTATTGGTCGTTTTTTTTCCTCTACATTTTTTATTATATTGTGGAATACCTCCATACACTAGAGAATAATAATGAACATACAGTTCACAGAGAATAAATTCACTGCAAATTGAATTTCCCACTGAAATCTGGCAGATTTGTCGAATTTGAATCCAGCCTGATCGGCTCATCTCTATTAGGCTACGTTCACATTTGCGTTGTGCGCCGCAGCGTCGGCACCGCAACGCACAATGCAAACAAAAACGCAGCAAAACGCATGCACAACGCTGCGTTTTGCGCCGCATGCGTCCTTTTTTTCATTGATTTTGGACGCAGCAAAAATGCAACTTGCTGCGTCCTCTGCGCCCGGACGCGGGCGCCGCAGGGACGCATGCGGCGCAAAACACAAGTGCGATGCATGTCCATGCGCCCCCATGTTAAATATAGGGGCGCATGACGCATGCGGCGACGCTGCGGCGCCCGACGCTGCGGCGCAGACTGCAAATGTGAACGTAGCCTTAGAGAGTGTGGAGGAATATTAATCACATAGCTGTAGAAACCACACAATCTGTAGTATTTATGTCTTTCATCACATTGGACTTCCTTTTGGGCTGTAGAAGAAAAGAGTTATTCAGAAATCAAGCTAGTGAAGACAGCAGCCACCTAGCTGCTCACATCTAGTATGTATTAAGAATGTAAGGAGTTATTCCACGTCTGCCAAGTTAAGAGCAGACTTTCAGGTTTTTTGCCCAAATTTTTCAGAAACACAATCTGATGCCTCATTTAAGGCCGGGGTCACGCTAGCGTATAGTATCCGATGTGATATGCTAATGACACTCTACACTGCTATGAGCGGGAACTGAGTGTCTCTGTGTTCTGATCCTCTCTCGCATCAGCGAATCGCAGCACCCGTGCGGAGGAGACAGAGAAAGTAATTTCTCCATCTCCTCCATTGCCGGCATCGGGCATTGCCGGCATGTTGTGAATGTTTTCTCATGGTAAATCGGCATGAGAAAATAATTGCGTATCTGAGGTGCCCCATAGAATAATACTGGTCTGAATGCTACGTTGTTTTATCGCATAGCACTCGGCAGTGTTATATACTGTGAGCGAGCCCTTAGAGTTAATTTCCTTTTTTCAAGGGTGCACCACTCCCCTACCTCCAGGTTTCCTGATTGCTAGGAATTGGACACTCCTGATTGATTGATGAATTGATTGATTGGCAGTTCTGGAAACAGCATCATCAGACTGCTGGTCTGAACTGCACACTTCTGATGCTGTTACATGAGGTAACTTGTCTCTACAATATCGGAAACTCAGTGAAATGAAGCTAGTTGAGATCAAGAGATTACATCCTGCTTCAGCAATCCCTGCCAGCTTCAGTGGAGTGCTTACAAGCTCACTATGAAATAGCTTGTAAGCACTGTGCATATTTGACAAAAACTGCTAGACAGCAATGGCAGCTTGTTCCCTTGGCAAAAAAAACCCGCTAAAATCTAGAGTAAGAAAATTAAAGGTTTAGTGATAATGGGGCAACATTTTAATAAGTAGATTGCAATATTGCATAATTTTACAAGCACTTTGAATATTTACGCATTTTAGGAAATGGGAATAACCCTTCAATGAGCATGGAGGGATGGAGTTCATCCATTTGTAAGGGATGTACATCCATAGCTATTATTGGAAAACTTTTAAGGTTGCCACTTGAGGTTTGAGGTTATATTACCTAAAAGAAGAACTGAGAGAGATACTGGAAATGAGCATTATGTACAAGTCAAAATAAGTCTTAAGGCGTACCTTAAGGACAGTTTGAGTTACACTGACCTGATGACTACTTCCATTTGAGACTGTAACAAACATTGATGTCAATGGGCTAGGGATGTCTGCAATAGGAATCTGGTTACATGACCATGAGGCCCGAAGTATTGCCCAATAGTTTGGCTGTCAGTGATAGGATCCATTCATCTGAGAAGAACCCAGTCAGGGATCCTTATACAATCTTTGCTCAGCAGCACAATACCTACCTAAAGTGACAAGCACCATTAATAAATGGGTCCTAAAGTGCGACGAAGCATACAAAATAAAGCTCTAACTGTATGAATGTAGATAGGGATATGTCAGATACAGCGGTGATCATGTAACGCTGTGCAGATAGTTGCATTAAAGGGGTTTTCCCATGAACAAAAGTTCATTCTAATCAACAGATCTTGGAATAATGATAATTTCCACAATTGGATGTGTTTAATAAAATGTTCCTGTGCTGAGATAATCTTATAAATGTGGCCCTGCTGTGTACTGTGTAATGGCTGTGTTTGACCATAAAGGAACATGATCTGATCATACAACATCTCCTGGGCAGCTGGAGAGGACATATACGGACAGGACAGCATGGGATCGCAAATGATTATTATTACTCTACCAAGATCTAATGATTAAAATTAACTTTTGTTTGTGAGAAAACCCCTTTAAATGCAGGTTCACAGGTTAACAGATAATGTGCCCAGGCACATAGCCTGGGCAAGTGGGCCCAAAAACTGAAACATTAAGGGAGGTCTAAAAATCAAGAATTTGGGTAGATAGTTTTAATGACATTCCAACCCTAACAGCATCTTTAGGTAAGATAAGGATCTCTCTATATATGTAATTATGGTAACCAGTAAAACAGATAAATGTGCTAAAACAACTCTGGATCCAAAACATGGAATGTGCTTAGTGATAGTCTGCAGAGTTTTTTTGATCAAATTGATTCTCATAAACCAAGAAAAAAATGTATGGTTCTAGGGCTCTGTATCTGCAACCCCGTGAGGAAAGTGACTTATTTTTGTTTCAACAACATAGTCATTTGAAGGTTTGTTTTTAGCGAGATGAGTTACATTTATCAGTGGCACAGTTTTTAAAATAAATAATTTATTAACTAACTTTGATTAACTATTTATGGTGAGACATTTTTAAAAAAGAGCAATTCTGCCATTGATTTTTGCAGTTTAAAAGATTACATGCTACACAATTAAATGTTACCTTTATTCTATGGCTCATTACATTATGTCAATACTAAGTTTATATAGCTTTATTTATGTTTTATTACTTTTGCACAATAAACAAAATGAAAAAAAAACACATTGTTTTTTGTGTCATCATATACCAAAAGAAATTACTTTTACATTTTTTATTTATTGGTACCATTTTGTATGAATTTTTGATCATTTTGATTACAGTTTTTGTTTCATCATATTAACAGAAAAAAACAGCAACTCTGAATTTTCCAATGTTCACCATGAGTTAATAAGTTGTAATTGGCATATAGATTTTATTCTGTTGGTAGATATGATATTGCATACCAAAATTATACTTTTTATGTTTTATACTTCATTTTAAAAGACCTGTAACTTATTTTATTCTTCTGTAAAAAGTGCTTTATGAAGGCTTTTTTTGTTGTGGGAAAGCTGTAGTTTTCACTGGTGCGATTTTGGGCCACATAGAACATTTTGATAACTATTTAATTACAGGCCTCGCAAAGGTATGTTAAACTCCTTTGATTATGTCATTGCCTTCACTACGACATTCCTTGGGTTAAATTAAAGGGAACCTATCACCCCGTTTTTTTCGGTATGAGATAAAAATACTGTTAAATATGGCCTGAGCTGTGCATTACAATAGTGTAGTTTGTGGACCCCGATTCCCCACCTATGCTGCCGAAATACGTTACCAAAGTAGTCATTTTCGCCTGTCAATCAGGCTGGTCAGGTCGGATGGGCGTGGCTTCTTCCCCCAGATATTGCGTAGTTTTCCGTTGGTGGCGTAGTGGTGTGCGCATGTCCAACGTCCCCAATCCTGCACGGGGGGGTGAAAATAGCAGCGATGTCCGTTATTCCATTGGTGGTCGGTGGGCGCGGCCATCTTCCTTTGGCCGCGCGTGCGCAGAAGCGGCGCTCTGCTGGCCGCGGCTTCAGGAAAATGGCCGCCGCGATCTCCATCTGCGCACGCGCGGCATCCCGCGGCCATTTTCCTGAAGCCGCGGCCAGCAGAGCGCCGCTTCTGCGCACGCGCGGCCAAAGGAAGATGGCCGCGCCCACCGACCACCAATGGAATAACGGACATCGCTGCTATTTTCACCCCCCCGTGCAGGATTGGGGACGTTGGACATGCGCACACCACTACGCCACCAACGGAAAACTACGCAATATCTGGGGGAAGAAGCCACGCCCATCCGACCTGACCAGCCTGATTGACAGGCGAAAATGACTACTTTGGTAACGTATTTCGGCAGCATAGGTGGGGAATCGGGGTCCACAAACTACACTATTGTAATGCACAGCTCAGGCCATATTTAACAGTATTTTTATCTCATACCGAAAAAAACGGGGTGATAGGTTCCCTTTAAGTTAGCTGTTTTACTGATGAAATTTTTTATCAAAAGCCCTATATTAAGAGTTTCAGTTGGGCTCCAGCAGCTGATTGCTCGGGTACAGAGACAATACTCATGCAATCAGCATGATCTATATATTTGTCATGGAGCACTAAATAACAATGTGAAAATTTACATGATGCAACATGAGAAACTCATAGATAATGTTTGTACAGCTTAATTGGCTTTCAGAGACTGACTGTTAAGGCCCCGTCTCACATAGCGAGATCGCTAGCGAGATCGCTGCTGAGTCACAAGTTTTGTGACGCAACAGCGACCTCAGTAGCGATCTCGCTATGTGTGACACGTACCAGCGACCAGGCCCCTGCTGCGAGATCACTGGTCGTGTCGGAATGGCCTGGACCTTTTTTTGGTCATTGAGGTCCCGCTGACATCGCTGAATCGGTGTGTGTGACACCGATCCAGCGATGTCTTCACTGGTAACCAGGGTAAACATCGGGTTACTAAGTGCAGGGCCGCGCTTAGTAACCCGATGTTTACCCTGGTTACCAGCGTAAATGTAAAAAAAAACAAACAGTACATACTCACCATCTGTTGCCCGTCAGGTCCCTTGGCGTCTGCTTCCTGCTCTGAGCCGCCGTAAAGTGAGAGCACAGCAGTGACGTCACCGCTGCGCTCTGCTCTCACTGTACGGCGGCTCAGTCAGAGCAGGAAGCAGACGGCAAGGGACCTGACGGGCAACAGATGGTGAGTATGTACTGTTTGTTTTTTTTTACATTTACGCTGGTAACCAGGGTAAACATCGGGTTACTAAGCGCGGCCCTGCGCTTAGTAACCCGATGTTTACCCTGGTTACCCGGGTGCTGCAGGGGGACTTCGGCATCGTTGAAGACAGTTTCAACGATGCCGAAGTCATTCCCCTGATCGTTGGTCGCTGGAGAGAGCTGTCTGTGTGACAGCTCCCCAGCGACCACACAGCGACCACACAGCGATGCTGCAGCGATCAGCATCGTTGTCTGTATCGCTGCAGCGTCGCTGTGTGAGACGGGGCCTTTAAGCTTCTCCATTATTCTCTAACATAGTCATGTCAACTCTGCAGGCATCCCCTACCATAGCTCCTAACAGTTTTGGATTAAGTGGGACTGTCCCTCTAAGTCAGGGGTTTTTCCCAACTTCCACTTACTCTCTCTGTGCAATGTCTTCTCTCGGCAACTTCATTGCTGCTCCTCCTCAAGGGTGGGGCCCGAATATTTGCGTGGAACATACTTACATTAATTAAATAAGCCATTCTCTATTTTGTGATCTGGTCTCCCTGGGAATCAAACCCACAACCTCTATCACTGCATGCAGCAGCTAAAGCAATGCGCAGAATATATAAAAGACACACTGGCGCTGAACTATTACCCAAGAACTAGCTGCAGGCACCTGGGCAGGTTGTGTGCAAACCCCTGCCTAACACTGATAAATCAGTGAACAAAGATGCCGCGCTGATATGAGGAAATGTGACTGTAGAGTGAATGAACCTCCGTCACCTACCTCACTGTTGCAATCTGGCGTGTCCACTAAGTAGGCAATTGGCTGCTGTAATAATGTCCTCCATGATGTGAAAGGGGGTGGCAGCGCCTACAGTGCACAAATGCAAAAGGGATCGTCCTCCCGTGATTGCAAATTCCCTGTACGCTCGCCGCTGTCAGTATCGGCAGGCAGCCACGCCGATGGCGCCGCCGAGCAGTTGCGTAGCGAGTTGGGGGCGTGGCTAAATGGTGACATCACCTGTCCGTATGACGGACACTAGCAGGGGCCAATCCCGACGCGTTTCGAGGGAACCGTCCCTCTTTCTCAAGGTATGGCTCCCCTGCCGTTGCTGACTCTTTTATAGCCATGCATCCTATTATTATGTACAGCATGGAACCGCCCTCCACCAGAGAACGCTTGCATAGTTAGAAGGCAAGAGTCTGCCCACTGACAAACCCCTCAGACAACTCACTGGAGGATAACTGAACCCTGCACTAATACTAGTGAAAAAATACTGATAATGCCACTCTCACACATGTGTGATACCACTTAAAGGGAACCTGTCACCTGAATTTGGCGGGACCAGTTTTGGGTCATAAGGGCAGGGTTTTCGGGTGTTTGATTCACCCTTTCCTTACCCGCTGGCTGCATGCTGGCCGCAATAATGGATTGAAGTTCATTCTCTGTCCTCCGGAGTACACGCCAGCGCAAGGCAACTGTGTGCCACTGACCACCACGTCACCAGGTTTTCTATAAGACCTGATGACACTATGCGGCTGACCAATCACAGTAATACTAGTAGCCCTCATGGCTAAGGCATTATTGTGTGAGTTGGGGTACTGTTCTGGTACCCGAACAGAACTTTTTTAACTGTTCAGACAAACCCGCCAGAACCCGAACATCCAGGGGTTCGTCCATAGGCTTGTCGGAAGAGGTAGGCCTTTGGGTTCTTTTTGAAGGTCTCGATGGTAGGCGAGAGTCTGATATGTTGTGGTAGAGAGTTCCAGAGTAGGGGTGATGCACGAGAGAAAACTTGTATGCGATTGTGGGAAGAGGAGATAAGAGGGGAGTAGAGAAGGAGATCTTGTGAAGATTGGATGTTGCGTGCAGGTAAGTACCGGGAGACGAGGTCACAGATGTATGGAGGAGACAGGTTGCGCATGGCTTTGTATGTCATGGTTAGGGTTTTGTACTGGAGTCTCTGGGCAATGGGGAGCCAGTGAAAGGATTGACAGAGGGTAGAGGCCGGGGAATAGCAGGGGGACGGGTGGATTAGTCGGGCAGCAGAATTAATAGGTCATTGGTGACCTTAGTTAGAGCAGTTTCAGTGGAGTGGTGTGACCGGAAGCCAGATTGTAAGCGGTCAAAGAGGGAGCAGAAAGAGAGATGGGAGGACAGTTCAAGATGGACATGTTGTTCCAGTAGTTTTGAGGCATAGGGGAGAAGTGATATAGGGCGATAGCTAGATACAGAGGATGGGTCAAGAGAGGGCATTTTGAGGATAGGTGTGATTGAGGCATGTTTAAAGCTTGAGGGGAAAACACCAGTGATAGGTTGAAGAGATGGGTTAGGGTTGGGATGAAGACTGTGGCGAGGTTTGGGATGAAGTGGGATGGGATCAGGTCAAGTGCACAGGTGGTGAGATGCGATCTTGAGAGTAGAGTCGAGAGTCGATCTTCTGTAATGGTGGAGAAGTTGGTTTTGGAGGTGGAGGGCTGGGCAGTTGGGAGGAAGGGCTCTGGGGGTTGTTGGCCAAAACTGTCTCTGATGTTATCAATCTTCTGCTTGAAAAATGAGGCAATGTTGAGATGAGTGGGGAGGGAGGAGGTGCTGGGGGACGGAGGAGAGAATTGAAGGTGTTGAATAACTGTTTAGGGTTGTGAGACAGGGAGGATATGAGAGATGAGAAGTAGGTTTGTTTAGCTGTGGCGAGTGTGGCCTTGAAAGTAGTGAGGGACTGTTTAAATGCGGTGAAGTGCTTATTAGATGGACTCTTTTCCATCTCCGCTCAGGCTGGTGTGCCAGGGCTGTCTGTTGATTTTGCGAGCTTTGGCATGTGTGACAGGGGCAACAGATTCCAAAGATACAGCTATTGTGGTGTTATATAAAGCGGCAGCGGCATCCGCATTGTGTAGGTAACTTATATCTGTCAGAGGGAGGAGGGATTCATAGAGTGAGTGTAGATCAAGGTGTTTAAGATTTCTGCGAGGGTGTGCAAGTTTGGGGGTTGGGGATTGAAGAAAAGGAGTGGAGAGGGAAGAAAATGTGAGTAGGTTGTGGTCAGAAAGAGGAAGAGTTGAGTTAGAGATGTTAGATAGGGAGCAGAGGCGGGTGAAGGTGAGGTCCAGTGTGTGGCCATCTTTGTGGGTGGTAGCAGAAGACCATTGAGTGAGGCCGAAGGAGGAAGTTAGAGATAGAAGTTTAGTGGCAGCTGAGCGGGAAGTGTCAATGGTGATGTTGAAGTCACCCAAGATGATAGTGGGGATGTCAGCGGAGAGGAAATGAAGTAGCCAGGTGGTGAAGTGGTCAAAGAAGGTGGTGGCTGGCCCTGGGGGACAGTAAATGACAGCCAGTTGGAGGTTGGAGGGGGAGTACATGCGCACAGAGTGCACCTCAAGGGAAGGGAGGGTAACAGAGAGTGGTAATTGGATTGGGGTGAAGGAGCAGTTATCTGACAGTAGAAAACCAACTCCTCCATCATGCTTGCTTCTGGGGCGGGGTGTGTGGGAAAGGTGGAATCCACCATACGAAAGTGCAGCAGGGGAGGCTGTGTCAGAAGGGGTGAGCCAGGTTTCGGTGATGGTGAGGAAGGAAAGTTTGGTAGTAACAAAAAGATCATGGATGTAGGAAAGCTTGTTGCAGACAGATGGAGCGTTCCACAGAGCTCCTGTTAGTGGGACTGGGGAAGTGGGGGCTGGGCGAATGGGTATAAGGTTAGAGAGGTTACGGAAATTTGTGATAGAGCGTGTATGGGAAGTAGAACTGATTGTGGGGATGTGGTGAGGAGAACCAGGATTTGGAGAGATATCACCAGCAGTGAGAAGGAGCAGAGAAAGTGTTAGCAGGTGGGAGCAGGAGAGAGCATGAGGAGACTGTCTGTGTTTGGAGACAGAGGAACAGTTCAGAGGAGGAGGTGATATGGATGGGGAGGATTGAAGAAGAGATGAACAGTTCCTTATTAGGTGTAGGGATTGGGGGGTTAATAGAAAGTGAATGATTATAGGGGTGAGAGAAAACAAACAGAAACATTGTTTACAGTGACTGTATCCAGTTACCTTCAGTTCCCTTCTGGTTCAATTCTGGAAATAATTCTGATCTTCACACTTGTGTGATACACACTTATAGGATACACCCTGCAGACTAAAATCTTGGCAGACTTGTGCTATGCAATATATGTGCTACAAAGTGCATTCAGGTGTGAAGCAGAGAGGAGTGGTCTCTGTTCATCTTGGTCAGAAAATTAAGAGTGGACCAGATGCACATAATCAAGCCAAAGTAAACAAGGTCATAAATAACACTGGAGTAATGCAGGGGTTAGTTGAAAGATATACCATGAGAATACTAGGAGCAGAGGTAAGAGTCTGTGTGGAAAGTTGGGTGAGGTACCATTAAAGGGAATGTTGCAGGATGATAAGCAGCAGATGACAGCAAGCAGATATTGTACCATTAAACGTAAAGTTGCAGGATGAATACCAGCAGATGACAGCAAGCAGATATTGTACCATTAAAGGGAATGTTGGAGGATGATAAGCAGCAGATGACAGCAAGCAGATATTGTACCATTAAAGGGAATGTTGCAGAATGATAAGCAGCAGATGACAGCAAGCAGATATTGTACCATTAAAGGGAATGTTGCAGGATGATAATCAGCAGATGACAGCAAGCAGATATTGTACCATTAAAGGGAATGTTGCAGGATGATAAGCAGAAGATGACAGCAAGTAGATATTGTACCATTAAAGGGAATCTTACAGGATGGTAAGCAGCAGATGACAGCAAGCAGATATTGTACCTGTAGGGAGAATAGACATGCTGGTTAGAGTGTGATGGTGGCAGATAGCAGGGCACAGTCTGTATACATCCTTCTGGAATTAATTCTGATCTTCACACTTGTATGATACACACTTATAGGATTATTATTAATAATAATAATAATAATAATCATTTTAATTAAGTTTGTGTATCCTACTACTGACTGCAGAAGCTTGGACCAAGTATCCTTTTTTTGTTTCAATTTTATAAGAATTGGGGTAACGTTTAGTCTATTATAGTCATTTATTTGCGTTATGCTGATACCTAAATATTTAATTTCGGAAACCACTTGTAGGCCAGAGCTTGCATAGGAAGGCAGATTATCTGTTATGCAGCGGGACCAGAACTGACTTATTCCAGTTGATCTTTAGAACCAATTATTCCCCAAATCTCTCAATAACTGAGATTGCCACTGGCAGGGTATTGGAGGCCTCTGCCAGAAACAGTATGGTTTCGTCATCATACAGGGCAGGCCACCTTTTCTTCCATTACTCCTCTATGGACACATATTTTGCCTGGATATCTCCTAATAATTGCGGAAAGGGTTTCAATGGTTAATGCAAAGAGGAGAGGAGATAAGGTGCTTCCCTTTCTAGGGCCCCTGCCATGTTCAAAAGCCGATGAAAATTGTCATTTTATCCGTTGCCTAGCCACTGGCCTTCCATATAGAAATGTAATCTGAGATGTAGATAGAACCAATGTCAACTTTATCTAGTACTGCCTATAAAAATTCCCACTCAATAGAGTCAAACGCCTTTGCGGCCTCTAATGAACTTATTATCTACTAGATGGCAGCCCGATTCTAAAGAATCGGGAGTCTAGAATCCATATATACTTTATTTATTCAAATGTAAGAATAATTTGGTGGGCGGGGACCCTCGGCCTCCGATTTGGTTGGCGGGGCCCCACGGCCTCCGATTTGGTGGGCGGGGTCCCTCTGCCTCCGCTTTGGTGGGCGGGGCCGCTCGGCCTTCGATTTGGTGGGCAGGGCTCCTCGGCCTCCGATTTGGTTGGTGGGGCCCCTCGGCCTCCGATTTGGTGAGCGGGGCCCCTTATCCTCCGATTTGGTGGGCGGGGACCCTCGGCCTCCGAATTGGTGGGCGGGGCGCCTCGGCCTCCGATTTGGTGGGCGGGGCCCCTCGGCCTCCGATTTGGTTGGCGGGGCCCCTCGGCCTCCGATTTGGTGGGTAGGGACCCTCGGCCTCCGATTTGGTGGGCGGGGCCCCTCGGCCTCCGATTTGGTTGGTGGGGCCCCTCGGCCTCCGATTTGGTGGGTGGGGACCCTCGGCCTCCGATTTGGTGGGCGGGGCCCCTCGGCCTCCGCTTTGGTGGGCGGGGACCCTCGGCCTCCGATTTGGTGGGTGGGGACCCTCGGCCTCCGATTTGGTGGTCGGGGACCCTCGGCCTCCGCTTTGGTGGGCGGGGCCCCTCGGCCTCCGATTTGGTGGGCGGGGTCCCTCTGCCTCCGATTTGGTGTGCGGGGACTCTCGGCCCCCGCTTTGGTGGGCGGGGCCCCTCGGCCTTCGATTTGGTGGGCGGGGCCCCTCGGCCTCCGATTTGGTTGGTGTGGACCCTCGGCCTCTGATTTGGTGGGGGGGGACCCTCGGCCTCCGATTTGGAGGGCGGGGACCCTCGGCCTCCGATTTGGTGGGCGGGGACCCTCGGCCTCCGATTTGGTGGGCGGGGCCCATCGGCCTCCGATGTGGTGGGCGGGGCCCCTCGGCCTCCAATTTGGTGGGCGGGGACCCCCGGCCTCCGATTTGGTGGGCGGGGCCCCTCGGCCTCCGATTTGGTGGGCGGGGACCCTCGGCCTCCGATTTGGTAGGCGGGGCCCCTCGGCCTCCGATTTGGTGGGCGGGGACCCTCGGCCTCCAATTTGGTGGGCGGGGACCCTCGGCCTCCAATTTGGTGGGCGGGGACCCTCGGCCTCCGATTTGGTGGGCGGGGCCCCTCGGCCTCCGATTTGGTGGGCGGGGCCCCTCGGCCTCCGATGTGGTGGTCGGGGCCCCTCGGCCGCCGCTTTGGTGAGCGGGGCCGGGCCCCTCGGCCTCCGCTTTGGTGGGCGGGGCTGGGCCCCTTGGCCTCTGCTTTGGTGGGCGGGGCCGCTCGGCCTTCGATTTGTTGGGCAGGGCTCCTCGGCCTCCGATTTGGTTGGCGGGGCCCCTCGGCCTCCGATTTGGTTGGCGGGGCCCCTTATCCTCCGATTTGGTGGGCGGGGACTCTCGGCCTCCGATTTGGTGGGCGGGGACCCTCGGCCTCCGATTTGGTGGGCGGGGCCCCTCGGCCTCCGATTTGGTTGGCGGGGCCCCTCGGCCTCCGATTTGGTGGGCGGGGACCCTCGGCCTCCGATTTGGTGGGCGGGGCCCCTCGGCCTCCGATTTGGTTGGTGGGGCCCCTCGGCCTCCGATTTGGTGGGCGGGGACCCTCGGCCTCCGATTTGGTGGGCAGGGACCCTCGGCCTCCAATTTGGTGGGCGGGACCCTCGGCCTCCGATTTGGTGGGCGGGGACCCTCGGCCTCCGATTTGGTGAGCGGGGACCCTCGGCCTCCGATTTGGTGGGCGGGGCCCCTCGGCCTCCAATGTGGTGGGCGGGGCCCCTCGGCCTCCGCTTTGGTGGGCGGGGCCAGGCCCCTCGGCCTCCGCTTTGGTGGGCGGGGCCGCTCGGCCTTCGATTTGGTGGGCGGGGCTCCTCGGCCTCCGATTTGGTTGGCGAAGCCTCTCGGCCTCCGATTTGGTGGGCAGGGACCCTCGGCCTCCGATTTGGTGGTCGGGGACCCTTGGCCTCCGCTTTGGTGGGCGGGGCCCCTCGGCCTCCGATTTGGTGGGCGGGGTCCCTCTGCCTCCGATTTGGTGTGCGGGGACCCTCGGCCTCCGCTTTCGTGGGCGGGGCCCCTCAACCTTCGATTTGGTGGGCGGGGCTCCTTGGCCTCCGATTTGGTTGGGGGGGCCCCTCGGCCTCCGATTTGGTGGGCGGGGACCCTCGGCCTCCGATTTGGTGGGCGGGGACCCTCGGCCTCCGCTTTGGTGGGTGGGGCCCGTCGGCCTCCGATTTGGTGGGCGGGGCCCCTAGGCCTCCGATTTGGATGGTGTGGACCCTCGGCCTCCGATTTGGAGGGCGGGGACCCCCGGCCTCCGATTTGGTGGGCGGGGCCCCTCGGCCTCCGATTTGGTGGGCGGGGACCCTCGGCCTCCGATTTGGTGGGCGGGGACCTTCAACCTCCGATTTGGTAGGCGGGGACCCTCGGCCTCCGATTTGGTGGGCGGGGAGCCTCGGCCTCCGATTTGGTGGGCGGAGACCCTCGGCCTCCGATTTGGTGGGCGGGGACCCTCGGCCTCCGATTTGGTGGGCGGGGACCCTCGGCCTCCGATTTGGTGGGCGGGGCCCCTTGGCCTCCGATGTGGTGGTCGGGGCCCCTCGGCCTCCGCTTTAGTGGGTGGGGCCGGGCCCCTCGGCCTCCGCTTTGGTGGGGCCGCTCGGCCTTCGATTTGGTGGGCGGGGCTCCTCGGCCTCCGATTTGGTTGGCGGGGCCCCTCGGCCTCCGATTTGGTTGGCGTGGCCCCTCGGCCTCCGATTTGGTGTGTGCTCTGCCTGGGGCCACTGTGCTCTGCCTGGGGCCCCATATGCTGCCTGGGGCCCCTGTGCTCTGCCTGGGGCCCCATATGCTGCCTGGGGCCCCTGTTGTCTGCCTGGGGCCCCTGTGCTCTGCCTGGGGCCCCATGTTCTGCCTGGGGCCCCTGTGCTCTGCCTGGGGCCACTGTGCTCTGCCTGGGGCCCCATGTTCTGCCTGGGGCCCCTGTGCTCTGCCTGGGACCACTGTGCTCTGCCTGGGGCCCCATATGCTGCCTGGGGCCCCTGTGCTCTGCCTGGGGCCACTGTGCTCTGCCTGGGGCCCCATATGCTGCCTGGGGCCACTGTGCTCTGCCTGGGGCCCCATATGCTGCCTGGGGCCCCTGTGCTCTGCCTGGGGCCCCATATGCTGCCTGGGGCCCCTGTGCTCTGCCTGGGGCCCCTGTGCTCTGCCTGGGGCCCCATATGCTGCCTGGGGCCCCTGTGCTCTGCCTGGGGCCCCATATGCTGCCTGGGGCCCCTGTTCTCTGCCTGGGGCCCCTGTGCTCTGCCTGGGGCCCCATGTTCTGCCTGGGGCCCCTGTGCTCTGCCTGGGGCCACTGTGCTCTGCCTGGGGCCCCATGTTCTGCCTGGGGCCCCTGTGCTCTGCCTGGGACCACTGTGCTCTGCCTGGGGCCCCATATGCTGCCTGGGGCCCCTGTGCTCTGCCTGGGGCCACTGTGCTCTGCCTGGGGCCCCATATGCTGCCTGGGGCCCTTGTGCTCTGCCTGGGGCCCCATATGCTGCCTGGGGCCCCTGTGCTCTGCCTGGGGCCCCATATGCTGCCTGGGGCCCCTGTGCTCTGCCTGGGGCCCCTGTGCTCTGCCTGGGGCCCCATGTTCTGCCTGGGGCCCCTGTGCTCTGCCTGGGGCCAATGTGCTCTGCCTGGGGCCCCATATGCTGCCTGGGGCCCCTGTGCTCTGCCTGGGGCCCCATAAGCTGCCTGGGGCCCCTGTGCTCTACCTGGGACCACTGTGCTCTGCCTGGGGCCCCATATGCTGCCTGGGGCCCCTGTGCTCTGCCTGGGGCCCCTGTGCTCTGCCTGGGGCCCCATGTTCTGCCTGGGGCCACTGTGCTCTGCCTGGGGTCCCATAGGCTGCCTGGGGCCCCTGTGCTCTGCCTTGGACCACTGTGCTCTGCCTGGGCCCCATATGCTGCCTGGGGCCCCTGTGCTCTGCCTCGGGCCCCTGTGCTCTGCCTGGGGCCCCTGTGCTCTGCCTGGGCCCCATGTTCTGCCTGGGGCCCCTGTGCTCTGCCTGGGGCCACTGTGCTCTGCCTGGGGCCCCATGTTCTGCCTGGGGCCCCTGTGCTCTGCCTGGGGCCACTGTGCTCTGCCTGGGGCCCCATGTTCTGCCTGGGGCCACTGTGCTTTGCCTGGGGCCCCATAAGCTTCCTGGGGCCCCTGTGCTCTGCCTGGGACCACTGTGCTCTGCCTGGGGCCCCATATGCTGCCTGGGGCCCCTGTGCTCTGCCTGGGGCCACTGTGCTCTGCCTGGGGCCCCATATGCTGCCTGGGGCCACTGTGCTCTGCCTGGGGCCCATATGCTGCCTGGGGCCCCTGTGCTCTGCCTGGGGCCCCATATGCTGCCTGGGGCCCCTGTGCTCTGCCTGGGGCCCCTGTGCTCTGCCTGTGGGCCCATGTTCTGCCTGGGGCCCCTGTGCTCTGCCTGGGGCCCCATGTTCTGCCTGGGGCCCCTGTGCTCTGCCTGGGGCCACTGTGCTCTGCCTGGGGCCCCATATGCTGCCTGGGGCCCCTGTGCTCTGCCTGGGGCCCCATATGCTGCCTGGGGCCCCTGTGCTCTGCCTGGGGCCACTGTGCTCTGCCTGGGGCCCCATAGGCTGCCTGGGGCCCCTGTGCTCTGCCTGGGACCACTGTGCTCTGCCTGGGGCCCCTGTGCTCTGCCTGGGGCCACTGTGCTCTGCCTGGGGCCCCATATGCTGCCTGGGGCCCCTGTGCTCTGCCTGGGTGTAGGACACTGGTGACGTCACTTATCTCCGGACATTAGCTCCGGACATTAGCTCCGGACATTAGCTCCGGACATTAGCTCCGGACAAAGCCACGGAAGTTGGCACAAATTGCAGGAAGTAGTATTCTAGGCAATTATATATTAGATGGGCATTTCCTGAAGGAAATACATGGTGCTTGAACAGCGCTACCAGCTTTACAGCAGCACTTTTCACACACGGGACTGGGGGGCGCGCTTACTTTTGCACCCGGGGCCGGGGGCGCGCTTACTTTTGCACCCGGGGGCGCACTTACTTTTGCACCCGGAGGCGCACTTACTTTTGCACCCGGGGGCGCACTTACTTTTGCACCCGGGGGCGCACTTACTTTTGGGGCCGCACTTACTTTTGGTGGGCGGGGCTCCTCGGCCTCCGATTTGGTTGGTGGGGCCCCTCGTCCTCCGATTTGGTGGGTGGGCACCCTCGGCCTCCAATTTGGTGGGCGGGGACCGGCCTCCGATTTGGTGGGTGGGGACCCTCGACCTCCGATTTGGTGGGCGGGGACCCTCGACCTCCGATTTGGTGGGCGGGGACCCTCGGCCTCCGCTTTGGTGGGCAGGGCCCCTCGGCCTCCGATTTGGTGGGCGGGGTCCCTCTGCCTCCGATTTGGTGGGCGGGGACCCTCGGCCTCCGCTGTGGTTGGCGGGGCCCCACGGCCTCCGATTTGGTGGGCGGGGTCCCTCTGCCTCCGCTTTGGTGGGCGGGGCCGCTCGGCCTTCGATTTGGTGGGCGGGGCTCCTCGGCCTCCGATTTGGTTGGTGGGGCCCCTCGGCCTCCGATTTGGTGGGCGGGGCCCCTTATCCTCCGATTTGGTGGGCGGGGACCCTCGGCCTCCGATTTGGTGGGCGGGGCCCCTCGGCCTCCGATTTGGTGGGCGGGGCCCCTCGGCCTCCGATTTGGTTGGCGGGGCCCCTCGGCCTACGATTTAGTGGGCAGGGACCCTCGGCCTCCGATTTGGTGGGCGGGGACCCTCGGCCTCCGATTTGGTTGGTGGGGCCCCTCGGCCTCCGATTTGGTGGGCGGGGACACTCGGCCTCCGATTTGGTGGGCGGGGACCCTCGGCCTCCAATTTGGTGGGCGGGGACCCTCGGCCTCCGATTTGGTGGGTGGTGACCCTCGGCCTCCGATTTGGTGGGCGGGGCCGGGCCCCTCGGCCTCCGCTTTGGTGGGCAGGGACCCTCGGCCTCCGATTTGGTGGGCGAGGCCCCTCAGCCTCCGATTTGGTTGGTGGGGCCCCTCGGCCTCCGATTTGGTGGGCGGGGACCCTCGGCCTCCGATTTGGTGGGCGGGGACCCTCGGCCTCCAATTTGGTGGGTGGGGACCCTCGGCCTCCGATTTGGTGGGTGGGGACCCTCGGCCTCCGATTTGGTGGGCGGGGCCCCTCGGCCTCCGATGTGGTGGGCGGGGCCCCTCGGCCTCCGCTTTGGTGGGCGGGGCTGGGCCCCTCGGCCTCCGCTTTGGTGGGCGGGGCCGCTCGGCCTTCGATTTGGTGGGCGGGGCTCCTCGGCCTCCGATTTGGTTGGCGGGGGCCCTCGACCTCCGATTTGGTTGGCGGGGCCCCTCGGCCTCCGATTTGGTGGGCGGGGACTCTCGGCCTCAGATTTGGTGGGCCGGGCCCCTCGGCCTCCGCTTTGGTGGGCGGGGCCGCTCGGCCTTCGATTTGTTGGGCGGGGCTCCTCGGCCTCCGATTTGGTTGGTCTGGCACCTCGGCCTCCGATTTGGTTGGCGGGGCCCCTTATCCTCCGATTTGGTGGGCCGGGACTCTCGGCCTCCGATTTGGTGGGCGGGGACCCTCGGCCTCCGATTTGGTGGGCGGGGCCCCTCGGCCTCCGATTTGGTGGGCGGGGACCCTCGGCCTCCGATTTGGTGGGCGGGGCCCCTCGGCCTCCGATTTGGTGGGCGGGGCCCCTCGGCCTCCGATTTGGTGGGCGGGGCCCCTCGGCCTCCGATTTGGTGGGCGGGGACCCTCGGCCTCCGATTTGGTGGGCGGCGACCCTCGGCCTCCAATTTGGTGGGCGGGGACCCTCGGCCTCCGATTTGGTGGGCGGGGACCCTCGGCCTCCGATTTGGTGGGTGGGGACCCTCGGCCCCCGATTTGGTGGGCGGGGCCCCTCGGCCTCCGATGTGGTGGGCGGGGCCCCTCGGCCTCCGCTTTGGTGGGCGGGGCCGGGCCCCTCGGCCTCCGCTTTGGTGGGCGGGGCCGCTCGGCCTTCGATTTGTTGGGCGGGGCTCCTCGGCCTCCGATTTGGTTGGCGGGGCCCCTCGGCCTCCGATTTGGTTGGCGGGGCCCCTCGGCCTCTGATTTGGTGGGCGGGGACTCTCGGCCTCCGATTTGGTGGGCCGGGCCCCTCGGCCTCCGCTTTGGTGGGCGGGGCCGCTCGGCCTTTGATTTGTTGGGCGGGGCTTCTCGGCCTCCGATTTGGTTGGTGGGGCCCCTCGGCCTCCGATTTGGTTGGCGGGGCCCCTTATCCTCCGATTTGGTGGGCCGGGACTCTCGGCCTCCGATTTGGTGGGCGGGGACCCTCGGCCTCCGATTTGGTGGGCGGGGACCCTCGGCCTCCGATTTGGTGGGCGGGGACCCTCGGCCTCCGATGTGGTGGGCGGGGCCCCTCGGCCTCCGCTTTGGTGGGTGGGGCCAGGCCCCTCTGCCTCCGCTTTGGTGGGCGGGGCCGCTCGGCCTTCGATTTGGTGGGCGGGGCTCCTCGGCCTCCGATTTGGTTGGCGAAGCCCCTCGGCCTCCGATTTGGTTGGCGGGGCCCCTCGGCCTCCGATTTGGTGGGCGGGGACTCTCGGCCTCCGATTTGGTGGGCGGGGACCCTCGGCCTCCGATGTGGTGGGCGGGGACCCTCGGCCTCCGATTTGGTGGGCAGGGACCCTCGGCCTCCGATTTGGTGGTCGGGGACCCTTGGCCTCCGCTTTGGTGGGCGGGGCCCCTCGGCCTCCGATTTGGTGGGCGGGGTCCCTCTGCCTCCGATTTGGTGTGCGGGGACCCTCGGCCTCCGCTTTCGTGGGCGGGGCCCCTCGACCTTCGATTTGGTGGGCGGGGCTCCTCGGCCTCCGATTTGGTTGGCGGGGCCCCTCGGCCTCCAATTTGGTGGGCGGGGACCCTCGGCCTCCGATTTGGTGGGCGGGGACCCTCGGCCTCCGATTTGGTGGGCGGGGCCCCTCGGCCTCCGATTTGGTGGGCGGGGCCCGTCGGCCTCCGATTTGGTGAGCGGGGCCCCTCAGCCTCCGATTTGGATGGTGTGAACCCTCGGCCTCCGATTTGGTGGGCGGGGACCCTCAGCCTCCGATTTGGTGGGAGGGGACCCTCGGCCTCCGATTTGGTGGGCGGGGCCCCTCGGCCTCCGATGTGGTGGGCGGGGACCCTCGGCCTCCAATTTGGTGGGCGGGGACCCTCGGCCTCCGATTTGGTGGGCGGGGACCCTCGGCCTCCGATTTGGTGGGTGGTGACCCTCGGCCTCCGATTTGGTGGGCGGGGCCGGGCCCCTCGGCCTCCGCTTTGGTGGGCAGAGACCCTCGGCCTCCGATTTGGTGGGCGAGGCCCCTCGGCCTCCGATTTGGTTGGTGGGGCCCCTCGGCCTCCGATTTGGTGGGCGGGGACCCTCGGCCTCCGATTTGGTGGGCGGGGATCCTCGGCCTCCAACTTGGTGGGCGGGGACCCTCGGCCTCCGATTTGGTGGGTGGGGACCATCGGCCTCCGATTTTGTGGGCGGGGCCCCTCGGCCTCCGATGTGGTGGGCGGGGCCCCTCGGCCTCCGCTTTGGTGGGCGGGGCCGGGCCCCTCGGCCTCCGCTTTGGTGGGCGGGGCCGCTCGGCCTTCGATTTGGTGGGTGGGGCCCCTCGGCCTCCGATTTGGTTGGCGGGGCCCCTTATCCTCCGATTTGGTGGGCCGGGACTCTCGGCCTCCGATTTGGTGGGCGGGGACCCTCGGCCTCCGATTTGGTGGGCGGGGACCCTCGGCCTCCGATTTGGTGGGCGGGGACCCTCGGCCTCCGATGTGGTGGGCGGGGCCCCTCGGCCTCCGCTTTGGTGGGTGGGGCCAGGCCCCTCTGCCTCCGCTCTGGTGGGCGGGGCCGCTCGGCCTTCGATTTGGTGGGCGGGGCTCCTCGGCCTCCGATTTGGTTGGCGAAGCCCCTCGGCCTCCGATTTGGTTGGCGGGGCCCCTCGGCCTCCGATTTGGTGGGCGGGGACTCTCGGCCTCCGATTTGGTGGGCGGGGACCCTCGGCCTCCGATTTGGTGGGCGGGGACCCTCGGCCTCCGATTTGGTGGGCAGGGACCCTCGGCCTCCGATTTGGTGGTCGGGGACCCTTCGCCTCCGCTTTGGTGGGCGGGGCCCCTCGGCCTCCGATTTGGTGGGCGGGGTCCCTCTGCCTCCGATTTGGTGTGCGGGGACCCTCGGCCTCCGCTTTCGTGGGCGGGGCCCCTCGACCTTCGATTTGGTGGGCGGGGCTCCTCGGCCTCCGATTTGGTTGGTGGGGCCCCTCGGCCTCCAATTTGGTGGGCGGGGACCCTCGGCCTCCGATTTGGTGGGCGGGGACCCTCGGCCTCCGATTTGGTGGGCGGGGCCCCTCGGCCTCCGATTTGGTTGGCGGGGCCCGTCGGCCTCCGATTTGGTGAGCGGGGCCCCTCAGCCTCCGATTTGGATGGTGTGAACCCTCGTCCTCCGATTTGGTGGGCGGGGACCCTCAGCCTCCGATTTGGTGGGAGGGGACCCTCGGCCTCCGATTTGGTGGGCGGGGCCCCTCGGCCTCCGATGTGGTGGGCGGGGACCCTCGGCCTCCAATTTGGTGGGCGGGGACCCTCGGCCTCCGATTTGGTGGGCGGGGACCCTCGGCCTCCAATTTGGTGGGTGGTGACCCTCGGCCTCCGATTTGGTGGGCGGGGCCGGGCCCCTCGGCCTCCGCTTTGGTGGGCAGGGACCCTCGGCCTCCGATTTGGTGGGCGAGGCCCCTCGGCCTCCGATTTGGTTGGTGGGGCCCCTCGGCCTCCGATTTGGTGGGCGGGGACCCTCGGCCTCCGATTTGGTGGGCGGGGATCCTCGGCCTCCAATTTGGTGGGCGGGGACCCTCGGCCTCCGATTTGGTGGGTGGGGACCCTCGGCCTCCGATGTGGTGGGCGGGGCCCCTCGGCCTCCGCTTTGGTGGGCGGGGCCGGGCCCCTCGGCCTCCGCTTTGGTGGGCGGGGCCGCTCGGCCTTCGATTTGGTGGGCGGGGCTCCTCGGCCTCCGATTTGGTTGGCGGGGCCCCTCGACCTCCGATTTGGTTGGCGGGGCCCCTCGGCCTCCGATTTGGTGGGCGGGGACTCTCGGCCTCCGATTTGGTGGGCCGGGCCCCTCGGCCTCCGCTTTGGTGGGCGGGGCCGCTCGGCCTTCGATTTGTTGGGCGGGGCTCCTCGGCCTCCGATTTGGTTGGTCTGGCCCCTCGGCCTCCGATTTGGTTGGCGGGGCCCCTTATCCTCCGATTTGGTGGGCCGGGACTCTCGGCCTCCGATTTGGTGGGCGGGGACCCTCGGCCTCCGATTTGGTGGGCGGGGCCCCTCGGCCTCCGATTTGGTGGGCGGGGACCCTCGGCCTCCGATTTGGTGGGCGGGGCCCCTCGGCCTCCGATTTGGTTGGTGGGGCCCCTCGGCCTCCGATTTGGTGGGCGGGGACCCTCGGCCTCCGATTTGGTGGGCGGGGACCCTCGGCCTCCGATTTGGTGGGCGGGGACCCTCGGCCTCCAATTTGGTGGGCGGGGCCCCTCGGCCTCCAATTTGGTGGGCGGGGCCCCTCGGCCTCCGATTTGGTGGGCGGGGCCCCTCGGCCTCCGATTTGGTGGGCGGGGATCCTCGGCCTCCGATTTGGTGGGCGGCGACCCTCGGCCTCCAATTTGGTGGGCGGGGACCCTCGGCCTCCGATTTGGTGGGCGGGGACCCTCGGCCTCCGATTTGGTGGGTGGGGACCCTCGGCCCCCGATTTGGTGGGCGGGGCCCCTCGGCCTCCGATGTGGTGGGCGGGGCCCCTCGGCCTCCGCTTTGGTGGGCGGGGCCGGGCCCCTCGTCCTCCGCTTTGGTGGGCGGGGCCGCTCGGCCTTCGATTTGGTGGGCGGGGCTCGTCGGCCTCCGATTTGGTTGGCGGGGCCCCTCGGCCTCCGATTTGGTTGGCGGGGCCCCTCGGCCTCCGATTTGGTGGGCGGGGACTCTCGGCCTCCGATTTGGTGGGCCGGGCCCCTCGGCCTCCGCTTTGGTGGGCGGGGCCGCTCGGCCTTCGATTTGTTGGGCGGGGCTTCTCGGCCTCCGATTTTGTTGGTGGGGCCCTTCGGCCTCCGATTTGGTTGGCGGGGCCCCTTATCCTCCGATTTGGTGGGCCGGGACTCTCGGCCTCCGATTTGGTGGGCGGGGACCCTCGGCCTCCGATTTGGTGGGCAGGGCCCCTCGGCCTCCGATTTGGTGGGCGGGGACCCTCGGCCTCCGATTTGGTGGGCGGGGCCCCTCGGCCTCCGATTTGGTTGGTGGGGCCCCTCGGCCTCCGATTTGGTGGGCGGGGACCCTCGGCCTCCGATTTGGTGGGCGGGGACCCTCGGCCTCCAATTTGGTGGGCGGGGACCCTCGGCCTCCGATTTGGTGGGCGGGGACCCTCGGCCTCCGATTTGGTGGGCGGGGACCCTCGGCCTCCGATTTGGTGGGCGGGGACCCTCGGCCTCCGATTTGGTGGGCGGGGACCCTCGGCCCCCGATTTGGTGGGCGGGGACCCTCGGCCTCCGATGTGGTGGGCGGGGCCCCTCGGCCTCCGCTTTGGTGGGTGGGGCCAGGCCCCTCTGCCTCCGCTTTGGTGGGCGGGGCCGCTCGGCCTTCGATTTGGTGGGCGGGGCTCCTCGGCCTCCGATTTGGTTGGCGAAGCCCCTCGGCCTCCGATTTGGTTGGCGGGGCCCCTCGGCCTCCGATTTGGTGGGCGGGGACTCTCGGCCTCCGATTTGGTGGGTGGGGACCCTCGGCCTCCGATTTGGTGGGCGGGGACCCTCGGCCTCCGATTTGGTGGGCAGGGACCCTCGGCCTCCGATTTGGTGGTCGGGGACCCTTGGCCTCCGCTTTGGTGGGCGGGGCCCCTCGGCCTCCGATTTGGTGGGCGGGGTCCCTCTGCCTCCGATTTGGTGTGCGGGGACCCTCTGCCTCCGCTTTCGTGGGCGGGGCCCCTCGACCTTCGATTTGGGTGGCGGGGCTCCTCGGCCTCCGATTTGGTTGGTGGGGCCCCTCGGCCTCCAATTTGGTGGGCGGGGACCCTCGGCCTCCGATTTGGTGGGCGGGGACCCTCGGCCTCCGATTTGGTGGGCGGGGACCCTCGGCCTCCGATTTGGTGGGCGGGGCCCGTCGGCCTCCGATTTGGTGAGCGGGGCCCCTCAGCCTCCGATTTGGATGGTGTGAACCCTCGGCCTCCGATTTGGTGGACGGGGACCCTCATCCTCCGATTTGGTGGGAGGGGACCCTCGGCCTCTGATTTGGTGGGCGGGGCCCCTCGGCCTCCGATGTGGTGGGCGGGGCCCCTCGGCCTCCGATTTGGTGGGCAGGGACCCTCGGCCTCCGATTTGGTGGGCGGGGACCCTCGGCCTCCGATTTGGTGGGCGGGGACCCTCGGCCCCCGATTTGGTGGGCGGGGACCCTCGGCCTCCGATGTGGTGGGCGGGGCCCCTCGGCCTCCGCTTTGGTGGGTGGGGCCAGGCCCCTCTGCCTCCGCTTTGATGGGCGGGGCCGCTCGGCCTTCGATTTGGTGGGCGGGGCTCCTCGGCCTCCGATTTGGTTGGCGAAGCCCCTCGGCCTCCGATTTGGTTGGCGGGGCCCCTCGGCCTCCGATTTGGTGGGCGGGGACTCTCGGCCTCCGATTTGGTGGGTGGGGACCCTCGGCCTCCGATTTGGTGGGCGGGGACCCTCGGCCTACGATTTGGTGGGCAGGGACCCTCGGCCTCTGATTTGGTGGTCGGGGACCCTTGGCCTCCGCTTTGGTGGGCGGGGCCCCTCGGCCTCCGATTTGGTGGGCGGGGTCCCTCTGCCTCCGATTTGGTGTGCGGGGACCCTCGGCCTCCGCTTTCGTGGGCGGGGCCCCTCGACCTTCGATTTGGTGGGCGGGGCTCCTCGGCCTCCGATTTGGTTGGTGGGGCCCCTCGGCCTCCAATTTGGTGGGCGGGGACCCTCGGCCTCCGATTTGGTGGGCGGGGACCCTCGGCCTCCGATTTGGTGGGCGGGGACCCTCGGCCTCCGATTTGGTGGGCGGGGCCCGTCGGCCTCCGATTTGGTGAGCGGGGCCCCTCAGCCTCCGATTTGGATGGTGTGAACCCTCGGCCTCCGATTTGGTGGACGGGGACCCTCATCCTCCGATTTGGTGGGAGGGGACCCTCGGCCTCTGATTTGGTGGGCGGGGCCCCTCGGCCTCCGATGTGGTGGGCGGGGCCCCTCGGCCTCCGATTTGGTGGGCAGGGACCCTCGGCCTCCGATTTGGTGGGCGGGGACCCTCGGCCTCCGATTTGGTGGGCGGGGACCCTCTGCCTCCGATTTGGTGGGCGGGGACCCTCGGCCTCCGATTTGGTGGGCGGGGACCCTCGGCCTCCGATTTGGTGAGCGGGGACCCTCGGCCTCCGATTTGGTGGGCGGGGACCCTCGGCCTCCGATTTGGTGGGAGGGGACCCTCGGCCTCCGATTTGGTGGCCGGGGACCCTCGGCCTCCGATGTGGTGGTCGGGGCCCCTCGGCCTCCGATGTGGCGGTCGGGGCCCCTCGGCCTCCGCTTTGGTGGGTGGGGCCGGGCCCCTCGGCCTCCGCTTTGGTGGGCGGGGCCGCTCGGCCTTCGATTTGGTGGGCGGGGCTCCTCGGCCTCCGATTTGGTTGGCGGGGCCCCTCGGCCTCCGATTTGGTTGGCGGAGCCCCTCGGCCTCCGATTTGGTTGGCGGAGCCCCTCGGCCTCCGATTTGGTGTGTGCTCTGCCTGCGCCACTGTGCTCTGCCTGGGGCCACTGTGCTCTGCCTGGGGCCCCATAGGCTGCCTGGGGCCCCTGTGCTCTGCCTGGGACCACTGTGCTCTGCCTGAGGTCCCATATGCTGCCTGGGGCCCCTGTGCTCTGCCTGGGGCCACTGTGCTCTGCCTGGGGCCCCATATGCTGCCTGGGGCCCCTGTGCTCTGCCTGGGGCCCCATATGCTGCCTGGGGCCCCTGTGCTCTGCCTGGGGCCACTGTGCTCTGCCTGGGGCCCCATAGGCTGCCTGGGGCCCCTGTGCTCTGCCTGGGACCACTGTGCTCTGCCTGAGGCCCCATATGCTGCCTGGGGCCCCTGTGCTCTGCCTGGGGCCACTGTGCTCTGCCTGGGGCCCCATATGCTGCCTGGGGCCCCTGTGCTCTGCCTGGGTGTAGGACACTGGTGACGTCACTTATCTCCGGACATTAGCTCCGGACATTAGCTCCGGACATTATCTCCGGACATTATCTCCGGACAAAGCCACGGAAGTTGGCACAAATTGCAGGAAGTAGTATTCTAGGCAATTATATATTAGATTTTAATGTTATCAGTGTTTACCTTTGAACGTTTATATTGTATTGTCCTGTCACCAGCCATGTGTACGATTATCGGCCGAAAGCCTCTCTGGAACCAATAATCACCACATGTAAAGGTATCTTTATAAGTTAAAGATTCAGAATACTATGACTTTTATCATATCCTGAACAGTCAAGTTTTTTATGAACCGTTAAGGTTTTCTGGTTGAAGTAAAAAAAACTCTGAGTGTTTACAGTTTGAAACCATAAAATGTTGAAAAATTATGTCATTCTTGAGTATATCACTCAATGGTGCTCATAAACGTGTCAAATTTGATCTATAATATACTTTAATATACGTTACTTTAATCTTTAATATACTTAAGAACAGGGCCCCAGACATCACACAGGGGGTCTGAAACACCGCACAGTGGTCCAAAATATCGCTGTGCTCTGCCTGGGGCCCCATATGCTGCCTGGGGCCCCTGTGCTCTGCCTGGGGCCCCATATGCTGCCTGGGGCCCCTCTGCTCTGCCTGGGGCCCCATGTTCTGCCTGGGGCCCCTGTGCTCTGCCTGGGGCCACTGTGCTCTGCCTGGGGCCCCATATGCTGCCTGGGGCCCCTGTGCTCTGCCTGGGGCCCCATATGCTGCCTGGGGCCCCTGTGCTCTGCCTGGGGCCCCATAGGCTGCCTGGGGCCCCTGTGCTCTACCTGGGACCACTGTGCTCTGCCTGGGGCCCCATATGCTGCCTGGGGCCCCTGTGCTCTGCCTGGGGTCCCTGTGCTCTGCCTGGGGCCCCATGTTCTGCCTGGGGCCACTGTGCTCTGCCTGGGGCCCCATAGGCTGCCTGGGGCCCCTGTGCTCTGCCTGGGACCACTGTGCTCTGCCTGGGGCCCCATATGCTGCCTGGGGCCCCTGTGCTCTGCCTGGGGCCACTGTGCTCTGCCTGGGGCCCCATATGCTGCCTGGGGCCCCTGTGCTCTGCCTGGGGCCCCATATGCTGCCTGGGGCCCCTGTGCTCTGCCTGGGGCCCCATGTTCTGCCTGGGGCCCCTGTGCTCTGCCTGGGGCCACTGTCCTCTGCCTGGGGCCCCATGTTCTGCCTGGGGCCACTGTGCTCTGCCTGGGGCCCCATAAGCTGCCTGGGGCCCCTGTGCTCTGCCTGGGACCACTCTGCTCTGCCTGGGGCCCCATATGCTGCCTGGGTCCCCTGTGCTCTGCCTGGGGCCACTGTGCTCTGCCTGGGGCCCCATATGCTGCCTGGGGCCACTGTGCTCTGCCTGGGGCCACTGTGCTCTGCCTGGGGCCCCATAGGCTGCCTGGGGCCCCTGTGCTCTGCCTGGGGCCTCTGTGCTCTGCCTGGGGCCCCATATGCTGCCTGGGGCCCCTGTGCTCTGCCTGGGGCCACTGTGCTCTGCCTGGGGCCCCATATGCTGCCTGGGGCCCCTGTGCTCTGCCTGGGTGTAGGACACTGGTGACGTCACTTATCTCCGGACATTAGCTCCGTACATTATCTCCGGACATTATCTCCGGACATTAGCTCCGGACATTAGCTCCAGGACAAAGCCACGGAAGTTGGCACAAATTACAGGAAGTAGTATTCTAGGCAATTATATATTAGATCTCCCGCATTATCTACTGGGATTTCAAGATTGAGGTGCAGCCTACAGATGTTTGTCGCTGTAGATCTAGCGGGAATCAAACCCAATTGGTCTGTGTGTATTACCTTGGAAATTACTTTATTAAATAGGCTAATAGTTCAAGTGGGTCTTTACCTGGTTTAGGTATGATTACTGTAATGGCTTCTTGCATAGAGTTAGGCAGTGCCTCTCCTTTACAAGCCTCCTGAAAGTGTCCTAATGATGTAGGACAAACAATTAGCTGGGATATCTTTGTTCCATCTTGTGGATCTCCTGATTGAAAGTTGAGCTGGTACTTATTACTCTACTTCAGGAGCGGTAAATCCTATCCAAGCTTCAATGTCATTTTCATTATTATTTTGAGTTTCTGATTGAGAATGCTACTTTTGTTGCTCAGGTTGAAATATTGACATTATTTACATACAGGCTAAGCCAACCATAAAACCACCTGATGTGTTTAAACTTAAACTGAGTTTTGGGTTCACAGACTCCCTTTAATTAAATAATTAATTATTTAATTGAAATACAGGAGTAGACAATAGTGTTGTCTGTGGAGACAAAGCATTGTATCTTAATTAACCGGATAACTATTTTTAGCAAGCCGCAAAGAATAGATTATCTGTATGTTAGCTTTTTGAATTTAATAATTTATTTCTGGCTGGTCACGAAAACAGACTTTTGTTTGTGTAAGCCTGTAATATTGACTTGTAAGCTGATATTTGATATAAAAGAGTGTGTTTTTATCCTTGTTGACTAGTGATACGCTAATTATGCTTTGGGTAGCCAAGATGGCTTGTTGATTTTTAAAACAGCAGAGGAAAATCTAAGCAACTAAATTGCATAATCAAACAAGGCGATTTAGTCGCCACCATTCTTCCCCTTATCTGTTATGCTGGACTGAAGGACACTGGTTAAGCATAAAAAGAGGTGATATGCCTCTGAGAGAGACTGAGAGAGAGAGACAGAGATTCTGCCAAGACATCCAAACATCCAACGGACCCTATAGGACTGCTGCCAATATATCATTGCCCCATCATGAGGGACAAGGATCTATCATTCTACAGGAAACAACCTAGGGTACCTCGATCCCAGTTGCAAGAATACAGATCTGTTCTCTTGACCATCGCTGAACCATGGATATGTTTGGACAAAACCAGGATTGGGACCCTCCGGTTGCCTGGCTTCATGGAGATGTTCGGAGAAGCCAAGTTGTGACCCTCGGGTCAACTGGCCTTGTACCTCAATGGACTGTCATCTTACTAAGCTTGTCGTTACCTCCTCTCTGTGTGTGTTTCACAGGTGGGTTAGCCAACCCTGGGAGCTCTGAAGTAACAGCTGCCATTATCCCGACGAGTTAGCGGAAGGGTGAGACTCTGTAATGTGCACCATCTTGGGTATTTTGCTGGGACTGTTCTACATGGTATCTGTCTGTTTTGTGGTTCAATAAAGCATTACCACACTGTTATACCTTCACCCTGTGTTGTCTGATTAGTATTATGTCCACGTTAAAAGGACAGCGGGTGTTCGGCAGGACGATCCCAGGTCCATGCGGTTTTGGCTAGTGGACCTGGGTGCCCGCTGACCCCCTGTGTCTTCACATTGTCCACAAGTGGACAGCCCCTGCTTAGTCAGTTTGGGACCCCAATTAAAATAAAAGCAATGGTTATCTCCAACATCGGGGCCTTTCCAGCAATGATAGCACCACTGTTCCCCAAGAATGACATGACATTATTATGCTATTCCTCAAAGGAGATATCAGACTTGATGGAATATTGATGAGCTGCAGCCAAAGAGTAGCTGCTCATTAATTGCACCCTGGAAGATGTGTATTCATTATGTTTTATTGTAATTGGCATCCTGTATTGATTAACAAAGGTTTATCCAGTAGTGGATAACCCATTTAAAACTACTGACAAAAGATGAAGTTACTTCCTCACGTCCAGACATGGGAGCCTATTGATTTACTACAAAGAGAAAAAGCAATGGGAAGTAAATGGGCTAGGCTGTACTCCAGAAAAGTACAACTCTATTTTTAGCTTTATAAATTGTGTTGTACTGTCGCTGCTGTATCCCTCATTCGTGTAAGATATCGTAGACTTCTCTGGTGAAAAATGAAGTGCTGACACACACTAAGCACATTCATCAGACAAGCACAAACAGATATAGTGCACATCAAATAAGTATTTCCTAATTCCTAACCTAAAAGTTGCATAGCCATGCGCCTGCCACCGCCGAAGCTACAGTGCGCAAGTAGGGGGAGCAACCCATGTCTTTTTCTACAATTTTTCTTTATTGTGTGCTCTCCCCCTCCTTGTTTTTGTTCACTTGGACTTGTACTCCACTCACTTAGGTGTTTTTAATTCGCATGAGGCTGCTAACTATTTTGTTCTCATCTAATAGTTTGAGAATTTGTGAAAGGTAAGTACTCCAATCCCTTTCACTTGTGTTGTCATTGTGGCGGCCATTGCTGCTGTAGTTGTGTGTTCTTGGGGTGGAGTGGAGTGGCCTGGAGCCATGGGGACTTTGCCTTGCAGCATGGGCGCTGTTGGGTGCCAGGTCACTTCCTCAGGCATGGTATAACAAAGTAATACAATAAAATAGTAATACTACAATAGGTTCTCTCCCTGACAGTGCCATCTTATCCCTATATTCAAATATCCCACATGAAGATGGACTATCCGCCTGCTAAATGTTTCTTGAAGCTAATGGGATCCCTGGTGAGTCTGTATTAAGACTCACCAGGTTTATCCTCCCACATAACTTGTTCTTGTTCGGCCAGGAGCTGGATCTATTAATCCTATAGTTGTATTGTAAATAAACACACAGCCAGTATAAAGTTCTTAAAAAAAACACCATTTTAGTTTTTTATTTAAAAATAGCAAACACAGTTATACTCACCTAATGCCCATTCCATTGAAGCCATTGTCTCCTGTATAAAACAGAAAATAATAACAATAATACTCTCCTAAAACCAATTCCATTGAAGCCATCATCTCCTGTAACAAAAATAAAAATAAAAAAATGACCATATTCCTCACTTGTCTGACCTTCTGTCTCACCCGTAATCCATGTCTGCAATAAATAGTTTTCAACCTGAACGGTGCCAAGATGCGACCATCAAGGCTTAAAACCACTGGAGAATGATCTACTGCAAGCACAACCTCTGTGACTAGCAGTGACATCATTGAAGTTACCGTTGGTCACTGAGGCTGTGTTCCCATACACTGCGTTGACCTCAGTGAGATCACCGCTAGCACCGTGAAAAAAAGTCTCAAGGTGCAGCGCTGAGCTCAGTGAGTTCACTGTAGTTCACAGTGAGAAATTGGCACATGACAGCGTAGCAAACACTGGATGTTCAGGTGTCCCATTCATATGAATTGGGTCCGAGTTCAGAACCAAACTTTTTATAATTTCTGCCGAACCCGCCTGACCCGAACATCCAGGTGTTCGTTGATTACTACACAAGAATAAATCTGTCAGGAGGATTTATGAGTTACTACAGAATATGAGGAATCTGCTCTAGAGACATTGAGGGCACCAGTCTTCATAAGTTGCAGAATTTTGTGTCCTGGGTTTCCTCTCCTCATGTGGAGATGGATGTGCGAACTCCAACTTTGCAATCCGCTCCATTTACAGACCAGTCTATGTGGCTAATTTTCGCACTAAAATATTCACCAAAATTATATTCTATAGATTGATAACCCTTTTACCAACTTGGATTAGCGACAATCAAAATGTCGTTTTTAACAGTTATGCAGACAGTGACAACATAAAAAAACTTGCTGCTACTTAATCTCAATAAATTCTGAAAAGCATTTGATTGAGTCAATTGGGTGTTTCTCTAGTCTGTTCACGAGCAGTGATAAATGGGGCACGAGATTTTACTGAAGTCCTTTGCTCTTTACAGCAGACCTTCAGCAAGAATAAGGGTTAATAGCAAAGTTTCATCTTCAGCAAAACTAATAGAATCTCACTTTTGTACATTTGCATAATGAAACATCTGGCAAATGCAATCAGAAATAATCCAGACAGCAGAGAGATAGTTACAGAAAATGCACAATATTAATTAGTCATGTTTGCAGATGTTTTACTTTTCATCATAATCCTGTAGTTTCATTTTAATCTGTTCTGAAATGTAGGAATGTATAGTCAGATCAGCAACTACAAAGTTAATTATTCCAAAATGGAAAAATTAGAGGTTTCATTGCAATCCTTCCTACAGTATGAGTTAGCTAATCTACTCATATACAGTGGATATAATCAGTCTACACACTCCTGTTAAAATATCAGGTTTTGTCATGTAAAAAAATTCTATGATTGTCAATCTTCTTACGCATGAGGAATTCAACATAAATGCAGATTTGCAAAATGTTCAATTCTATGCAGTTTGTTTGCCTACTCTGTTTTTATTGACTATGTTGGATACAAGGTGTTATCCACTACTCGTACAATCTCTTCTCAATCACTTTGTGTTAGGTGTTGAGTTCCTGCCGCTGCACAGGGGGAATCTCGAACCGTGTCCGCTGCGGTCTCCCATTCTTCTCCAGCCACAGTGGAACCTGCTCAGCGGAGACGTCAGTCCCAGCACCTGGCTAGGGACAGATACTGCACGTTTGTTAAGGCCCCGTCTCACTTAGCGACGCTAAAGCGATCCCGACAACGATACGACCTGTCAGGGATCGTTGCTGCGTCGCTATGTGGTCGCTGGTGAGATGTCAAACAGTGAGATCTTCCCAACGATCGCTGCTGCGATCTCACTGTTTGACATCTCACCAGCGACCTGTAGCGACCTGTACAACGATGTCACATGGGAGCTATTATGACGATTCAGTGTCTGAGTCGTCAACGAGGTCGTTGGTAAGGTGTCAAACACAGCGATGTGTGCTACCCAGCGGGACCTCAACGATCAAAAAACGGTCCAGGCCATTCCGACACGACCAGCGATCTCACAGCAGGGGCCTGGTCGCTGCTACGTGTCACACATAGCGAGATCGCAACTGAGGTCGCTGTTGCGTCACAAAACTTGTGACTCAGCAGCGATCTCGCTAGCGATCTCGCTTAGTGAGACGGGGGCTTTACTGCTGCCCTTCCAGGTTCAGCCATTATAACCAGTACTGTTCGGCAGCAAGCAGGCGCTCCTGGGACTAAGTCCTGCTTTTCTCCTTCTGAGCATGCCCAAGGGAAGACCTCTCATTGGAGGTTGGGGGCCACACACTCAGGTCCTGTAGCAGCTCCTATTGGTCCACTAGGAGGGTCCTGGACAGTTACAACTGTAAAAGGTTTGCATGGCTGCACGTCCATGCACTAGCATCATTTGTGTTTGGCTTTTGCCAGTGGATACTCTACCACTCAGTTCATATGTGGTGTAAGTCTGTTTAGCTTTGGGGCTGTACACTCAGGCAGGCAGCTAGCATCAGTGGGGGCAATTAGCCTTGGCTTAGCATCTGGTTCCTTCATGTGTGCAGTTAGCACAGAAGAATTCCAGAGCAAGCACAACCCTAGTTAGGGTATTATTCCATGTGTACAGCGTGACTCTGTGAGGCAACAGAGATTGCTTTCATTTCACATGGGGTGAAGTTTAACCCACTTTTGAGCTCAGTGTCCATCGGCCATTACTTTGCAGCAGGTATCTCTGCACGGTGAACCCCGGGCTGCGAACGCACCTCGTATCAATCTCTCTATTTCTTGGTGCGTTCTGCTAGCCCTAACACTTTGTTTCTCTCTTATAAAATAATAACCACTGTACTCACTACCAGTGGAGGCACTCTTCTAGTAGTGTCGGCATTGGCTCTCTTGGGGCTCGCATGACATTTTATGCACTGCCCTATGTTGCAAGGATTGATACACAATTCCTTGAAGCTGAAAACATCCCATTTTTTGCATGGCCTTTATAGCCAACAACCTGATCAACTCTATGCGCAGGAGATGTATTGCACTGTGTGAGGCACATTGTGATAACACCAAATACTGACTGGATTTCTGACCTCCCAGGACCCCAAATACTGTAAAACTGCACATTTTAGAGTTGCCTTATATTGTGGCCAGCCTAAGGCACACCTGTGCAATAATCATGCTTTCTAGTCAGCATCTTGATATACCACACCTGTGAGGTAGATGTATTATCTCGACAAAGGAGAAGAGCTCACTAACACAGATTTAGACACAGTTTTGAACAATATTTGAGAGAAAAAGGCCATTTACGTACTGTGGGGGAAATAAGTATTTGATCCCTTGCTGATTTTGTAAGTTTGACCACTGACAAAGACATGAACAGTCTAAAATTTTAAAGTTTAGCTTAATTTTAACATTGAGAGATAGAATATTGAACATAAAATCCAGAAAATCACATTGTATAAATTATATAAATATATTTGCATTTTGCAGTGAGAAATAAGTATTTGATCCCCTGCCAACCATTAAGAGTTCTGGCTCCTACAGACCAGTTAAACGCTCTGAATCAACTCATTACCTGCATTAAAGAAAGCTGTCTTACATAGTCACCTTTATAAAAGACTCCTGTCCACAGACTCAATTAATCAGTCAGACTCTAACCTTTACAACATGGGCAAGACCTAAGAGCTTTCTAAAGATGTCAGGGACAAGATCACAGACTTGGACAAAGCTTGAATGGGCTACAAAACCATAAGTAAGATGTTGGGTAAGAAGGAGACGACTGTTGGTGCAATAGTAAGAAAATGGAAGAAATACAAAATGACTGTCAATCGACATCGATCTGGGGCACCATGCAAAATCTCACCTTGTGGGATGTCCTTGGTCATGAGAAAGATGAGAGATCAGCCTAAAACTACATGAGGTAAACTTGTTAATGATCTCAAGTCAGCTGGAACCACAGTCACCAAGAAAACATCGGTAACAAGGTCACCTGCTCAAGAATGCACATGTGCAAGCCCATCTGAAGTTTGCCAATGAACACCTTATTCTGTGAGTGATTGGGAGAAGGTGCTGTGGTCAGATGAGACAAATCTCACTGTGTTTGGAGGAAGAGAAATGCTGCCTATGACCTAAAGAACACCGTCCCCACTGTCAAGCATGGATGTGGAAACATTATGTTTTGGCGATGTTTCGCTGGTAAGGGTACAGGACTACTTCACTGCATCAGTGGGAGAATGGATAGAGCCATGTACCGTAAAATCCTGAGTGACAACCTCCTTTTTTCCTCCAGGACATTAAAAATGGGTCGTGGCTGGGTCTTTCAGCAAGACAATGACCCAAAATATACAGCCAAGGCAATAAAGGAGTGGCTCAAAAAGAAGCACGTTGAGGTCATGGAGTGGCCTAGCCAGTCTCCAGACCTTACTCCCATACAAAACTTATAGAGGGAGTTGAAGCTCCGAGTTGCCAAGTGACAACCTCAAAATCTTAATGATTTAGAGATGATCTGCAAAGAGGAGTGGTTCAAAATTCCTCCTGACATGTGCGCAAACCTCATCATCAACTACAAAAAACATCTGACTGCTGTGCTTGCCAACAAGGGTTTTGCCACTGAGTATTAACTCTTTTATTTTTGATATTCCATCTCTCAATGTTAAAAATAACCTACCCTTACAATTATAGACTGTTAATGTCTTTGTCACTGGGCAAACTTACAAAACTAGCAATGGATAAAATAATTATTTCCTTCACTGTATGCATACATATGAGTTCTCCTCTGAGTTGTCTTTTCTCTAAGTAAACAAGCCCGACTTTTCCATCCTCTTCTCATTTGCGAGGCCTTCAATCCCTAGTAATAATCTAGTTGCCCGCCTTTGAACTGACTCTAACTTTTGAATATCCTTTTTAAAATGTGGAGCCTAAGGCTATGTACACATGTTGCGGATTTAGCTGCAGATCCGCAGCGTTTTTGGACGCGCAGTATTGCATCAAATCCGCAATGTAGTGCACAAGCAATGTTAGTCTATGTGAAACTGACATTTGGTGTGCACATGCTGTGGAAAAAAACATACAGAATCGCAGCAGTTTTTTTTCAGCAGCATGTCAATTCTTTTTGCAGATCTGCAGCGTTTCTGCACCCATTGACTTCCATTGTGTCAGGCCAATCCGCAGCAAAACCGCAGGTTTAAAAAAGATCTGCGGTTTTGCTGCGGATGTGCCTGCGAGAAACACTGCAGATTGGGAGGAGGAAGATTGTGTGGGCAGTGTGTAACTGGATCCTGTCTTCTAGATGTGGCCTTCCAAATGATTACTAGAGGGGTAACTATACGTTGGGATCGCAGGATTTAATCTCTCTTTTTATACACCCTAAAATCGTGTTTGCATTTGCAGCTGCTTTTTGACATTATGTACTGCTGCTCAGCTTACTTGTCTACTGTGAGAGCCCTTACCTGTTTTGTAGTCCCGACTATACTTCCATTTAATGTATATACAGTAATAAGATTACTCTGTCCTAGGTACATTACTCTACATTTATCAACATTAACCCCTTTGAGACAAAGCCTGTTTTCACCTTAATGATCAGGCCAATTTTTACAATTCTGACCACTGTCCCTTTATGAGGTTATAACTCTGGAACGCTTCAATAGATCCCGTTGATTCTGAGTTTGTTCTCTCGTGACATATTGTACTTTATGATAGCAGTAAAATTTCTTCAATATAACTTGCATTTATTTGTGAAATAAAACTGAAATTTTGCAAAAATTTTGGAATTTTCAAATTTTTATGCCCTTAAATCAGAGAGTCGTATTGCAAAAATAGTTAATAAATAACATTTTCCACCTGTCTACTTTACATCATCACAATTCTGGAACCAAAATTTTTTTTTGTGAGGAAGTTATATAAGGATTAAAAGCGATTTTTCCAACAAATTTTACAAAACCATTTTTTTTAGGGACCACATCACATTTGAATTCACTTTGAGGGGTCTATATGAAAGAAAATACCCAAAAGTGACACCATTCTCAAAAAAAAGCACCACTCAAGGTATTCAAAACCATATTCAAGAAGTTTATTAACTCTTCAGGTGCTTCACAGGAATTTTTGGAATGTGGAAGAAAAAAATAAACATTTACTTTTCTTTCACAAAAATGTTCCTTTAGACCTAATTTTTTTTTACTTTTGCAAGGTTAACAGAGAAAATGAACCAGACATTTTGTGGTGCAATTTCTCCTGAGCATGCTGATACCCCATATGTGGGGGAAATCTACTGTTTGGGCGCACGGCAGGGCTGGGAAGTGAAGAAGCGCCATTTGACTTTTTGAATGTAAAATATGATGGAACAATTACCGGTTGCCATTTTGCTTTTGGAGAACCCCTGATGTACCTAACCAGTGGAAACCCCCAATAAGTGACACCATTTTGGAAACTAGACCCCTTAGGGAACTTATCTAGATGTGTAATGAGCACCTTGAACCCACAGGTGCTTCACAGAAGTTTATGGAGTAGAACTGTGGAAATAAACAAAATCACATTTTTCCTAAATAAATCTTATTTTGCTCCATATTTTGCATTTTTATAAAGGTAACAGGTGAAATTGCTCTATGCAATTTGTTATGCAATTTCTCCTGAGTACGCCGATACCCCATATGTCTGGGAATACTACTGTTTGGGCGCACGGCAGGGCTTGAAAGGGAAGGAGTGTCATTTGACTTTTGGAATGAAAAATTAGATGGAATAATTTGAAGAGCCCCTGATATGCCTAACAAGTGGAAACCCCCCACAAGTGACACCATTTTGGAAACTAGACCCCTTTGGGACCTTATCTAGATGTGTATTGAGCACCTTTAACCCCCAGGTGCTTCATAGAAGTTTATAACGTTAAGCCGGGAAAATAGAAAAAATCTAATTTTTCCCACAAAAATCTTTTTTAGCTACAAATTTTGTATTTTCACAAAGGCAATATTAGAAAATGGACCACAAAGATTGTTGTTCAATTTCTCCTGAGTTCACCGATACCCCATATGTGGTTGAAAACTACTTTTGACATACAGAGCAAAGCTCAGAAGGGAAATAGCACCATATTACAGTGCAGATTACGCTGCACTTGTTTGAGGGTGCCATGTTACATTGACAGAGCCCCTGAGATGCCATAACAGCAGAACCCCCATAAGTGACCCCATTTTGGAAATTATGACCCTTTGGGAATTTATCTACAGATGCAGTGACGAGTTTGACTAAATGGGTGTTTTCCAGAAACAAGCAGCAGTAGATGTTGCTGAGTGAAAATTGCAAACTGCCATTGTAGTGACCAGTACATTATGCCCAGCTCATGTTTCTTGAGACACACACCTGTAAATTAGGTCTGCATTCATCACTACAGAAATGCCAAACATGTGGGCGCTATATGTGGTTTAGGCACACTGGGGCTCAGAAGGGAGGGGGACATTTGGATTTCGGAGTGGAGAATTTGCTGAATTTGTTTTGGCGGGTGAGGAGCCATTTCACTTTTCCAGAGCCTTTGTGCTTCCAGTAACATGGAAGCCCCCTATATTTCCGTTAACAGATGACAGATCTGAGTGGGGTCTTGCTTTTTATGTGGATTAAGTGGAAGCTTTTATTGGGAACATTTTACATAATGTTTGGGATCACATTTATCCGGCACTCTACGCTGACCACTTACTTTGGGGTTTCCATTTAAATCTCTGAGTGACGTGATTTAGATGAACCCCCCTTGGATACATTCACTATAGTGAGGCAGAAGAGTTACTCTGGACTCTGTCTGGCCTCTGTTCCACGTTGTCTTTTTCAGAAGTGCACAAAACTGTGGCCGACAACACTGTTATGCAATCCTAAAAAGATTGACACCGCCAGATCATTGCCTCATTACAGGGAATCTTCTGCCGGGGGTTCTGTCTGAATCATGTATTTCAGAGATTTATACGGATACCCCTACTTAAGCGATCAGCGCAGAGCGCAGGATAAATGTGCGCCGAGCCAAACTGCGATCTTTGGGAAGCAGAATGAAAAAATCAACAGCATGTGAAGAATTGGTTTTATTTATTTTTTATGCCATTCCTCATACTGTATTAGTGATTATGCAACTTTATTCTTCGGGTCAGTACGATTACAGCAATATCAGATTTATATCAGGTTTTTATGTTTGGCTGCTGTCACACATTAAAAGATACTTTTTATTGCGAAAACTAGTTTTTGCAAATACCATATTTTGAGAGCTATAATTTTTTCATATTTCAGCCGACATTCATGTGAGGACTTGTTTTTTGTGGGACGAGCAGACATTTCTATTGGTACTATTTTCGGGCATTTGACATTTTTTGATCGCTTTCTATTCTGATTTTTGGGAAACAGAATGAAAAAAAAACAGCAATTAAGGAATTGCTTTTTTTTTACCGTTCTGCATGTGGTAAAATTGGTAAGGCAGCTTTATTCTTCAGGTCAATATGATTACAGCGATACCTCATTTATATCTTTTTTTATGTTTTGGCGCTTGTACACAATAAAAACTATTTTATAGAAAAAATAATTATTTTGCATGGCTTTAGTCTGAGAGCTATAACTTTTTTATTTTTCTGCTGATGGAGCTGTATGGTTTGTTTTGCGCGACAAGATAACGTCTTCATTGGTACCATTTTTATTTACATCTGTCTTTTTGATTGTGTTTTATTGCAGTATGATGATAAAGCATTGTTTTTTGCCTTGTTTTTTTTATTTTTTTTATGGTGTTCATGGGATAGTTTTGTAAAGCGGATTGTTACGGAAGCAGCAGTGCCAAATATGTGTACTTTATTGTTTTTTTAATTACATAAATGCTTCTCTATGCCGCTGTCACTGCTGACAGCGGCATCAGGCCGGTTTCACACGTCAGTGGCTCCGGTACGTGAGGTGACAGTTTCCTCACGTACCGGAGACACTGACACACGTAGACCCATAAAAATCAATGCATCTGTGCAGATGTCATTGATTTTTTGCGGACCGTGTCTCCGTGTGCCAAACACGGAGACATGTCAGTGTTCGTGAAAGCGCACGTTTTACACGGACCCAATAGAGTCAATGGGTCCGCGTAAAACACGGACCTCACACGGACATTCTCCGTCTGGGGTCCGTGTGCGTGCAGGAGACAGCGCTACAGTAAACGCTGTCCCCCCCACATGGTGCTGAAGCCGGTATTCATATCTTCCCTGCAGCAGCGTTTGCTGCAGAGAAAATATGAAGAATAGTGTTAAAAATAAAGATTTAGGTGTCCGCCACCCCCCCACCCCCTGTGCGCCCCCCCGCTGGTCAGAAAATACTTACCCGCCTCCCTCGCTCCTTCCTGGTCTGGCCGCGCCTCCTACTGTATGCGGTCACGTGGGGCCGATCATTTACAATCATGAATAGTCGGCTCCGCCCCTATGGGAGGTGGAGCCACATATTCATGACTGTAAATGATCGGCCCCACGTGACCGCATGCAGGAGAAGCCACGGCCAGACCAGGAAGCAGCGAGGGAGGCGGGTAAGTATTTTCTGACCAGCGGGGGGGCGCACAGGGGGTGGGGGGGCGGCGGACACATGGATCTTTATTTTAAACACTATTCTTCATATTTTCTCTGCAGCAAACGCTGCTGCAGGGAAGATATGAATCGCAGCTTCAGCACCATGCAGAGTGGGTACCACACGCTCCGTGTGGTACCCACTCGCCATACGGGTGGCACACGTGTGCCGCACGTATGGCCTCCGTGAGTTCCCAGGCACACGGACACGGATAACTCCGGTACCGATTTATTCCGGTACCGGAATTATCTGGACGTGTGGGACAGCCCTCAGAGTGGTTAATTACCCATGATCGATGCTAGCACCGATCGTGGGCATTGCTGCTGGGTGTAACCTGTGACATACAGCTGACACCCGCACATGATCGCCTCAGCACTCAGCATGAGGCTGTGGCAATCGTGGCGCTGTACTAGTACTGCTCTGGGCACATATGCTCCTCCCACAGAGCAGTACTAGTATGATCACCAGAATGGTGACTGGTCTGCAAACCATGTCCTATGAGGAACGGTTACAGGATTTGGGAATGTTTAGCTTGCAAACAAGAAGACCGAGAGGAGAGTGTAATAGCTGACTACAAATATCTCAAGGGCTGTCATATTGTAGAAGGATCATCTTTGTTTTCATTTGCACAAGGAAAGACTAGAAGCAATGGGATGAAACTGAATGGGAGGAGACACAGGTTAGATATTAGAAAAAACTTTTTGAAAGTAAGGGTAAGTTCACACAGGACTTTTTTGCTGCGTATTTTTGCTGCGTATTTTTATGCTAATTTAGGTGCGTTTTTTTGGTGCGTATTTGGTGCGTTTTTTGGGTAAGTTCACACAGGACTTTTTTGCTGCGTATTTTTGCTGCGTATTTTTGCTGCGTATTTTATGCCAATTTTCAGCTGCTTACAGATGCGTTTTTTGTGCGGTTTTGGTGCGTTTTTTTGTCTATTTGTGCATGATAATAAAGTTGAGTGACCCCAGTGGAGCTTAGCATCGCCTTCATCCCAGCGGGGGAACAATTTACGGCGAATTACATGCCATGCATCTGCCTTTTTTTGACGATCACTGTAGTTTGGGCAAGCTACATCCCAAATTACATTGCTTCCACCTTGGAAAAATAAATGAAAAAGTAATTACAAAATGCAAGATTAAATGAAGCCAACATTCATGACAAGGAAGATACAAACATACACATGCAGAACACATGAACATGTACATAACAGCACATGAGCATCGCAAAGTGTACCATTGCAAACAATCGGATAGATAGATATATCACAAATTAAAAAAAATATTACCTCCATGATTAGTTGGGAAACAATAATGCTCATCCTCCTATACCAAGAGATGGCTAACACCTCACTACCAGAAACTCCCTCACAATAGATCACAATCAGGACACCTCACAATGGCTCTTCACACCTCACAATGGATCTTCACACCTCACTACCAGAAACTCCCTCACAATAGATCACAATCAGGACATCTCACAATGGCTCTTCACACCTCACAATGGCTCACAATGGCTCTTCACACCTCACAATGGCTCACAATGGCTCTTCACACCTCACTAACCACACCCCTAAGCTCTTGGCTGTGAGATCACTTCCTGCTGGCCATGATTTTTCTGCACAAAAAACGCAGCAAATATTGCTACATGCGTTTTTGCAGCGTTTTTGCAGCGTTTTTTCCATCACCCATTCAAGTCAATGGGTGAAAAAACGCTGCAAAAACGCAGTAAGGCTATGTTCACACGCTGCGGGTTTTGCTGCGGACCCGCAGCTGTTTTGCAGCTGCGGGTCCGCATCCTTTTTCCATGTAGGTTACAGTACAATGTAACCTAATGGAAAACAAAACCCGCTGTGCCGACGATCCTTTTTTTCTGTGGAAAATCCGCGCGGATTTTCTGCAGAAAAAAAGAAGGAGCATGTCACTTCTTGGTGCAGAATCGCAGCGATTCTGCACCCATAGAAATGCATTGAACCGCTAACTTCCCGCATGGGGCTGTGCCCACGTTGCGGGAAGTTAAGCGGATAATGTGCGGGTGGTACCCGGGGTGGAGGAGAGGAGACTCTCCTCCAGGCCCTGGGAACCATGTTTGGGTGTAAAAAAAAGAATTAAAATAAAAAATAATGCTATACTCACCTCTCAGCGTGGCCCGCGGCGTCCGGTCTCAGTTGCTGTGCCGAACAGGACCTGTGGTGACGTCGCGGTCACATGACCGCGATGACGCCGCGGTCACATGACCGTGACGTCACGAAGGTCCTTGTCGGCACAGCCGCTTGCAGCGCCGGGGAGATCGCGACGTCAGAGGGTGAGTATAGCCAATTTTTATTCTTTTTTACATTACTATTGATGCTGCATATTGCTGCATATGCAGCATCAATAGTACAGGAGTAATCCCGCAGCGGAAACCGCGGAACAAACCGCGATAAATCTGCAGGGATAACCGCAGCGGTTTTGCCCTGCAGATTTTCAATTCCGCTGCGGGATTAACCCGCAGAGGAACCCGCAGCGTGTGAACGTGGCCTTAAAACGCTGAAAGAAGTGACATGCCCTATGTCCAAAAAACGCAGCAAAGCAGAAAATACTGATCAAACAAAAACCCAATGTGTGTACATGAGATTTCTGAAATCTCATAGGCTTTGCTGGTACTGTAAAAACCAGCTGAAAATTAGCATAAAAAAACGCAGCAAAAATACGCAGCAAAAAAGTCCTGTGTGAACGTACCCTTAGGGTGATCAATGAGTGGAACAGGATGCCACGAGATGAGGTTAGTTCTCCTTCCATGGAAGTTTTCAAACAGAGGCTGGACAGACATCTATCTGGGATGATTTAGTGAATCCTGCTTTGAGCAGGGGGTTGGACTAGATGACCCAAGAGGTCCCTTCCAACTCTACCATTCTATGATTTTAGTATGGCGCATTTTGTGAAGGGGTTAAATCTCATTTGCCAAGTGTTTGTCCATTCAGTCATCTTATCCAGATCATTTTGTAATATTGTACTGTCAAGGTCAGTTTTTAATATCCTACATAGTTTGGTGTCATCAGCAAAGATTGCAACATTACTCTCAATCCCATCCACTAGGTCATTAATAAGTAGGTTAAATATAATTGATCCTAACACAGATCTCTACGGTCCCCACTGCTGACTATATCCCATTTAGAGAACGTACCATTTATGACAATTCTTTGTTTCCTGTCATTTAGCCAATTCCTTATCCATCTTCATATAGTTTTCCCAGTCCTTGCTTCTGGAGTTTCAGCACAAGACTGTTGTGTGGTACAGTATCAAATGCCTTTGCAAAATCAAATCACATCAGCCGCATTACCAACGTTCAGATTTGCACTTGTTGGTTAGACTCAACTTATCTTTCATGAATCCATACTGGTTGTCAGTCTCAGATTGGATAACTGAGCTGTCTATCAAAATACTGACAACTCACCACACCCCTGCACTAGATTTGACTACTGAGCTGTTACTCAGTGCATCCAAGACACACTTAGTGGAAGAATTGTTACAGTATACCCTCTTCTAGAGGGGGATGCCAGACCCCCAGGTTTTCTGTAAATCTAAGAAGACCTGACTAAACTATCCGCTTTCACAGAATGAGCTGAAACGCAGGAGCTTTCCTCGCCACCTTGGATCCATGATCCTCTTCACCTCATACCTCCGTTGTCAGAAACTGGAGAAGCTGGGATGAGACAGACAACACCGAAAGAACAAACTGTTTTGTTTTACTTTAAAGATTTTTATTGGGTTTTACCAACATTGATATGAAAACTGAACATTCCAATTACGTTCGATAGTAACAATAAAAAATTTGACGCTTGTTAATATTAAGTTATCTTTAAATGGTAGGGTATAGTTATAATCAGCTTGATGAGGTTTTAAAATAAGCTCTTACCTGAACCAAATAATTATGTGTGTGCTAGAGGAATGTAAAGAAGAAAAGACTGTGGAAAGAGAAATAATGGGCAGGAAAAGTGGGTAGGGTGGGGGACAAAGGGAAAAAAAAGGATACTACAACTTATTAAATCAGAGCTTCAGAGGAGACCACATTTACCACAACATTCTATTTTAAGCATTATTTTCTGCCAACCAGATTGCCTGGTCATTCCCCTTACTAAATAGTTTCCAACATGTCTATTGCAATGAAAAGCTTTGAGGCGATTGTTATCATGTGCAATCATGTTTTCCATTTTCATAATATTGGTAATCTCTTCCACTCATTCACCCAAAGTGGTAATTTTTGTAGATTTCCAGTGATATTGATTTAACAGCTGTCAGGAAGTGCCTAAGGATATCTGGAACACATTCTTTTAACAGGGATATGTCGAACACATTAGGGACACGAAGAGACTGAGGAAGTTTTAGGCTGCTTTCACACATCAGGCTTTTGGCCGGATGCCGGTTCCGGCGTCACGTCGCATCACCGGATCCAGCTTTTTTTCAGGAAACCGGAAGGCAACCGGATGAGACGGATCCGGTTTTCTGCCGGATCCGGTGTCCGGATCCGGCGGAAAACCGGATCCGTCTCATCCGGTTGCCATCCGGTTCGTCCGGTTTTCTTTCCGTTTTTTTACAGATCCGGCTTTTAAAAACACCCCCTGAAAGGCTAAACGGTGATTGGCCGGCTTAAAACTATATATACAGTGTTCCTAACATCTGTGATGGGTTTGAGAGGAGCAAGATAAAGAGCAAGATGGACGGCATTATTGCAAAGATTCTGCAGAACAACGTGGATTTCATCACAGAGGCGAATCGATTGAAAGCAATTGTTATCGAGAAAGAGCAAGAGAGACAGCGTGTCATGCGTCTGCGATGCCGCCGTTTGTGGATCCACCCCATCACGGCACAGAGAATGACCCGGGGAGTCTTTTCCACTTTGTATATGGAGCTTCGAAGTGACCCTGACAAGTTTTTCAGCTATGTTCGGATGAAAGCGGAGAACTTTGATATACTGGTGGAGCGGGTTGATCATCTGATAAGAAGGAGTGATACCTATTGCCGATTCTCCATAACCCCGGCTGAGCGTCTGATGGTCACTCTTCGGTAAGCATTCTTTTTTAATCAACTCTTGTAGGGCACTGTCGTTGATATTTTGAATTCACAGAAATTTCAGCCTTGCTTTTGTCCACAGATTCCTAGCAACTGGTGAATCCCTGTCTTCACTACATTTTCAGTTCAGACTGGGCATTTCAACCATATCAGGAATAGTGAGGCACACTTGCCGTGCACTGTGGGACTCTCTGCACGAAGAATACATTCCACATCCCACAATGCAGACATGGTTGGAAGTAGCTGACAGATTCCTGGAAGTGTGCCAATTTCCCAATTGCTTGGGTGCGGTGGACGGGAAACACATCCGTATCGTGAAACCGTCTGGTTCTGGATCTCAGTATTTCAACTACAAGAAGTACTTTTCCATAGTGCTGATGGCCATTGCTGATGCGGATTACAAATTTGTAGCGGTGGACATTAGGGCGTATGGCCGTTATAATGATTCGCAAGTTTTCAAACTGTCTTCTATGGGGCGGCATTTATATGGACAAACCTTTCAATTTCCCCCCCAAGACCACTGCCTCAAACCTCTGAGCCACCAATCCCATTTGTATGTGTTGGGGATGAAGCTTTTCAGCTTTCCGAGCATCTTTTGAAACCCTACTCCAGCCGTGGTTTAACCAATACTAAAAGAATTTTCAACTACAGACTCACACGTGCAAGGAGAATGGTGGAGTGTGCGTTTGGGATTCTAACCGCCAAATGGAGAGTTCTCCTGACATCCATTAACTTGAAGACAGACACTGTGGATGAGGTGGTGAAAGCGTGTGTTGTCCTACACAATTATGTTATATCCAAGGAACAGCTTTCCATTGAGGACCACTCTTCCGAAACCACCTTGACGGATTATAGCAACCAGACATACAGAAGTTCTGCCACAGTTTCCAGAATACGGGATCACTTTGCAGAATATTTTATTTCACCACAAGGAAGAATACACTGGCAGGATGACAGAGTTTAAACACTTTCTTTGTACCATGTAATAACTGTAACCTTTACCCATGTTGTGTACCTGTTGTTTTTACCTTTACCCATGTTGTGTACCAGTTTGGTATTTACCTTTTACCCATGTTGTGTACCTGTTTGGGTTTCCCTTTTAGCAATGTTGGGTACCTGTTAGATTTTAATTTTTAACCAAGATGTGCATCTGTTTGGGTTGTACCCAAAATACTTTACCTGTTACCAATAAACCTTGTTTAACAAAAGTGTTATTTGTCCCTAATGAATAAAAACAAGAGAGTTTTCAACCAAAAAGTTTTATTAACATAACAACCAAAAAACATACAGGTAACTTTAAAGGTTTTCATACGTCGGGGTGGAGATACTGTCGGAGGGACTGTCGGATAGGGACACTTCGACAGTGGGAGTGTGGAGAGAGGAATGTGGTGGTGGTGAGGAATGTTCTATAGTTAGGGGTGAAGGAGTGGAGAAAGCTATTGAGTGGGTGGACAAGAAAGTGGAATTGGGGTTAGGAATTTGGTTGGATGGAGGGGTGTAGGTAATGTTTTGTGAGGATTGAGAGGCAGAAGGAGTGATGTGTGGAGAAGATGTTTGGGAAGAGGGTGATAGAGGCTGTTGGAAGTGGGCAGGGAGAGGAGGCGAGGATGAAGTAGATGGGAAGTTGTATGGATCGGGATCATCATATGGGTGGGAAGGGGCACGGGCAGGAGGCTGGTAGTGTGGATGGTGGGAAGGGGCACGGGGCTGGTAGTGTGGCTGGTGGGAAGGGGCACGGGAACGCTGTAAGTGTTGTGGCTGTTGGGACGGGGCACGATGTGGATGATGGTGAGGTGGGCGGGATGTGGCACGGTCAGTTTGGCGGTACGGGTCAGGAGGATGGTACTGGCTGTAGTGATGGACAGTGGAGGAAGGGGGGGCAGTTGCAGCATGGGTGGCAAGAGTGTCTGCTCTAGAGGCAATGAGCGCTAGAGTAGACTGGCAGGATTCCATTACTTGCATCTGCTGAGAAGTAGATAGCGTCTCCATTTGCGCAAGCACCGACTGAAAAAAAAGTGTTGTTCGGTGACTGTCTTGCCTCTGAACGCATCGTTACCAGAAGTGTATGCATCTCGAGCATACTTTTATTTATGAAATTGAAACCTGCAGCCATTTGCTCGGACAAAACTTTCAGACAGTTCTGGAATGATGCGTTCAGGTGCAAGAACTCGGGAGCATAACTATGTACCTGACCCCTCTGCCGAAACCGCCCTGATGCTACAGGTGTACTAGAGGTGGCTGCAGCAGAGGGGTGGGGTACAGGAAACGCTATGTTCTCACCAGCAGCTACATGCAATGGAACCGGCCAGGATGCTCCAGCGCTCGTGGATGGGAAAGAGGGATCAGTAGAGTGGGAAGGTGCAGAGTGGGAAGGTGCAGAGTGGGAAGGTGCAGAGTGTTCCTCACTCTCAAAGTGTCCCTCGGTGGCGGCCTCCTAAGGGATCGCCCCAGAAGGGTTCAACTGTGCTGCAGGCTCCCGAGTGCTCCATAGGGTACTGTGGAAAAAAAGAGAAAAACAAACTATTAATATACTGTCATTGCAGGGCCCTGGCTGAAACAGCAAAAGAGGTTAGACATGTAAAACATTAGTGCATGTGGTGGGTAATATTTACCTTCGGGTGAACATCGTTGACCTGAGGAACGACAGGGCCCTTGCATATTTGTACGTGCTCCTGCGTCCTCCAAATCCACTCGGGGCCCGCATCTCTTTGTTGAACTCCTTCTTAAAGCGATCCCTGATAGACCGCCACCTTTTCACAATCTGCTCACCTGTTAAAAAAGGAGAAAGACAACTTGGTTAGAAACAGCATTTTAGAATGCATCACCAAAACTGAACTGAGGATACTTACGTTCTTGAATCTGGGCCCGAACATCAAGGTCCTCCCACCTCGGTATCAGTTCGCGGCAGATTTGCTCCCAGAGTCGACGGGTCACTGAGAGATCAGCATGGCGGCGGTCAGCCATGTTCCACAGTGGCTCCCTGTCTCGGACAAGATCGATGAGGAGGTCAATATCAAGGCCAACCTCCTCACCGTCCCAATCTGGAGCACGCCGTGAAACCTGTTTGAAAAGAGGCAAAAAAAATTAACACCAAATCAGATTCCGAACTCTAGAACAAAAATAAAAAAAATTATGTGCTTGTTGGTAGCCATTCTATGTGTTGTGTGCCATGTGATATCTATAATAAGTTTTGTATGTGTTGTGTGAGGTTTGAAAGTATCAGTTTCTATGTGTTTTGTTGTAAGTATCTAGTTTTTTGTTTTGTGTGTAGTGTAGGGTGTGTTTATGCAAAACATGACAGATACATACCAATTGTGAGCCCTCTCCATTTGTTTCTCCACCCCTTCCCTCTTCTTCGGGGAGCACCTCTTCTACTGAGGAGTCAGCTTCATCAGCTTCCTACGATGAAAGATAAAAAAATACATTATAAACACACTCACACACTCTCACACTCTCTCACACTCTCTCACACTCTCTCACACTCAACAACGATGGAGCAAGAGAACTTATGTTCATATTTACCTCTGTGCGTTGACGAGGAGGAGGAGGAGGGCTCCCCGAAGACATGACTGCAGGCCTCAGGCTCTCTGGCAGGCTCTGTGGCAGGCTCTCTGGCAGGCTCTGTGGCAGGCTCTGTGGCAGGCTCTCTGGCAGGCTCTGTGGCAGGCTCTGTGGCAGGCTCTCTGGCAGGCTCTGTGGCAGGCTCTCTGGCAGGCTCTGTGGCAGGCTCTCTGGCAGGCTCTGTGGCAGGCTCTGTGGCAGGCTCTGTGGCAGGCTCTCTGGCAGGCTCTGTGGCAGGCTCTCTGGCAGGCTCTGTGGCAGGTTTCTGGCTCCTTCCGTCTTGGCAGGGTGTGGCAGGGTGTTGGCTCTTCTGCTGTTTGGCTGGAAATGGATGAAGGCCTCATGGCCCTGCTTTATATATAGTCCAGGGGGCTGACCATAGGTTTTTGAGCATGCTCAGTGTAAAAAGCCGGATTGTTATGATTTTCCCAATGGCAGGGAAATCAAAATAACAACGGACTAGCTCTCGGGTGATGGGAACTAAAGTGACCGTGACCTGAACCTGACACGACACTGGAAGTAGCCGGGGAGTGTTTCCTACGATGCCCTAGACACCACGCGCCAGCCGGAGATCTAACTACCCCTATCAGAGGAATATACAGGCCTGCCTTACCTCCAGAGATGAACCCCAAAAGGAGATAGCAGTCCCCCACAGATATTGACGGTGAATCAAGAGGAAAAGACATACGTAGGATGAACAGCAGATTTAGCACAGTGAGGTCCGCTTACTAGATAGCAGAAGTACAGGAAAGAGTCACTTCACGGTCCACTTCAAAACACTACTCAAAAACACCATCCTGAAATTACTTTAAAACTCCAGTGACAACTCATGCCACTGGAGTGGCCATTTCAGTCCACGAGAGCTTCCAGCTAAAGAGAGTCACATTGCAAATAGCTGGACAAAAATAGCATTAACTAGAAACAAAATTCAACTTAGCTGAACAGGATCTTGAGGCAGGAGAATGCAACAGAATGCTACTGATACATTGTTGGCCGGCATCAGACCAGCAGCCAAGCAGGCTTAAATAGGAAACTCCCCTAATGGGTGTCAACAGGTGATCAAGGATAGAAGAAGGCAAATAAGTGGCAATACCATAAAACACCACCGGGGGAGCCCACAAACAGAATTCACAACAGTACCCCCCCCTTAAGGAGGGGGCACCGAACCCTCACCAGAACCACCAGGGCGATCTGGATGAGCACTATGGAATGCACGAACCAAATCAGGAGCATGAACATCAGATGCTGTCACCCAAGAATTATCCTCCTGGCCATAGCCTTTCCACTTAACCAGATACTGAAGTTTCCGTCTGGAAACACGGGAGTCCAAGATCTTTTCCACCACATACTCCAACTCACCCTCAACCAGCACAGGAGCAGGAGGATCAGCAGACGGAACAACCGGCACCTCATACCTCCGCAATAATGACCGATGAAAAACACTATGAATAGCAAAAGATGCTGGGAGGTCCAAACGAAAGGACACAGGATTGAGAACCTCCAGAATCCTATAAGGGCCGATAAACCGAGGCTTAAACTTAGGAGACGAGACCTTCATAGGAACAAATCGAGAAGACAACCAAACCAGGTCCCCAACACAAAGACGAGGACCGACACGCCGATGATGATTAGTGAACTGTTGAGTCTTCTCCTGGGACAACTTCAGATTGTCCACAACCTGTCCCCAAATCTGATGCATTCTATCAACCACAGCATCTACTCCAGGACAATCCGAAGACTCCAATTGACCGGACGAAAAGCGAGGGTGAAACCCTGAATTACAAAAAAATGGAGAAACCAAAGTGGCAGAACTGGCCCGATTGTTAAGGGCAAACTCTGCCAATGGCAAAAAATCAAGCCAATCGTCCTGATCAGCGGACACAAAACACCTCAAGTAAGTCTCCAAGGTCTGATTAGTACGCTCAGTCTGGCCATTAGTCTGAGGATGGAATGCAGATGAAAAAGACAAGTCGATGCCCATCCTGGCACAGAACGCCCGCCAAAATCTAGACACAAACTGAGTACCCCTGTCAGACACTATATTCTCAGGAATACCATGCAAACGCACAACATTCTGAAAAAATAGAGGGACCAGCTCAGAGGAGGAGGGCAATTTGGGCAAAGGTACCACGTGAACCATCTTGGAAAAACGGTCACACACCACCCAGATGACGGACATCCTACGAGAAACAGGAAGGTCAGAAATAAAGTCCATAGAGATGTGCGTCCAAGGCCTCTTAGGAATAGGCAAGGGCAACAACAACCCGCTGGCCCGGGAACAGCAGGGCTTAGCCCGAGCACAAACATCACAAGACTGCACAAAAATACGTACATCTCGAGACAAGGAAGGCCACCAGAAGGACCTAGACACCAGATCCCTGGTGCCAAAAATTCCAGGATGACCTGCCAACGCGGAAGAGTGAACCTCCGAAATAACTCTACTGGTCCAGTCATCAGGGACAAACAGTCTACCAGGCGGACAGCGATCAGGCCTATCCACCTGAAACTCCTGCAAAGAGCGCCGCAGGTCTGGGGAGACAGCTGACAATATCACCCCATCCTTCAGGATGCCAGTAGGTTCGGAATCACCAGGCGAGTCAGGCTCAAAACTCCTAGAGAGGGCATCCGCCCTCACATTCTTAGACCCAGGCAGATATGAGACCACAAAGTTAAATCGAGAGAAAAACAACGACCAGCGCGCCTGTCTAGGATTCAGACGCCTGGCTGACTCAAGATAAATTAGATTTTTGTGGTCAGTCAAGACCACCACCTGGTGTCTAGCACCCTCAAGCCAATGACGCCACTCCTCAAATGCCCACTTCATGGCCAAGAGCTCCCGATTTCCAACATCATAATTTCGCTCAGCGGGCGAAAACTTTCGAGAGAAAAACGCACATGGTCTCATCACTGAGCAGTCAGGACCTTTCTGCGACAAAACTGCACCTGCTCCGATCTCGGAAGCATCCACTTCAACCTGGAACGGGAGCGAAACATCAGGCTGGCGCAACACAGGAGCAGAAGAAAAGCGGCGCTTAAGCTCCCGAAAGGCCTCCACAGCCGCAGAGGACCAATTAGCAACATCAGCACCCTTCTTGGTCAAATCAGTCAAAGGTTTAGCAATGGCAGAAAAACCCGCTATGAATCGGCGATAGAAATTAGCAAATCCCAAGAATTTCTGAAGACTCTTTAGAGAAGTAGGTTGTATCCAATCACAAATAGCCTGAACCTTAACAGGGTCCATCTCCATAGATGAAGGGGAAAAAATATATCCCAGAAAGGAAATTCTCTGAACCCCAAAAATACACTTTGAGCCCTTCACAAATAGAGAATTAGCTCGTAAAACCTGAAAAACTCTCCTGACCTGTTGAACATGAGACTCCCAGTCCTCCGAAAAAATCAAAATATCATCCAAATACACAATCATAAATTTATCCAGATATTCACGGAAAATATCGTGCATAAAGGACTGAAAAACGGAAGGGGCATTCGCGAGACCGAAAGGCATTACCAAATACTCAAAATGGCCTTCAGGCGTATTAAATGCGGTCTTCCACTCATCCCCCTGCTTAATCCGCACCAAATTATACGCACCACGTAGATCGATCTTAGTGAACCACTTCGCCCCCTTTATGCGAGCAAAAAGATCAGTCAGTAAAGGTAACGGGTACTGGTATTTAACAGTAATCTTATTCAGAAGTCGATAGTCGATACAAGGTCTCAATGAACCATCCTTTTTACCCACAAAGAAAAACCCTGCCCCCAATGGAGACAAAGAGGGGCGAATATGACCCTTTTCCAAAGATTCTCTGATATACTCCCGCATAGCAGTATGTTCAGGTACAGACAAATTAAACAAGCGACCCTTAGGAAATTTACTACCGGGAATCAACTCAATAGCGCAGTCACACTCTCTGTGAGGGGGGAGAGAATCAGTTTTAGGCTCCTGAAAGACATCATAAAAATCTGACAGAAATGCTGGGATCTCAGAGGGAGTAGATGAAGAAATGGGAACCAAAGGTGCATCCCCATGAATCCCCCGACATCCCCAGCTCAGCACAGACATTGATCTCCAGTCCAAGACTGGATTATGAATTTGTAACCATGGCAATCCAAGTACTAATACGTCATGTAGATTATACAACACAAGGAAACGAATAATCTCCTGATGGTCTGGGGAAAGATGCATAGTCACTTGTGTCCAATATTGTGGTTTATTGCTAGCCAAAGGTGTAGAATCAATACCCTTTAAGGGAATAGAAACCTCCAGAGGCTCTAAATCAAACCCACAACGCTTGGCAAAGGACCAATCCATGAGACTCAGAGCGGCGCCAGAATCCACATAAGCATCCACAGTAACAGATGATAAAGTACAAATCAATGTCACGGACAAAAGAAATTTAGACTGCAAGGTACCCATAGAAAAAGATTTATCAACCTTTTTATCAACCTTCTTTATGCGTTTAGAGCATGCTGATATAACATGAGCTGGATCTCCACAATAGAAGCACAACCCATTTTTGCGCCTGTAATTCTGTCGTTCGCCTCTAGACAATACACTATCGCATTGCATATGCTCTGGTGCCTTTTCAGAGGTCACCGCCAAATGATGCACAGGTTTTTGCTCAGAAGATACCGCCATATGGTGCACAGGTTTTTGCTCAGAAGATACCGCCATATGGTGCACAGGTTTTTGCTCAGAAGATACCGCCATATGGTGCACAGATTTTTGCTCAGAAGATACCGCCATATGGTGCACAGATTTGCGCTCCCGTAAACGCCGATCAATCTGGATAGCCAATTTCATGGCATCATTCAGACCTGTAGGCACAGGGAACCCCACCATGACATCCTTCACGGCATCAGAGAGACCTTCTCTGAAATTAGCTGCTAGAGCGCACTCATTCCATTTAGTAAGCGCCGACCATTTACGAAATTTCTGGCAGTATATCTCAGCTTCATCTTGCCCTTGGGAAAGAGCTATCAAGGCTTTCTCAGCCAAAATCTCTAAATTAGGTTCTTCATAAAGCAACCCCAAAGCCAGAAAAAACGCATCTACATTTAATAACGCAGGATCCCCTGGCGACAATGCAAATGCCCAACTTTGTGGGTCACCCCGCAATAGAGAAATAACAATTTTAACCTGTTGCGCAGGATCACCAGCAGAGTGAGATTTCAGAGACAGAAACAATTTACAATTCTCTCTGAAATTCAAAAAACGGGATCTGTCTCCGGTAAAAAATTCAGGCATAGGGATCTTAGGTTCAGACATAGGAGCACGTATAACAAAATCTTGTAAGTTCTGGACCTTTGAAGCCAGGTTATTCAGACCTGCAACCAGACTCTGTGGATCCATGATTCAAACAGGTGTAACCAAAGCCATTCAGAGATTAAGAGGAGAGGAAAAAAAAAAAGGCTGAAGACTGCAGTTTAAGCAAGAAGTACAAATAAGCACTAAGGTGCACTTTCCAAACACAGAAGGAAAAAAAAACCTTTTCATATCCTTTCCTGCTTTAGTGCATAGTTTTAACACATGTGGGCCGGCCAAACTGTTATGATTTTCCCAATGGCAGGGAAATCAAAATAACAACGGACTAGCTCTCGGGTGATGGGAACTAAAGTGACCGTGACCTGAACCTGACACGACACTGGAAGTAGCCGGGGAGTGTTTCCTACGATGCCCTAGACACCACGCGCCAGCCGGAGATCTAACTACCCCTATCAGAGGAATATACAGGCCTGCCTTACCTCCAGAGATGAACCCCAAAAGGAGATAGCAGTCCCCCACAGATATTGACGGTGAATCAAGAGGAAAAGACATACGTAGGATGAACAGCAGATTTAGCACAGTGAGGTCCGCTTACTAGATAGCAGAAGTACAGGAAAGAGTCACTTCACGGTCCACTTCAAAACACTACTCAAAAACACCATCCTGAAATTACTTTAAAACTCCAGTGACAACTCATGCCACTGGAGTGGCCATTTCAGTCCACGAGAGCTTCCAGCTAAAGAGAGTCACATTGCAAATAGCTGGACAAAAATAGCATTAACTAGAAACAAAATTCAACTTAGCTGAACAGGATCTTGAGGCAGGAGAATGCAACAGAATGCTACTGATACATTGTTGGCCGGCATCAGACCAGCAGCCAAGCAGGCTTAAATAGGAAACTCCCCTAATGGGTGTCAACAGGTGATCAAGGATAGAAGAAGGCAAATAAGTGGCAATACCATAAAACACCACCGGGGGAGCCCACAAACAGAATTCACAACACCGGATACGGCCGCCGGATCAGACTATTTCCGGATCCGGCGCTTTCCGGCGTCCATAGACATGCATTGTTGCAAAAAGCCGGAAAGGCCGCATCCGGCCTTTCCGGCTTTTTAGCCGGAGACAAAAAACGTTACAGTAGACGTTTTTTCCAGACGCCGGAATCGACTCGCCGCCGGATCCAGCATCACACCGGAAGGAACGCTGGGACATCCAGCGCCATCCGGCGCCAATAATATTCAACGGGGGAAAAGCCGGATCCGGTTTCTCCGGTTTTCAATTCCGTTTTTTGGCAGAGGAGCCGGAATTTGCCTGAAGCAAAAAACCTGATGTGTGAAAGCAGCCTTAGTCTGAAGGTAACCAAATTGACTACTTCCATAATCTCGTACAGGCCAATAAATTTCGGACCCTACTTTACCGATGATACTTTCAGCTTAATATTTTTGAAGATTGCCAAACATTATCCCGTACTTTGAATCTAGAAAGAAATAAGGACCATCTGGTCTGTCTTGGGGTTAATTGTTTAGCTGATTCAATATAGACAAAATTCTTATGATCTGTTTCCATCGTCACTTGATGATTTGTACCCTCCAAAAAAGTCTTCATTCTTCAAAAGCTTATTTAACCACTAGCAGCTCGCGATTCCCATTAGTATAATTTTTCTCGACAAATGAAAATTTCCTAGAGAAAAACGCACATGGTTGCAAGTTGGTCAGTGTTTTGGAAACTTGAGAAAAAATGCATCTAACCTGACATATGAAGCATCTACGTCCACAATGGATGGTTTCTGGAGATCAGCTTGAATTAAAACTGGAGCGGACATGAAACACTCTTTTAATTTGTTAAATGCCCCAATATCATCCAGAGACCAAAACTTAAGAACCTCCCCTTTATGTGTGAGATCGATGAGAGGTTTAATAATCTGTGGAGAAACTCTAATAAATTTTCTGTAGTAATTGGCAAATCCCAAAAACGTTGTGATACTTTAAGGTCACAAGATTGAATTCAGTCAATTATGGCCTGCACCTTTTAAGGATCCATCTTAAACCCTTCAGCTGATACAATGAACCCCAGGAACAACATCTCTTGGAAAGAAAAGGTAAATTTCTGCAGTATAGCAAATAAAAAATTATTTATATGCTTTTCTAAAACAAAACAGATATGTTCATGGTGCGAATACAAATGCCGAAAAAATTAGAAAGTCATCAAGGTACTGTATTCCCCAATATAACTTCGAATGCAATCAGAAAATATATCATAAAATTTTGAAATACCGCTGGTATAAGATAAGATTTTCAAATAGGCCCTCAAAAGTTAAAAATGCTTTCTTCTGCTCATCACGTTCCTGGATGAGTATCAAATTATAGGCTCCTCTAAGAAAATCGTTTAGCCCCATAAACTGATTATATAAGTCAGGAATGAGTGGAAGTGGTATGAATTTTTAACTGTAATTTTGTTTAATTCAAAGAAATCGATGCAAGGACAGAGACCCCCATCTTTATTTTTAACAAAGAAAAATAGAGAAGCTACTGGCGAGGAGGAAGGATTGATATGACCCTTCCATAAACTATTGTTTACATATTATTTCATGGCAGTGCGTACAGGTCCTGACTCCTGACAAATTATACATGCAAGCTTTAGGTAATTTCGCATTAGGGTCAAGATCGATAGTACAATGAATGATAAGGAGGTAACATTTATTTTTCCAAGGACAAATCTCCGAAGTCTTTCAGCTACCCCAGCAGACCCTCCAGATTAGCAGAGCAAATTTTTACAGAACTAAGACATTTCTCATAACTATCAGGGCTCCACTTAACAACATCCTTCTGGCATCAATCAATAACAGTACTGTGAATACATAGCCATGCAACTGCCAATACCAACCCAGCAGATAAATTGTCCAACACATAGCAGTAGATGGACTCAGAGTAAAGTGTTCCGAATCTAAGTGTGAATGCCACCGTTACCAGCTGGACAAGATTCTGGATTAATGGTGTCTTTTCAATGGCAAAAAATTGAATGGGTCTTTCAAACCTATCTACCCCTAACCCAAATTTCAAAACCAGTCCAGAATCAATTAAGTCCTGCCTCAGGTAAGTGGACGGACTCAGAAAGATTGACCGAAACCCTCCTCTGTCGCTCATCACATCTCTCCCAAATTCTTTGATCCATTAGAATGGCCTGAGTCATGGCCTCCCACAAGGAACAAGGTGGAACATGCAGGGACAGAGAGTATCAGAAAGACCATCTGTAGAACTGGCACCTGAGAGCTGTATCAATCCACGGACCTTCAGAGGAATATTGCTGGAACTCAGAACTATAGTCTTCAGTGGTGTGGTTCCCCTGTGTCAGGTTCTTGATGTTGCATACACGACCTGAACCCTGTCAGGTTTGTCACAGATGATCCCTAATGCATCAAAAAAGGCATCAACAGAAGACTGTTCTGCGATAGTGGGGACAAAGAAAATTACCAAGTCTGAGGGTCCTCTTGCAGTAGGGACATGAATATTCCCAACCTCTGGGACTCATCCCCTGAAGATCGGGGTCATAAGGTAATAAAGTAGTCTACAGCTCTATCTGAATATGCTAAACTGGTCTTTCTCTCCTGGAAATTTATCAGGAAGTGCCACCACTGGTTCAGGAGAGATCAGCTGCACGTCAGAAAGTACAGAAGTCATAACTACAGTCAGTAGCGGAGAGCTTTGGGAAGCACTCATGGTGCTAGAAAACTGACCATGCAGCTGGGACCGTGAATATTCTAGCTTCTGATGCCTTCTGACCAGATCCTGTTCCTTTGGGACAGATTTGCCACCTGATCACAGATTGTATGAACTGTATCCATTGGTGGGGGGAAAAAGTATATGACCAATTGTAATGTAACGTTAGTTACTAATCATGGACAATCTATGAGGCAGGATAGTCAAATGTTCCAACATCAGATACCAAGAGAGCACATTGTAAATTAAAGAGGAAATACAAAGGCATAGTCAGTTCACAGTCCGAGTTCAGAATACCAGAAACATAGCAGATCAGAGCAAAGGGGATAGGCAAAGGTATGGTAACAATGAAGTCCAAGGTCAGGCAGCAATAGATCAACAAACAGAGCACAGGAATACAAGGCAAATACTGTAGCACCACTGAGCAAATGCTACGATTGGTAGAGATCTGGGACTGACAGCTTAGCTAAGTAGCTGGGCATTCACTTAGAACAGTGAAAACCTGAAGAAAGCTCAAAATGATAGAAAGAGATGTGGGCACAGAAAAATATATATCAATAGGGTGCCTGCTTTGTCAAAGCAGGCAGCGATAGGCATGGAAACTTGTCTGCTCAGGTCTTTACAATAACCCGATACATACTCTTCTATTTTGATTACTTGTAGGTATATTCTTACTTGGTTATATTTATATGCATCTCTTCTATACATCTGTTGTTGTTACTATCCATTTTGCTTGTTATCATGACATGTGAACTGTTTTCCTCACATCCCTTTGAGTCAAGGTGATGTGTTAACATTGTGCTATTATCTTCATTGTCCATATTTTTTCATATGCATATCTAATGTTAATGAGGTTACATGCAATCACACTGAGGTGACTATTTATATATTCCCTTGTAAATACTTGAAGGAGGGCACCAGGTGGGATTATCATTTCCCATTCCCTCCAGTCTTTATTGTGTCTTTTTTAATTGTCTTTAATTCATTTGTCTTGGTCTGTGTTGTCCATTTTCTGTGACTTTTTTAAATTAAATTTAGCAATTTATCAAATATGGGAGTGCACATCCTTATTGTCTTTTTTTACCATAAGAAAACTCACTACTAGAAATGAGCGAACTTCGCCAATCTCAAATTCGGCACGAAATTCATCTCATTCGGATTCGTGTTTGGATTCCCGAGCATTTACCCTCAAACTCCGCAGAATTCGGACACAGTTCGGTAGATGATCGAATTTCCACTAATGATTTTATCAGTACTTTGACTAGGATAGTGGTGGTGTACAATGAGTTGGAGGGACGAGTTTTATGAGGGGAGGGGGTGTGTATAGGTCAGAGGAGTGGCGGGGTGTAATTTTTTTTGTATTAACTTAATGTGTGTACATTACATAAGTCCATCTAGTTCAACCCATAGCCTAACCTAACATGCCCTAACATGTTGATCCAGAGGAAGGCAAAAAAAAACCATGTGGCAAATTTAAGCTCCACATTGGGGAAATAAATTCCTTCCTGACTCCACATACGGCAATCAGACTAGTTCCCTAGTTAGATAGGATCCTGTCCTTTGTGAAATTGATCTTGCGGCATCAAACTAATTTGTGCTATTGTTGAGCATGCAAGGGTCCACATTTCCTAATCCAAGTCGTTTGGGCTAATAATGTGTTTCAGTCAGGACTCAGGAGGTCACATTACTAATAAAATCTTTTGGGCCAATATTGGGCTGCAGGCACCAGGCCACATTACCGAAGTAAAATTGTTTGGGCTAATATTGGGGTGCAGGCAAGAGGTTCCATTTCCTAATCAAAATATTCGGTTGCAGGCACCAGGCCCCATTTCATATTCCAATTCATTAGGACTAATATTTGTGTGTATGCACCAGACCCCATCTTCTAAGTAAAATTGTTTGTGCTAATATTGGGGGGCAGGCAGGAGGCCCTATTTCCTAATCAAAATCATTTGGGCTAATATTGTTTTGCAGGGACACTATTTCAGCAAATAAATACTGATTGTTAATTTAGTTACAGGTGACTGAGAGGTCTGGGTCCATGGTTGTGAAACAGTTGGTTAAAAGGGGAAGGCTGCATCCAACATGAGTTGGTAAAAGTGAGGTTGTGGCTTGGTGTTTGACCTATACATGGGTTAGGTGGTTATGTTACTGAAAGTTCTAGTGAACAAACACCGGCTCGTCCTATTCAAAGACCACTGGCAACATCTGTTACTGGACGGGATTGGGCCAGAAAGAGCATGTTCTCCAGTGGATGGCAAGCTCTGCATCAAGTGGCCTCTCCTCCTCTTCCTCCATCTTAACATCACATACAGTACAATCCTCAAAGTTGGCACCCCAATTACCCTTGTTTTCCCTGTGTTACAACTTTCCAACTGCCCAACTGACTGTGGGAATCCACAGATGGGCAAGTCTGCAGAGCTGTTCACACATTCTATTCCATAGGCATGAGAGGTCTGCTGCAAAGATTCACAGAGTCCAGAGGAGTAAAGCATCTGCACCGATGCCCAAAATCTTTTCCTTTTCAATCTGAAGCTGGACGAAGTAGGGTCCAAGCAAAATCCAGACCCTCATCATCAGACGTTATCCCCCGGGGTGGAGTTGACCCTAATGAGACTCAGATACCTGAGGTCCATGCGGACTGTACTGTAAGGTGACTATGTTGAAGATCCCTGTTAGGATCTGGTGGCCTAAGAGCAGCATGAGACGTACTCTGGAGAAGGTGGTACCTGTACTGACCGCAGACCCTGAACTTAACACCGCAACTAGAAGTAGCCGTGGAATGTACCTATCACTCCCTAGACATCTCGACACAGCCGGAGGACTAATTACCCCTAGAGATAGAAAAGGGAAAACTATCTTGCCTCAGAGAAATTCCCCAAAGGATAGACAGCCCCCCACAAATATTGACTGTGAGAGGAGAGGGAAAAAACATACACAGACTGAAATCAGAATTTAGCAAAGGAGGCCACTTCTAGCTAAATAGAAAGGATAGGACAGAGTACTATGCGGTCAGTATTAAAATACTAGAAAATATCCACCACAGAAAATACAAAATCTCCACAGCTAACTAAAGATATGGAGGGTATATCTGCATCTCCAGAGATACCAGCTTGGCTAAACAAATCCTTATACAGACCAAGCTGGACAAGACAAAAACATGGAAAAGAACTGAACAATAAGGCCACAGCATGTGGACAGCAAAAATCAAGGCCAGAACTTATCTTTGTTGAAATGAACAGCAAAGCAGGAGAGACCAGGCAGGGATGTGAATCCTCCAGGAACAATGGACAACTGGCACTGACTAAAGGGTCAAGCAAGACTAAATAGCCCAGTCAGAATTGCAAAAAGTGAACACATCTGATAAATGCTGCGATCCAGAGACAGCAGTGCTACCACTTGTAACCACCGGAGGGAGCCCAAGAGCAGAATTCGCAACAGTACCCCCCCTTGAGGAGGGGTCACCGAACCCTCACCAGAGCCCCCAGGCCGATCCGGACGAGCCAAATGAAAGGCACGAACCAAATCCTCAGCATGAACATCGGAGGCAAGAACCCAAGAATTATCCTACTGGCCATAACCCTTCCATTTGACAAGATACTGAAGCTTCAGCCTCGAAAAACGAGAATCCAAAATCTTCTCAACCACATACTCCAACTCCCCATCAATCAACACCGGGGCAGGAGGATCAACAGAGGGAACAACGGGCACCACATATTTCCGCAACAAAGATCTATGAAAAACATTATGGATGGAAAAAGAGGCTGGAAGGGCCAAACGAAAAGACACTGGATTGATAATCTCAGAAATCCTATAAGGGCCAATAAACCGAGGCTTAAACTTAGGGGAAGAAACCATCATAGGAACATGACAGGAAGACAACCAGACCAAATCCCCAACCCGAAGCCGGGAACCAACACACCGATGACGGTTAGCAAAATGCTGAGCACCCTCCTGAGACAACACCAAATTGTCAACAACATGAGCCCAAAATTTGCTGCAACCTGTCAACCACAGAGTCCACCCCAGGACAATCAGAAGGCTCAACCTGCCCCGAAGAAAAACGAGGATGAAAACCAGAGTTACAAAAGAAGGGTGAAACCAAGGTAGCAGAACTAGCCCGATTATTAAGGGCAAACTCGGCCAATGGCAAGAAAGCCACCCAATCATCCTGATCAGCAGACACAAAGCATCTCAAATAAGTTTCCAAAGTCTGATTAGTTCGCTCGGTTTGGCCATTTGTCTGAGGATGAAATGCGGAAGAAAAAGACAAATCAATGCCCAGCCTAGCACAAAAGGCCCGCCAAAACCTAGAAACAAACTGGGAACCTCTATCGGACACAATATTCTCTGGAATGCCATGCAAATGAACCACATGCTGAAAAAACAACGGAACCAAATCAGAAGAGGAAGGCAACTTAGGCAAAGGTACCAAATGAACCATCTTAGAAAACCGGTCACAAACCACCCAAATAACCGACATCCTCTGGGAAACCGGAAGATCTGAAATAAAATCCATAGAAATATGCGTCCAAGGCCTCTCAGGGACCGGCAAAGGCAAAAGCAACCCACTAGCGCGGGAACAGCAAGGCTTGGCCCGCGCACAAGTCCCACAGGACTGCACAAAAGAACGCACATCCCGTGACAAAGAAGGCCACCAAAAGGACCTACCAACCAAATCTCTGGTACCAAAAATCCCAGGATGACCAGCCAACACAGAACAATGAACCTCCGAAATCACTTTACTAGTCCATCTGTCAGGAACAAACAGCTTCCCCACTGGACAGCGGTCAGGTTTATCAGCCTGAAATTCCTGAAGAACCCGTCGTAAATCAGGGGAGATGGCAGAAAGAATCACCCCTTCCTTCAGAATGCCGACCGGCTCAAGGACCCCAGGAGAATCAGGCAAAAAGCTCCTAGAGAGGGCATCAGCCTTAACATTCTTAGAACCTGGAAGATACGAGACCACAAAATCAAAACGGGAGAAAAACAGGAACCATCGGGCCTGTCTAGGATTCAGCCGTTTGGCAGACTCGAGGTAAATCAGATTCTTATGATCGGTCAAGACCACAATACGGTGCTTGGCCCCCTCAAGCCAATGTCACCACTCCTCAAATGCCCACTTCATAGCCAACAACTCATGATTGCCGACATCATAATTGCGTTCCGCAGGCGAAAACTTTCGAGAAAAGAAGGCACACGGTTTCATCAAGGAACCATCAGAATTCCTCTGAGACAAAACGGCCCCTGCCCCAATCTCAGAAGCGTCAACCTCAACCTGAAATGGAAGGTAGACATCCGGCTGATGCAACACAGGGGCAGAAGTAAATCGGCGTTTAAGCTCCTGAAAGGCAGAAACAGCCGCAGAGGACCAATTCGTCACATCAGCGCCTTTCTTCGTCAAATCGGTCAGGCGTTTAACCACACTGGAGAAGTTGGCAATGAAACGGCGATAAAAATTAGCAAAGCCCAAAAATTTCTGAAGGCTCTTCACGGATGTGGGCTGGATCCAATCATGAATGGCCTGAACCTTAACCGGATCCATTTCTATAGATGAGGGAGAAAAAATGAAGCCCAAAAAAGAAATCTTCTGTACTCCAAAGAAGCACTTAGACCCCTTCACAAACAAGGCATTATCACGAAGGATCTGAAATACCATCCTGACTTGTTTCACATGAGACTCCCAATCATCTGAAAAAATCAAAATATCATCCAAATATACAATCATGAATTTATCCAGACAATTCCGAAATATATCATGCATGAAGGACTGAAACACAGATAGAGCATTAGAGAGTCCGAATGGCATCACAAGGTATTCAAAATGGCCTTCGGGCGTATTAAATGCAGTTTTCCATTCGTCACCCTGCTTAATATGAACAAGATTATATGCCCCTCGAAGGTCAATCTTAGTAAACCAACTAGCCCCCTTAATCCTAGCAAACAGATCAGAAAGCAAAGGCAAAGGGTATTGGAATTTGACCGTGATCTTATTCAAGAGGCGATAATCAATACAGGGTCTCAAGGAGCCATCTTTTTTGGCAACAAAAAAAAAACCTGCTCCCAATGGTGAAGAAGATGGCCGAATATGCCCCTTCTCCAAGGACTCCTTAATAGGGTTGAGCGACCTTTAGTTTTTTAGGGTCGAGTCGGGTTTTGTGAAACCCGACTGTCTTAAAAGTCGAGTCGAGTGAAATCGGCCGACCACCGTGAAAAGTCGGGTTTCGGCCGAAACACGAAACCCAATGATGGAAATTATTATTATTATTTTTTTTTTGTCTCTCTCTCTCTCTCTCTCTCTCCCCCTCCGTCCCAGCACAGAAAATTTCGTATTGCACATTCCAAATCCCTACTGCGCACAAGCGATAACATGACGATAGGCGTTCACTCCCCTAAGACCTATGTCATCACTCTGCCCATGCTCATTCATTGGCTGAAAAAATGGCGCTAAACGCATCATACGAAACGCGACTTTGGCGCCAAGATCGCGTACCGCATGGCCGACCCCACACAGGGATCGGGTCGGGTTTCATGAGACGCCGACTTTGCCAAAAGTTGGCGACTTATGAAAATGAACGACCCGTTTCGCTCAACCCTACTCCTTAACATAGCTCCGCATGGCGGTATGTTCTGGCACAGACAGGTTGAAAAGTCGGCCCTTAGGGAACTTACAGCCTGGAATCAAATCAATAGCACAATCACAGTCCCTATGCGGTGGAAGGGAACTGGACTTGGCCTCATTGAATACATCCTGGAAATCTGACAAAAACTCAGGAATTTCAGAAGAGGGGGAGGAGGCAATTGACATCAAAGGAACGTCACCATGAACCCCCTGACAACCCCAACTAGTCACAGACATAGATTTCCAATCTAATACCGGATTATGCACCTGTAACCATGGGAAACCCAGCACAATAGCATCATGCAAATTATGCAACACCAGAAAACGACAATCTTCCTGATGGGCTGGCGCCATGCACATGGTCAGCTGTGTCCAAAACTGAGGTTTATTTTTAGCCAACGGTGTAGCATCAATGCCCCTCAAAGGAATAGGACTCTGCAAAGGCTGCAAGGGGAAACCACAACGTCTGGCAAATTCTAAGTCCATTAAGTTTAGAGCGGCGCCTGAATCCACAAATGCCATGACAGAAAATGACGATAATGAGCAGATCAGGGTCACAGATAACAGAAATTTAGGTTGTACAGTACTGATAATAACAGAACTAGTAATTCTCTTGGTACGCTTAGGGCAATCAGAAATAACATGAGCAGAATCGCCGCAGTAAAAACACAACCTATTCTGACGTCTGAATCCTTGTCGTTCAGCTCTAGACACAATCCTATCACACTGCATAGGCTCAGGACTCCGCTCGGAAGACAATGCCATAGTGTGCATAACTCTGCGCTCGCGCAAGCGCCGATCAATCTGAATGGCCAGAGACATAGAATCACTCAGACCAGCAGGCGTGGGGAACCCCACCATAACATCTTTAACGGATTCAGAAAGACCCTTTCTGAAAATTGCCGCCAAGGCATCCTCATTCCATTTAGTCAGCACAGACCATTTTCTAAATTTCTGGCAATATGATTCTGCCGCTTCTTGGCCCTGACACAGGGCCAACAAGGTCTTCTCAGCATGATCCACTGAATTAGGTTCATCATACAATAACCCAAGCGCCTGAAAAAAGGTGTCTACATTAAGCAACGCCGGATTCCCGGGTTCCAGGGCAAATGCCCAATCCTGGGGGTCACCATGCAGCAGAGATATAACAATTTTAACCTGCTGGATGGGATCACCAGAGGAACGGGGTTTCAGAGCAAAAAACAGTTTACAGTTATTTTTAAAGCTCAAAAATTTGGACCTGTCCCCAAATAAACAAATCAGGAGTTGGAATTCTAGGCTCTAAAACCGGAGTCTGAACGATATAATCGGAAATACCCTGTACTCTAGCAGCAAGTTGATCCACACGAGAAGCCAATCCCTGAACATCCATACCAGCGCCGAACTCCTGAGCCACCCAGAGGTAAAGAGGGAAAAAAAACACAACAGACTACAGAAAAAAAATGGCTCAGCACTTTCCTACCCTTCTTCTGAGATGCGGTTAACTCATTGTTGGCCAGTTGTACTGTTAGGATCTGGTGGCCTAAGAGCAGCATGAGACCTACTCTGGAGAAGGTGTACCTGTACTGACCGCAGACCCTGAACTTAACACCGCAACTAGAAGTAGCCGTGGAATGTACCTATCACTCCCTAGACATCTCGACACAGCCGGAGGACTAATTACCCCTAGAGATAGAAAAGGGAAAACTATCTTGCCTCAGAGAAATTCCCCAAAGGATAGACAGCCCCCCACAAATATTGACTGTGAGAGGAGAGGGAAAAAACATACACAGACTGAAATCAGAATTTAGCAAAGGAGGCCACTTCTAGCTAAATAGAAAGGATAGGACAGAGTACTATGCGGTCAGTATTAAAATACTAGAAAATATCCACCACAAAAAATACAAAATCTCCACAGCTAACTAAAGATATGGAGGGTATATCTGCATCTCCAGAGATACCAGCTTGGCTAAACAAATCCTTATACAGACCAAGCTGGACAAGACAAAAACATGGAAAAGAACTGAACAATAAGGCCACAGCATCTGGACAGCAAACATCAAGGCCAGAACTTATCTTTGTTGAAATGATCAGCAAAGCAGGAGAGACCAGGCAGGGTTGTGAATCCTCCAGGAACAATGGACAACTGGCACTGACTAAAGGGTCAAGCAAGACTAAATAGCCCAGTCAGAATTGCAAAAAGTGAACACACCTGATAAATGCTGCGATCCAGAGACAGCAGTGCTACCACTTATAACTACCGGAGGGAGCCCAAGAGCAGAATTCACAACAGATCCCACTTGGTGTGTAACCCAGAGGCACGCAGCTGAGTAGCTCAGCAGAGGAGGAGGAGGAAGATGAGGTTACATTGCAGCTTCCTGCACAGACATGGAGTGATGCAACCACAACAACCCTCAGCCTCAACTCTGGCTGTGGATAGCAGCAGTCGCGAGTCTGTAGTTCGCAGGAGTAGCAAGGGTTGCCTAGTTTGGGTCTTTTTTGAGACTGCAAGGGATGACCCAACTAACGTTATCTGCCAACTGTGCAAAAAACTGCCCAGTAGTGGCAAATATTGCAATAATTTGACTACTAAATGCAAGAACCGGCATCAACATTCCAACAGTGCAGGGAGAATCAATATCTCCGTACTGCACATCCAGGGATTACCGCAATTAGGCAGTGTTTAAATTGAAATGCCTTTTGAGATTGTTGTCACACAGCTCAAGAGTTAGGGACAGCTATCCCGGCCGAGTTTCAGCATTGGCTGTCTCCACTGAACCTGGAGCCAGGGAAGGCTGTGAGCGATAACTGCGAACCTGGTGTCAGCCCTACTCCGGGGCAAGCTTACACACATGCCTTGCATGGCTCACGTCACTATCCTGGCCTGGATGTGCTGCAGAAAGCACAGTCACTTTGTGCTCACTTCTGGCATTCGCACCCTGCAGGTCATCGACTTGCATTGCTACAGAGGTCTTTCGGCATACCAGTTAACCTTTTGATATGCAATGTGCTGACAGGGTGGGAGCAGTGACGACCCCTAGTGCAGTATGTCCTTTTACATAGCCTGGAAAAACCCAGTATGGATGTGGTGCAAATCATGTTTGCGGAGTGGGCACAAATGAAGGACCTCTGTACCCTTCTGCACAGTTTTGAAATGGCTACTTATATGGTTAGCCCTGACAATGCCGTCATGAGCATCACTATTCCAGTCATCTACATGCTGTAGCACATTTTGAATAGTCTGCGGGAGGAGGTGGTGGTCCCAGAGGAAGAGCAGAAAGCAGAGGAGGATGAGGAAGGGATAACAATATGTCTAAGTTCCAGATTGTCTTTGCACAGGCAAGTGCCATGAGAGAGTGGATTACAGCGATTGAGGGGGCTCATGCTATTACACAAACTGTTAGTGAAGGTGCAGAAGCTGATTGTTAATTGGAGGAGGGCGACGAGAAAGAGGTGATGGATGCACAACAGTTAGGAGTAGTGTTGAGCGATACTTTCCGATATCGGAAAGTATCGGAATCGGAAAGTATCGGCCGATACCGTCACAGTATCGGAATCCAATCCGATACCGATACCCGATCCCAATGCAAGTCAATGGGACGAAAATATCGGAATTAAAATAAACCCTTTATACACTTGTAGGTTCATTCTACATGAAGGAAAACAACTAAGAATAATGTAGGATGTATTGGGGGACGTGGCGGAGACATTAAAGGCACAGAGGTTTAGCCCAATCTAATAGAATAGCAGGATTTTTTTTTTTTTTTTATGACGTTCGGCGTTAGAAAGAATTTGACTATGTTATTTTTTTTTTTTATGTCAGATATTGATGTTTCACTACTTCCACGCCCTTCACCTTCTTTTTTACTTCTCCCACGCTTTCTTCTTCATTATCCTCATCATCAGCTTCTTTGACATCAACTTCTTCACCTTCTTCATCTTCTTCTTCATCTTCTACCTATTATTTTTTGGGTTACATTGTTCATATTCTTTTTATTTTACTATTATCTTCATCATATTCTACTTCTTCATCATATTCTTATTTGTGACAGGCATTCCCGTAGTTGTTATCTATAAAAGTTTGAAGATTACACCTTCCGTTCTGCCTGTCACAAAACAGTTACATTTGTCCGCGTTCAGTTTGGCCTGCAGCATCAGGCTTTATCCAGGGGCACCACGAGGAGGAACGGACTCACCCCCATACACTGCTTAGTCTTCTTCTGCTTATAATTTACATAATATTTTTTGCTCTGATATTTTGTGTTATGCTTAATGTCCTTCTGCTCTTTGTTCTGCAGCCTCTTGTTCTTCTGCTTCTCGGTCTTCCAGGTCGTCGTCGTCTCCAGGGTCGTCGTCTCCGGGGTCGTCGTCATCGGGGTCGTCTCCGGGGTCGTCGTCATCGGGGTGGTCTTCAGGGTCATCGTCTCCAGGGTCGTCGTCATCACGGTGGTTGTCGTCTCTGGTGTCGTCGTCATCTTAGGGGTGGTCTTCCGGGTCATCGTGTTTAGTCTCTTGAACTTGGAAATGCAGCAGAAGGTACAAGAAGGCTGAGAGAATGCCGAGAACCAGCTGATGGAACTGGAGCTCAGATGGCTACCCGAAGGTCCAAGAGCCAATGGAACGACCGAGGACCAGCTGACGTTACTGGAACCCGGTTACTAAGCAGGAGGTACCCGTGCTGAAAGCACTACCAAGGACCACCTGACGTTGGTGGAACTCAGATACCCAGAGGGAGGCACCTAAGCCAAAGGCTCTGCCCGGAACCAGCTGACGGTACTGGAACCAGGATGGGGAGCAGAAGGTACAAGAGCAAAAGACACTGCCGAGAACCAGCTGACGGTGCTGGAACCCGGATGGGTAGCCGAAGGTCCAAGAGCCAATGGAACTACCGAGGACCAGCTGACGTTACTGGAACCCGGTTACTAAGCAGGAGGTACCCGTGCCTGAAAGCACTACCAAGGACCACCTGACGTTGGTGGAACTCGGATACCAAAGGGAGGCACCTAAGCCAAAGGCTCTGCCCGGAACCAGCTGACGGTACTGGAACCAGGATGGGGAGCAGAAGGTACAAGAGCAAGTGTCTGCGTGGCTTTTGCAGGACACGATGCCGGCTGCACAGCAGGGGAACAGCTGGCGGTGCTGAACCCCACTGACACATTGGCTGGTGTTTTTCTCTGTGCAGCTAGCACATCTGGGCCCCAACTGGCGGTGTGTTAGAGCCCAGGGACAGCAGGAGAAGGAGGAGGAGCAGGAGCAGGGGGAGGGGAGTGTAGGCCGAAGCCTGCACTGGCGGCAGCTTTGGGTGTGTTGTGTCTGCGTGGCGGTCGCAGGACACGTTGCCGGCTACACAGCAGGGGAACAGCTGGCGGTGCTGGACCCCACTGACACATTGGCGAGGTGTTTGGCTCTGTGCAGCCAGCACTTCCGGACAGCAACGAGCGGTGTTGTAGCCCGGGCTCTGCAGGGGGAGCAGAGTGTAGGCCGAAGCCTACTTGAACCAATTTCAAAGGTAACCTTTAACCCCCCCTCAGGGGTTAGAAAGTAGAAGAGCCACAGCTTATGCAGCAGTAGTGCTGCGCAAGTCAAAGGTTGCTCTTGTAATTTTTCTCCTTGCACACGCTGAATGGAACACGTATAACATTTAGCCCTTTATACAGTCAAACTGTGTAATGGAGGCGAGAGTTCCCTTTGTAATGAGACGCAGCACAGATGTCAAGAATCCCACCTTGGTGCTGGGTGCAGCCTCCTGAGCGTTGTTATTTGCTGTACAGGAGTCTGCGCTGTCGTGTTATCCCCTGGCCTAGCGCCGTTAGCGCTGCCCATCTTCTGACATCATTTAATGTCGGCCGTTGCGGTTCGCGATGACCATGAATCCCAGCCCCGCAGTGTCTTAACATTGTTAAAACACTGCGGGGCTGGGATTCAGGGCCTGGCGCAGCACATATGTTCGCCTCTCACACGCGGGTCCTTACACCCGCTTCAGACTGTGCGGCGTCATCTGATCCCTTATCGCATGCCACGGCCATGAAGCCGCACAGTCCGAAGAAGGCGGAAGGAGAGGAGGGACAGGCGAACTGATGCACTGATCCTGCCCATCAATCACACCCTCGCAGTCCCAATAAATAAGACACCGAGGGGCGTTGTGTGGGTCAGGGCGGCCGCAGAGGCGCAGCCAGCCAAACAATGATGCCAGAAGACGGGCAGCGCTACCAAGGGGGTTGCAGCGTGTCATTACAAAGGAAAGTCACACCCCCGGGACGGTTAAATGGTCACACAGAGGACACATTTCAGACGTGTTTTCAGTTCCACATGTGCGAGGAGAATACGTTTATGAGCCACCTTGCACACATGCAGCATTACCGCTGTACAAGGTGGCTGGATAACGTAAAAACGCCTGGGGGAGGGGGGACAGGTTCCCTTCAATTTCAGTTCTTGTGTCTGCGTGGCTTTTGCAGGACACGTTGCCGGCTGCACAGCAGGGGAACAGCTGGCGGTGCTGGACCCCACTGACACATTGGCTGGTGTTTTTCTCTGTGCAGCTAGCACATCTGGGCAAAAACTGGCGGTGTGTTAGAGCCCAGGGACAGCAGGAGGAGGAGCAGGAGGAGGAGGAGCAGGGGGAGGGGAGTGTAGGCCGAAGCCTGCACAGGCGGCAGCTTTGGGTGTGTTGTGTCTGCGTGGCTTTTGCAGGACACGTTGCCGGCTACACAGCAGGGGAACAGCTGGCGGTGCTGGACCCCACTGACACATTGGCGAGGTGTTTGGCTCTGTGCAGCCAGCACTTCCGGACAGCAACTAGCGTTGTTGGAGCCCGGGCTCTGCAGGTGGAGCAGAGTGTAGGCCGAAGCCTAATTGAACCGATTTCAAAAGTCACCTTTAACCCCCCCTCAGGGGTTACAAAGTAGAAGAGCCACAGCTTATGCAGCAGTAGTGCTGCGCAAGTCAAAGGTTGCTCTTGTAATTTTTCTCCTTGCACACGCTGAATGGAACACGTATAACATTTAGCCCTTTATACAGTCAAACTGTGTAATGGAGGCGAGAGTTCCCTTTGTAATGAGACGCAGCACAGATGTCAAGAATCCCACCTTGGTGCTGGGTGCAGCCTCCTGAGCGTTGTTATTTGCTGTACAGGAGTCTGCGCTGTCGTGTTATCCCCTGGCCTAGCGCCGTTAGCGCTGCCCATCTTCTGACATCATTTAATGTCGGCCGTTGCGGTTCGCGATGACCATGAATCCCAGCCCCGCAGTGTCTTAACATTGTTAAAACACTGCGGGGCTGGGATTCAGGGCCTGGCGCAGCACATATGTTCGCCTCTCACACGCGGGTCCTTACACCCGCTTCAGACTGTGCGGCGTCATCTGATCCCTTATCGCATGCCACGGCCATGAAGCCGCACAGTCCGAAGAAGGCGGAAGGAGAGGAGGGACAGGCGAACTGATGCACTGATCCTGCCCATCAATCACACCCTCGCAGTCCCAATAAATAAGACACCGAGGGGCGTTGTGTGGGTCAGGGCGGCCGCAGAGGCGCAGCCAGCCAAACAATGATGCCAGAAGACGGGCAGCGCTACCAAGGGGGTTGCAGCGTGTCATTACAAAGGAAAGTCACACCCCCGGGACGGTTAAATGGTCACACAGAGGACACATTTCAGACGTGTTTTCAGTTCCACATGTGCGAGGAGAATACGTTTATGAGCCACCTTGCACACATGCAGCATTACCGCTGTACAAGGTGGCTGGATAACGTAAAAACGCCTGGGGGAGGGGGGACAGGTTCCCTTCAATTTCAGTTCTTGTGTCTGCGTGGCTTTTGCAGGACACGTTGCCGGCTGCACAGCAGGGGAACAGCTGGCGGTGCTGGACCCCACTGACACATTGGCTGGTGTTTTTCTCTGTGCAGCTAGCACATCTGGGCAAAAACTGGCGGTGTGTTAGAGCCCAGGGACAGCAGGAGGAGGAGCAGGAGGAGGAGGAGCAGGGGGAGGGGAGTGTAGGCCGAAGCCTGCACAGGCGGCAGCTTTGGGTGTGTTGTGTCTGCGTGGCTTTTGCAGGACACGTTGCCGGCTACACAGCAGGGGAACAGCTGGCGGTGCTGGACCCCACTGACACATTGGCGAGGTGTTTGGCTCTGTGCAGCCAGCACTTCCGGACAGCAACTAGCGTTGTTGGAGCCCGGGCTCTGCAGGTGGAGCAGAGTGTAGGCCGAAGCCTAATTGAACCGATTTCAAAAGTCACCTTTAACCCCCCCTCAGGGGTTACAAAGTAGAAGAGCCACAGCTTATGCAGCAGTAGTGCTGCGCAAGTCAAAGGTTGCTCTTGTAATTTTTCTCCTTGCACACGCTGAATGGAACACGTATAACATTTAGCCCTTTATACAGTCAAACTGTGTAATGGAGGCGAGAGTTCCCTTTGTAATGAGACGCAGCACAGATGTCAAGAATCCCACCTTGGTGCTGGGTGCAGCCTCCTGAGCGTTGTTATTTGCTGTACAGGAGTCTGCGCTGTCGTGTTATCCCCTGGCCTAGCGCCGTTAGCGCTGCCCATCTTCTGACATCATTTAATGTCGGCCGTTGCGGTTCGCGATGACCATGAATCCCAGCCCCGCAGTGTCTTAACATTGTTAAAACACTGCGGGGCTGGGATTCAGGGCCTGGCGCAGCACATATGTTCGCCTCTCACACGCGGGTCCTTACACCCGCTTCAGACTGTGCGGCGTCATCTGATCCCTTATCGCATGCCACGGCCATGAAGCCGCACAGTCCGAAGAAGGCGGAAGGAGAGGAGGGACAGGCGAACTGATGCACTGATCCTGCCCATCAATCACACCCTCGCAGTCCCAATAAATAAGACACCGAGGGGCGTTGTGTGGGTCAGGGCGGCCGCAGAGGCGCAGCCAGCCAAACAATGATGCCAGAAGACGGGCAGCGCTACCAAGGGGGTTGCAGCGTGTCATTACAAAGGAAAGTCACACCCCCGGGACGGTTAAATGGTCACACAGAGGACACATTTCAGACGTGTTTTCAGTTCCACATGTGCGAGGAGAATACGTTTATGAGCCACCTTGCACACATGCAGCATTACCGCTGTACAAGGTGGCTGGATAACGTAAAAACGCCTGGGGGAGGGGGGACAGGTTCCCTTCAATTTCAGTTCTTGTGTCTGCGTGGCTTTTGCAGGACACGTTGCCGGCTGCACAGCAGGGGAACAGCTGGCGGTGCTGGACCCCACTGACACATTGGCTGGTGTTTTTCTCTGTGCAGCTAGCACATCTGGGCAAAAACTGGCGGTGTGTTAGAGCCCAGGGACAGCAGGAGGAGGAGCAGGAGGAGGAGGAGCAGGGGGAGGGGAGTGTAGGCCGAAGCCTGCACAGGCGGCAGCTTTGGGTGTGTTGTGTCTGCGTGGCTTTTGCAGGACACGTTGCCGGCTACACAGCAGGGGAACAGCTGGCGGTGCTGGACCCCACTGACACATTGGCGAGGTGTTTGGCTCTGTGCAGCCAGCACTTCCGGACAGCAACTAGCGTTGTTGGAGCCCGGGCTCTGCAGGTGGAGCAGAGTGTAGGCCGAAGCCTAATTGAACCGATTTCAAAAGTCACCTTTAACCCCCCCTCAGGGGTTACAAAGTAGAAGAGCCACAGCTTATGCAGCAGTAGTGCTGCGCAAGTCAAAGGTTGCTCTTGTAATTTTTCTCCTTGCACACGCTGAATGGAACACGTATAACATTTAGCCCTTTATACAGTCAAACTGTGTAATGGAGGCGAGAGTTCCCTTTGTAATGAGACGCAGCACAGATGTCAAGAATCCCACCTTGGTGCTGGGTGCAGCCTCCTGAGCGTTGTTATTTGCTGTACAGGAGTCTGCGCTGTCGTGTTATCCCCTGGCCTAGCGCCGTTAGCGCTGCCCATCTTCTGGCATCATGTAATGTCGGCCGGTGCGGTTCGCGATGCCCATGAATCCCAGCCCCGCAGTGTCTTAACATTGTTAAAACACTGCGGGGCTGGGATTCAGGGCCTGGCGCAGCACATATGTTGGCCTCTCACACTCGGGTCCTTACACCCGCTTCAGACTGTGCGGCGTCATCTGATCCCTTATCGCATGCCACGGCCATGAAGCCGCACAGTCCGAAGAAGGCGGAAGGAGAGGAGGGACAGGCGAACTGATGCACTGATCCTGCCCATCAATCACACCCTCGCAGTCCCAATAAATAAGACACCGAGGGGCGTTGTGTGGGTCAGGGCGGCCGCAGAGGCGCAGCCAGCCAAACAATGATGCCAGAAGACGGGCAGCGCTACCAAGGAGCTTGTTGCGTGTGTCAATACAAAGTCAAATCACACCTGAGGGACGTTTTAATGGTCACAGAGGACACATTTTAGACGTGTTCACTTCAACATGGGCAAGGAGAATAAGTTTCTGAGCCACCTTGAACACATGCAGCATTACTGCTGTTCAAGGTAGCTGTAAAACATAGAAACACCTGGGGGAGGGGGGACAGGTTCCCTTCAATTTCAGTTCTTGTGTCTGCGTGGCGGTCGCAGGACACGTTGCCGGCTACACAGCAGGGGAACAGCTGGCGGTGCTGAACCCCACTGACACATTGGCTGGTGTTTTTCTCTGTGCAGCTAGCACATCTGGGCAAAAACTGGCGGTGTTAGAGCCCAGGGTCAGCAGGAGGAGCAGGGGGAGCGGAGTGTAGGCCGAAGCCTGCACTCGAGCAAGTTGAAAGGAAACCTTTAACACCCCCCCCCCCAGGCGTTTGTAGCTGAAAGAGCCATTGTGTACAGCACTAATGCTGGAAAAGGTAAACTTAGCTCTTTTAATTATGGTCCTTGTACATGCGGAACCAAACATTTATGAAATGTGTCTCCTCACAGCGTTAAACCGTCCGGTAGGTGGAACTTTCCTTTGTCGTGTGACGCAGCACAGCCATCATTTTTACCCCCTTGGCGCCGTGCGCCCACTCCTCAGCGTTGTTTGAATCTGTCCCGGAGCCTGCGCTGTTAGGTTAGCCCTTGGCCATGCACACATGTTGCGCTGCCCGTCTTCTGACCTCATTTGGTGTCAGGCTGGCTGCGCCTGTGCGGGTGCGCTGGCCGAGATCCCGCCTCGCAGTGTCGTCTAATGTAATCCCACCGCGGGCCTGTGATCCGTGCCCGTGCGCAGTGCATATCCTGTCCTCTCACTCCCCTCCCTACGGCTTTTTCAGACTGTGCGTTGTCACGGCCGTGGCATGCTATTAGGGACCAGCTGACATCGCACAGTCTGAAGAAGCCGTAGGGAGGGGAGTGAGAGGAGAGGATATGCACTGCGCACGGGCACGGATCACAGGCCCGCGGTGGGATTACATTAGACGACACTGCGAGGCGGGATCTCGACCAGCGCACCCGCACAGGCGCAGCCAGCCTGACACCAAATGAGGTCAGAAGACGGGCAGCGCAACATGTGTGCATGGCCAAGGGCTAACCTAACAGCGCAGGCTCCGGGACAGATTCAAACAACGCTGAGGAGTGGGCGCACGGCGCCAAGGGGGTAAAAATGATGGCTGTGCTGCGTCACACGACAAAGGAAAGTTCCACCTACCGGACGGTTTAACGCTGTGTGGGGACACATTTCATAAGTGTTAGGTTCAGCATGTGCAAGGAGCATCACGAAAAGAGGCACTTTTTCCCTTTGCATTATTACTGCTGCACAAGGTGGCTCCTTCAGTAACAAACGCCTGGGGGGGGGGGGGGTCAGGTTCCCTTACATTTAACTTGTTGTGTCTGCGTGGCGGTCGCAGTACACGTTGCCGTATACACAGCAGGGGAACAGCTGGCGGTGCTGAACCCCACTAACACATTGGCGAGGTGTTTGGCTCTGTGCGTACAGCACTTCTGGACGGCAACTAGCGGTGTTGGAGCCCAGGGACAGGTGGAGGAGGAGGAGGTTGGAGGAGGTTGGAGGAGGTAGGAGGGATTGCCACACACACAGCAGGGGAACAGCTGACGTTACTGAACCCCAATAACAGAGGAGGGACTGTTGACTGTGCGTACAGCACTTCTGGACGGCAACTGGCGGTGTTGGAGCCCAGGGACAGGTGGAGGAGGAGGAGGTAGGAGGAGGTAGGAGGGATTGCCACACACACAGCAGGGGAACAGCTGACGTTACTGAACCCCAATAACAGAGGAGGGACTGTTGACTGTGCGTACAGCACTTCTGGACGGCAACTGGCGGTGTTGGAGCCCAGGGACAGGTGGAGGAGGAGGAGGTAGGAGGAGGTTGGAGGAGGTAGGAGGGATTGCCACACACACAGCAGGGGAACAGCTGACGTTACTGAACCCCAATAACAGAGGAGCGACTGTTGACTGTGCGTACAGCACTTCTGGACGGCAACTAGCGGTGTTGGAGCCCAGGGACAGGTGGAGGAGGAGGAGTTTGGATGAGGTTGGAGGAGGTTGGAGGGATTGCCACACACACAGCAGGGGAACAGCTGACGTTACTGAACCCCAATAACAGAGGAGGGACTGTTGACTGTGCGTACAGCACTTCTGGACGGCAACTGGCGGTGTTGGAGCCCAGGGACAGGTGGAGGAGGTAGGAGGAGGTAGGAGGGATTGCCACACACACAGCAGGGGAACAGCTGACGTTACTGAACCCCAATAACAGAGGAGGGACTGTTGACTGTGCGTACAGCACTTCTGGACGGCAACTGGCGGTGTTGGAGCCCAGGGACAGGTGGAGGAGGAGGAGGTAGGAGGAGGTTGGAGGAGGTAGGAGGGATTGCCACACACACAGCAGGGGAACAGCTGACGTTACTGAACCCCAATAACAGAGGAGCGACTGTTGACTGTGCGTACAGCACTTCTGGACGGCAACTAGCGGTGTTGGAGCCCAGGGACAGGTGGAGGAGGAGGAGGTAGGAGGAGGTTGGAGGAGGTTGGAGGGATTGCCACACACACAGCAGGGGAACAGCTGACGTTACTGAACCCCAATAACAGAGGAGGGACTGTTGACTGTGCGTACAGCACTTCTGGACGGCAACTGGCGGTGTTGGAGCCCAGGGACAGGTGGAGGAGGTAGGAGGAGGTAGGAGGGATTGCCACACACACAGCAGGGGAACAGCTGACGTTACTGAACCCCAATAACAGAGGAGGGACTGTTGACTGTGCGTACAGCACTTCTGGACGGCAACTGGCGGTGTTGGAGCCCAGGGACAGGTGGAGGAGGAGGAGGTAGGAGGAGGTTGGAGGAGGTAGGAGGGATTGCCACACACACAGCAGGGGAACAGCTGACGTTACTGAACCCCAATAACAGAGGAGCGACTGTTGACTGTGCGTACAGCACTTCTGGACGGCAACTAGCGGTGTTGGAGCCCAGGGACAGGTGGAGGAGGAGGAGTTTGGATGAGGTTGGAGGAGGTTGGAGGGATTGCCACACACACAGCAGGGGAACAGCTGACGTTACTGAACCCCAATAACAGAGGAGCGACTGTTGACTGTGCGTACAGCACTACCAGGCAACAACTAGCGGTGTTGGAGCCCAGGGACAGCAGTAGAAGCAGAGGAACACAATGTAGGCCGAAGCCTGATTGGAGAAAGGGAACCTTTAACCCCCCCCCCCAAGGCATTTGTAGCTGAAAGAGCCAGCTTGTGCAGCTCAAAAGATGCAAAAGGAAAAGGTGGCTCTTTTAATTATGCTCCTTGCAAGCACAGAACTAAACACTTATAAAATGTGTCCCCTGAAACCGTGAAACTGTCCCGGAGGTGGGACTTTCCTTCGTAATATGACGCAGCACAGCTGTCATTCCTACCCCCTCGGCGCCGTGCCCCGGCTCCTCATCGTTGTTTGATTCCGTCCCGGAGCCTGCGCTGTTAGGTTATCCCTTGGCCAGGCACACTTAGCGCTGCCCATCTTCTGACATCATTTGGTGTCAGGCTGGCTGCGCTTGTGCGGCCGCGCTGTCCGAGAGCCCGCCTCGCAGTGTGGTCTAATGTAATCCCACCGCGGGCCTGGGATCAGTGGCCATGCGCAGTGCATATCCTCGCCTCTCGCTCCCCTCCCTACGGCTTTTTCAGACTGTGCGCTGCCACGGCCGTGGCATGCTATTACGGATCAGCTGGCACCGCACAGTCTGAAGAAGCCGTAGGGAGTGGAGCGAGAGGCGAGGATATGCACTGCGCATGGCCACTGATCCCAGGCCCGCGGTGGGATTACATTAGACCACACTGCGAGGCGGGCTCTCGGACAGCGCGGCCGCACAGGCGCAGCCAGCCTGACACCAAATGATGTCAGAAGATGGGCAGCGCTAAGTGTGCCTGGCCAAGGGATAACATAACAGCGCAGGCTCCGGGACGGAATCAAACAACGATGAGGAGCCGGGGCACGGCGCCGAGGGGGTAGGAATGACAGCTGTGCTGCGTCATATTACGAAGGAAAGTCCCACCTCCGGGACGGTTTTACGGTATCAGTGGACACATTTTATAAGTGTTAAGTTCTGCGTGTGCAAGGAGCATAATGAAAATAGCTACCTTTTCCTTGTGCAGCATTACTGCTGCACAAGGTGGCTCTTTCAGTAACAAACGCCTTGGGGGGGGGGGGGGACAGGTTCCCTTACATTTCAGTTGTGTCAGCGTGGCGGTCGCAGGACACATTGCCGGCTACACAGCTGGGGATCAGCTGACGTTACTGAAACCCAATAACACTGGGTCGTATGTTTTGACTGTGCAGATGGCACTTCTGAGCCTCAACTGGCGTTGTTGGAGCCCAGGAATGTAAGTTCAGGTGGTTGAAAGATGAACACAACAGGAGACCTGGATAACGTATACAGTGACCTAATTATTTAATCAGGAGGAGGAGTGGCAAATTCCTGCGAGATCCAGGCCTTGTTCATTTTCAGGAAAGTAAGCCGGTCAACGTTATCGGAGGATAGTCGCATGCGACGGTCAGTTAGTACACCACCTGCAGCACTAAAGACACGTTCCGATAATACACTGGCCGCAGGGCAAGACAGCACCTCCAATGCATACTGGCTTAGCTCTGGCCATGTATCCAGCTTTGAGACCCAAAACTTGAAAGGGGAAGAGCCGTCTGGGAGTACAGCAAGAGGGCAAGACATGTAGTCTGTCACCATCTGACGGAACCGTTGCCTCCTGCTGACTGGAGCCGTCTGTGATGGTGTAGACTTTTGTGGGGGGCACACAAAACTGTGCCACAGTTGGGCCATACTGGTCTTGCCTTGGGCAGAGGCACTGCTTCTGCTCCCTCTTTGTGCAGAGCCTCCACCACTGCCTGGACGCACTGAGCTGCTTTGGAATGCACTAGCAGCACTTCTCTCAGTTGGAATGGAGAAGATGATGGAACTGACCAGTGTGTCTTGGTACTCCCGCATTTTTCGCTCCCGGTTCAACGGTGTGATGAGGCTTTCTACGTTGTCCCGGTAGCGAGGATCGAGGAGGGTGAACACCCAGTAATCAGACATGTTGAGAATGTGGTCGATGCGGCGGTCGTTTCTCAGGCACTGCAGCATGTAATCCACCATGTGCTGCAGACTGCCAACTGCCCAAGAAACGCTGTCCCCAGCTGGAGGCGTGATCTCTGCCCGCTCGTCATCACCCCACCCTCGCTGTACACACTGAGTACTGGACAATTGTGTAACTCCCTCCTCTGGACGGATGTCTTCCTCCTCCATTGACTCCTCCTCATCCTCCTCACAAACTGTCCCCTGCCTACGCGTTTGTGAGGAACCACGTGGCGCTGACTGTCCAGAAGATGATGGAAGTGGTGAATCCTCATCCTCCACCTCTTCCACAACATCATCCCTTAGCGCTTGCAGTGATTTTTCAAGCAGGCAGATAAGGGGGACAGTCATGCTGACTAGTGCATCATCTGCACTCGCCATCCGCGTGGAATAATCGAAGGGACGCAAAACCTGGCAGACATCCTTCATAGTGGCCCACTCTGTGGTTGTGAAGTCTGTACGGCGCTGACTGCGACTTTTGTGCGCCTGATACAGCTGGTACTCCATTACAGCTTGCTGCTGCTCACACAACCGCTCCAACATATGTAACGTGGAATTCCACCTGGTAGGTAGGTCACATATGATGCGATGTTCCGGCAGGCGGTGTCGGCGCTGCAGAGCCGCAATGCGCGCTTTTGCCGTGCTGGAACGCCGCAAGTGAGCACACTCTAGGCGGACCTTGTGCAGCAGTGCATCAAGATCCGGATAGTCCCTCAAAAAACTCTGCACGACCAAATTGAGCACATGTGCCAGACATGGGATGTGAGTGAGGTTGCCGAGGCCCAGGGCTGCCACCAGATTTCGGCCATTATCACACACTACCATGCCTGGCTGGAGATTCGCTGGCTCAAACCACACATCGCTCTCCTGCTTGATGGCATTCCAGAGCTCCTGCGCTGTGTGGCTACGATTCCCCAAAAAAATTAATTTCAAGACGGCCTGTTGACGTTTGGCCACGGCTGTGCTCATGTCGGTCGTAACAGGTACACGTTCATCACGGGTCCATGTGGAGGTGGACTGTGACGGCTCCTGCAGCGATGATTCTGAGGAACTGGTGTAAGAGGAGGAGTCAATGCGTACAGAATGGATTCCTGCAATCCTTGGAGTGGGCAGGACACGTCCTGCGCCACTCGCACGGTCTGTACCCGGCTCAACTACATTAACCCAATGGGCAGTGAGGGAAAGGTATCGCCCCTGTCCATGTTGACTGGTCCACGCATCGGTGGTGAGGTGGACCTTGCTACTGACGGCGTTCAGTAGCGCGTGTTTTATGTGTCCCTCCACATGCTTGTGCAGGGCAGGGACGGCTTGCCTGCTGAAGTAAAAGCGGCTGGGCACACTGTACTGTGGGACTGCCAATGACATCAAGTCACGGAAGCTGTCAGTCTCCACCAGCCTGAATGACAGCATTTCCAGTGACAGAAGTTTGGCAATGCCTGCAGTCAGAGCCTGTGCTCGTGGGTGGTTTGACGAGAAAGGCCGCCTTTTCTCCCATGCCTGTACTACCGATGGCTGTAGACTGGGCTGGGAGTGTGTGGTTGACTGGGAAAGTGGTGCTGCGGGTGGAATTACAGCGGGTCTCTGGACAACAGGGCCAGAGGTTCTTCCACGGCGATCCTGGGAGGAAGCCGAACCAGCTGCGTGTGAGCTAGAGGAAGAGGCAACACGAGCTGAAGAGGTGGTAGCTGCCGCTGTTGGTTGGCCTAGCTCTTCAGTGTGTTTGTCTAACTCCGCCGGGTGCCTGTTGCGCACATGTTTCCACATGTTGGAGGTATTGAGGTTGGCGACTTTTTGACCTCTTTTGATTTTTTGATGACACACCTTGCATCTGACATAGCAAATGTCATCTGCAACTGTGTCAAAAAAGGACCAGGCACTGCAAGTCTTGGGAGCCCCCCTTTTGACTTTTGGAAGAGACATGCTCCTTACGGGTGCCAAAGCGGAGGCTGCAGGATCCGCAGTCTTCCCCCTCCCTCTCCCTCTTTGGACCGTACGGGGAATCTCTTCCTCAGAGCTGCTCCCACCACCTTCCTGTCCCTGACGCCAAGATGGGTCAAGGACCTCGTCATCCACACTACCCTCTGCCCCCAACTGCTCCTCCCGGGTAGTCTCAGCAGCAGAGCACGCACCAGTAAGTGGCACCTGAGTGTCATCATCAGCTGATGCGGCCTGCGATGTGGTGAACGGAGCCACTGGCCCACCCGCCTCTTCAGACTCAGAGAGAAAAAGCTGTTGGGCATCACTGCACCCTGCCTCTTCTTCCATTTCTCCAATGCTGCTTGGCTGGCCCCCTGTTTCCAAGCCAAGAGATTCAGAGAACAGAAGTAGAGACGGCTCCTGTCCTGGGCTCTCTGTCTGCCTGGGCAATTTGGCAGGTGGTGAAGAGACAGATGGCTGCTCTCCAGTGCTCTGTGTCTGAGAGGATGTGGCACTAATGGAAGTTGATGCATTAGCTGCCATCCATCCCACAACGGCTTCAATTTGGTCTTCACGCAGCAGCGGTGTACGGCGCTCGGCGACAAAGCTGCGCATGAACGACTGTTCCCTCGTGAAAGTGGGTGCTGATGAGTCACCGGTGCCCGCAGCGGGCACAGAATCCCCACGTCCCCTCCCTGCTCCGCGCCCACGCCCACGTGCCTTACTCACTGCCTTCTTCATCGTGGTTGACTGATAAAGAAAAGCAGAAAAGTACTAACGGCTTTGTGTGCTTATTCCTGAAAAACTCCTCCTAACAGGTATAAGAAACACTAATTAGCTAAAGTGTGGACTAGACTTTAATATGAGTTAATGTGGCCTACACAAATGTAAAGTGGTGTAACTGGTGTGTTTGGTGAACTTTATTATTTATTTCTTTTTTGGGGGCTGAACTGACAACGGATAGAGCTGCAGTCACACGGAGACCGTGCAGACAGACGTTAACGGCGCTGTAAGGCCCAAAAACCCTCCTCTACTTTATCCTATGTAGTGTTTTTCCACAAATTAGCTGGAGACGGGTGGAAAGACACTAATAGGATTTTTTTAAATTAATTAGCAGCAGACTACAGTACTTGAAAAAAAATTAAAATTGATTTGGCGGTATGACGCAGTTAACAACCCTGAGCTGGAGACAACCAAGCTACGGCTGCTCACAGACTACAGGGCGAGCTGCAGTCACACGGAGACCGTGCAGACAGCCGTAAACGGCGCTGCAAGGCCCAAAAACCCTCCTCTACTTTATCCTATGTAGTGTTTTTCCACAAATTAGCTGGAGACGGGTGGAAAGACACTAATAGGATTTTTTTAAATTAATTAGCAGCAGACTACAGTACTTGAAAAAAAATTAAAATTGATTTGGCGGTATGACGCAGTGAACAACCCTGAGCTGGAGACAACCAGGCTATAGCTGCTCACAGACTACAGGGCGAGCTGCAGTCACACGGAGACCGTGCAGACAGCCGTAAACGGCGCTGCAAGGCCCAAAAACCCTCCTCTACTTTATCCTATGTAGTGTTTTTCCACAAATTAGCTGGAGACGGGTGGAAAGACACTAATAGGATTTTTTTAAATTAATTAACAGCAGACTACAGTACTTGAAAAAAAATTAAAATTGATTTGGCGGTATGACGCAGTGAACAACCCTGAGCTGGAGACAACCAAGCTACGGCTGCTCACAGACTACAGGGCGAGCTGCAGTCACACGGAGACCGTGCAGACAGCCGTAAACGGCGCTGCAAGGCCCAAAAACCCTCCTCTACTTTATCCTATGTAGTGTTTTTCCACAAATTAGATGGAGACGGGTGGAAAGACACTAATAGGAATTATTTGAAAAAATGTGCAGCAGCCTGCACTACTTCAAAAAAAAAAAAAAAAAAGGACAGTATGAGGCAATGAACCACCCTCCCTGAACTGAATACAACCAGCTATGGATGGCCTATGTGGCTGCACTCAGACTAGAGAGTGGGCTGCACTCACACACACACACACAGAGAGACCTTGCAGATCGCTGTGAAAACAGCGCTACAAGGCAAAAGCAAGGTGAATAGTAGGTGAACACAGCGGTTGCTAAATTAGCCTTTGGAAAGCACAAAGAAGCAAATCGCTATCTCTAAACTGTCCCTCAGTCAGCAAACAGCGTCCTGTCACTAACTGAATTCACAGCAGAGTGATCGCAAAATGGCGCCAGCGACTTTTAAACTGCATCATGACATCATTTCAGCAGCCAATCACAGCCTTGCCAGTACTTTCATGCCCTCCATGCTAAACAGGATGTGCCCACACTTGGAATCTTTCTCATTGGCTGAATTTCTGAATTTTGAATCATGGAACTTCCGATTCCGGTATCCGATACGCGCCAAGTATCGGAATCCCGGTATCGGAATTCCGATACCGCTAGTATCGGCCGATACCCGATACTTGCGGTATCGGAATGCTCAACACTAGTTAGGAGATGAAGAGGATAATGATCCCCTTTCTGTTGTCAGTGTTTGGTGGGAAGAGTTGGAGGAAGCAAGCGTGAATGCTACCCCACCACCAACACAACACATACTTGGGGCAGCACCATCGCTCAGTTGTTAGCACTGCAGCCTTGCAGCGCTGGTTCAAATCCAACCAAGGACAACATCTACAAGGAGTTTGTATGTTCTCCCCGTGTTTGTGTTGGTTTCCTCCGGGTACACCGGTTTCTTCCAAAATTTCAAAGACATACTAACAGGGAATTTAAATTGTGAGCCCCAATAGGGACAGTGATGAAAATGTGTGCAAAAACTGTAAAGCGCTGCGGAATATGTTGGCGCTATATAAATAAAGAGGTCATTATCATCATCATTGGATCTCATGGAAGCGCCCAACACATGAGCACCTTTTTGCTGCACTATCTGCAACATGATGCCCGTATTCTTAGGATTAGAAATAGTTCTGACTACTGGGTTTCCACTCTGTTAGGTCCACAGTACAAAAGTACATTTAGCCAGATGCTTCCCCCCGGAAAGGGATGTGCATGCTGGAGTATCGAAACACGCTTGTAGACAATCTTAAGAGTCCTTTTCTCCGAGACAGCAGTGAGTTACACAGTGTGCATCGCAGTTATAGACTTCCAACCTCGGGAACGTAGAGTCAACACAAAAAATATTAGCAGCAGCAGTATAAATGGCATAAGCAATTTCTGTGTGTTGTTTCACACATTTTTTAGACCAGCCCATGCACCAGCAGAATAAAGTACAATAGACACATTAATGGCTGGAGTGGATGGTGCAATATCAATGCCATCAGGCGGGATTTGGACCCTTTTACATTTTGGTCTTCAAAAATGAAAGAATGGCCTAAGCTCGCCTGTCACACCTTGGAGGTTTTGTCATGCTATTACAGCTAGTGTTCTCTCAGAACGTTTATTCGGCGCTGCTGGTGGTGTCCTGATGGATAAGTGCATCCAACTGACCCCTGAAAGTGTAGTCCGCCTAACTTTCATCAAGATGAACAAGTCATGGATCTTCAAGGACTTTTGCACCTCAGTCACAGACTGGGCAGACTAGGCGATAGTGTAGTTTTTAGTGTGATGCATTGATCTTGCGTTTTTACAGTCTGTGACACCTTTGTCGTGGCTTCTGTGCCTGCTGTTGCTACTGCTGCTGATGTTACAAACAATTTTTTTAAATTTGGAGATTCAAAGTTGGGTCTCCATCCAGTGAGTTGCCTGTAGTGGAAGGGTTCTCAGAGCACCATTATGCTATTTCTACTGTGAAGAAATTGATGCCACATTAGTGGTGTATGACAATAATTTTTGGAAATGTGGTGACTCAAACTTGGGTCTCCATCTGGTGGGTTGCCTGTTTTGGAAGGGGTGTCAGAGGCCCATGATACTACTTCTTTTTGGAAATTTATTGAAGATATTCACATTTTGGCCATAAAAAACAGCAGCAGCAGAGGTGTTTGCTATAACACTCAGTTCAGCTGTAATCCCCCTCCTCACACAAAGACTACCAGGAGAGGTAAGCTGAAAGTTTTTGTAATTACACTCAGGTCTGCTGTACTCTACACAGTAGCTGCAAAGAGCATAGAGGAGAACAGGGCTGTCTTTCTTTACATCTCGAAAGGAGAAAGCATGTTCTTCTGACATTCTGGGGGTGAGCTCTCCCTTTCCATGACACCTTCTGCTTATGATTGGTCAATGTCAAGCAGGTGAAATAGTACAAGCCCCCAAAGACAAATCTCTGGAAATGACCAGTTGGGATTTTCATAAATTATTACAGAAACCTTTACAAGCTAATTTCTCCACAAACATCCTAAATGGTCACCTTGATTCTGTGGAATGGCTTTTAAGAATTTTTTTTAATCAAAATTTTGTTAAATAATTATTTATGTTATTTTTATGCACTAGTGCTATTTAGGGTATTTGCTAATTTTGTTTTTATCGTAGGTTTTGTCTGTATAGTGGCCAGTGTGAACATGTGTCTACACATTGTATGCATATCCGCGTATATTCCAGTTAATCTCTTTAGGTTCTAGGTATGAAATGACCCATTTCTTAATGATTTTGACCTTCTTAATTCAAATCTGACATTGAAAATGTTTAATTGGCTCTTGTTTCTATGATGTCAAAGAGTTTTCCTTTTACTGCTACATATAATTACTGTAGAAAAGTTTCAGTACTTTGAAATGTTATTTTTGCAAAAAATCTAAATACAGAATATTTTGTTATGCCAATTTTCTCATTTATTTAAAGGAAATTTAGCAACAATTCAAATAACTAAAACATGTCTAAACACTATTGCGAATTATAAACAGTTACAGAAATTGCACTACAAAATTTTTGTCCTCATTAGGTGGCAACTCTTTTTTGCTTGTCTTTTGTACTCCTGCATCCAATAATCACTTACAATTGTCCAACGGTAATCTGCAACCATAGATGGACTCCATTTTCTTTGATATCTTTTCTCCATAGCCGCAATATCTTGGTGAAATCTCTCACCGTGCCTGTTGCTCACTCCTCCGCAGTTTGGTGGAAAAAGTGTAGATGTGAATGTAAGAAATTAATCTTTAAGGACATATAACAGCAAAGATCTTTATATATTTTAGGGAGATTTTCCACCAACTCTTTTTAGTTATCTGTTCTTGCGTTTCCCCCAAAAAAGTTACCCCAATGCGATTGCTACCCATGCAGCCTTTTCCTTGCCTTGCAGCAAACAGAGAAGCTCTTCATCTTGAAGAAGCTTACAAACCTGAGGTCTAACAAAGACTCCTTCATTTATCTTTGCTTCACTAAACATTGGAAATGTATCAATGAGATACTTGAATGCTTTTGCATTTTTATCAGTTGCCTTTACAAAATTCTTCACTAGGCCCAACTTCATATGCAATGGTGGTAACAAAATTTTATGTGGGTCAACAAGTGCTGGACATTTTCACTCCCTGACTGAAGTAAATGTCAGTGAGGCCACTCTCTTTTATTGTAGTGATATTCTCTTGTTTGAATATCCCACTAATGCAGAAAGTAGCAGTACTTTGTGTATTCGCCCTGGAGACCAAGCAAGAGCGTAACCACCTTAAGTCACCACAGAGGGGTTACAAATATTGCTCATAGTTCAGGCACCTTAACAGCTGTTTCCTGTTGTCATAGGTTTCTTTCTTGTAGGCTGCATAACCAACTAGAATTGCCATTATGCAGCAAGAAGACTTTTACGTTTTAGAAAAATCGATGAAAAGCCTCCATTCCTCTGGATTATACATAGTTACATAGGTTGAAAAAAGACTTATGTCCATAAGTTCACCCTTTCTTCACCAATTCTACATTTTGTCTCTAAATTAACTATAACCCATAATGTTATGTGTATTGAGGAAATCATACACCCTTTTTTAAGTGTCTGCCATTACTACCTCTTGTGGTAGGGCATTCCACATTCTGACTGCTCTAACTGTAAAGAACCCATTCCTATTTAGCAGCTGGAATCGCCTTTCTTTCATCCGTAATGAGCTCCCTCTGGTCCTATGTATGGTCTTTGGAAGGAATAAGTCATGTGCCAGTCCTTTGTACTTACCACACATGTAAATGAGAACTTCTCTGAGGTGTCTTTTTTTCTAAGCTAAACAAGCCCAAATTTTTACATTGTCTCATCATACGAGAGGCCTTCCATCCCTTGTAATAATCTAGTTCCCTGCCTTCGAACTGACTATTAATAGCTGAATATCCTTTTTAAAATGTGGAGCCCAAAACTAGATCCCAAATTCTAGATGCAGCCTCACAAGTGATTTATAAAGGAGTAAAAACAGTACTGCTTCTCAGCTTACATGTAACCAGAATACCCAAATCCTTCTCCTGTTCTGTAGACCCGGGGATACTCCCATTTAATGTATTTTAGCAATAGGATTACTCTGTCCTAGGTGCATTACTCTACATTTATCTACATTAAATCTCATTTGCCAAGTGTTTGCCCATTCAGACATCTTATCCAGATTGTTTTGCAATATCTTAAAGTCAACGTCAGATTCTAATATCCTACATAGTTTGGTGTCGTCAGCAAAGACTGACGGTTTACACTCAATCCAATCTTCTAGGTCATTAATAAAGAGGTTAAAAATAATCGATCCTAGTGCAAATCGATGCGGTACCCAACTGCTGACTATACCATATTTAGAGAATGTACCATTTATGACGACTCTTTGTTTCCTGTCATTTAGCCAATTCTTTACCCATCTGCATATAGTTTCCCCTAGTCGCTGCTTCTGTAGCTTCAGTATAAGGCTATTGTGTGGTACAGTATCAAATGCCTTTGCAAAGTCCAGATAAATCAATGCCAACATCCAGATTGGCTGCATTGCCAACATCCAGGTTTGCACTTACCTCTTCATAGAAATCCAACATGTTAGTTAGACATGACTAATTATTCATGAATTCGTACTGGTTGTCATTTATTATATTATTCTTTGCAATATATCTCTGCAGGTCATCTCTTATAATGCCCTCAAAAACTTTGCACACTGCTGATGTCAAACTAACCGGACGGTAGTTGCCTGGATCCACCTTCTTACCTTTCTTAAATATCGGTATCACGTGAGCCATCTTCCAGTACTGTGGCACCACCCCTGTTACAAGAGAGTCTAAGAATATGGGATACATCGGTCTGTCAATTACTGAGCTCAATTCACTCAGTATCCATGGATGAATGCCATCTGGGCCTGGGGATTTGTCAATGTTTAAATTGCTCAGACGTAGGTGTACTTCTTGTGTTAAACTAGTTACATCAGGTGGTGAACTTTGATTTTTGCCTGTTGAATGATCCCTGGAACAGTCATTTCATTGGTGTGCACAGATGAAAGTGCCTGTTTAATATCTCAGCCTTTTCTTTGTCCTCTATAATTATCTTATTATCATCTTTTAAGGGGTCAATACCATCTGTTTTTTTCTTTTTAGCATTTATGTATTTATTACATTTTTGGGGATTTATTTTTAATGTTGCTGGCGATTTGTTTCTCTGTACATAGCTTGGCTAGCTTGATTTATTTTTTACATTTCTTATTGAAATCTTTATACTCCTGAAATGCAGTTTATGTATCCTCGGCCTTCAAGCTTTTGAATGCCCTTTGTTTTTATCTTATTAAACTATGTACTGTCTTATTTATCCATAGTCGTTTCTTTTTATTCCTGGACATTTTATTACCAGAAGGTATAAGTTTTCTACAGGGTTCTAGTAGTATATCCTAAAAAACACCCCCATTTATGTTCAGTATCCCCAGGTTCCGTGACATGGTCTCAGTCAACACTGTTAAGCTCTTCCCTTAGTTTGCTGAAATCAGCTTTCCTAAAGTTACAGGCTTTTGCATTTCCTCTTTTGAGTGTTTGATTGAAAATTACATTGAAAGTTACCATGTTATGGTCACTGCTTCCCAAATGCTCCCAGACCTGTAGATCTGAAATTGTATCTGGTCTATTTCACAGAACCAAATCCAGCAGATTATCTGTCCTGGTTGGTTCCTCTACCAACTGAGAGAGGTAATTGTCTTGAATTACTGATAAGAATTTACAGCTATTAGCAATACTCAAAGATTCTATGTCCCATTGAATGTTTGGATAGTTAAAAAAAAAAACACATAATGATGACCATTTTATTATTTGCTGCCTTTATAATTTGTTGCAGCATTTCATCCTCCACCTGTCTGCTATAGTAGGAGATTTGTAGCAAACTCTAATTAGCAGCTTTCGATTATTGCTATCTCCATTTACATTTACCTATACTGACTCCCCATTGAGGTGCAGCCCATCCCTACAGCCAGTCCCTACAGAGTCAGCCCAGTTCTCCACAAATCCAAACCCTTCCTTCCTGCACCACTTATCTCCCTAAACTCCCACTGTCTTTCTAGTGTCACTGGCAGTATTTCTGAAAACACAACCTTGGAGGTCCTTGCCTTCAGCTTTTCTCTTAGTTCCTTGTAATCATTTTTAAGGACCTTCCACCTCCCTCTAACTTTGTCTTTGGTACCAATGTGTACCATGACCGCAGGGTTTTCCCAGCCTTACTCAGCAATCTGTCTATGCGATACACAATATGTTGAACCCGAGCACCTGCAAGACAACACTGTTCGTTATTCACTGTCTCAGTGACAGATTACCCTGTCTGTTCTCCTAATTATAGACTGTCCCCCTAATTATCTGTCCTCCTAATTATCGACCTAATTATATACCACCAAAAAACAACATCTGTCTGGCCTTTGCTGCACTCCTATTTCCCTCCTTCCTATAGGAGTTGTTTTTCTGGTTGCTAGGAGCAGCGTCCTGCTGTAGTGATCCGAGTTCTGGGCTTGCATTCCTAATATAAGCTAAACAGGCATATTTACTAGATTGTGCCAGATCAGGACAGAGCTCCCTGGCATTTTCCCCCCTACCCCTTCTTGTAACTGTCACCCACATACGAACTTCTGAGTCCTGATCTTCCCCACCTCCTTCATATCTCGGGCCCCAGCCAGCGCATGCTCAGTGAGCTCTAAACTCATCTCCCTGTTTGTAATGCCAGCTGCACATTTCAATCCATTACCTGGGCTTCCAAACATGTAACTCACTGACATTGAGCGGATATTATCACCCTCAAATGGCTGTCCAAGACATGCATACATCTCACAAGATGAACACCTGGTAGAATTGTCCATGGAGCACACACTAAATGGGGATAAATAGTGCCGATAAAAGCAGAAAAACTGTGGAAAACTAGTAAGAAAAACTCCAAACTATTATGTTGTGTTAAACTATGATATTTGGTTTACCTATGCACTTACCTGCTGCCCTGCACTTAAAATGCAGCCCTGGCTTCTCCCAGCAGCCTTGCTTAGAGTATCTGGCACTTGTAGTCCTCCAACCAGCAAGCACAGGTGTAGCTGATAGAAGGGACTAGAAACTTATCTTCAGAGCTTCCATTAAACTCTTGATGTTGTTGCATGACAAAAGATCACCCTCCATGAAGAAGTATTGGACAAGATCTTTATCAAAGTTGTAGAACAAAGAAATTTGAACATCACCCACTAGAAGATTCCATTGTTGTAGCCTGACTGTAGCCTGAAACCAAGAACTCCGCCTTACTCGGGCAGATGCAAATCTCTAACAAAATCGTTCAGTTCACTTTCTGTTATACGATGTCATTCAGTTGAGGTTGCTGACAGAAAATCTGGGCCGTGAGAGGAAGATGCTTCATGACACCAAGCACCCTCTTCTTCTTCACTTGACTCAACTGAAAATGTTTCCTGTGCTTTTGGATCTGGAAGTTCTTCTGAATGTGGTACTAGGCGTATTGCAGATGGAATGTTTGGATACTGTAAAGTCTACGGCTTCTTCCTTGAAACTCCTTTCCTAATGGGAGGCACTATGCAGAAATAGCCTTCGGGATTGTGATCGGTTGGCACTCACCAGACAAAAGGCAAAGATTGCCTTTTTCCATGCAACCACTGGATAAGATGTGATGCACATCTATCGCAGCATATGTGTGGAGCCCAACTCTTCTCATGATCTCCTATTTTGCAACCAAAATACAAGTTGTAGGCTTTCTTTATCATGTTAATCAAGTTTCACCTTTGTAAAGCAAAAGTAATTTCACCACATATGTAGCAAAAACTATTTGCTTTGTTAATGCAAGAACAAGGCATATCTGAAAAAAGATATAGAAACCTGTCAATATGCTAAGAAAGTAAGCTAAGAAATCCTAAAACTGTATAACTTACACAGAGAGCATTTACAAATGTAGGTGATGTAACTGTAATGATTATGTCTTCAGAGCTGAGTTGGCTTTTATTGATTGATCACCCTAAGATGATAGAATACCGAAGGCTCAATAGACTAGATAGATGATGAAACAGACTAGCTACTAACAATGCAATAATGATGATAAAATAATAAGGACACAATTTTTCTATAAGTCTGCATGAAAGGTATAATAAGGAATTAGAACCTTCTCTGGATCTTGAAAATTAGAACCAGCAAATTTTAGCATCATATTTTTTTCAGGACCACAAAATTAGTTAAGTTTAACTGTTTACGACTTTGAATCAATTTGGCTGTAGAACAGTGTAATTAATGATTACTTCATGTCCCAAAACAAGAGGGGATTGTCCGCCTACAATGTCACCTTTTGTCAGAGAACCGTAAGTAAAATAGGAAAGATTAAGGTTAATATGTGAAGATTTAACATTCATGAAGCTTAAAAATGAATGAATTTATTTCAGTGTAATTGAATTTTCCTTGAGTTTTACAAAAAATTGTATTGTCTAATAATCCTTGCCTCTTCTTTTACCCTTCCCCGTTGTATGCATTCTTTTTGGCCTCTTCACTCCAAGCCTTGGCTGCGACTTGACTAGGCCTTTGAAGTCACTGCACACCATGTTGTTGCAGCACAAGTTGATGACATTACAACGTGTGTTGCCTGAGTGATAGCATGGGTGCTCAGTAAGGTTAGAGGTCTAGTCAAGCCAGAAACCATGGCCTGGAGTAAAGAGGCTGAAGTGTATGGGTGCAACAAGGTAAGAGGAAAAGATCAAGCACAGAGTACAGGATGATGGGCTGTAGGGACAGCGAGACAGGTGAGTGGTTAGGTGAGTATTATTTTTTTTTGCATTAACTATGCTCTGGGGTCTTGAGAGATCCCAGAACAAAAAGGAGATCCAATAATCATCAAATAACTTTGCTGTAAATGAAACTTCCTTTCAAAATCTACATGATTTGATGAATTTGAATCTCAGCAGTTTCGATCATTTCAAGTGAAGCCAGTTTGGTCATCATGCACATGGTGGATGACTACTTTTATCAGCCAATATCTTTTCTAATTATTTTATGTGAAGAATAGTGTTGAGCATTCCGATACTGCAAATATCGGGTATCGGCCGATATTTGCTGTATCGGAATTCCGATACCAAGTTCCGATATTTTTGCGATATCGGAAATCGGAATCGGAAGTGTGCGGTGCGTATGGTTCCCAGGGTCTGGAGGAGAGGAGACTCTCCTTCAGGCCCTGGGATCCATATTCATGTAAAAAATAAATAATTAAAATTAAAAATATGGATATACTCACCCGTCCGGCGGACCCTGGACCTTAGCGGTGTAACCGGCAGCCTCTGTTCCTAAGAATGCAGGGAGTGAAGGACCTGCGATGACGTCGCGGCTTGTGATTGGTCGCGTGAGCGGTCACATGAGCGGTCATGCGACCAATCACAAGCCGCGACGTCATCGAAGGTCTTTCACCCCCTGCATTCTTAGGAAAGGAGGCAGACGCTTGGACCGGTGAGAGCCGGGGCAGCGGGGGGTGAGTATATCAATATTTTTTATTTTTATTCTTTATTTTATACATGAATATGGATCCCAGGGCCTGAAGGAGAGTTTCTTCTCCTTCAGACCCTGGGAACCATTCCGATATTTTGTGTCCCATTGATATGCATTGGTATCGGGTATCGGTATCGGCGATATCCGATATTTTTTGGATATCGGCCGATCCAATCCGATACCGATACCTTTGCATATCGGAAGGTATCGCTCAACACTAGTGAAGAAGCATAACTTGAAAAAGAATGAAAACTCCCCCCCCTCCCCATGCATTCTGTGGCAGAATTCAATGGTTCAGTTTGTTTACAGTAATACCAAATCTATTTTTTGTCAATGTTCTACTATTCTTTCATGATATTAGCACATGTTCTGTAAAAAAATATATATATATTTATTTTTTATTTAATTCATGAACTGATTTTCACAGTTTATTTAATAATCTATTTTGGTGGGGGTGGAGGTTATGTGAAGAATGAAAGAAAAGCATTTCAGCTGCAGACTTCTGGGTTTTTCAAATTCATATGGGGTTTACAATGGGTACGGAAAGTATTCAGACCCCTTTAAATTTTTCACTCTTTGTTTCATTGCAGCCATTTGGTCAATTCAAAAAAGTTCATTTTTTCTCATTAATGTACACTCTGAACCCCATCTTGACTGAAAAAAACAAATGTAGAAAGTTTTGCAAATTTAAAAAAAAAGAAAAACTGAAATATCACATGGCCATATGTATTCAGACCCTTTGCTCAGTATTGAGTAGAAGCACCCTTTTTGAGCTAGTACAGCCATGAGTCTTCTTGGAAATGATGCAACAAGTTTTTCACACCTGGAAAATGAAAAATGTAATGGGGTCTGAATACTTTCCGTACCCACTGTATATACTGTAGCATGCTGCCTTATTATATGTATTGCTGTGCTGTTACAGTTGTGACATTTACTTTTTTGCCAAATAAAACCACTTTTTTATGAAAAGCTTTCTGTTATTTATTTTTTTATTACCCGTCAGTAGGCTTTTAGGCCCCAAAATATTATTATCACAGTTAGGTACATTCTCCAGAGCTGCAGACATCTTGTGCAGGTGCTGTAATTTCCATAAGCAGTGCATGTACTGTAAGGTCATAATGATGTGGTCAGAGCCAGACTATTTATTGTATCTGCACATGTGCTGTCCGAGGAAATGAGAGCGCCTGCGTGAGTCATTCTTTTTGACCTGCACCTTCGGCTGACATCTCTTTCCTGTGAGTAGCACATGCGCAGATCGTGCGAGAGCCGAACTATTCATCATCATGAAGTTACTGTGCATTCACCCTGACAATGATGGCACTTAGGCAAGAAGTCTGATGGGGGAGCAGATCACAGCAAAGAGTGACCAGTCAATAAAAGGCCAGAAGGTGCCACCGGGAGGACAAAGAGGCCAGAGAAGCTGGAGACATGTAAAGTGCAGGCCAAAATGAGTTCCTAGTCACAACTGTAACCCCTAAAAGTTACAATATTGCCCATGAAATAGAATGTACTCTTCACAAAAAGTTAATTAAAGCTGATGATGGCAGACTATGATTAAGAATATGGCAGTTTGAAATGCGCAAGATAGACTGGACATATTCCCGGGAATTGTTCTCTTTTTTTTGCCGTTTTAATGCATTTGTAAATAAACTTATTATTTTTAATCAAATTTCCCGAGACCTGCTGCTGGATACTGACCTCTACATGGTGGTACATAGTAGTATATCAATATGTTTTTCCCAAAAATGCTCACTCAGAAAGGATGGAGGCTAGTATGAAACACGCGTCAGGAGGTCTGGTGATAACTATGTGCTCACTTATCCTATATATTCTCTATGTTCCTATATGGTTAGTATGCTTGTCTAACTTTTAGTTCTTATATGTCTTTAAAATAATTGCTGCATTCATTGCACTTGTGTTAATCTGTACTAACTGAATGAGCCTATCTACTTGTATATCATTACTATTTATGTGTATATATAGTTTCAATACTTGTACTACTGTGGTTGCTTCTTTCCTAACTACTCGACTGGGAGAAGACATTACTCTTATTTATACATTATCTACACATATTGGTGTTCTTTCGTAATCTCCCCACTGGGGGAGACATTACCATAATACATATATACACATGGATTATGATTACAATGATCATTGGGTCAGGATGATATAGAATCATTTCTTAATATTGTTTTCTATTTATTTATTTCATGCATCTCTCCATGTGAGTTATAATAGGTTTTAAAAAAATATGTATTTATTCTATGGAGAATTGCTGATAGTTCCAGACATAGAGTGAGCATTTTTATAAAAAAAAACATATTGATATACTACTGTGTACCACCAGCATGTCTGTCTCTGCAGTATAACCTTTTCTAATGTGTTTTAAAATGTATTTGTGCATGTATTTATCTAATAAAAATTACTATCTAGATTTTTGTGAGTAGGGGAATTATTTGGGGAATAGGTATGAATCGGCAAACAAGTGTAATGAATCTAAAATGGGTTCTTTGACAATTCTATCTCCAAGCATTGTTTTTTATAGCCCTCTAATTATAATTTGTTGGGTTACAATTGCAGATGTGTTTGATTACAGTGCATCATTTTCCGCTGCAGTGGTCTTCGGCTTCTCCCATCTCTTTCTGTATTCCCTTGTGCCAGTTCTACAGTACTGTACTGTATACTCAGTAAAGATACAAATAGGCCCTGCTCTAGAAATGCGATACAATTCTATATGAGAGCATTAAAGGGAATCTGTCACCCCAATTTTTGCCTATAAGATACAGCCACCGCCATCAGAGGCTTACTACAGCATTCTGTAATGCTATAGATAAGTGGAGCGCCCCCAGACGCAGGGCCCCGGGGTACTCGGTACCAGGCTTCTCTGTCTCAGTTCTGGGGTTGTCACGGTGGCTAGGCCCGGTCCGTGACCCTGCTAAGGGGCGTCCAATGAAAGGTGTAGGTGGTGGTGCGTGGTGCAGGTCGCGGTGAATAACGAGGACACAGGGTTGCAGTCTCTTTACCTCTTTACTGAAGGCTTCAAGATCCTCAATCCAGAGTACTGTTAACAGGGTTGGCTGAGACCGGCCGGTCCGATGGCACCTCCAGAGCTCCCTTTGCAGGTGGAAATCTGTGCCTACCTTCTAGCGCCTGTGTGTTGTAGTACTTCCCTGCTGAGCACCACGGGATAGTCCTCACAACTGTTGTGTCTGTTTCTGATGTTCTTTCCCACAACTTATATCTGTTCTGATGTTCTTCTCCGTCCCCCAGATGATATGGCTAGGACGCACCCGTATGATGGGTAGGCCTGGAGTTCTTCCGGGACCCTAGTGACGCCCCTCTCCCACAGTTGCCCCCTATGTCTGCTTAGGCGATTTAGGTGAGACAGCCAACCTATAATTAACTGTCCTGCCGTTGGTTTGAAGTAATGCTTGGAGCCCAATACTTCCTCGGCGTTCCGGCCACCGGCTACGCGCCTCAGTAGGATGTTGCCTCGATCTTACGGCACGATTCCTACTGGTGTTATCTCCTTTTTTGCTTTGATCTCGTTTCTCACTCTTCACAATAAACCTCGCTTCTTGTTCTTTCTTGAGATACCGCCGCGATGTAGTGCAGGCGCGGTTCCTTAATGTTCTGTCTTGTTCGCTAGGCCTCTGTCAGGATCCCACCCCTGACAGGGACCCCCCTGAATCGTCCCCCCGCAACACCCTCTGCCACAGGATGTTGCCTGGTTCCAACCCAGTCAGCTTCTGTCTAACTTTCTATCCAACCCCCAGTTTTACCAGATTGTGAGGAGTGGTCTAATGCATAGTGCCCTTTGCTCCCCCTGGAGGCCAGACTATGAAGTGTATTGGTGTCTGTGATACCTGGTCAGGTGAACTCCTTAAGTGCCATCAGAAGTACCATCACTCCCCTTAGCGGCGGAGCGTCAGTACTGCAACGACCAGGACTCTGGGATGCTGCACTCCCCCTAGGTTAAATCCAGTACTCCCGGACTGGGAAGAAAACAACAATACATATCAGCAAAAAGACATACAATTTTTGAAATGCAATGAACAAGTGATAAGCAATAATAATAACAGTGCTTCCCTTTATGGGAGGTGAGGACTCTTAAACGTTACAAACAAAACATGGTTAAACATCTTAAATAACACACTATAAATAACTTCTATTACCCAGCCGGGTATTCTACTAAGTGCAAATTCTGAACAATAATTTAACTTTGCCTCTAAGGACGTATAAGCTGGATCCACTAAAGGCTTACTATAAAACTCTCTAAATATAAATGAACTCTTCTTCATCTCTCTCTTCTAAGTACAATATTTTCTTCTTACTCTCTGATTTGTCTTATGCAGGACCGCCTGTCTATCTGCCCAGGCCTACTGCCTCTTTTCTTAGTACAGGATCACTGAGCCATCCCTTTATGGCTCCTAGGAGGTCTCACCCACTAACCCCTACGGGTTCACTTCCTGTCTTCAATTTCTAACCACATTATCAAACATTCTCTATAACTAACTAGCTGGCTACATATAACTTGTTATGTAAAACATTATTACTGTTCACTTTCTTTTAAGGCAACATTGTATATTAGGTGCAACTGGTGAACATCCCCTTTAAGAGGGAACCAAGTCTCTTCGAGGTAGTGCAACTGCTCAAGTTGCAAGTCCGTGTAAGGCAGGAACTCCGGTACTGTTTCCAGGAAAAGATTCTTCGCAAAGAGTCCCTTTTCTTGTAAAACCAGTAGGGGGCACCCTTAATAGGGTGCAAACTATTTACAACACAGTTTGTGAACCATTCACCGTCCATGATTCGGCAGTCTTTTCAAAATAGGGGGGGTAAAGGAGCAAAAAGGAAAACAAATGGGAGTGGAGTACATATTCATAAGTTTAATGAGCGGTCCCACGTGACCGCTGTACAGGGGAAGAGCGGCGGCAGCTGGAGACAGTGTGACGGGCAGGGGGAGCGTCAGGATCGCCGGGACTAGGTAAGTATGCCTCAGCGCCCTCACCCGCCGACCCTGCCACAGACCGTGACTCGAGTATAAGCCGAGAGGGGCACTTTCAGCCCAAAAATTTGGGCTGAAAATCTCGGCTTATACTCGAGTATATACGGTATACCAAGAAAAATAATTTCAGAACTTTTTCCACCTTATATGTCACATATAGGCCACTTTCACACGTTTAATATTTGGTCAGTATTATACTTCAGTATTTTGAAGTCAAAACCAGTAGTGGGTATAAATACAGAAGTGTTTCTATTATACTTTTCCTCTGTTTCTTCCACTCTTGGTTTTGGCTTACAAATACTTTTGTAAAATACTGACCAAATACTGAACATTACCATATGCTGTACAAATCCTTTGAGAAACATACTGAAATCATTTTTTGGGGAAAATAAAACTAACAAAACTAAAATAATATGGTTGTTTAATTGTGAACGCCCTCTTATAATTGGAAATGTGGTTTTGTTCAAAATTAGCTAATCACATTTAAAATCATAGCAAATAGTAGTCAGTCCATTGCTGCCATCATTGGCTGTGATTTTGAATAACCCAATAAAAAATTTAGCTGTTTTAGTAGGATTTTCCTGTCATTTTCTTAGTTGCATTTTTTATCAGAAGCCAGCTTACAACAGCATGTTAAGCATCTTACATCAGAGCAAAGGGATCTCATTGTTGAAAGTAACACTGTCCTTTCTACATATTTAATACATACTTCACACATATTTCTACATATATGTTCTACAAAATCTATCTTACAACACAGCAAAGTGATCTCATTGTTGAACGTAACACTGTTCTACATATTTAATACATATTTCACACATATTTCTACATACATGTTCTACAAAATCTATCTTACAACACAGCAAATTGATCTCATTGTTGAAAGTAACACTGTTCTATATATTTTCAAAAGTTGTCAGGTTCATTTTCAATTCAAATCTGACAATGAAAACTTTTAGTTGACCCTTGTTTCTATGATGTAAAAGAGTTTTCATTTTACTGCTACATATAACTAATAAATAAACATTTCAGCACTTTGAATCAGTATTTTGCAAATATAAAGATGCAGAATATTTTGTTATGCCAATTTTCTGATATTTGTTTAGAGAAAACTTAGCAACAAGTAAAATAACTAAAACATGTATAAACACTTTTGCAAATTCTAAACAGTTACAGTTTTGCCCAAACTTCCATCAAGTCTACCAAAAGAATGTGATAAAACACATTATGGTCTAATGACACCAATAATCAACTTTTTGGCCATAATTCCAAATGGTATGTTTGGCACAAATCCAACACTGCTCTCCACCAAAAGAACAGCATACCCACAGTTAAGAATGATGAAGGCAGCATTATGTTTTGGGAACTTTGTTTGACAGTTGAGACTTGGGCTTTAGTCAAGATGGAGAGAATTATGAACTGTTTCAAATATCAGTAAATTGTGCTTCAAAACCTTCAGGCCTCTGTTAAAATGCTGTAGATGAAGAGGAATTTCACCTTTCTGCACAACAAGGACTCTAAAGCATACCTCTAAATCAGCAAATTGCTTTGTCAGAAGAAGATCAAAGTTTTGAATTGACCAGTCAGAGCCCAGCCCTGAACCCCATTGAAAATCTGTGAGTGACCTGAAGAGGGCGCTGTACACAGGAGATGGCCAAAGAGTGGACAAAAATTGCCAATTCTAGATGGGTTATGCTGATAGACACCTACCCAAAAAGACTGAATGCTGTCATAGGTTCAAAGGTTACTTTAGCAAAGTATTAACTTAAAGATGTACACATTTATGCAACCACATTATTTTACTTCTTTGTTTTTCTTTTTTTCCTTTCAAAAAGATTTCAGTTTATTTTTCAATTGAATTGTACAGATTATAGGTGTCAATAAAGGTGGAAAAACTTTTGAAATGATTCTTGTTGGTGTGATTGTTGTACATGACCTGTTATTCTTATAAGGGTGGATATACTTTTTGTATCCACTATAAGTAGTACAGCATATTGTCAAAATGTAAAAATAAAAGATATAGAAAACAAGTTCAAATCCTAGTTTTAATAATAAAAGAATGGTTTATTTGTGAAACCCTCCTCCCACAAAAATACAGATATTTCATAATATCGTGTTTGTAAAGATCCATTCTATAAAACTATATTATTATTTAACCCACACGGTCAAGGTACCGTAATTAAAATATGTATTAAAAATTATGACATAGTTGCTGTTTTTGTTCATCTCGCCTCTCAAAAAATTTAATAAAAAGTGACTAAAAAGTCCTATTTATGACCTTCAGCCTACATACAGCTTTGTACTCAGAAAAAAATTAAAAAGTTGGGACTCTCACAATATGATGACCAAAACATAAAACAATAATATCAGCGTAATCATATAGGTCTATAGAATAAAGATAACATGTCAATTATACTTCATGGTGAACTTAATAAAACAAATCCAGATTTATTGTTTTTGTACCTAATCTAAAAAACATGCCTAGTACAAAAAAAGGCTAACAAGTGATCAAAAATTCATATGTACCTAAAAACGTACCCAAAAACTATAGGAAACGAGTCCTCGTACAGCTCTTTCTACAGAAAAATAAGAAAGTTTTGAGTATCAAAACATAGTGGGCCAAAAAATGTTTGTTTGTTATTAAAGTAATTTCTTGTTCAAAAGTAGCAGCACATAAAAAAACTATAAAAATTTAGGATTGTCGTGATCATATCAACCTGCAGAAAATAGACAACATTTCAATTATAATTAAACAAAACATCCCTAACCACAGAGATACTTAAACTTAGACAAGAATAAGGGAACCAGTTACTGTCTAGATCAGTGTTCCCCAACTCCGGTCCTCAAGAGCCACCAACAGGCCATGTTTTCAGGATTTCTTTAGTATTGCCCAGGTGATAATTGCATCACCTGGACAGACAAGCATTCAATCACCTGTGCATTACTAGGGAAATCCTGAAAACATGACCTGTTGGTGGTTCATGAGGACTGGAGCTGGAGAACACTGGTATAGATTAAAGTTACCCATACACAGTAGATCATCTGGCCAACATATATTTCTCCTAATTTCTCCACACACAGGGGAGAGTTCTATTTCAGAGAGTTTGATCGCACCAAGATCAAACAGGCCAGATCCTCCTTTCCCTCAACATCATCTGTTATGGGAAAATCGGGAGGTCCCCATATGAATTAGACTGTCAGTTGATCCCTCTAATGCCAGAATACTCCCCTTGTATGTCACATTGGACAATCCAGTATCCAGTAAGGGACATGTTGGGGTCAGTCTGGGAGAGGAAGCAGAGGAACTCAGTAACTTTGGTAGTTAGTCCATATGCTTGGAAATGCTTGATTTCTCATCATTGAGAGCTATTGGGTCAACAAATTATCCCCTTTGGTATGAAATGTCTACTTCCCCTAGCTTTTGTATAAGGTAATTCAAAGTGGAGAAGACAAGTAGAATGTGCCTTCCATTCATGTCATGATAGCATTTTTAGCGTTGCAGCAGTAAAGAGGACAATCTCTTTCTGATAAAGGGGCTGTCCAGACGCTCCTGTTCCAATGCTAACCAGACACTCCTCCGGTCTGTGTACTTCTTGTTTGGTCCAGACTCACATGTGATTTCTGCAGGATTCTGACTGTTAAGAAAAAAAAGTTTATTGTTCACCGAGCAACTCTGTCTGGTAGTTTGTTAGTTAAGCAAAAAATGCCCTTTGTACTTGATTAGTGTTCATGGCTCAAAAAATCTGGTCACTTTGAGATTAGGAGCAGCAGTGCTCAAATGCTAATCATGACAGTTTTAAGCAGGCTGTGTAAGCAAAGATTTCCTCCATTATGTTTTTTTCTAGTTTGTCTTGGAAGACAGGAGTGGCTATAATTTAATCAAGAGATATTGAGTATTTATTTGTTTTTAAATTCACTGTGTGATAAAGAGCTGTAACTGTTTTTTTTCATGCAACAGCCATGTGAGGGCTGTCTGTGTTTTTCAGGAGTACGGATGGTTTGCAGAAAAACTTTTAGTACTTTTGCAATTTTTTTAAACCGTGCATAAAGGTTACAATTTAACTTTGTTCTACATATTAGTTCACTTATCACAATACCCCCAAAAAATTTTTGTGTAATAACAGCTATTTATAATAATTTGTTTTGTATTCCCATATTGTGAATACTGTAAAAGAAATATATATTTTTTCATTAACGGAGCTGTGTAAGGGACTGTTTTTTGCAGGATTAGTTGACATATTAGAGGTACATGTCATTTTTTTATTGCTTTTTATTCTATTTTGTGGGAGGTGGATGAATATAAACAGTAATACTAGCTTTGTTTTTTTTCCATGGTGTTCACCACGTATGGTAAATAACATGACATTTTTATAGCTGGGCTGCTATTATTTCTTTTTTCTTTCTTTAACATTAAAAATAAATAGTATTCAGGTCAAAAACAGAAGAGTTAATCACTGATAGACCCTGATGTGAACATAATGGTGACTCAGAATCTATCTTTACAATCTCCTAGTATATTTTCAATATCCTTATCACTTCACCAGATTGATTGTCAAAGGTCCCAATCAATCCTACTATACCATCATTTTGTTGTTTTGGTTTTGAGACGCAGTGAAATTATCTATTTGCAGCCCTTGCATGATAATATGCCAGGTCAAGGATCAGAGTTGTAGATCCTCATTTCTAACCTCCAATTTCTTTGCTCTTCCCTCAAAGTCCTCTATTGAGGAACAATTACATCTAAGACTAAAGGTACCTTCACACGAAACGACATCGCTAGCGATCCGTGACGTTGCAGCGTCCTCGCTAGCGATATCGTTTCGTTTGACACGCAGCAGCGATCAGGATCCTGCTGTGATGTCGCTGGTCGCTGAATAAAGTCCAGAACTTTATTTGGTCGTCCGATCGCTGTGTATCGTTGTGTTTGAAAGCAAAAGCAACGATACCAGCGATGTTTTACACTGGTAACCAGGGTAAACATCGGGTTACCAAGCGCAGGGCCGCGCTTAGTAACCCGATGTTTACCCTGGTTACCAGCGTAAAAGTAAAAAAAACAAACAGTACATGCTCACCTGCGCGTCCCCCAGCCTCTGCTTCCTGACACTGACTGAGCGCCGGCCCTAAAGTGAAAGTAAAAGCACAGCGGTGACGTCACCGCTGTGCTGTTAGGGCCGGAGCTCAGTCAGTGTCAGGAAGCAGACGCTGGGGGACGCGCAGGTGAGCATGTACTGTTTGTTTTTTTTACTTTTACGCTGGTAACCAGGGTAAACATCGGGTTACTAAGCGCGGCCCTGCGCTTAGCAACCCGATGTTTACCCTGGTTACCCGGGGGCCTCGGCATCGTTGGTCGCTGGAGAGCGGTCTGTGTGACAGCTCTCCAGCGATCAAACAGCGACGCTGCAGCGATCGGCATCGTTGTCGCTATCGCTGCAGCGTCGCTTCGTGTGAAGGTACCTTAAGGAACTGGCCTTTTGGTATTCATGCTTAAAGATGTTGACTACTCCATTCAAGAAGGCTATTTGTTGATGTTGGTTTTCTATAAATTATGGTTGAGATACAACCTGTGTCATCAATTACAATATGAATATCCAAATATAGGATTTCATGTATATGAATTGCAGCAGTCAATGTAAGGCTAATATCATTAATGTTTAAAGAGGAAAAAAATTATTTAAACCATTGTTCACTCCCTGTCCATAATATCAGCACATTATTCATAAATTTAAGTCAAATGGCAATCTGTGATATCCATTTTTCATCTGCCTCATTGAAGAACATGGTTTTCTCACATTAGCCCATGAATAGATTAGCGTACATAGGGGCACAAGGGCTCCCCATGGCTGTCCCCCTGAGCTGGTGGAAGTACTTGTCATTAAACAGAAAATGTTATAGTATGTCTAAGACAAAGCTGTTGTGTCTCTGTAGATGTGTTCCTCTAGCATACAAAAAATACATAAGTCATTCATTCTACCTCATGTGGTATTGAGCTATACAAGGCCTCTACATCTAAACTGACCAAAACAACACCAGACCCCACATGGAAATCTTCAAGTCTCCTCAAAACATCCATTGTGTCCTGAATATATTAGGGAAGGGCTAATACAAAAGGTATTAACACTGCATGAATATATGTACTACTGCACTGGGTCATACTTCTAATCTCTAACATAAGCAAGCATAAGGAGTTTATAAATGCTCGGTGTCACAGGCTCTGGTGCCAAAAGCATTAGTAATAACTCAGTCTCCTGATGTGCCCACCTATTACAGTGGCTAAACATGTTGAGGCGTATGTTAGGCAGGGGACATGAGAACATACTGTATATTGTGATATTGTTGAATGAATGTCAGCTGATCATAAAAAGCATCTATATTAACCAGCATGCCATGATGATGAATTTTACACTAGTGAGATCCCTTGGACAATATTTAGGCAAGAATTTACAAAATATTGTCTGCTCATTATTATTATTATTATCTAGCAGTTAGCAATTCTTCAATACGGTTATGTAAACTGAGAGGGTAGGTTACCTTCTAGAAACTATATCCTTCTTAGAAATGCAACATTATTTATCATATGATGTTACATAGACGTGCACCCAACCAGGTGTAAATGTAAAAAGACAAATTTTAATGTATTATAATAAAGGTTACATTTTATCTCATTATTCCACTCAGGTCAGTAATAGAGTTTGTAATTTAGTGCATTTAGATATATTGTGGGTTTGTATACTGTGATTATCTTCCTACTGCTTACCCTGTGGACCAACAGTGTGGGGTTTTGCTTAAGAAGATACTCATCTCTGCTTGTGATTCCTTCATGTCTAGGACTTCTATGCCGGTTTCATTGCATCCTGGCCCCTTGTGACATTTCATAAAATCTGCATTGTCCATGGCACTGATCAAGATAGCTGAAATAGAGGTGAGATGCACTTGGCTATCTCCATCAGTCCCATAGACTTTGAATGTTCAAACTCTTAAAACTTTATCTTCTTACCACGGCAATGAAGTAGAGTGGGGGCAAGGACCTCAATGTTATTAATTCGTGGGAGTCATGTGGATAGGTGATAAATGTTGATTGTAAGACACCTTTAACTATTTGTTTATATCCTAAGCAGCAATATTACTAAGTGTTACATTTGCTCTCAAAGACTTGGAGGAATAATACCATCATACAAAGAACAACAGAACAGAGATCAAAATATAAAACAAGCAAGGAAATTAAAAATTAGGCTAAGAAATTATCTGTAGCAGAAAATGTCATTGCATATAAACTCATTATCTAGGTTTTCACAACTTTTACATTTTCTTCCATAGAGGTCAGTAGCATATAATAGCATTTAATAAAACATGTTTATTCTCTTTATTTAAATTTAGCAAAATGTTTGACTCTCCCAGTGTGCCTTTACAAGTTTGAGCTGTTAAAAAGTTAATTAGAACTATATATGTCTAAATTGGACTGGGGCAAGTTTCGCTTGTAATTCTCCTTACTTATAACATGAGGTTATTCTCTGCCCACTATCAACCCCTAGCACATTATACCTTGTGCCCGAGAACCAATTCTTGCAGGTTTTACAGTTATTGTGTACTGGCCAGAAAAGCTAAAGCCTCAATATTGTCCACTTCTTGGACTGATCTGCTCCATCAACAACTTCCTCCAGTGGCCGTATAAGATGCCAGATTTTAACCACTTTGATCCTAGGCTATTTCCAAATGATGATTTGTGATTATATTCAGACCCCAATCAGCAATTTCATCCTTCACTACTGAAACTGCTCTAGATGTAGTGGTCTCATGATGGAAACAGAGTGCCTGCACCCACAATACAATTATTTCGTCACCTCAAGTCTCCAAGGGATGCAGCCATCAGGATTACTGCTATGTGATTTTTTCTGACTTTCGAGACTACAGACCCACTTCATTGTTTCCAAGAAAAAGTCAATCACAGTGCAAGGCTTACCACTAATTATATTTTTGGGCCTCCACCTCTACAGTCCACTTTATTGTACTAAGTGGCCCTCCTAACAATTCCCACTTGTCCGCAGGTACCAGCACAATTCTAAAAGAGGCATTATCTGAAGCTTTCTTGGATGCTTCTCACAGTCTACACCATTTAAAAACATAATTAAAGAGTATGAAGATGATGAAGGCTGGGTGACCCAACCACCTATTCACAAATCACGTAAACCAAAGGGGACCGCCCTAAATGTTAGGACTATGTGCAAAGCTTACCAAGCTATATACCCTAGTTTTAAATATCTCCATCTAAAATACAATTTTCTTCAACCAAGTGTGACAAACCTCACCATCAACCAAAACTACTAGTTCTACTAAAACACTTGATGAAGTATATCCCAATTTTTACAGTATACAGTCTATGAAAGTAGACTTTCACCTCTGTACTATATTATTACAAGTTAAACATAATGAGGGAAACTCACTCTATAGAAGACCTGTTACCAGATGAAAAGTGGACAGTTTTTGCTCTTATTTTGTTAATTCTGTTCATATGGTTACATAGATATGGACCTCTATATTTAGTGCTACTTTTTATGGTCTGTACTAAGGGTACTTGCTCACAGAGTAATAATGCAGAGCAAACTAATGACACAACCCCAGAGAATCTTGTGAGCAATACTCCTTTAGTAAAGACCATAATATTTCAGGAACCATGTGTTGGATTTGAAAAGAAGAAACAAAGAAATCAAGAATACTCAAGGTAGAAGCGATAATAGAATAAGAGTAAAAACTGACTACCTTTAACCTGGTTACAGGTTCTCTTAAAACAGACTTTAACTAGTAAACAAAGTCCTCCTGCAAACATGGGCAAAAGCCTAAAGGTACCTTCACACGAAACGACATCGCTAGCGATCCGTGACGTTGCAGCGTCCTGGCTAGCGATATCGTTTCGTTTGACACGCAGCAGCGATCAGGATCCTGCTGTGATGTCGCTGAATAAAGTCCAGAACTTTATTTGGTCGTCCGATCGCTGTGTATCGTTGTGTTTGAAAGCAAAAGCAACGATACCAGCGATATTTTACACTGGTAACCAGGGTAAACATCGGGTTACCAAGCGCAGGGCCGCGCTTAGTAACCCGATGTTTACCCTGGTTACCAGCGTAAAAGTAAAAAAAACAAACAGTACATGCTCACCTGCGCGTCCCCCAGCGTCTGCTTCCTGACACTGACTGAGCTCCGGCCCTAACAGCACAGCGGTGACGTCACCGCTGTGCTTTCACTTTCACTTTAAGGCCGGAGCTCAGTCAGTGTCAGGAAGCAGAGGCTGGGGGACGCGAAGGTGAGCATGTACTGTTTGTTTTTTTTACTTGTACGCTGGTAACCAGGGTAAACATCGGGTTACTAAGCGCGGCTCTGCGCTTAGCAACCCGATGTTTACCCTGGTTACCCGGGGACCTCGGCATCGTTGGTCGCTGGAGAGCGGTCTGTGTGACAGCTCTCCAGCGATCAAACAGCGACGCTGCAGCGATCGGCATCGTTGTCGCTATCGCTGCAGCGTCGCTTCGTGTGAAGGTACCTTAAGGGCTCATGCACACATCTTTGCAAGTCAGTCCAAGCACAGACCGCAATGCATGGACTGGCAGCAGGTCTCTCTATCCAAGCCTGACAGCTTTGTATATATCCATGAAGCTGTGATGCTCAGGTCGGGACAGCTGCAGCTAGTTCATATGTCCATGCTCAGAGCGATTTGAATAGATATCTGCAATGGGAAAAAGGCACCTTTTTCTGTAGAGACTATAGGACCCCCAGCTCAATATTGAAATATTCATTAAAACATGCTTCACAAAGCAACTATTGCAACTACAAATATACTTCTAACCAGAGGTATTATGCCCCTACTCATGATTCAAAAGACTCTGTAGTGTTTCTAGTCAGATGGGGAACAAAAAGACCTTCCAGTCTCAAGAGCCTTCTTGTAGAGTATTTACTCCAACGCAATGGAAACAGTCTTGAAAATGTATGACTTTTTCGACAACTGGAAAGCAGAATGAAAGTCTAAGAAATCCTGTCCAACACCAATGAACATGGGCTGAGAAAACTCTTAAAACTTACAATCAAAAGAGAAACCCCCTTGAACAAGTTATGTGCCTTTCTGGAAGATCATGAAAGCTGCACTAAGTGCAACAATGTCAGAAACAAAAGTCTACCTGAGACAATTTCCGAAGGCATACTGACTCATCTACGGAAAGATATTTTCACAGATTTCACTCAACAAGAAGACCCACAGATCTGACGATTGAAAGGGCACACAAAGCTTTATGTATACATGTAGAAGATGATTGTACAAGCTTTGCTTTTCCTCTTACAAACGAGGAATCGGGTAAGGCTATGGCATCTAGGCAATCTCCAGCAGCCCAATATTGTTAGCATATGATAATGTCCTCATACCAAAATACCTCTTTTGTAGTTTACATGATATTTAGGCCTTTTGGTCTGAGGTAACTGATCTCATTTAGTAGTAGTCTTGTGATACCAACTAACCCAAATGTCTTAAATGGCCATTTAGATGAAGTCCAGTAGCAGCATCATGTCTTTATCCTGATACATAAAACCCTCCAAAAAATTTTCAGCAACCAAACTAGGCGCAGCTATGAAATAAAAAACAGTCATTTAGTATTTAAATACCTTAAAATCTCATGTACATTTCTTAATCCATTAATAAAAAATAATCTTTAAGCTATTTAAGATTATTCAGTTTGCTTCTTATTCCAATCTTCCATACACCATGTCCCCATGATCAAGAGCCCCCAGACATGCAATTAAAACTAATTACAAATAAAGAGCATTTTAACCACACTACTTTTGCTCACAAGCACAGTGTTTGGAAGACAGCATTTCATATGTTGAAGTCACCAGTTGGTATGTTATTTTCAAAATGCAATTTATCCTATCCCACAAATGAAACCAAGAAAACAAAATACATCCATTAAACCTCTTCCTCCTGGTTCAAGATTATTTTTAATTTCTGCTCTACTTAGCTTAGGGACAGGATGCAGCTGTAGTGAGGGGCAGTATTAGGTTTTGTGTGTGTAGTTTTCCAAAAACACTCTTTATGTGTACTCTGCACTGGTGTTCGTGCGTGATATTACTGTATGCACCCAAAAATGTTTCTAATCTGCAACGGTGTTGGTGGTAGTCATGTGTGTCAAAACATATTTTTCTGCATCTCATGCACCCATGTCTCTGATAGTATTGTGGGTCAAAAAATGTTTCTATTATTATGCACCCATGTCTGTGATAGTACTGTGCCAAAAAGCTGCTGTGTGTACTCTGCACCCATATCTGTGGGAGTACTGTGCCAAAAAGCCTCTGTGGCTACTCTGCTACCCCGCCTGTGGGAGCATTGTTCCAAAAAGCCTCTGTGTACTCTGCAGTCATGTCTGTACAAGTAGTGTGCCACAATATTTATTCTCCTCTACAGTCATCTTTTTGTGAGTAGTGTGTACACAAACAAATTCTAGTATGCAGCCGTCTCTTTACCAATTGCAGGCTTAAAAATTTATGTTATTCTACTGCTGTGTCTATACTAGTAGAATGTTTAAATATTTATTCTGCTCTGCAGCAATCTCTTTCCCATTTGTGGGCCGAAAATATTCTTTTATTGTACATACACACATGGTCAAAATTGTTGGTACCCCTCGTTTAATGACAGAAAAATCCACAATGGCCACAGAAATAACTTGAATCTGACAAAAGTAATAAATTAAACATCTATGAAAGTGAACAAATGAAAGTCAGACATTGCTTTTCAACCATGCTTCCACAGAATTTAAAAAAAAAATAAAACTCATGGAATTAGAAAGCATGACACCAGTCAAGGCCATAAACATAGAACTCAGCTTCTTAGAGACTTCTTTTTATCAATCTTACCCTAATCATGAGCTACTGCTCCAGTCCTTCACCCTGAGGGGTCTATCCTGTTGAAATTCCCAGCTACCAAAGCTTTAGTCCCTGTCTTAGTTCCTATGTCAAATCCTTTTTAACAGTACTCTTGTCTTAACCAACTAAAAACATGCAATTCGTTGGTTCTATAGCCAGATCATACATATATACACTGTGTTCCAAATTATTATGCAAATTGGATTTAAGTGTCATAAAGATTTAATTGTTTTGTTTTTCAAATAAACTCGTGGATGGTATTGTGTCTCAGGGCTCAATGGATCACTGAAATCAATCTTAAACACATGTGATAATTGGTTTTCCAGGTGATTCTAATTAAAGGAAAACTGCTTAAAAATGATGTTCCACATTATTAAGTAGGTCACAGTTTTCAAGTAACATGGGAAAGAAAAAGGATATCTCTGCTGCTGAAAAGCATCAAATAGTGCAATGCCTTGGTGAAGGGATGAAAACATTAGAAATTTTCCAAAAACATAAGCGTGATCATTGTACTGTTAAGAGATTTGTGGCTGTATCTGAGCACAAATGTGTTTGTGCTGATAAAGGCATAATGAGGAAGATTTCTGCCAGGCAAGTTCATCGGATTAAGAGAGCAGCTGCTAAAAAGCCATTACAAAGCAGCAAACAGATATTTGAAGCTGCTGGTGCCTCTGGAGTCCCTCGAACCTCAGGTGTAGGCTCCTTCAAAGGCTTGCTGTGGTGAATAAACCTACTATTCGGCCACCCTTAAAGAGTGTTCACAAGCAGAAATGGTTGTATTGGGCCCACACATACATGAAGACTAATTTCCAAACAGTCTTGTTTACTGATAAGTGTTGAGCAACCCTGGATGGTCCAGATGGATGGAGTAGTGGATGGTTGGTGGATGACCACCATGTCCCAACAAGGCTGCAACGTCAGCGAGGAGGTGGAGGAGTCATGTTTTGGGCCAGAATCATGGGAAACAGCTGGTAAGGCCCTTTAAGGTTCCTGAAGGTGTGAAAATGACCTCTGCAAAGTATATAGAGTTTCTGACTGACAACTTTCTTCTATGGTCTAAAAAGCAGAAACGTGCCTTCAGGAGTAGAGTTGAGCGACTTTCATTTTTTTAAGATCGAGTCGGGTTTTGTGAAACCCGACTTTGTCCAGAGTCGAGTCGAGTGCAGTCGGCCGATTATCGCTAAAAGTCGGGGATCGACCGAAACGCGAAAACCAATGCAAGTCAATGGGGAAGCATAGTCGGCAGTGAGTGGAGGCCAGGAAAACACCTACAGTGCCCATTTTAATGCCAAAAACATCCATTCTTGTTTCTGAAGCTTGTCAATCTTAATTAACTTTATAATAATAGTTGGGCATAGGAAATTGGGGGTCATTTGGCAAAAGTTGTGAGGGGAGTAGGGCTGGCTCAAGTTTTTCGTGGGCCCAGGAAATGCGGACTACGTCACGGCGGTGTTGCAGGGAGAGGTAAGTATTTCAACGTTGCAAGTGCTGTGATCCTGAGCAAGCAGGGGGGGCCCACTCGTTCGCATTGGCACTGGCACAGGGCCCCTCAAAGTACGGCGGTGTGTTTGCATGGCGGGGGCGCCTCCCACCAGCAGCGACACTTTTGCGTACTCTGAGGGGCCCTGTGCCAGTGACGTCGCCAACGAGTATGCCCCCCCACCTGATGAAGGAACCTGCACTTTCATCTGCACCTTCCTCTTTTCCCTGTGTAAGGTGGTATAACATGCGGGAAGGGGAACCTTACTTTCAGCAGGGTCAGATTCTGGCTGTGTAGAGTACAAGGGGAATGTAGTGGTCTAGGTCAATGTACCAGCAGACTCATCTAGCAGTGGCTGGGCAATGGGCAGGATGAGGAGGAAACAGATATAGGGCCAAAGAATAAAGTAGGCTAAATGCAGTTCAAAATTGGTAACAGGACTAAACAGGCGGCATTGCTTTGTTCAGTGGAGTAGCAAACCCAAGAGCAGCAGACACTGTTTCAAGGGCCTAACCACACTAGTAGGCCAAATGCAGTTTAATATCTGATAGTATAGGCCGAAAGCCAGAATGTGGAAGCTCAGCTTTGTTCAGTTGAGGACAACACCAGGCAGGGGCAGACACCTTTAGTAGGCCGGAACAGCCAATTTTTTTTAAAAAACAGCAGTTAATAAGAGGCAGAAGGTAGAAGCTCAGCTTTATTCAGTTGAGGACAACACCAGGCAGGGGCAGACACCTTTACTAGGCCGGAACAGCCAATTTCATTTTTAAAAATCGTAATTTGGAACAGAAGGTTGAAGCTCAGCTTTATTCAGTTGAGGACAACACCAGGCAGGGGCAGACACCTTTAGTAGGCCGGAACAGCCAATTTTTTTAAAAAACAGCAGTTAATAAGAGGCAGAAGGTAGAAGCTCAGCTTTATTCAGTTGAGGACAACACCAGGCAGGGGCAGACACCTTTAGTAGGCCGGAACAGCCAATTTCATTTTTAAAAATCGTAATTTGGAACAGAAGGTTGAAGCTCAGCTTTATTCAGTTGAGGACAACACCAGGCAGGGGCAGACACCTTTAGTAGGCCGGAACAGCCAATTTTTTTTTAAAAAAACAGCAGTTAATAAGAGGCAGAAGGTAGAAGCTCAGCTTTATTCAGTTGAGGACAACACCAGGCAGGGGCAGACACCTTTAGTAGGCCGGAACAGCCAATTTCATTTTTAAAAATCGTAATTTGGAACAGAAGGTTGAAGCTCAGCTTTATTCAGTTGAGGACAACACCAGGCAGGGGCAGACACCTTTAGTAGGCCGGAACAGCCAATTTTTTTAAAAAAACAGCAGTTAATAAGAGGCAGAAGGTAGAAGCTCAGCTTTATTCAGTTGAGGACAACACCAGGCAGGGGCAGACACCTTTAGTAGGCCGGAACAGCCAATTTCATTTTTAAAAATCGTTATTTTGGAACAGAAGGTTGAAGCTCAGCTTTATTCAGTTGAGGACAACACCAGGCAGGGGCAGACACCTTTACTAGGCCGGAACAGCCAATTTCATTTTTAAAAATCGTAATTTGGAACAGAAGGTTGAAGCTCAGCTTTATTCAGTTGAGGACAACACCAGGCAGGGGCAGACACCTTTACTAGGCCGGAACAGCCAATTTCATTTTTAAAAATCGTTATTTTGGAACAGAAGGTTGAAGCTCAGCTTTATTCAGTTGAGGACAAAACCAGGCAGGGGCAGACACCTTTCCTAGGCCGGAACAGCCAATTTCATTTTTAAAAATCGTAATTTGGAACAGAAGGTTGAAGCTCAGCTTTATTCAGTTGAGGACAACACCAGGCAGGGGCAGACACCTTTACTAGGCCGGAACAGCCAATTTCATTTTTAAAAATCGTCATTTGGAACAGAAGGTTGAAGCTCAGCTTTATTCAGTTGATGACAACACCAGGCAGGGGCAGACACCTTTAGTAGGCCGGAACAGCCAATTTCATTTTTAAAAATCGTTATTTTGGAACAGAAGGTTGAAGCTCAGCTTTATTCAGTTGAGGACAACACCAGGCAGGGGCAGACACCTTTAGTAGGCCGGAACAGCCAATTTTTTTTAAAAAACAGCAGTTAATAAGAGGCAGAAGGTAGAAGCTCAGCTTTATTCAGTTGAGGACAACACCAGGCAGGGGCAGACACCTTTAGTAGGCCGGAACAGCCAATTTCATTTTTAAAAATCGTTATTTTGGAACAGAAGGTTGAAGCTCAGCTTTATTCAGTTGAGGACAACACCAGGCAGGGGCAGACACCTTTACTAGGCCGGAACAGCCAATTTCATTTTTAAAAATCGTAATTTGGAACAGAAGGTTGAAGCTCAGCTTTATTCAGTTGAGGACAACACCAGGCAGGGGCAGACACCTTTACTAGGCCGGAACAGCCAATTTCATTTTTAAAAATCGTTATTTTGGAACAGAAGGTTGAAGCTCAGCTTTATTCAGTTGAGGACAACACCAGGCAGGGGCAGACACCTTTACTAGGCCGGAAAGGCCAATTTCATTTTTAAAAATCGTCATTTGGAACAGAAGGTTGAAGCTCAGCTTTATTCAGTTGAGGACAACACCAGGCAGGGGCAGACACCTTTACTAGGCCGGAACAGCCAATTTCATTTTTAAAAATCGTAATTTGGAACAGAAGGTTGAAGCTCAGCTTTATTCAGTTGAGGACAACACCAGGCAGGGGCAGACACCTTTACTAGGCCGGAACAGCCAATTTCATTTTTAAAAATCGTTATTTTGGAACAGAAGGTTGAAGCTCAGCTTTATTCAGTTGAGGACAACACCAGGCAGGGGCAGACACCTTTAGTAGGCCGGAACAGCCAATTTTTAAAAAAAACAGCAGTTAATAAGAGGCGGAAGGTAGAAGCTCAGCTTTATTCAGTTGCAGCTTCTTGGCAATAATATAAAGAAGACGCGACAGGACAACACTCGGTGGATGCCATATCTGTGTTTTCAATGGAAAAAAACCTTTCAGTTAACTACTTGCAGGAGAAAGTTTTTGTAGCTGGTGGCCAATTTTTTTCAAAAAAAGCAGTTAATAAGAGGCCGAAGGTAGAAGCTCAGCTTTATTCAGTTGCAGCTTCTTGGCAATAATATAAAGAAGACGCGACAGGACAACACTCGGTGGATGCCATATCTGTGTTTTCAATGGAAAAAAACCTTTCAGTTAACTACTTGCAGGAGAAAGTTTTTGTAGCTGGTGGCCAATTTTTTTCAAAAAAAGCAGTTAATAAGAGGCAGAAGGTAGAAGCTCAGCTTTATTCAGTTGCAGCTTCTTGGCAATAATATAAAGAAGACGCGACAGGACAACACTCGGTGGATGCCATATCTGTGTTTTCAATGGAAAAAAACCTTTCAGTTAACTACTTGCAGGAGAAAGTTTTTGTAGCTGGTGGCCAATTTTTTTCAAAAAAAGCAGTTAATAAGAGGCCGAAGGTAGAAGCTCAGCTTTATTCAGTTGCAGCTTCTTGGCAATAATATAAAGAAGACGCGACAGGACAACACTCGGTGGATGCCATATCTGTGTTTTCAATGGAAAAAAACCTTTCAGTTAACTACTTGCAGGAGAAAGTTTTTGTAGCTGGTGGCCAATTTTTTTCAAAAAAAGCAGTTAATAAGAGGCCGAAGGTAGAAGCTCAGCTTTATTCAGTTGCAGCTTCTTGGCAATAATATAAAGAAGACGCGACAGGACAACACTCGGTGGATGCCATATCTGTGTTTTCAATGGAAAAAAACCTTTCAGTTAACTACTTGCAGGAGAAAGTTTTTGTAGCTGGTGGCCAATTTTTTTTAAAAAAAAGCAGTTAATAAGAGGCCGAAGGTAGAAGCTCAGCTTTATTCAGTTGCAGCTTCTTGGCAATAATATAAAGAAGATGCGACAGGACAACACTCGGTGGATGCCATATCTGTGTTTTCAATGGAAAAAAACCTTTCAGTTAACTACTTGCAGGAGAAAGTTTTTGTAGCTGGTGGCCAATTTTTTTCAAAAAAAGCAGTTAATGAGAGGCCGAAGGTAGAAGCTCAGCTTTATTCAGTTGCAGCTTCTTGGCAATAATATAAAGAAGACGTGACAGGACAACACTCGGTGGATGCCATATCTGTGTTTTCAATGGAAAAAAACCTTTCAGTTAACTACTTGCAGGAGAAAGTTTTTGTAGCTGGTGGCCAATTTTTTTCAAAAAAAGCAGTTAATAAGAGGCCGAAGGTAGAAGCTCAGCTTTATTCAGTTGCAGCTTCTTGGCAATAATATAAAGAAGACGCGACAGGACAACACTCGGTGGATGCCATATCTGTGTTTTCAATGGAAAAAAAACTTTCAGTTAACTACTTGCAGGAGAAAGTTTTTGTAGCTGGTGGCCAATTTTTTTCAACAAAAGCAGTTAATAAGAGGCCGAAGGTAGAAGCTCAGCTTTATTCAGTTGCAGCTTCTTGGCAATAATATAAAGAAGACGCGACAGGACAACACTCGGTGGATGCCATATCTGTGTTTTCAATGGAAAAAAACCTTTCAGTTAACTACTTGCAGGAGAAAGTTTTTGTAGCTGGTGGCCAATTTTTGTACTGTACCAGTTTTTTGTTGTATGTGTTTTTGTTTTTAATGTTAAAATGTCTGCATTTGATATCTCTCCAGTATTTTCTTTTTTATAAGCAAAATACTGCAGTTTTACATCGGTTACATGGATACACAGGCAGCTTGGTGGTCAGTGGAGGAGTATTGCAAGGAGTGACCGCAGACAGGCTATCAAAGGCCTAAAATAACAAACAATAGGCTCATGGCAGTTTTACATCGGTTACATGGATACACGGGCAGGCAGCTTGGTGGTCAGTGGAGGAGTATTTAAAGTAGGGACCGCAGACAGGCTATCAAAGGCCTAAAATAACAAACAATAGGCTCATGGCAGTTTTACATCGGTTACATGGATACACGGGCAGGCAGCTTGGTGGTCAGTGGAGGAGTATTGCAAGGAGTGACTGCAGACAGGCTATCAAAGGCCTAAAATAACAAACAATAGGCTCATGGCAGTTTTACATCGGTTACATGGATACACGGGCAGGCAGCTTGGTGGTCAGTGGAGGAGTATTGCAAGGAGTGACCGCAGACAGGCTATCAAAGGCCTAAAATAACAAACAATAGGCTCATGGCAGTTTTACATCGGTTACATGGATACACGGGCAGGCAGCTTGGTGGTCAGTGGAGGAGTATTTAAAGTAGGGACCGCAGACAGGCTATCAAAGGCCTAAAATAACAAACAATAGGCTCATGGCAGTTTTATATCGGTTACATGGATACACAGGCAGCTTGGTGGTCAGTGGAGGAGTATTGCAAGGAGTGTCTGTCCCAGTACTCCCAAAATATAAATAGATGTTAATGTCTCGCAAAACAACCAAAAAAAAAAAAAGGTGGCCTTCTTAGGTACAGGGGTGGGCTCATCTGCTGAGTTTCTGACATAGTAATTTGGCAGTAACTATTTAATGGTGCCAATATAGGACACAGACACAGACTACTTTAAGTTGCATCATAGATGTCTACAAATTTGTATTGTCAGTGCCAGACATTGAATGATGTCAGCGAATAGACTAAAGATTGGTGGAGCTGTGCGACATAATTTTGCACATGGTAGAGCACAGTTTGAGCTGGGGGAGGGGGGAACTCTCTTGAGGCCGGCGGGACCGCCCCAGGGCCCCTCATGTTACAACGGTGTGTCTGACGTTGGGTGCGCACCACCACCGCCAGAGACACTACATTGTACTATGAGGGACCCAGTGGCAGTGCCGTCGACCAAAAGCGGCCACACCCACCTCTTCAGACAAACAGCAGTCTCACGGGTGCTTGCGCCAAGTCGCGATACCACGGCCCCGTGTGGGGAGTTTGGCCATTTAGGGAGGTGTAAACATGTCGTATGCTGGACAATCAGCTGCAGAAAATTAGACATTAGAAAAGTAATTCACAGTAGTCCACAGGCAAGAGCTTTTCATAGGAAAGCTAGGTGTCGGCCGGGCAAGGTGGGGCAAAAGATTTCGAAATCCAGTTGTGGTTCATTTTAATGAATGTTAGATCGTCAACATTTTGGGTAGCCAGACGAGTCCTTTTTTCGGTTAATATTAAACCTGCAGCACTGAATACTCTTTCTGATAGGACACTTGCTGCCGGGCAAGCAAGCTCCTGCAATACATATTCTGCCAATTCTGGCCAGGTGTCTAATTTTGATGCCCAGTAATCAAATGGGAATGACGGTTGAGGGAGAACATCGATAAGGGATGAAAAATAGTTAGTAACCATACTGGACAAATGTTGTCTCCTGTCACTTTCAATTGATGCAGCAGTACCTGTCCTGTCTGCGGTCATAGCAAAATCACTCCACAACCTGGTCAGAAAACCCCTCTGTCCAACGCCACTTCTGATGTGTGCACCCCTAACACTCCTAGTCTGCAGCCCCCTGGAGCTCGTGTGAGAACGATCACGTGCGCTGTGTGCTGGGAATGCCTGAAGCAAACGGTCAACAAGAGTTGATTGTTTGGTTGCTAATATTAGTTCCAAGTTGTCATGTGGCATAATATTTTGCAATTTGCCTTTATAGCGTGGATCAAGGAGGCAGGCCAACCAGTAATCGTCATCGTTCATCATTTTCGTAATGCGTGTGTCCCTTTTTAGGATACGTAAGGCATAATCCGCCATGTGGGCCAAAGTTCCAGTTGTCAAATCTCCGGTTGTGATTGGTTGAGGGGCAGTTTCAGGCAAATCTACGTCACTTGTGTCCCTCAAAAAACCAGAACCCGGCCTTGCCACGCAACCAATTTCCAGTGCCCCCGGGAAAGCTTCCGCATTAAAAATATACTCATCCCCATCATCCTCCTCGTCCTCCACCTCCTCTTCGCCCGCTACCTCGTCCTGTACACTGCCCTGACCAGACAATGGCTGACTGTCATCAAGGCTTTCCTCTTCCTCTGGTGCAGACGCCTGCTCCTTTATGTGCGTCAAACTTTGCATCAGCAGACGCATTAGGGGGATGCTCATGCTTATTACGGCGTTGTTTGCACTAACCAGCCGTGTGCATTCCTCAAAACACTGAAGGACTTGACACATGTCTTGTATCTTGGACCACTGCACACCTGACAACTCCATGTCTGCCATCCTACTGCCTGCCCGTGTATGTGTATCCTCCCACAAAAACATAACAGCCCGCCTCTGTTGGCACAGTCTCTGAAGCATGTGCAGTGTTGAGTTCCACCTTGTTGCAACGTCTATGATTAGGCGATGCTGGGGAAGGTTCAAAGACCGCTGATAGGTCTGCATACGGCTGGCGTGTACAGGCGAACGTCGGATATGTGAGCAAAGTCCACGCACTTTGAGGAGCAGGTCGGAGAAGCCAGGATAAGTTTTCAATAAGCACTGCACCACCAGGTTTAAGGTGTGAGCCAGGCAAGGAATGTGTTTCAGTTGGGAAAGGGAGATGGCAGCCATGAAATTCCTTCCGTTATCACTCACTACCTTGCCTGCCTCAAGATCTACTGTGCCCAGCCACGACTGCGTTTCTTGTTGCAAGAACTCGGACAGAACTTCCGCGGTGTGTCTGTTGTCGCCCAAACACTTCATAGCCAATACAGCCTGCTGACGCTTGCCAGTAGCTGGCCCATAATGGGACAACTGGTGTGCAACAGTGTCATCTGCCGATGGAGTGGTTGGCCGACTGCGGTCTGTGGAAGAGCTGTAGCTTCTGCAGGAGGACGAGGAGGAGGAGGGGGTGCGAACGCCTACAGCCAACTGTTTCCTAGACCGTGGGCTAGGCACAACTGTCCCGAAATTGATGTCCCCTGTGGACCCTGCATCCACCACATTCACCCAGTGTGCCGTGATGGACACATAACGTCCCTGGCCATGCCTACTGGTCCATGCATCTGTAGTCAGGTGCACCTTTGTACTCACAGATTGCCTGAGTGCATGGACGATGCGCTGTTTAACGTGCTGGTGCAGGGCTGGGATGGCTTTTCTTGAAAAAAAGTGTCGACTGGGTAGCTTGTATCGTGGTTCAGCGTACTCCATCAGGGCTTTGAAAGCTTCGCTTTCAACTAACCGGTAGGGCATCATCTCTAACGAGATTAGTCTAGCTATGTGGGCGTTAAAACCCTGTGTACGTGGATGCGAGGATAAGTACTTCCTTTTCCTAACCAGAGTCTCATGTAGTGTGAGCTGAACTGGAGAGATGGAGATCGTGGAACTTGCGGGTGTGCCGGTGGACCTGGCAGACTGAGAGACGGTTGGAGACGGTATTGTTTCCGCCGGTGCCCTAGATGCAATATTTCCTCCTACAAAACTGGTGATTCCCTGACCCTGACTGCTTTTGGCTGTCAAAGAAACCTGCACAGATACTGCCGGTGGTGCGGAAAATGGTGGCCTTACAGTGATGAAAGGGATGTTGCGTTGCTGACTAGCTTCATTGGCCGAGGGTGCTACAACCTTGAGGGACGTTTGGTAGTTAGTCCAGGCTTGAAAATGCATGGTGGTTAAGTGTCTATGCATGCAACTAGTATTGAGACTTTTCAGATTCTGACCTCTGCTTAAGCTAGTTGAACATTTTTGACAGATGACTTTGCGCTGATCAATTGGATGTTGTTTAAAAAAATGCCAGACTGCACTCTTCCTAGCATCGGATCCCTTTTCAGGGATTGCAGACTGAGCTTTAACCGGATGGCCACGCTGTCCTCCAACAGGTTTTGGCTTTGACATGCGTTTTGGGCCAGATACGGGCCCGGCAGATGGAACCTGTTGCGATGTTGATGCCTGCTGCGGCCCCTCCTCCACCTCCGCTTCTGAACTACTGCCGCCTGCACCCTGTTCCCCCAATGGCTGCCAATCGGGGTCAACAACTGGGTCATCTATTACCTCCTCTTCGAGCTCGTGTGCAACTTCGTCTGTGTCACTGTGTCGGTCGGTGGTATAGCGTTCGTGGCGGGGCAACATAGTCTCATCAGGGTCTGATTGCGGATCAGTACCCTGAGAGGGCAATGTTGTGGTCTCAGTCAAAGGAGCAGCATAGTACTCTGGCTGTGGCTGTGCATCAGTGCACTCCATGTCAGAATCTACTTGTAATGGGCATGGCCTGTTAAGTGTTTCACTTTCTAAGCCAGGGACGGTATGTGTAAAGAGCTCCATGGAGTAACCCGTTGTGTCGCCTGCTGCATCCTTCTCTCTTGTTGTTGTTTTTGCTGAGGAGGACAAGGAAGTGACTTGTCCCTGACCGTGAACATCCACAAGCGACGCGCTGCTTTTACATTTACCAGTTTCAGAAGAGGAGGCAAAAGAGCTAGAGGCTGAGTCTGCAATGTAAGCCAAAACTTGCTGTTGCTGCTCCGGCTTTAAAATCGGTTTTCCTAATCCCAGAAAAGAAAGCTTTCGAGGCCTTGTGTAGCCAGACGACGAAACAGCCTCCACAGCTCCAGACTTAGGTGGAATATTTTTATCCCCACGACCACCTGATGCTCCACTACCACTACCATCATTACCAGCTGACAATGAACGCCCACGGCCACGACCTCTTGCACCAGACTTCCTCATTGTTTGAAAAACTTAACCAAATTAACTTTATTTGTTGCTGTCAAACAACTTACACGGTGAGCTATAACTTCAGTATGATTTCAATATCCCTTAACAGGTTGGTGAGACCACAAGGAAAATCAGGCACAATGTTACACACTCTGTTTTCTGTGGCACCAAATCACAGAGATGACACACACGCAGGACTGTCACTCAAGCACAAATGTCAATATTAATCTCCCACCTATTTTTTTTTTTTTTTTCTCAGGGAGACTTTAGAAACCAAATAAGATAAAATGTTTTTTTCAGGGACAATTTAGAAACCAAATAATAAAATTAAAAAAAAAAAAAGGCTTTCTATGGCCCACTGAGTGAGAGATGGCACACACAGGAGTGGCACACAAGCCCTGACTGAGGCCAATATTTTTCTCCCACTGATTGATGTAGTGTTTATTTTTAAGGTAGATTTTCGAACCCAAATCAAGCAAAAAAATAAATAGGCTTTCTATGGCCCACTGAGTGAGAGATGGCACACACAGGAGTGGCACACAAGCCCTGACTGAGGCCAATATTTTTCTCCCACTGATTGATGGAGTTTTTTTTTTAAGGTAGATTTTCGAACCCAAATCAAGGAAAAAAATAAATAGGCTTTCTATGGCCCACAATTTAAGAGAGAGAGAGGTGGCACACCCAGGAGTCAAGACTGGCACACAAGCTGAAAGGGCAATATTAATCTCCCACTGTTTTTTTTTTTTCAGGGACACTTTAGAAACCAAATAATAAAAAAAAAAAAAAAAAAAGGCTTTCTATGGCCCACTGAGTGAGAGATGGCACACACAGGAGTGGCACACAAGCCCTGACTGAGGCCAGTATTTTTCTCCCACTGATTGATGTAGTGTTTATTTTTAAGGTAGATTTTAGAACCCAAATCAAGCAAAAAAATAAATAGGCTTTCTATGGCCCACTGAGTGAGAGATGGCACACACAGGAGTGGCACACAAGCCCTGACTGAGGCCAATATTTTTCTCCCACTGATTGATGTAGTGTTTTTTTGTTAAGGTAGATTTTAAAACCCAAATCAAGGAAAAAAATAAATAGGCTTTCTATGGCCCACTCAGTGAGAGATGGCACACACAGGGATGGCACTCTAGCAGAAATGCCAATCTTAATCTCCCACAAAAAAAAAAAAACAGGGACTGTCCTACAATTACTTTCTCCCTGCAGTAATCTCAGCCAGGTATGGCAGGCAGCAATAGGAGTGGACTGATGCACAAATTAAATAAAAAGTGTGGACAAACAAAAAAGATAGCTGTGCAGAAAGGAAGGAACAAGAGGATATGTGCTTTGAAAAAAGCAGTTGGTTTCCACAGTGGCGTACACACAGCAATACAGCTATCAGGGAGCCTTCTAGGGCAGCCCAATGAGCTACAGCGCTGAGAGAGAAAAAAAATTTAGCTTCCACTGTCCCTGCACACCGAAGGTGGTGTTGGACAGTGGAAATCGCTACAGCACAAGCGGTTTGGTGGTTAGTGGACCCTGCCTAACGCTCTCCCTGCTTCTGACGAAGCAGCAGCAACCTCTCCCTAAGCTCAGATCAGCAGCAGTGAGATGGCGGTCGGCGGGAACGCCCCTTTATAGCCCCTGTGACACCGCAGACAGCAAGCCAATCACTGCAATGCCCTTCTCTAAGATGGTGGGGACCAGGACCTATGTCATCACGCTGCCCACACTCTGCGTTCACCTTCATTGGCTGAGAAATGGCGCTTTTCGCGTCATTGAAACGCGACTTTGGCGCGAAAGTCGCGTACCGCATGGCCGACAAGCACAGGGGTCGGATCGGGTTTCATGAGACGCCGACTGTCATGAATCCCCAATGGCTAGGGATAGCACAGGATGAGCAAAGTATAATAAATATCGGACGAGCTCTAGGGTGATGGAACCTGGGCTGACCGCTGCCCTACGCCTGACAAACGCAACTAGAGATAGCCAGGGAGCGTGCCTACGTTGGTTCTAGACGCCACGCACCAGCCTAAGAGCTAACTAGTACTGCAGAGAAAACAAAGACCTCACTTGCCTCCAGAGGAATTAACCCCAAAGATATAGTTGCCCCCCACATGTATTGACGGTGAAATGAGAGGAAGGCACACACATAGAGATGATGTATATAGCTTTAGCAAATAGAGGCCCGCTGAAAACTAGAAAGCAGAATGACACAAAAGGGGACTGAGCGGTCAGCAAAAAACCCTAATCAAAAAAACCATCCTGAGATTACAAGAACCCATGTGCCAACTCATGGCACATGGGGAGAACCTCAGTCCACTAGAGCAATCAGCTAACAAAGAGACATTCTAAGCAAGCTGGACAAAAAACCAAACAACTGAAAATCAGCACTTAGCTTATCCTGAAAGATCTGGGAGCAGGTAGGCAGGAACCAAACAGAGCACATCTGAACACATTGATAGCCGGCAAGGGAAATGACAGAGAGGCCAGGTAAAATAGGAAACACCCAGCCTCTGATGGACAGATGGAAACCAAAGGCCGCAACCCACCAAAGTCACCCAGTACCAGCAGTAACCACCAGAGGGAGCCCGCAAACAGAATCCACAACAGTACCCCCCCCTTGAGGAGGGGTCACCGAACCCTCACGAGAACCCCCAGGGCGATCAGTGGGAGCTCTATGGAAGGCGCGGGCCAAATCAGTCGCATGAACATCGGAGGCGACCACCCAGGAATTGTCCTCCTGACCATAACCCTTCCACTTAACCAAATACTGGAGTTTGCGTCTGGAAACACGAGAATCCAAGATCTTTTCAACAACATACTCCAATTCTCCCTCCACCAGCACCGGAGCAGGAGGCTCGACCGAAGGAACAACAGGCACCTCATACCTCCGCAACAACGACCGATGGAACACATTATGAATAGCGAACGATGCTGGGAGATCCAAACGGAAAGATACAGGGTTAAGAATCTCCGAGATCCTATAAGGACCGATGAACCGAGGCTTGAACTTAGGAGAAGAGACCTTCATAGGGACAAAACGAGAAGACAACCACACCAAGTCCCCAACAAGAAGTCGGGGACCCACGCGGCGACGGCGATTAGCAAACTGCTGAGTCTTCTCCTGAGATAACTTCAAATTGTCCACCACCTGATTCCAAATGTGATGTAGCCTGTCCACCACCACGTCCACTCCAGGACAATCCGAAGACTCCACCTGACCAGAGGAAAAACGAGGATGAAACCCCGAATTACAAAAAAAAGTAGAGACCAACGTGGCCGAACTAGCCCGATTATTAAGAGCAAATTCGGCCAGTGGCAAAAAAGCAACCCAGTCATCCTGATCAGCAGAAACAAAACACCTCAAATAAGTTTCCAAGGTCTGATTAGTTCGCTCCGTCTGGCCATTCGTCTGAGGATGGAATGCAGACGAGAAAGACAAATCAATGCCCATCTTGGCACAAAACGTCCGCCAAAATCTAGACACAAACTGGGATCCCCTGTCAGAAACGATATTCTCCGGAATCCCATGCAAACGAACCACGTTCTGAAAAAACAAAGGAACCAACTCAGAGGAGGAGGGCAACTTAGGCAAGGGCACCAAATGAACCATCTTAGAAAAGCGGTCACACACAACCCAGATAACGGACATTTTCTGTGAAACCGGGAGATCAGAAATAAAATCCATGGAAATGTGCGTCCAAGGCCTCTTCGGGATGGGCAAGGATAACAACAACCCACTAGCCCGTGAACAGCAAGGCTTAGCTCGAGCACACACTTCACAAGACTGCACAAAGGTACGCACATCCCTAGACAAGGAAGGCCACCAAAAAGACCTGGCCACCAAGTCTCTTGTACCAAATATTCCAGGATGACCAGCCAACACAGAAGAATGGACCTCGGAGATGACTCTACTGGTCCAATCATCCGGAACAAACAGTCTTTCTGGTGGAGATCGATCCGGTTTATCCACCTGAAACTCCTACAATGCGCGTCGCAAGTCTGGGGATACGGCGGACAATATTACCCCATCCCTAAGGATACCAGCAGGCCCAGTGTCTCCAGGGGAGTCAGGCACAAAACTCCTGGAAAGAGCATCTGCCTTCACATTCTTTGAACCTGGCAGGTATGAAACCACGAAATTGAAACGAGAAAAAAATAACGACCAACGAGCCTGTCTAGGATTCAAACGCCTGGCAGACTCAAGGTAAGTGAGATTCTTGTGATCAGTCAAGACCACCACGCGATGTTTAGCACCCTCAAGCCAATGACGCCACTCCTCAAATGCCCACTTCATGGCCAAAAGCTCCCGATTACCCACATCATAATTGCGCTCGGCGGGCGAGAATTTTCTAGAGAAGAAAGCACATGGCTTCATCACCGAGCCATTAGAACTTCTCTGTGACAAAACCGCCCCCGCTCCAATCTCGGAAGCATCAACCTCCACCTGGAAAGGAAGTGAAACATCTGGTTGACACAACACAGGAGCAGAAGAAAACCGGCGCTTAAGTTCCCGAAAGGCCTCCACAGCCGCAGGAGACCAATCAGCAACATCAGCACCCTTTTTAGTCAAATCAGTCAAAGGTTTAACAATACTGGAAAAATTAGCAATGAACCGACGATAAAAATTAGCAAACCCCAAGAACTTCTGAAGGCTCTTAACAGATGTAGGTTGTGTCCAGTCACAAATAGCCTGAACCTTAACGGGATCCATCTCAATAGTAGAAGGAGAAAAAATGTACCCCAAAAAAGAAATCTTCTGGACTCCGAAGAGACACTTTGAGCCCTTCACAAACAGAGAATTGGCCCGCAAAACTTGAAACACCTTCCTGACCTGTAGAACATGAGACTCCCAGTCATCAGAAAACACCAAAATATCATCCAAATACACAATCATAAACTTATCCAGATATTCACGGAAAATATTGTGCATAAAGGACTGAAAGACTGACGGAGCATTGGAGAGTCCAAAAGGCATTACCAAATACTCAAAATGGCCCTCAGGCGTATTAAATGCGGTTTTCCACTCATCACCCTGTTTTATCCGCACCAGATTATACGCACCACGAAGATCTATTTTAGTGAACCACCTAGCCCCCTTAATGCGAGCAAACAAATCAGTAAATAATGGCAATGGATACTGGTATTTGACTGTAATCTTATTCAGAAGGCGATAATCTATACAAGGCCTCAGGGAACCATCTTTTTTTGCCACGAAAAAAAAAACCTGCTCCCAGAGGGGACGAAGATGGACGAATATGTCCTTTTTCCAAGGACTCCTTAATATAATTCCGCATAGCAGTATGCTCTGGCAGTGACAGATTAACCCCTTAACGACCGCCGATACGCCTTTTAACGGCGGCCGCTAAGGGTACTTAATCCACAGCGCCGTTAATTAACGGCGCTGTGGAAAAAGTGAATAGCGCCCCCCAGAGTCGGATATTCTCTGGGGTCTCGGTTGCCGAGGGTAGCCGAGACCCCAGAGAACATGATTCGGGGGGTTTTTACCGACCCCCGAGTTGCGATCGCCGGTAATTAACCATTTACCGGCGGTCGCAACAAAAAAAAAAAACGCGATTTGCCGTTTAATTTCTCTGTCCTCCGATGTGATCGCACATCGGAGGACAGAGAAATGTGGTCCCCGATGGCCCCCAATAGCCCCCCAATACTTACCTACCTCCCCCGGTGCTCCTCGTGTCTCCCCATGGGCGCCGCCATCTTTTTTCCGGGAAAAAATGGCGGGCGCACGCGCAGTGCGCCCGCCGCCCGGCACCCGGATGTTCTTTGGGGTCTCGGCTGCCGGGGGTAGCCGAGACCCCAAAGAACATGATCGCACATGATCGCACATCAGAGGACAGAGAAATAGGGGGATTCGGGGACCCTATCATACTCACCCGGGGTCCCTGGGTCCTCTTCTGTCTTCTCCTGCCAGCCGGCTTTTTCATCATGGCGGGCGCATGCGCAGTGCGCCCGCCATCTGCTGCCATCTGCCGGCCGGCAGGAGAAGACAAATTGGGGCTAAAATTAGGGTTAGGGTTAGGGTTAGGGTTAGAGTTAGGGTTAGAGTTAGGCTACTTTCACACTAGCGTTTTTTGGCTTCCGTCGCAATGCGTCGTTGGAGAAAAAACGCATCCTGCAAAAGTGCTTGCAGGATGCGTTTTTTCTCCATTGGCTTGCATTAGCGACGCATTGCGACGGATTGCCACATGTCGCATCCGTCGTGCGACGGATGCGTCGTGCTTCGGCGGACCGTCGACACAAAAAAAACTACATGTAACTTTTTTGTGCGACGTGTCCGCCATTTCCGACCGCGCATGCGTGGCCGGAACTCCGCCCCCGCCTCCCCGCACCTCACAATGGGGCAGCGGATGCGTTGAAAAAACAGCATCCGCTGCACCCGTTGTGCGGCGCTTACAACGCTAGCGTCGGTACGTCGGCCCGACACACTGCGATGGGCCGAGTACGACGCTAGTGTGAAAGTAGCCTTAGGCTTCTTTCACACTTGCGTCGGTACGGGGCGGTCGCAATGCGTCGGCCCGATGTACCGACGCACGTGAAAATTGTGCACAACGTGGGCAGCGGATGCAGTTTTTCAACGCATCCGCTGCCCAGTCTATGTCCTGGGGAGGAGGGGGCAGAGTTACGGCCACGCATCCGCGGAAATGGCGGACGCGATGTACAAAAAAAAGGTTAAATTGAACTTTTTTTGTGACGACGGGGGCTAAAGTTATGGTTAGGGTTGGGGCTAAAGTTAGGGTTGGGGCTAAAGTTAGGGTTAGAGTTGGGATTAGGGTTAGCGTTTGGATTAGGGTTAGGATTAGTGTTACGTTTGGGATTAGGGTTGGGATTAGGGTTAGGGTTGGGATTAGGGTTAGGGGTGTGTTGGATTTAGGGTTTTGATTAGGGTTATGGTTAGGGTTGAGATTAGGGCTGTTTTTGGGGTTAGGGTTGTGATTATCGTTAGGGTTGTGATTAGGATTATGGATCGGGTTGAGATTAGGGTTAGGGCTGTGTTGGGGTTAGGGTTGGAGTTAGAATTGGGGGGTTTCCACTGTTTAGGTACATCAGGGGGTCTCCAAACACGACAGCCAATTTTGCGCTAAAAAAGTCAAATGGTACTCCCTCCCTTCTGAGCTCTGCCGTGCGCCCAAACAGTGGTTTACCCCCACATATGGGGCATCAGCGTACTCGGGATAAATTGGACAACAACTTTTGGGGTCCAATTTCTCCTGTTACCCTTGTGAAAATAAAAACTTGGGGGCTAAAAATCTTTTTTGTTGGAAAAAAATATATTTTTTTATTTTCACTACTCTGCATTATAAATTTCTGTGAAGCACTTGAGCTTTCAAAGTTCTCACCACATATCTAGATAAGTTCCTTAGGGGGTCTAGTTTCCAAAATTTGGTCACTTGTGGGGGTTTCTACTGTTTAGGTACATTAGGGGTCTGCAAACGCAACATAACGCCCGCAGACAATTCTATCAAAGTCTGCATTCCAAAATGGCGCTCCTTCCCTTCCGAGCTCTGCCGTGCGCCCAAACAGTGGTTTACCCCCACATATGGGGTACCAGCATACTCAGGACAAATTGGACAACAACTTTTGGGGTCCAATTTCTCTTGTTACCCTTGTGAAAATAAAAATTTGGGGGCTAAAAAAATCTTTTTTGTGGGAAAAAAAATATTTTTTATTTTCACTACTCTGCATTATAAACTTCTGTGAAGCACTTGGGCATTCAAAGTTCTCACCACATATCTAGATAAGTTCCTTGGGGGGTCTATTTTCCAAAATGGGGTCACTTGTTGGGGGTTTCTACTGTTTAGGTACATTAGGGGTCTGCAAACGCAACATAACGCCCGCAGACAATTCTATCAAAGTCTGCATTCCAAAATGGCACTCCTTCCCTTCCGAGCTCTGCCGTGCGCCCAAACAGTGGTTTACCCCCACATATGGGGTACCAGCATACTCAGGACAAATTGGACAACAACTTTTGGGGTCCAATTTCTCTTGTTACCCTTGTGAAAATAAAAATTTGGGGGCTAAAAAAATCTTTTTTGTGGGAAAAAAAATATTTTTTATTTTCACTACTCTGCATTATAAACTTCTGTGAAGCACTTGGGCATTCAAAGTTCTCACCACATATCTAGATAAGTTCCTTGGGGGGTCTATTTTCCAAAATGGGGTCACTTGTTGGGGGTTTCTACTGTTTAGGTACATTAGGGGTCTGCAAACGCAACATAACGCCCGCAGACAATTCTATCAAAGTCTGCATTCCAAAATGGCACTCCTTCCCTTCCGAGCTCTGCCGTGCGCCCAAACAGTGGTTTACCCCCACATATGGGGTACCAGCATACTCAGGACAAATTGGACAACAACTTTTGGGGTCCAATTTCTCTTGTTACCCTTGTGAAAATAAAAATTTGGGGGCTAAAAAAATCTTTTTTGTGGGAAAAAAAATATTTTTTATTTTCACTACTCTGCATTATAAACTTCTGTGAAGCACTTGGGCATTCAAAGTTCTCACCACATATCTAGATAAGTTCCTTGGGGGGTCTATTTTCCAAAATGGGGTCACTTGTTGGGGGTTTCTACTGTTTAGGTACATTAGGGGTCTGCAAACGCAACATAACGCCCGCAGACAATTCTATCAAAGTCTGCATTCCAAAATGGCACTCCTTCCCTTCCGAGCTCTGCCGTGCGCCCAAACAGTGGTTTACCCCCACATATGGGGTACCAGCATACTCAGGACAAATTGGACAACAACTTTTGGGGTCCAATTTCTCTTGTTACCCTTGTGAAAATAAAAATTTGGGGGCTAAAAAAATCTTTTTTGTGGGAAAAAAAATATTTTTTATTTTCACTACTCTGCATTATAAACTTCTGTGAAGCACTTGGGCATTCAAAGTTCTCACCACATATCTAGATAAGTTCCTTGGGGGGTCTATTTTCCAAAATGGGGTCACTTTTGGGGGGTTTCTACTGTTTAGGTAATTAGGGGTCTGCAAACGCAACATAACGCCCGCAGACAATTCTATCAAAGTCTGCATTCCAAAATGGCACTCCTTCCCTTCCGAGCTCTGCCGTGCGCCCAAACAGTGGTTTACCCCCACATATGGGGTACCAGCATACTCAGGACAAATTGGACAACAACTTTTGGGGTCCAATTTCTCTTGTTACCCTTGTGAAAATAAAAATTTGGGGGCTAAAAAAATCTTTTTTGTGGGAAAAAAAATATTTTTTATTTTCACTACTCTGCATTATAAACTTCTGTGAAGCACTTGGGCATTCAAAGTTCTCACCACATATCTAGATAAGTTCCTTGGGGGGTCTATTTTCCAAAATGGGGTCACTTGTTGGGGGTTTCTACTGTTTAGGTACATTAGGGGTCTGCAAAGGCAACATAACGCCCGCAGACAATTCTATCAAAGTCTGCATTCCAAAATGGCACTCCTTCCCTTCCGAGCTCTGCCGTGCGCCCAAACAGTGGTTTACCCCCACATATGGGGTACCAGCATACTCAGGACAAATTGGACAACAACTTTTGGGGTCCAATTTCTCTTGTTACCCTTGTGAAAATAAAAACTTGGGGGCTAAAAAATCTTTATTGTTAAAAAATATATATTTTTTATTTTCACGACTCTGCATTATAAACTTCTGTGATGCACTTGGGCATTCAAAGTTCTCACTACACATCTAGATAAGTTCCATGGGGGGTCTAGTTTCCAAAATGGGGTCACTTTTGGGGGGTTTCTGCTGTTTAGGCACATCAGGGGCTCTCCAAACGCGACATGGCGTCCGATCTCAATTCCAGTCAATTTTGCATTGAAAAGTCAAATGGCGCTCCTTTGCTTCCGAGCTCAGCCATGCGCCCAAACAGTGGTTTACCCCCACATATAGGGTGTCGGCGTACTCAAGACAAATTGTACAACAGCTTCTGGGGTCCATTTTCTCCTGTTACCCTTGGTAAAATAAAAATTTGGAGGCAAAAAGATCATTTTTGTAGAAAAAATGCGATTTTTTTATTTTCACGGCTCTACGTTATAAACTTCTGTGAAGCACTTGGGGGTTCAAAGTGCTCACCACACATCTAGATAAGTTCCTGAAGGGGTCTAGTTTCCAAAATGGTGTCATATGTGGGGGGTCTCTACTGTTTAGGCACATCAGCGGCTCTCCAAACGTGACATGGCGTCCGATCTCAATTCCAGCCAATTCCACATTGAAAAAGTAAAACGACACTCCTTCTCTTCCAAGCTCTGCGGTGCGCCCAAACAGTGGTTTACCCCCATATATGGGGTATCGACGTACTCAGGAGAAATTGCACAACAACTTTTGTGGTCTAATTTCTCCTGTTACCCTTGTGAAAATAAAAATTTGGGGGCAAAAAGATCATTTTTGTAGAAAAAATGAGATTTTTTATTTTCACGGCTCTACGTTATAAACTTCTGTGAAGCACTTGGGGGTTCAAAGTGCTCACCACACATCTAGATAAGTTCCTTAAGGGGTCTAGTTTCCAAAATGGTATCACTTGTGGGGGGTTTCCACTGTTTAGGCACATCAGGGACTCTCCAAACGCGACATGGCATCCGATCTCAATTCCAGCCAATTCTGCATTGAAAAAGTCAAACGGTGCTCCTTCAATTCCAAGCTCTGCGGTGCGCCCAAACAGTGGTTTACCTCCACATATGGGGTATCGACGTACTCAGGAGAAATTGCACAACAACTTTTGTGGTCTAATTTCTCCTGTTACCCTTGTGAAAATAAGAATTTGTGGGCGAAAAAATCATTTTTGTGAAAACAAATGCGATTTTTTATTTTCACGGCTCTACGTTATAAACTTCTGTGAAGCACTTGGGGATTCAAAGTGCTCACCACACATCTAGATAAGTTCCTTGGGGGGTCTAGTTTCCAAAATGGTGTCACTTGTGGGCGGTTTCCACTGTTTAGGCACATTAGGGGCTCTCCAAACGCGACATGGCGTCCGATCTCAATTCCAGCCAATTCTGCATTGAAACAGTCAAACGGTGCTCCTTCACTTCCAAGCTCTGCGGTGCGCCCAAACAGTGGTTTACCTCCACATATGGGGTATCGGTGTACTCAGGAAAAATTGCACAACAAAATTTGTGGTTAAATTTCTGTTTTTACACTTGTGAAAATTAAAAAAAATGGTTCTGAAGTAAAATGTTTGCAAAAAAAAGTAAAATGTTCATTTTTTTCTTCCACATTGTTTTAGTTCCTGTGAAGTACGTAAAGGGTTAATAAACTTCTTGAATGTGGTTTTGAGCAGCTTGAGGGGTGCAGTTTTTAGAATGGTGTCACACTTGGTTATTTTCTATCATATAGACCCCTCAAAATCACTTCAAAGGTGATGTGGTCCCTAAAAAAAACATGGTGTTGTAAAAATGAGAAATTGCTGGTCAACTTTTAACCCTTATAACTCCTTAACAAAAAAAAAAATTGTTTCCAAAATTGTGCTGATGTAAAGTAGACATGTGAGAAATGTTATTTATTAACTATTTTTTGTGACATATCTCTCTGATTTAAGGGCATAAAAATACAAAGTTTGAAAATTGCAAAATTTTAAAAATTTTCGCCATATTTCCATTTTTTTCATAAATAATCGCAAGTAATATCGAAGAAATGTTACCACTAACTTGAAGTACAACATGTCACGAAAAAACAATCTCAGAATCAGCGGGATCCGATAAAGCGTTCCAGAGTTATAACCTCATAAAGTGACACTGGTCAGAATTGTAAAAATTGGCTCGGTCATTAAGTACCAAATTGGCTCTGTCACTAAGGGGTTAAATAAACGACCCTTAGGGAACTTACTGCCAGGAATCAATTCTATAGCACAGTCACACTCTCTATGGGGAGGGAGCGAATTGAGCTTAGGCTCCTCAAAAACATCCCTATAATCCGACAAAAACGCAGGGATCTCCGAAGGAGTAGATGAAGCTATAGAAATCGGAGGTGCATCATCATGAACCCCGTGACATCCCCAGCTTAGCACAGACATTGTTTTCCAGTCCAGGACAGGATTATGAGTTTGTAACCATGGCAGACCAAGCACTAGTACATCATGTAAATTATACAGTACAAGGAAGCGAATCACCTCCTGATGAACGGGAGTCATGCGCATGGTCACTTGTGTCCAATACTGCGGTTTATTCATAGCCAATGGTGTAGAATCAATTCCTTTCAGAGGAATAGGAACTTCCAGAGGCTCTAGACTAAAACCGCATCGTTTAGCAAATGACCAATCCATAAGACTCAGGGCAGCGCCTGAATCCACATAGCCATCGACGGAAATGGAAGACAGTGAAAAAATCAGAGTCACAGACAAAATGAACTTAGACTGCAGAGTATCAATGGCAAAAGATTTATCAACCCTTTTTGTGCGTTTAGAGCATGCTGATATAACATGAGCTGAATCACCACAATAAAAACACAAACCATTTTTCCGCCTATAATTTTGCCGTTCACTTCTGGACTGAATTCTATCACATTGCATAGTCTCAGGTGCCTGTTCAGAAGACACCGCCAACTGGTGCACGGGTTTGCGCTCCCGTAAACGCCGAACAATCTGAATGGCCATAGCCATAGACTCATTCAGACCTGTAGGCGCAGGGAACCCCACCATAATATCCTTAATGGCCTCAGAAAGACCATTTCTGAAGTTTGCAGCCAGGGCGCACTCATTCCACTGAGTAAGCACCGACCATTTCCGAAATTTCTGACAATATATTTCCGCTTCATCATGCCCCTGAGAGAGGGCTAATAAAGCCTTTTCAGCCTGAATCTCTAGGTTAGGTTCCTCATAGAGCAATCCCAATGCCAGAAAAAACGCATCCACACTGAGCAATGCAGGATCCCCTGGTGCCAATGCAAATGCCCAATTCTGAGGGTCGCCCCGTAGGAACGATATAACAATCTTGACCTGTTGAGCAGGGTCTCCAGAGGAGCGAGATTTCAAAGAGAGAAACAATTTACAATTGTACCTGAAATTCAGGAAGGTAGATCTATCTCCAGAAAAAAAACTCTGGAATAGGAATTCTAGGTTCAGACATGGGAGTGTGAACAACGAAATCCTGTATGTTTTGAACCTTTGCCGCGAGATTACTCAGGCTGGAAGCCAAACTCTGGACATCCATGATAAACAGCTAAGATCAGAGCCATTCAAGGGTTAAGAGGAGGTAAGAAGCAGCTAGACAGCAATTAAGGGCTAGGCAGCAAAACTCTGAAGGAAAAAAAAAAAAAAAATTTTCCTTGAACACTTCTTTTTCTCCTGCTTCAGCCCAAACAATTAACACTTTGTAGGCCGGCTATACTGTCATGAATCCCCAATGGCTAGGGATAGCACAGGATGAGCAAAGTATAATAAATATCGGACGAGCTCTAGGGTGATGGAACCTGGGCTGACCGCTGCCCTACGCCTGACAAACGCAACTAGAGATAGCCAGGGAGCGTGCCTACGTTGGTTCTAGATGCCACGCACCAGCCTAAGAGCTAACTAGTACTGCAGAGAAAACAAAGACCTCACTTGCCTCCAGAGGAATTAACCCCAAAGATATAGTTGCCCCCCACATGTATTGACGGTGAAATGAGAGGAAGGCACACACATAGAGATGATGTATATAGCTTTAGCAAATAGAGGCCCGCTGAAAACTAGAAAGCAGAATGACCTCAGTCCACTAGAGCAATCAGCTAACAAAGAGACATTCTAAGCAAGCTGGACAAAAAACCAAACAACTGAAAATCAGCACTTAGCTTATCCTGAAAGATCTGGGAGCAGGTAGGCAGGGACCAAACAGAGCACATCTGAACACATTGATAGCCGGCAAGGGAAATGACAGAGAGGCCAGGTAAAATAGGAAACACCCAGCCTCTGATGGACAGATGGAAACCAAAGGCCGCAACCCACCAAAGTCACCCAGTACCAGCAGTAACCACCAGAGGGAGCCCGCAAACAGAATCCACAACAGCCGACTTAGCCAAAAGTCGGCGACTTTTGAAAATGAGCGACCCGTTTCGCTCAACCCTATTCAGGAGCAAAATCATCTTCATGCTGACAATGCCCCATCTCATGCTGCAAAGAAAACCTCTGAGTCATTGGCTGATATGGGCATAAAAGGAGATAAACTCATGGTGTGGCCACCATCTTCCCCTGACCTCAACCCTATAGAGAACCTTTAGAGGATCATCAAGCAAAAGATCTATGAAGGTGGGAGGCAGTTCACATCCAAACAGCAGCTCTGGGAGGCTATTCCAACTTCATGCAAAGAAATACAAGCAGAAACTCTCCAAAAACTCACAAGTTCAATGGATGCAAGAATTGTGAAGGTGACATCAAAGAAGGGTCCTATGTTACATGTAACTTGGCCTGTTGGGATGTTTTGGCATTAAATAGCTTTTTTGTTCAGTGAATGTGTATAAAAATTCTACTGTGCATAATAATTTGGAACAGTGCACTTTGAGTTTTTATTCATTTTGGAGATTATACTGTTATCATTGGGAGGTTTCTTCAATAAAATTCGATGTATAATCTAACGGGTGATAACTTTTATTAGACTGACTGTCATTTGCACCGACCATTTAGGAAAATCTGATAAAAATGTAATTGGCATAATAATTTGGAACATAGTGTAGTGCATGATAGAGTTATGTGTAAGCCTGTTTTATTTGATGTGCCATTTCTGGGTTCTTTGCTGTCTATATTCTGTCTTTAACTCTGATATGGTTCTCCGAGGCATTGCATTTAGTGATGAGCAAAAGTGCTTGAATAAGGTGTGATTAAGATGTAATGGGGGTGTCTTATAGATGCTTCTCCATTATTAACCCCTGGGCTTGATGTCAGCTGTCAATACAAAGCTGACATCACCACTCTTGCCAACGCACCAGAGCTGATGTTTTTACTCTGGGATGGGGCCAATATATATGGCCCCTTCCTATCCTATTAATATCAGCCCACAGCTGTCTGCCTAGCCTTTGTTGGTTATTAATTATAGGCGGAGCCTACATCATTTTTGGGGGGGTTCCCCCATTTTAATAACCAGTAAAAGGTTAAATATACAGCTGTGTTCCATGGATATTACACGCTTCCTAGGCTATCAACATCTACCCCAAGCTGTCCGCTTTCCCTCTGCTGGTTACAAAAATTTTGGGGGATCCCACACCTTTTTTTTAATTAATTTATTTAGTAATAAAATACATGTACAGTAAGCTACACCAGCAAAGCACTGACTATATATCTCAATCACATATTTAGGGCAGCATGGTTGCTTAGTGGTTAGCACTGCAGCCTTGCAGCGCTGGAGTTCTGAGTTCAAATCCCACCAAGGACACCATCTGCAAGGAGGTTGTATGACATATGTAGACATACTGGTAGGGAATCTAGATTGTGAGCCCCATATGGGGACAGCGATGATAATGTGTGCAAACTATAAAGCGTTGTGGAATATGTTAGTGCTATATAAAAATAAAGATTATTTATTAATATTATCTCATCTATCTATTCGCCTTTCACTTAGGAATCAACCTAGTTACACAATGAGCGATTAGGGAATGTGAGAACAGGTTGTATTTTGTATTATACAGGAAGAAAAATATTTTTCCACCACCAGGAGCAAAACAGTAACAATGACAAGAATCTGCCTAACTAATCATATTCTAAATAGTTGCAAGTCAAATTTATGTATGAGATAGCCAAGATGATTGTCTATAAAATGATGGCAGTCTCACGTTCGAAGCAGTAGTGAATGGTGAGATATGGAACCTGATAATCAAAAGTTCAAAACATTGTTACCCTTTTGTTCATCAATGTAAATGGGGTCCCTTGGTCCGATAGAATCTCTTTAGGCAATCCCATTCTAGTGCACCAATTCCCATGCTATACACTTGGTGGAGAAGTTTTGTACCTCCGGGTACCGTGTAGCATAGTTCACTACCATCAGAATATACTGATTCCCTATGGCAGACTTGACCATTGGTCCCACTAGATCCATGGCTATGCTATCAAATGGCACCTTAATTAAACCAACATCACTAAAGGGCAACCAAAGTGAGCCACCGGGGAGGTCAACTGGCAGGTGGGACATGACCTACAATAATTTACGATTTTCGCCATCTATGCTTGGGAGAAAGATTCAGGTTGTAACTAGTGATGAACGAGTGTGCTCATTACTTGAGATTTCCGAGCATGCTCAGGTGTTCTCCGAGTATTTGGGGCATGCTCGGAAATTATGTTTGAGTCACTGCAGCTGCATGATTTGCGGCTGTTAGACAATGAAAATGAGTGCTATCCAGGGCCCAGATAGATTTATAGGAGGTGGGAGTGGCTAACAGTGCACAGCTGAGAGCCTTAACATGGGAAAGCTTCCAGGAGCTCTGAACTGAGCAGATTAACCCCTGCACTGCTAAAATAAACTTGCACTGTTTAATATGAAGGTGAAAAGGTGAAGTGCTTCTAATCAGTGCGGAAGTCGGAAAAATCAGATGCTGTGGTCTACTGGCTCTTCTCTGTTGCTGTAAACCTGCGACATCATCATATGCCTTTTGGGACTCACCAGTTAGATAGGGTGTCAGCAACTCCTCCACTGCTCTGGGGACAGCTTCTCCTGCTCTGCTACCCATTCAAATATAGTCAAAAATGCCTCCACATCATCCCATGGGGTCATCTTTTGTGTGGCTCGTCTAACCACTTTCAAGACATATGAGTCATCACCTGGACATGGGGGAGGGGCTGCCGACCTCAATTGAATGGCCTCTGTGAGAAGTTCCATCTGCCGCATAAGCAACTCCATTTGCTGTCACTGCTGCTGCTGTTGGAGCTGTGGATGAACAATTTATTTATTTCCTGTTGCACCGGCTGCTGATGGTGTTATATCTGCTGCTGCTGTTGCAGCTGTTTTTGGATTTGGACCAGGTGTTTTATTAGCTCCTCCATGCTGTTGACTTTCACTCCTGCAGTTTCTTTCACCCAAGACATGTGGTTTTTCTGTGGCAGTTTTACTGCCCCTTGGGATTTGTGGCCATGCTTCTGACACTATTTGTAGGAGTTTCACTTATTCAGCTGCGGTTGAGGTAGGCACAGGAAGTGGTTTCATTAAAATGTCCTGGCAGGTTTATTAAAACTTCATAAATCACTCAGCATAGACAAACAAAAATACATCATTTTCCGGCACAGAGTGAAAAAACAAAAAGTTAATATTCCATATAGTATTGCGGGTTTGCCCACTCAGGTGATTGTCCTTTAACAAACACACTAGAGGACTCCACACTTCCTGTCACAGACCCTGAATGGGACATTTTCTCTCCATTTTATCTGCCATACTATACCCCGGGGTGGGATATGTGAGCAGTCAGTCCCACCCATCTCTTTGATTGCTCTTAAAACCTGACCCTGATACACCCTATTAACTCTCAGCACTATACATGCTGGAGCCTGCTTTCCCGGACTTACATCACCAAAGCTACCAACCTTGATGAAACATATGTCCCCTAGAAATACAGTGTGTCCGTAAAGTCATGGTGCACTTTTGACCAGTCACAGGATCTATTTATAGCTTACATTTTGGGGCCCTTTCTCTGGCCCAATCATATCAGACCTGTTCAAGAGGAGAGATAACAAGAACCAATCATACAGCACAAACTTATTTAAGCTGTTGCTGAACCCCCAGTCAAATTAACCCCTGATAAACTGAACTCTAATACACTGCCATGTCTCTGACATCATGCAACCACAAGCTTATGCCAGCTGTGTGGTTTTCCATGCCAGTTGAGATGTGGATGTTACAGAGGAAAGTTCAGTATGTTCTGTGGCTCGCTAAATTTGAATCCGTGACTAAAGTGCTACGTGAGTATCGGCGCGTTTATAACGAAGTGCCACCACATAGGAATAACATTACTCGGTGGGATAAGCAGTTGAAGGAAATCGGCAGTTTGGTGGAAAAACCCCATTCTGGTAGGCCAACAGTCAGTGACGAGTCTGTAGAGGCTATACGGGATAGCTACCTAAGGAGCCCTAAAAAATCTGTGCGTGCGTGTCCTCAACAATTACACCTAAGCAAGACTACAGTTCATAAGGTGTTAAAGACACGTCTCTGTTTTACGGGGTACAAATTGCAGCTGTTGCATGCTATCAAACCGGTGGATAGAACCAAACGATGCGCGTTTGTTACAGATATGCTTCATGAGATCGACAATGATGCAAGATTTTTGCAGAAGATTGTGTTTAGCGATGAGGTGACCTTCCATATCTGTGGACATGTTCATCACCATAATGTCCGAATATGGGCTGCTGAACATCCTCATGCCTACATTGAGTACGAACGTAACACCCCTAAAGTGAATGTTTGGTGTTTTCTGATGCATTATGAGGTGATAGGCCCATTTTTTCACAGAATTTCATGTTGGAATTGTATGCAGTGCCACAATTTCCAGAAGGTGTCATCTTTCAACAGGATGGCGCTCCTCCACACTATGCCACCATTGTTTGTGAGTTTCTGGATAGAACATTCCCCCGGCAGTGGATAGGCAGGGGTTCTGTCAAGCCATGACCACCACACAGTGGCGTATCCAGGGGGGGCAGCCGGGGCATGTGCCCCAGGAGCAGCCGACAGGGGGCGCCAGCGGGCCGCCTGATGATGCAGCGGTCCAAGGAGGCTCCTCGTCGAGTTATACCCAGGGGTCGGCAGGAGAGGGGGAGCGGGGCTGTCTAATTATACTCACCTGCTCCTGGCGTGGTGCAATCCCTGCTTCCCCGGCACCGGCAGCTTCTTCCTGCACTGAGCGGTCACATGGTACCGCTCATTAGAGTAATGAATATGCGGCTCCACCTCCCATAGGGGTGGAGCTGCATATTCATTACTGTAATGAGCGGTAACGGTGACCGCTCAGTACAGGAAGAAGCTGCCAGCGCCGGGGAAGCAGGGACTGCACCGCGCCAGGAGCAGGTGAGTATAATGGGGAGGGGAGTGCAGAGCGATATTCACCTGCTCCTCGTTCCAGCCGCCGCTCCATCTTCAGCGTCTTCTGCAGTGACGCTGAGGTCAGAGGTCGCGGTGACGTGGTTAGTGCGCGCCCTCTGCCTGAACGTCAGTGCAGAAGACGCTGAAGATGGAGTGGCGGCTGGAACGAGGAGCAGGTGAATATTGAAAGTGCCGGGGGCCTGAGCGACGGAGAGGTGAGTATGTGATTTTTTTTATCGCAGCAACAGCAAATGGGGCAACTGTCTGTATGGAGCATCTTATGGGGCCATAACGTTTGTGCAGCATTATATGGGGCAAGTGTCTATATGGAGCATCTTATGGGGCCATAACGTTTGTGCAGCACTATATGGGGCAAGTGTCTGTATGGAGCTTCTTATGGGGCCATAACGTTTGTGCAGCACTATATGGGGCAAGTGTCTGTATGGGGCCATAATCAACGTTTGTGCAGCACTATATGGGGCAAGTGTCTGTATGGAGCATCTTATGGGGCCATAATCAACGTTTGTGCAGCACTATACGGGCAAATATCTCTATGAAGCATCTTATGGGGCCATAATCAACGTTTCTTCAGCACTATACTGGGCAAATGTGTCTATGGAGCATCTTATGGGGCCATTATTAACCTTTATGCAGGATTATACGGGGCTCCTGATTCAATATGGATATTCAAAAACACTTAACCTACTGATGTCTCAATTAATTTTACTTTTATTGGTATCTATTTTAACATTATGGGGATTCAGGAATGTACCTTGGCTTGGTCATACAGTTTCAATAGAGTTAAGGTTCAAATGGGGGAGGTTTTTTTTGGGGGGGAGGTTTTTTTTTTTTGGGGGGGGGGCACCGAACTGATCCTTTGCCCCAGGTGCAGGAAAGGCCAGATACACCTCTGCCACCACAATCCCCGGATCTGACGACCTTAAACTTTTACTTTTGGGGTTATGTGAAGCAACATGTGTACATTGAACGTATCAACGACATTAATCACTTAAAATAGAGAATCACAGAGGTTATTCACTGTTACACCAGACGTCCTTACCTGTGTGTGGCAAAACTTCATTATCGTTTGGATATGTGTAGGGCAGCAAATGGAGCCCACCTCGAACTGCACTGAATAGGTATGAAACTGGGAGAGTTTTTCTTTTATTTGGAGCAGATTTCACATTTCTATCGTTTTTTGTTGCTTTTCAGTGACTGGTTAAAAATGCACCGTGACTTTACAGACACACTGTATATACATATATGTGTGGAAGAATATTTCCTTGGAAACTATGTTTAAATTACATAGAGAATTACTCTATGTAAAAGCTCATGTTAAAATCGCACTGTAATCGGATCGCATTCACATGTAAATCGAATGTCATTCGGATGCTAGGTGATAAAAATCACATTGTACTTGCATCAAAACTACTTGACACTTTCATGGCACTCGTCAGATTTTTCTGGACCACTATCTGACCCTTTTTTTTAAGGTGATGGGTATGAGCCGAAAAAGTAATAATTAGCCCTGAGTGTTTCCCAAAAAGTAAAAAGGTCTCAAAAAGTAATTTGTAGTCATCTAACCAAAGATGCCATCATCTATGTCCACTCCAACTCATTCCTTCTCACTTAGCCTCCAAGTATAGGCGAAGTTATGCTTTAATGTCATTTCACGGCTAGAGTCATGGCTTTTTAAAATTATTTTTGGACCATTTTGGTAGTGATTTTGAATGTAATTATCATGATTTTATATGTCACAGTAAATACAAGCAATTAATTTATATCATGTATATAATTTATATTTTTAGCAATTCTTGTCTATGGTGTCTATGGTTTTTGGATCAAGTTGTCCAGAAAAATAAATTCAGGTTGGTAACGCTGTCCCTGCTCTACCACAAGTTTTCACAAGTATTGGTATTGGAGAGAGTGCAATTAGACCAGTGTCAACTCATCTCCTCACCCCAACCTCCCTGCTGGCCACATTTCTGATTGTTCCCCTGGTGCAAACTCACTTTGCTTTGCTCTTGTTCATACCTATTGGCAACAGTGATGAATCAGTTACATATTGCTTCTGTCTGCTCACACTGCAGAGTCTGTTTTTCTTATGTAATGCAGATTCATCCTATTTCCCTTGACTTTGTCTTGTGATGTTCGTCTGTCATCTCTTAGCTGTGTGAAGTGGCATCTGTTAAAAATACTGCAATTATAGATAGACAGGCAGTCTGAGTTTGGACGTTTTTTATATCATTGCTGCTAACGATTGTATGGACTCAGCTACACTAGCAGTACAGTGCTCTTCAGGGGCAGATAAAAGTTTAGGAATGGTCTCTAAATTTTTTTCAATGTTGAAAGCATCAGCTTTGACCAGGGCTGGACTGGCCATAGGGCAGTTCTGGCAAATGCCAGAAGGGCCGATGGCAGTAGTGGGCCGCTCGAATGTGCCGCTGTCGGCACACTCCCCACGCTGTCGCGGCACACTCCCGGCCCCGCATTCAACTATACCGGCGTCATAGACGCCGGTACAGTTGAATGCAATGATGGAGGAAAGAGCGTCTGCTGACGCCCCCTCTCCCATCATTCCCCGCTCTGCCTGCCGCTGACACTGCGGGTGCGCGATTACGTCATATCATTGCGCACCTGCTGTGTGACCGGGTGGGCAGACTGCAGCTGCTGAGGCCGGAGCCAGGAGCAGCGCGGGGCACGAGGAGAGAGGTGAGTAGAGTGTTTTTTTTTTTTTTATCAATGAGTGATGACTGGATTGTGGAGCTATAGGGGGGGGCTGCCTGCCTGCATTACTTTCTATGGGGGCTGCCTGCCTGCATTACTTTCTATGGGGGCTGGCTGCCTGCCTGCATTACATTCTATGGGGGGCTGCCTGCCTGCATTACTTTCTATGGGGGCTGCCTGCCTGCATTACTTTCTATGGGGGCTGCCTGCCTGCATTACTTTCTATGGGGGCTGGCTGCCTGCCTGCATTACATTCTATGGGGGGCTGCCTGCCTGCATTACTTTCTATGGGGGGCTGCCTGCCTGCATTACATTCTATGGGGGCTGCCTGCCTGCATTACATTCTATGGGGGCTGCCTGCCTGCATTACATTCTATGGGGGGCTGCCTGCCTGCATTACATTCTATGGGGGGCTGCCTGCCTGCATTACATTCTATGGGGGGCTGCCTGCCTGCATTACATTCTATGGGGGGCTGCCTGCCTGCATTACATTCTATGGGGGGCTGCCTGCCTGCATTACATTCTATGGGGGCTGCCTGCCTGCATTACATTCTATGGGGGCTGCCTGCATTACATTCTATGGGGGCTGCCTGCCTGCATTACATTCTATGGGGGCTGCCTGCCTGCATTACATTCTATGGGGGCTGCCTGCCTGCATTACATTCTATGGGGGCTGCCTGCCTGCATTACATTCTATTGGGGCTGCCTGCCTGCATTACATTCTATGGGGGCTGCCTGCCTGCATTACATTCTATGGGGGCTGCCTGCCTGCATTACATTCTATGGGGGCTGCCTGCCTGCATTACATTCTATGGGGGCTGCCTGCCTGCATTACATTCTATGGGGGCTGCCTGCCTGCATTACATTCTATGGGGGCTGCCTGGCTGCATTACTTTCTATGGGGGCTGCCTGCCTGCATTACTTTCTATGGGGGCTGCCTGCCTGCATTACTTTCTATGGGGGCTGCCTGCCTGCATTACATTCTATGGGGGCTGTGCTGCATTATATTGTATGGTGTCTGCCTGCATTACATTCTATGGGGGCTGGCTGCATTCCATTCCATGGGCCTGTGCTGCATTATATTCTATAGGGCTGGCTGCATTCCATTCTATGGGCCTGTGCTGCATTATATTCTATGGGGCTGGCTGCATTCCATTCTATGGGCCTGTGCTGCATTATATTCTATGGGGCTGTGCTGCATTACATTCTATGGGGCTGTGCTGCATTACATTCTATGGGGCTGTGCTGCATTACATTCTATGGGGCTGTGCTGCATTACATTCTATGGGGGCTGCCTGCACTACATTCTATGGGGGCTGCCTGCATTACATTCTATGGGGGCTGTGCTGCATTATATTGTATGGTGGCTGCCTGCATTACATTCTATGGGGGCTGGCTGCATTCCATTCCATGGGCCTATGCTGCATTATATTCTATGGGGCTGGCTGCATTCCAATCTATGGGCCTGTGCTGCATTATATTCTATGGGGCTGGCTGCATTCCATTCTATGGGCCTGTGCTGCATTATATTCTATGGGGCTGGCTGCATTACATTGTATGGTGGCTGTGCTGCATTATATTGTATGGGGCTGTGCTGCATTATATTCTATGGGGCTGTGCTACATTATATTCTATGGGGCTGTGCTGTATTACATTCTATGGGGCTGTGCTGCATTTAATTCTATGGGGCTGGCTGCATTACATTCTATGGGGGCTGTGCTGCATTACATTCTATGGGGCTGGCTGCATTACATTCTATGGGGGCTGTGCTGCATTACATTCTATGGGGACTGTGCTGCATTAAATTCTATGGGGCTGTTCTGTATTACATTCTATGGGGCTGGCTGCGTTACATTCTATGGGGCTGGCTGCATTACATTCTATGGGGGCTGTGCTGTATTACATTCTATGGGGGCTGTGCTGTATTACATTCTATGGGGGCTGTGCTGTATTACATTCTATGGGGGCTGTGCTGTATTATAGTCTATGGGGGCTGTGCTGTATTATAGTCTATGGGGGCTGTGCTGTATTACATTCTATGGGGACTGAGCTGTAATGTTGGATACAGCTGTAATTATATGTTATACAGTCATGTTACACTCTCCTCACTTCTTGTAGCCTACAAGTGTACAAAGATATTATACAGTCACCATGTGACAAGTGGGCCTGTGTGACTTCAAATGCCAGGGCTGAATTTAAGTCCCAGTCCGGCCCTGGCTTTGACATACAGCTGTCCATTTAATCCTTGGATGTCACAATGGTGGCCACAGCATCTGACATGCTTGCAGAGAAAAAAAGGCCCTTTAACAGGAAGCTATAATCAGAAAATTACCTATTATATAAATACTAGATGGTGGCCTGATTCAAACGCATCAGGTATTCTAGAATATGTATGTAGTTTATTTATGAAGTTTTCAGAATAATGCAATTTATACACAGGATTCGGTCAGCCAGCCGCGACCAATTAGCGAAGCGTGGTTCAAATTCCGGCCAATTCGCGGGTGGACTGCGCCTGTCGCTGATTTTCGCTGCCGGGTATGACCAATCACTGAAGCCAGGGTGAGCACCATGTTTTTGAGGGCCCTGGGCGAAAGAAGTCTCAGTGGGCCCCCTCTTTAACACATACCACGATTCATGATGCACAGATACAGCAGAGAAATATAGCACAGCCAAGTAGCATATAACACAGCCCATGTAGTATATAGCACAGCCTACCTAGCATATAGCACAGCCCACATAGTATATTGCACAGCCACGTAGTATATAACACAGCCACGTAGTATGTAGCACAGCCACGTAGTATATAACACAGCCACGTAGTATATTGCCCAGCCACATAGTATATAGCACAGCCCATGTAGTATATTGGCCAGCCACGTAGTATATTGCCCAGCCACGTAGTATATTGCACAGACACGTAGTATATAGCACAGACACTTAGTATATAGCACAGGCACGTAGTATATTGCCCAGCCACGTAGTATATTGCCCAGCCACATAGTATATTGCCCAGCCACATAGTATATTGCCCAGCCACGTAGTATATTGCCCAGCCACGTAGTATATTGCCCAGCCACGTAGTATATAGCACAGACACGTAGTATATAGCACAGACACGTAGTATATAGCACAGACACGTAGTATATAGCACAGACACGTAGTATATTGCACAGCCACGTAATATATTGCACAGCCATGTAATATATTGCACAGCCACTTAGTATATAGCACAGCCACGTAGTATATAGCACAGAGAAGTAGTATATAACACTGCCCATGCAGTATATAACACAGGTCACGTAGTATAGAGCACAGAGATGTAGTATATTGCCCAGCCATGTAATATATACCACAGCCACATAGTATATAGCATAGCCCATATAGTATATAGCACAGATGTAGTATATAACACAGCCCACGCAGTATCTAACACAGCCCACTTAGTATATAGCAATGTGGGCACCATATCCCTGTTAAAAAAAGAATTAAAATAAAATAAATAGTTATATACTTACCCTCCGTCGCCCCCCGGATCCAGCTGACGCGTTTACCGATGCTCCTCGTGACGCTCCGGTCCCAAGAGTGCATTACGGACTCGCGAGATGATGACGTAGTCATCATAGTTGGTCGTAGTTGGTAGTTGGTCACACATCGTAGTTGGTCACACAGGGTTAATAGCAGCGTTAACGGAGTGCGTTACACAGCGGCATAACGCGGTCCGCTAACGCAGCCATTAACTCTCTGTGAGCACTGACTGGGGGGGGAGTATGGAGCGGGCACTGACGGCAGGAGAGTAGGGAGGGACTAATTCTCGGCCGGACTGTGCCCGCTGCTGATCGGCCGTCAGGCCACGACCAATCAGCGATGCGGGATTTCCAGGACAGACAGAAAGACAGACAGACAGAAGTGACCCTTAGACAATTATATAGTATAGTTAGATACTTACCCTCCGTCGCCCCCCGGATCCAGCTGAGGCGTTTACCGATGCTCCTCGCGACGCTCCGGTCCCAAGAGTGCATTACGGACTCGCGAGATGATGACGTAGCGGTCTTGCGGGACCGCTACGTCATCATCTCGCGTGACCACAATGCATGGACCAGTAACCGGAGCGTCGTGAGGAGCGGGAAAGGCCTCGGCTGGATCCGGGGGCCCACGGAAGGTGAGTATACAACGATTTTTTATTTTTTTCATTATTTTTTATTTTGCCCAGATTTTGTGATTTTTTTTTTTAAATGATTTTTATTTGTTTTATTATTTTTAACATTAGATCTTTTTACTATTGATGCCGCATAGGCAGCATCAATAGTAAAAAGTTGGTCACACAGGGTTAACGGAGTGCGTTACCCCGCTTCCCGCTAACCCTCTGTGAGCACTGACTGGGGGGGAGTATGGAGCGGGCACTGACAGCAGGAGAGTAGGGAGGGACTAATTCTCGGCCGGACTGTGCCCGCTGCTGATCGGCCGTCAGGCCACAACCAATCAGCGACGTGGGATTTCCAGGACAGACAGACAGATGGAAGTGACCCTTAGACAATTATATAGTAGAATGTGTTAGGGGTCGAGTTCCCGCCTCTGCACAGGGGGAATCTCGGGCCATCTCCGCTGCGGTCTCCCATTCTTTTCCTGCCGCAGTGGAGCCTGCTCAGCGGAGAAGTCAGTCCCAGCGTCTTGCTCAGTCCCACTCTGTACAAAGAGTTACTGCTGGTTTTCCTGCTTCTGCCATTGAAGTCAGTGCTGGGCAGTGGCGAACAGACGCTTCTGGGACTAAGTCCTGCTTTTCTCATTCTGAGCATGCCCTGAGTAAGATCTCTCAGTGGGGATCGAGGGTCACATGGTCAGATACTGCAGCCAGGTCCATTGGTCCTTTCAGGAAGGTCCTGTAGGTGCTAGGACTAAGTCCTGCTCTGCACACACTGAGCATGCCCAGGGCAAGATCTCTCAGTGGAGATCTAGGGTCACATGCTCAGGTATGGCAGTCTCTCATTGGTCCTTCTAGGAAGGGCTTTTACTTGCTGCAGCTATATAAGGCTCGCATGGCCACACGGCCATGCGCTAGTATCAAATCTGTTATGTGCATGCGCCAGTGTGGTCACATTTATGTGTGTTCAGGGACTCGGCTGAAATAAGCCCCTAGAATGCCGGCTCCTCCGGTGAGGAGATTGTATGTTTGCGTGACCACAGACTGCCTTCAGCTCGGCAGTTAGCTGTGAACTCCTGTGGGGTTAACAGGGCACAGCGTCTTGTTTCCGTGCGACTCTGTGAAGTAACAGAGTTCACTTAAACCGCCATATAGTGCCGTCATTTGCTAGCAGCAGGTTCCTCCTGCACGGTGGACCCCGGGCTGCGAACGCACCAATAAAAACATCTATATTTAGTCAGTGCGTTCCGCTAGCCCTAACAGAAGTTTTTTGAGTTAAATTATTTTTTTAAATACTTGGCAATTTTTTTTACATATCAAAATTAAAAATATGAAAAATAAAAAATAGATATCAGAAAACTTGCCATTTTCATACTTGCCATTCTTGCTTTTTTAGACTACAACACATCTACATAGCCACAATGCTCAGACCCCAAACCTATCTTTTGTATCTCAGCATTTAGTGAACCTATGCAAAGGTCAATTCTGACCACTGTCCCTTTATGAGGTTATAACTCTGGAACGCTTCAATGGATCCCAGTGATTCTGACTTTGTTTTCTAGAGACATATTGTACTTCATGATAGTGGTAAAATTTATTTGATATTACCTGCGTTTATTTGTGAGAAAAAATTGAAATTTGGTGAAAATTTTGAAAAATTCGCAATTTTCCAACTTTCAATTTTTATGCAATTAAATCACAGAGATATGTCACACAAAATACTTAATAAGTAACATTTCCCACATGTCTACTTTACATCAGCACAATTTTGGAACCAAAATTTATTTTTGTTAGGGAGTTATAAGGGTTAAAAGTTGACCAGCAATTTCTCATTTTTACAACACCATTTTTTTTTAGGGACCACATCTCATTTGAAGTCATTTTGAGGGGTCTATATGATAGAAAATACCCAAGTATGACACCATTCTAAAAACTGCACCCCTCAAGGTGCTCAAAACCACATTCAAGAAGTTTATTAACCCTTCAGGTGTTTCACAGGAATTTTTGGAATGTTTAAATAAAAATGAACATTTAACTTTTTTTCACAAAAAAATTTACTTCAGCTCCAATTTGTTTTATTTTACCAAGGGTAACAGGAGAAAATGGACCCCAAACGTTGTTGTACAATTTGTCCTGAGAGCGCCGATACCCTATATGTGGGGGTAAACCACTGTTTGGGCGCATGGCAGAGCTCGGAAGGGAAGGAGCGCCGTTTGACTTTTCAATGCAAAATTGACAGGAATTGAGATGGGACGCCATGTTGCGTTTAGAGAGCCACTGATGTGCCTAAACATTGAAACCCCCCACAAGTGACACGATTTTGGAAAGTAGACCCCCTAAGAAACTTATCTAGAGGTGTGGTGAGCACTTTGACCCACCAAGTGCTTCACAGAAGTTTATAATGCAGAACCGTAAAAATAAAAAATCATTTTTTTTCACAAAAATTATCTTTTCGCCCCCAATTTTTTATTTTCCCAAGGGTAAGAGAAGAAATTGGACCCCAAAAGTTGTTGTACAATTTGTCCTGAGTACGCTGATATCCCAAATGAGGGGGTAAACCACTGTTTGGGCGCATGGGAGAGCTCAGAAGGGAAGGAGCGCCGTTTGACTTTTCAATGCAAAATTGACAGGAATTGAGATGGGACGCCATGTTGTGTTTGGAGAGCCACTGATGTGCCTAAACATTGAAACCCCCCACAAGTGACACCATTTTGGAAAGTAGACCCACTAAGGAACTTATCTAGATGTGTGGTGAGTAGGGTTGAGCGAAACGGGTCGGCCATTTTCAGAAGTCGCCGACTTTTGGCAAAGTCGGGTTTCATGAAACCCGACCCGACCCCTGTGTGGGGTCGGCCATGAGGTCGGCGATCTTCTGAATCTGGTATCGGAATTCCGATACCGAGTTCCGATATGTTTGCGATATCGGAAATCGGTATCGGAATCCATATTTAAGTGTAAAATATAGAATCAAAATAAAAAATATTGATATACTCACCCTCGGACGCGCCCTGGTACTAACTGGCAGCCTTCCTTCCTAAGAATGAGCGCGTGAATGACCTGCAGTGACGTCGCGGCTTGTGATTGGTCGCCTGAGCGGTCACATGGGTGGCCGCGACCAATCACAAGCCGTGACGTCATCTAAGGCCCTTCACGCGCTCATTCTTAGGAAGGAAGGCTGCCGGAGGGTGAGTATATCAATATTTTTTATTTTGATTCTTTATTTTACACTTAAATATGGATCCCAGGGCCTTAAGGAGAGTTTCCTCTCCTTCAGACCCTGGGAACCATAGTATCCCATTGCACTGCATTGGGTTTCGTGTTTCGGCCGACCCCGACTTTTTTATAGGATCGGCCGATTTCACTCGACCCGACTTTTGAGAAAGTCGGGTTTCGTGAAACCCGACCCGATCCTATAAAAATAAAAGTCGCTCAACCCTAGTGGTGAGCACTTTGACCCACCAAGGGCTTCACAGGAGTTTATAATGCAGAGCCGTAAAAATAAAACAAAAATTTTTTCCCACAAAAATTATTTTTTAGCCTCCAATTTTGTATTTTTCCGAGGGTAACAGGAGAAATTGGACCCCCAAAGTTGTTGTCCAATTTGTCCTGAGTGTGCTGATACCCCATATGTGGGGGGGAACCACCATTTGGGCGCATGGGAGGGCTCGGAAGGGAAGGAGCGCCATTTGGAATGCAGACTTAGATGGATTGGTCTGCAGGCGTCACATTGCGTTTGCAGAGCCCCTAATGTACCTAAACAGTAGAAACCCCCCACAAGTGACCCCATATTGGAAACTAGACCCCCCAAGGAACTTATCTAGATGTGTTGTGAGAACTTTGAGCCCCCAAGTGTTTCACTACAGTTTATAACGCAGAGCCGTGAAAATAAAAAATCCTTTTTTTTCCCACAAAAATTATTTTTTAGCCCCCAGTTTTGTATTTTCCCAAGGGTAACAGGAGAACTTGGACCCCAAAAGTTGTTGTCCAATTTGTCCTAAGTACGCTGATACCCCATATGTTGGGGTAAACCCCTGTGTGGGCACACGGGAGAGCTCGGAAGGGAAGGAGCACTGTTTTACTTTTTCAACGCAGAATTGGCTGGAATTGAGATCGGACGCCATGTCGCGTTTGGAGAGCCCCTGATGTGCCTAAACAGTGGAAACCCCCCAATTATAACTGAAACCCTAATGCAAGCACACCCCTAACCCTAATCCCAACGGTAACCCTAACCACACCTCTAACCCAGACACACCCCTAACCCTAATCCCCACCCTATTCCCAACCGTAAATGTAATCCAAACCCTAACCCTAACTTTAGCCCCAACCCTAACTGTAGCCTTAACCCTAGCCCCAACCCTAGCCCTAACCCTAGCCCTAACCCTAGCCCTAACCCTAACCCTAGCCCTAACCCTAGCCCTAACCCTAATCCTAACCCTAGCCCCAACCCTAACCCTAGCCCCAACCCTAGCCCTAACCCTAACCCCAGCCCTAACCCGGGCACGTGACATTTTTTGATCGCTTTTTATTCTGATTTTTGTGAGGCAGAATGACCAAAAACCAGCTATTCATGAATTTCTTTTGGGGGAGGCATTTATACCGTTCCGCGTTTGGTAAAATTGATAAAGCAGTTTTATTTTTCGGGTCAGTACGATTACAGCGATATCTCATTTATATCATTTTTTTATGTTTTGGTGCTTTTATACGATAAAAACTATTTTATAGAAAAAATAATTATTTTGGCATTGCTTTATTCTGAGGACTATAACTTTTTTATTTTTTTGCTGATGATGGTGTATGGTGGCTCTTTTTTTGCGGGACAAAATGACGCTTTCAGCGGTACCATGGTTATTTATATCTGTCTTTTTGATCGCGTTTTATTCCACTTTTTATTCAGCGGTATGATAATAAAGCGTTGTTTTTTGCCTCGTTTTTTTTTTTTTTTCTTACGGTGTTTACTGAAGGGGTTAATTAGTGGGACAGTTTTATAGGTTGGGTCGTTACGGACGCGGCGATACTAAATATGTGTACTTTTATTGTTTGTTTTTTTATTTAGATAAAGAAATGTATTTATGGGAATAATATATATTTTTTTCTTTATTTAGGAATTTTTTTTTAATTTTTTTTTTTACACATGTGGAAAATTTTTTTAAAACTTTTTTACTTTGTCCCAGGGGGCACATCACAGATCGGTGATCTGACAGTTTGCACAGCACTCTGTTAGATCACCGATCTGACTTAGAGCACTGCAGGCTTACCAAGCGCCTGCTCTGAGCAGGCACTCGGTAAGCCACCTCCCTCCCTGCAGGACCCGGATGCCGTGGCCATCTTGGATCCGGGACCTGCAGCGAGGAAGGAAGTAGGAGACCCCCGGAGCAACACGATCATATCACGTTGCTGCGGGGGTCTCAGGGAAGCCCGCAGGGAGCCCCCTCCCTGCGCGATGCTTCCCTGTACCGCCGGCACACCGCGATCATGTTTGATCGCGGTGTGCCGGGGGCGGTCCGTGACCGCTCCTGGCACATAGCGCCGGATGTCAGCTGCGACAGGCAGCTGACACCCGGCCGCTATCGGCCGCGCTCCCCCCGTGAGCGCGGCCGATCGCGCTGGACGTACTATTCCGTCCTTGGGAAGTAGGGCCCACCCCACATGGACGGAACAGTACGTCCAATGACAGAAAGGGGTTAAGACAGTTAAAAAAGACTCTATCAAGATAATTTAAAAAGAGGTAAGAAGGCATTCAATGTACCTACACCACCCTATATCATACTCTGAATGAGTCCTGCCTGACAGTGGAGGTAGGCACCCTACTTTACTGCGGTAGGCGCCCCCACTCCGACGGCTCTCCCTCTTATTTCCCTAATAAATACCTATAATCAAGGAAAACTGGTGAGCCCTAGGTACAATCCCTATAATACCAACTGCCTGACAGTGGAGGTAGACACCCTAATTTGTTGCGGTAGGTGCCCCCACTCGACGGTGGTTGACCCTAGGGTCCCTCACAATCCCTAAAAATAGGATAGACAAAAGATAATGTCCCCAATACACCACTGATACCCGTAGAAATAAGAAAAAGAAAAAAATGGAAAAATAACCAAAAAATAAAAAATAAAACAAAAACAAATAGTGTGAATTCAAGAATTCAATTCAGAATACTAACACCCAAAGGGAGTATTGCAGAGCACAATGACTAAATGTACAGTAAACTGACTTAGCCCATAAAGATACACGGGTAACCAGAGTGTAACAATGCACGTCAGTCGGAATGGATTTTTATATATATATATATATATATATATATATATATATATATATATATATATATATATATATATCAAGCACCAGAGTGCCCTACAAGGTACTAATATAGAGTATGTTATTTACATTCCTCTATCAGCTGAAACACCACTGATACCCGTAGAAATAAGAAAAAGAAAAAAATGGAAAAATAACCAAAAAAAATAAATAAAACAAAAACAAATAGTGTGAATTCAATTCAGAATACTAACACCCAAAGGGAGTATTGCAGAGCACAATGACTAAATGTACAGTAAACTGACTTAGCCCATAAAGATACACGGGTAACCAGAGTGTAACAATACACGTCAGTCCGAATGGATTTTTTTATATATATATATATCAAGCACCAGAGTGCGCTACAAGGTACAAATATAGAGTATGTTATTTACATTCCTCTATCAGCTGAAAAGGTCTCATCTCGTCTTGCCATATAATGCTAAATATAAAGAAGATAGATACTCAGACAAAAATAATTATATATATGCATTTATAGACATCTATATGTCTGGTATTGTTACACTCTGGTTACCCGTGTATCTTTATGGGCTAAGTCAGTTTACTGTACATTTAGTCATTGTGCTCTGCAATACTCCCTTTGGGTGTTAGTATTCTGAATTGAATTCACACTATTTGTTTTTGTTTTATTTTATTTTTTGGGGTTATTTTTCCATTTTTTTCTTTTTCTTATTTCTACGGGTATCAGTGGTGTATTGGGGACATTATCTTTTGTCTATCCTATTTTTAGGGATTGTGAGGGACCCTAGGGTCAGTCACCATCGAGTGGGGACACCTACCGCAACAAATTAGGGTGTCTACCTCCACTGTCAGGCAGTTGGTATTATAGGGATTGTACCTAGGGCTCACCAGTTTTCCTTGATTATAGGTATTTATTAGGGAAATAAGAGGGAGAGCCGTCGAGGAGTGGGGGCGCCTACCGCAGTAAAGTAGGGTGCCTACCTCCACTGTCAAGCAGGACTCATTCAGAGTATGATATAGGGTGGTGTAGGTACATTGAATGCCTTCTTACCTCTTTTTAAATTATCTTGATAAATAGAGTCTTTTTTAACTGTCTTAATAAAAGTTAAATTTTAGGGATCCTTGTTCTTTTCCTTGGTTTGTTTATTTGGCATGGTAGCAGCACATAGGAACAATGACAGAAGGGCGTTCCTCCTCAGAAGTAGTGCCTTTACTGAAACCTGTCAGTATTCCCACTCACAATGATAATACTTTCATGACCCCCTCTAAAATTACCCCTCCCCCTCTTACATAATATGATGCTTGCATATTGAATTCCCCCCATATAATTGGCCCCAACAGTACCCTTTAGGCCATTACCGACAAATGAAATGCTGGTACATCATATGCCTTCTCCCTGACTGACCCAACATCTTTGCTGGCAGATAATGGCTGAGTTATTCAGCCATCATCTGTATCTAACAGCCATGAGTGGAGCAAAGCTCGGCCCATGACTTGATGTACCAGCAAGACTGGGTGCATAATTGTAAAAACCCATTAGTGCCTCAGGGCACCGATGGGTTGCCGTGACAGCAAGGAATCTACTGAAGACCCTGGGCATGTCGTTGGCCTCCGGGTACTCATGAATTGGCCAGATTATGTGCTAAGAATCTTTGTTTTTACAATTTTCTAGAGCAGTAATGCAATTAAAATTTCATATATTTCACGTTTTCACGCTTTAGCATTTTAAAAAAAATACAAAGTGCAACTTTGTTAGTATTCTTGTGAAAGCTAGCTTGAGGCTGGCGCTCATAATAGTCCATGATTTTTATACATCATAGCAGTTGCTGAATGGAGCACAAGTGATCAAATGATCGCAAGTTGAAGTCCCCTAAGAGGACTAACAAATATAATAATATGTGAAAAAATGTAAAAACATGTTCCCCATTAAATATTAACCCCTTTACCCCCAAGGGTTGTTTGCACGTTAATGACCGGGCCAATTTTTACAATTCTGACCACTGTCCCTTTATGAGGTTATAACTCTGGAAAGCTTCAACGGATCCCGGTGATTCTGACAATGTTTTCTTGTGACATATTGTACTTCATTATAGTGGTAACATTTCTTTGATATTACCTGCGTTTATTTGTGAAAAAATCGGAAATTTGGCGAAAATTTAGAAAATTCCGTAATTTTCCAAATTTTAATTTTTATACAATTAAATCACAGAGATATGTCACACAAAATACTTAATAAGTAACATTTCCCACATGTCTACTTTACATCAACACAATTTTGGAACCAACATTTTTTTTTTGTTAGGGAGTTATAAGGGTTAAAAGTTGACCAGCAATTTCTCATTTTTACAACACCATTTTTTTTTTAGGGAACACATGTCATTTGAAGTCATTTTGAGGGGTCTATATGATGGAAAATACCCAAGTGTGACACCATTCTAAAAACTGCACCCCTCAAGGTGCTCAAAGCCACATTCAAGAAGTTTATTAACCCTTCAGGTGTTTCACAGGAATTTTTGGAATGTTTACATAAAAATGAACATTTAACTTTTTTTACACAAAAAATTTACTTCAGCTCCATATTTGTTCTATTTTAGCAAGGGTAACAGGAGAAAATGGACCCCAAAAGTTGTTGTACAATTTGTCCTGAGTATGCTGATACCCCATATGTGGGGGTAAACCACTGTTTGGGCGCAAGGGAGAGCTCGGAAGGGAAGGAGCGCCATTTGACTTTTCAATGCAAAATTGACTGGAATTGAGATGGGACGCCATGTTGTGTTTGGAGAGCCCCTGATGTGCCTAAACATTGAAATCCCCCACAAGTGACACCATTTTGGAAAGTAGACCCCCTAAGGAACTTATCTAGATGTGTGGTGAGCACTTTGAATCACCAAGTGCTTCACAGAAGTTTATAATGCAGAGCCGTAAAAATAAAAAATCATATTGTTTCACCAAAATTATTTTTTCGCCCCAAATTTTTTATTTTCCCAAGGGTAAGAGGACAAATTGGACAACATCTTTTGAGGTCCAATTTCTTCTGAGTACGGTGATACCTCATATGTGGGGGTAAACCACTGTTTGGGCGCATGGCAGAGCTCGGAAGGGAAGGAGCGCCATTTGACTTTTTAATGCAAAATTGACTGGAATTAAGATGGGACACCATGTTGCGTTTGGAGAGCCCCTGATGTGCCTAAACATTGAAACCCCCCACAAGTGACACGATTTTGGAAAGTAGACCCCCTAAGGAACTCATCTAGATGTGTTGTGAGAGCTTTGAACCCCCAAGTATTTCACTACAGTTTATAACGCAGAGCCGTGAAAATAAAAAAAAAACATTTCCCCCACAAAAAATTTTTAGCCCCCAGTTTTGTATTTTTCCAAGGGAAACAGTGTAAATTGAACCCCAAAAGTTGTTGTCCAATTTGTCCTGAGTACGCTGATACCTAATATGTGGGGGGGAACCATCATTTGGGCGCATGGCAGAGCTCGGAAGGGAAGGAGCGCCATTTGGAATGCAGACTTAGATGGATTGGTCTGCAGGTGTGACGTTGCATTTGAAGAGCCCCTGATGTAACTAACCAGTAGAACCCCCCCATAAGTGACCCCATATTGGAAACTAGACCCCCAAGGAACTTATCTAGATGTGTTGTGAGAACTTTGAACCCCCAAGTGTTTCACTACAGTTTATAACGCAGAGCCGTGAAAATAAAAAATCCTTCTTTTTTTACACAAATTATTTTTAGCCCCCAGTTTTGTATTTTCCCAAGGGTAACAGGAGAAATTGGACCCCAAAAGTTGTTGTCCAATGTGTCCTGAGTATGCTGATACCCCATATGTTGGGGTAAACCCCTGTTTGGGTGCACGGGAGAGCTCGGAAGGGAAGAAGCACTGTTTTACTTTTTCAACGCAGAATTGGCTGGAATTGAGATCGGATGCAATGTCGCATTTGGAGAGCCCCTGATGTGCCTAAACAGTGGAAACCCCCAAATATAACTGAAACCCTAATGCAAACACACCCCTAACCCTAATCTCAACTGTAACCCTAACCACACCCCTAACCCTGACACACCCCTAACCCTAATCCCAACCGTAAATGTAATCCAAACCGTAAATGTAATCCAAACCCTAACTTTAGCCCCAACCCTAACTTTAGCCCCAACCCTAACCCTAAGTGTAACCCTAGCCCTAACCCTAGCCCTAACCCTAGCCCTAGCCCTAACGGGAAAATGGAAATAAATACATTTTTTTAATTTTTTAATTTTTCGTAACTAAGGGGGTGATGAAGGGGGGGTTTGATTTACTATTTATATCGGGTTTTCTAGCGGATTTTTATGATTGGCAGCCGTCACACACTAAAAGACGCTTTTTATTGCAAAACATGTTTTTTGCGTTACCACATTTTGAGAGCTATAATTTTTCCATATTTTGGTCCACAGAGTCATGTGAGGTCTTGTTTTTTGCGGGACGAGTTGATGTGTTTATTGGTAACATTTTCGGGCACATAAAATTTTTTGATCATTTTTTATTCCGATTTTTGTGAGGCAGAATGACTAAAAACCAGCTATTGATGAATTTCTTATGGGGGGGCGTTTATACCGTTCCGCGTTTGGTAAAATGGATAAAGCAGTTTTATTCTTCGGGTCAGTACGATTACAGTGATACCTCATTTATATCATTTATTTATGTTTTGGCGCTTTTATATGATAAAAACTACCGTATTTTCCGGCATATAAGATGACTGGGCGTATAAGACGACCCCCCAACTTTTCCAGTTAAAATATAAAATCTTCTTAAAAGTCGGGGGTCTTCTTATACGCCGTATGTCATCTTATAGGGCCGGTGAATATGTGCCTTTTGGCGTGGGGAGTGGTCCCGATGACTAAGACAGGGGGCGTCTCACAGTAAAGTGTGAGTTGAGTATATCCCCCTATTACCTCAATGTGGCAGCATGGGGGTCTCTGTGCTGGGAGCGGCAGCTCCTCTTCGTGCCGTGGGTGCTCTGTGCCGTGGGTGCTGTGGGGCGGCGGTGGCGCATCTTCTTGCAGCGTCGGGGCTTCTCCGGCATCTCCTCCAGGCCCGGAGGCAGTCCGGCAGCCCCATTGCTGTGATGCGGTGGCCTCTGGGAAAATCAGATCTGAATCTGAGCAGCGGCCATTTTCCCGGAGGCCACCGCATCAAAGCAATGGGGCTGGCGGTGCCGCCCCACAGCACCCACGGCACGAAGATGCGCCGCCGCCCCACAGCACAGAGCACCCACGGCATGAAGAGGAGCTGCCGCTCCCAGCACAGAGACCCCCACGCTGCCGCAATGAGGTAATAGGGGGATATACTCCACTCACACTTTACTGTGAGACGCCCCCTGTCTTAGTCATCGGGACCACTCCCCCCACCCTCCATATGCACATTTTATCTATACCCGGCGTATAAGACGACCCCCGACTTTTAAGAAGATTTTGAGGGGTTAAAAAGTCATCTTATACGCCGGAAAATACGGTATTTTATAGAAAAAAAAATATTTTTGCATCGCTTTATTCTGAGGACTATAACTTTGTTATTTTTTCGCTGATGATGCTGTATGGCAGCTCGTTTTTTGCGGGACAAGATGACGTTTTCAGAGGTACTGTGGTCATTTATTTCCGTCTTTTTGATCGCATATTATTCCACTTTTTGTTCGGCGGTATGATAATATAGAGTTGTTTTTTTGCCTCGTTTTTTTTTTTTTTTTTTTTTACGGTGTTCACTGAAGGGGTTAACTAGTGGGACAGTTTTATAGGTCGGGTCGTTACGGACGCAGCGATACTAAATATGTGTACTTATTGTTTTTTTATTTTTATTTAGCTAAAGGAATGCATTTGTTGGAACAATATTTTTTTATTATTATTAAGGATTTATTTATTTATTTATTTATTTTTTAACACATGTAATTTTTTTTTGTTTACATTTTTACTTAGCCCCAGGGGGACATCACAGTAAAGTGACAGATCGCTGATCTGACGTGCACTGCTGGAGGCTTCCCGGAGCCTGCTCTGAGCAGGCGCTGTGAAGCCACCTCCCTGCAGGACCCGGATGCAGCCCCGCAGCCATTTTGGATCCGGGGACTGCAGGGAGGAGACGCTTGGTCCAAGGTGAGCACATCGCCTTGTACCGATCGTCTCAGGGAAGCCCCCTCCCTGCGCGCTGCTTCCCTGTACCACCGGAACACTGCGATCATGTTTGATCGCAGTGCGCCGGGGTTAATGTGCCGGGGGGCAGTCCGTGACCGCTCCTGGCACATAGTGCCAGATGTCAGCTGCGATAGTCAGCTGACACTCTGCTGCGATCGTCCGCGCTGCCATCGTGAGCGCGGCCGATCGCGCTGGACGTACTATTCTGTCCTTGGGAAGTAGGGCCCACCCCACATGGACGGAATAATACGTCCAATGACAGAAAGGGGTTAAGAAATTTAAACATAAAAACAAAACACATATGTGGTATCACTATGTCTGTGAAAGCCTGAGCTATGAAACTATAAAGTGAATTAACCCGATTAGTAAATGGCGTAACAAGAAAAAAAATCTATATGCCAGAATTGTGCTTTTTTTAGCTACCGCAACAGCAAATGAAATTGCAATAAGCAATGTGAGCAAAACATAGCATCTACCCCAAAATGGTGTCCATAAAAATGTCAGATCATTGTGCAAAAGTAAGCCCTCATACAGCTCTGTTAACCAAATTTGAAAATGTTATGGCTCTTGGAAATTTAAGACAGAAGGATTTTTTTTTTTCAAAATTTCTGATTTTTTTTCATAAAAAACCCTATGCTTGTTTGGTATTGCCATAAGTGTACTGACATTTCCCTCAAAAAACAAACCCTCAATCACCTATGTTGATCGAAAATTAAAAAGAGTTATGGCTCGTGAAAGAACAGGAGGAAAAAACTAAAGCGGTAGGGAAGAGATTAAAGCTCTCTATCATCATACTGTGCAGATATTTCCAGGAAAATAATGTATTTTTCAGGTACAATAATGTACAAACACACTCAATTAGAAGGCTGAAATATTAAACTATAGCCTTTAATCTGGTTATATAAACAGTATTCCAAATACTGTACCCATGACGATGTATATGCCTCTTGCTTAACCCATTGACACATATGGAGTAGCTATGTTAGATAGACATCTCTCATGCTGCTGTTAACCATTTATATCACACTGTCAATTACTGACAGTGGTATTTAAACAGTACGCTCACATTGTGTTCTCCCATTTCCCCCTTTGCAATATGATCAAGGGTTAACGGTGAGGTACTATGGCAGCGGGGTTACTACTGAAGGTTCCTGTCACTGCAAACTTGGCATTTCTGTAAAACACAGCAACAGGCAGAATTGTGTTTTTTTCGCCATAATACCCCCCTAAAAATAGCAATAAAAAGTGGTCAAATTGTCATTTGTACTTCAAAATGATATCACATGAAATGTCAGTTTGCCATGTAAAAAACAAAGCTTCATTGACAGAAAAATAGACACGTTACAATTCTGAAAAATCTTTTTCCGACATCCATTTTGCAAGCTGAAGATGCTTCAGGAATCACCACTTTTCTCTGTCATTTTTTCTCCTTAAGCATCTTTTGGTTAGCATTTCCTTGTTGTTTCCACAACATTTTTTCTAGTGTTGTTTTGAGCATTTTTTCCATTTTTTTTGTGGTTTCCTTAGAACTTCATTAGGCAATGAAGAAAGCACAGATTTTTTTTATGTTAAATAGATATGATAAAATAGCACCTGGACATCTTCAGGGTGCCTTTTTAGCCAACCATTTACATCTTTTGCAAGTATTGAGCGTGTTTTTAGCGAAAGTGCCAGAAAAATGGACATGCTATTGTTTTTAAGTGCTTGACTTCTTTTAAGTACTTATGTCATGGTGAGAAGTTAGAAATCTCTGATGTCTGAAGCATCCACCTGCACAATGAATTGCGATCGGTTTGAACTAGAACACAAGCAGACATAAAACACTCTTTAATTTTTCAAAAGCCCTTATAGCATCCAATGGCCCAACCTTGAGATTCACCCCCTTATGTATGAGGTCAATAATAGGTTTAGTAATCTGAGAAAAAAAACATAATTAATTTCTCAGATAATTTCTCAGAAATCGAAGGCAAGGGTGACAATTTCTTTTATACAAGAAAAATTCAGCACCTACAGGGAAGAAGGAAGGACAGATATGAACTTTCGTTTACATATTTCATGATGGTTCATTCAGGCCCAGGCAAATTGTAAAGGTTAAATTTAAATAATTTGGCACCATGGACAAGATCAATAGCATAATCATAAGGATGATGGTGAGGTAACATCTCCGCCTCTCTTTCCGAAAATACATCTCAACGTCTTTCAGGTACCCTGGCAGACTCTCCAGACAAGCAGATCATATTGGTACATAACTGAGACGTTTCTTATGACAATTGAGGCTTCTTCTGATACCAATCAGTAACAGGATTGTGAATAACAATTCAAATACAAAACAGGAAATTGATTCATAGTGAAGTGCTCCCACTTCCACCTGAGATTTTTCAGACATACTGTCCCTAATCCTAAGTTCAGAACCAAATCAATAAAGTTAGCTGCAGAACCACAGTCAATGAAAGCCAATGCTGGCAACACCTGGTTCTTGAACGACAAAACCGTATTAAGCAGTGCTTTATCTGAGGAGAAAAAAGGTACCTGGAAGTCTGGGTGACCCGCTTGACAATCACCCAGACTTAGGCTTTAAAAAATATCCTGTAAGAACACAGTATAGCAAAGTCCAAGATCTTTTCTACGTCTTTTGTCCATATCACAAAAACTGGCAACTCCAACATCCAATTGATCCACCTCAGGTAATTATACCTGATCTGGGGGAGCATAACTAGCACTCTGCTGATCACTAGGTCTGTCATGGATTCTGAGGTCCATCCATATTGCCTGGGTCATGGCCTCCACCAAAGAACAGGAGGAATCATGAAGAACCAGAGTGCCCTTCATAGTCTCAGAAAAACCTTTGTGGAACTGACACCTGAGGATTGCATCATTCCACAGAATTTCAGTGGACCATTGTTGGAACTCAGTGCAGTAGGCCTCAGCAGTGTGACTCCCCTGTGACAGGTTCATGATATTTGCCTCAGCGACCTGGATCCTGTTGGGTTCATCATATATTAAACCTAAGGCATCAAAAAAGGCGTCAACAGAAGACCGTTCTGGGGCTTGTGGGAACAAAGAAAATGCCCAGGTCTGAGACCCCCTCACAGTTAGCACATGACTATCCTCACCCACTGGAACTCATCCCCTGAAGACTGAGGGTGCAGGATAAAAAATAACCTACAGTTCTCCCTGAGCACCCTAAACTGTTTTTCTCTCCAGAAAAATTATCCGGGAGGGCCACTATATGTTCGGGAGAGACCAACTGTACTTTAGAAAGTACAGACGTCACAGTCACTGCCTGCAGTGGCGAGCTATGGGAAGTTTTCATCAAACTAAATATCTGACCCTGCAACTGATATTGCAACCATTCAAGTCTCTAATATTCCTTAGCCAGATCCTGCATCATTTGCATCAGATTCACCACCTGGTCACAGAGCGTGTGAACAAGATCCATACTGGTGAAAAATACAAATATAAAGGCCAGTTGTAATGTGAATGTCAGGAATATGATGTATTTGATTCTATATTATCACACACGCTGAGCTCTGCTACATCCATTGGGTATGTGTGCAGACACGCTGTGGGCTTTGAACTTCCCACTCCCTCTTCCCACTACCTAGAAAGCTCCTTCTCACTCTGCCTGTGTAATTCTAAACCACTCCGCCCCTCCCTCTGGGCAGCTCTGAAACTGGCTGAAAGCAGTTCTCTAGCGATCTGTCCCTTTGTTGTAGAATAGAGTTATTCAAGAGGGAATAACTCAACCCCATGTAGTGATATAGATGTGAAAGTTACATTTTTAGGATCTGCAAGGGTAGAGCTACATGTACAGTGGGTTTTCTAAGCTCCAACTCCAACAGAATGCGAGAAATGGATTACTGCTTAACCGAGTTGCACAGCTACCCCATGTTTAGACTTAAATGGAAGCTAACTTTGTGAGAAGACAGGTTATACTTTCGTTGTCACTCTATGAGGTTTTCAGTGTAAGCTAGGACGGTTGAGTTTTACTAAAGTTCTGAGTTTCTTTGGAAAGGGGAGTGGAGTCCATGCCGTAGCCCACTCAGTGAGGTCAACAAGCAGAGCTTATACATTTAGGAGCTGAGTTAGGAGGGGCCAGTCTTTGCCCAGGATAAGAGCTAACAGCAGCTCTGCAAGCTGCTCGGATGCATTTTGATGTATCACCTCTCCCCCACACCGCATGGTCAGCCATAATATAAAACAAATGAAAGTTTACTTTCATCTTTAATCCCTTTTATTTTGTGATCGTTCTTGTACATATATAAAATTGTCTCATTTTGGTAATATCTTTTTTATATCTTTGTGAGCCGATCCACCACAACCAGGATAACAGTAATTTCTTTACATGAAGGTAGGTCCATGATAAAATCCATTGAGATTGATCCACAAGACTGGGAAGGAACTGGAAGAGGTTGAAGGAGTCCTAAAGGAGAAGATTGTGGTCTCTTGTTCCGTGCATATTAAACCGGAGGAAACATACTTTCTGACATCCTATCTACAATTAGGCCACCAAAAAGAATGAAGCAGTAGTTCTTGAGTTTTGATGACTCCAGGGTGTCCTACAAGTTTAGAATCATGGAAAATTTTGAGGACTTCAAGTTGAACATATTCAGGGACATATATTTGGTAGTTTTGCATCCAAAATCCCTTTTTAAAAGAAAGATCATTGTCTTTAGAAGGATGGTTATGAAAAAAGTCAGTTTGGTATCTATTTTTATTTTTTTGGGCGTAGAATTTTACAGTCAATGTTAGACCTCTCCTGAGGTTTGGTAAATATCCTGGGTAGAACCTCAACCTTGCCGTTTCCTTAACCAGGCCGATAAGAAATGATAAAATTAAACCTGGAGAAAAATGTACAGATGAATTCAAAATTTTTGTGGTCAGTAAGGACAGTCACCGGATGATTGGCCCTTTCCAAAAAATATCTCCATTTGGAGAAAGTGACTTTAAAATCTAAAACGTCTTTATTTCCAATTAGGGTTGAGCGAAACGGATCGGACAAATTCAAAAATCGCCAACTTTCGTCAAAGTCGGGTTTCATGAAACCCGATCCTAGTGTGGGATCAGCCATGAGGTTGGCGATCTCCGCGCCAAAGTCGCGTTTCATATGATGCTTTCACCGCCATTTTTCAGCCAATGAAGGAGGACGCAGAGTGTGGGCAGCATGATGACATAGGTCTCGGTCCCCACCATCTTAGAGAAGGGCATGACAGTGATTGGCTTGCTTTCTGCGGCATCACAGGGGGAATAAAGGGGCGTGCATGCCGACCGCCATCTTACTTCTGCCGATCTTAGCATAGGGAGAGGTTGCTGCAGCTTCATCCGAAGAAGGGATATAGTTAGGGAGGGAAGATTAACCCCCAAACTGCTTGTGCTGTAGCGATTTCCACTGTCCAACACCACCTTTTTTTGCAGGGACAGTGAAGGCTATATTTTTATGCATCAGCTCTGTAGCTTATTAGGCTGCCTTATAAGGCTCCCTGATAGCTGCATTGCTGTTTGCACGCTGCTGTGCAAACCAACTGCTTTTTTAAAAGCAAAAATCCTGTTGCTCCTTTCTGCACAGTTATCTTGTATATTTGTCCACAGTGCACTTTTGTGTGCAGCAGTCCTTTTTATTGCTGCCATACTTGTCCTGATGTCATTGTAGGGAGATTGAAATTGTACTACAGTCCTTGTATTTTTTCATATATCTTCCAGCCACTTACATTGTGTTGTTTTATACACTGGGCCTGAGTTTTGTTTCAGTTCAGTCTCCCCCCCAAAAAAGGGAGATTCAAATTCTCACAAAGTGGATATACTACAGTCATGTTAGTTTGTCGTATATCAGCCAGCACTGGGCCTAAGTTTTGGTTCAGTCTCACCAAAAAAAGGGAGATTTAAATTCTCAACAAGTTCATATATACCTTCTACCTTGTTTTACAGTACCATATAACGGTTGTTATTTTGGTAAGATTTTCCAAATAATGAGGAAGTCTGGTGGAAGAGCCCGTGGCTGGTCGTTGCCAGCTGGTACTGATGGTGGTGGTGGTGGTGGTGGTGGTGCATCTGATGGTAGTGGGAAAAGCACAATAGCACCTAAGGCTGGAGGTGTTGAGCCAGCGTCATCGTCTGGCTACACAAGGCCTCGAAGGCTCCCTTATCTGGGAGTAGGAAAACAGCTTTTAAAGCCGGAGCAGCAGGAAAAAGTTTGGTCTTTCCTTGCTGACTCAACCTCTAGCTCTTTCGCCTCCTCTTCAGAAAGTTCCAAATATAAAAGCAGCGAGTCGTCAGTGGATGCTCCCGGTCAGAAACAAGACGTTTCCTTGTGTCCTTCACCCAAACCAAAAGTGAAGGATGCATCAGGCGACACTACAGGTTACTCCATGGAGCTCTTTACACATACCGTGCCTGGGTTAGAAAGGGAAATTGTTAACTGCCCATTACAAGATGAATCAGACATGGAGTGCACTGATGCACAGCCACAGCTAGATTATTATGCTGTTCCATTGACTCAGATCACTACATTGCCCTCGCAGTGTACTGAGCCTGAATCTGACCCTGATGAAACTATGGTGCCCCGTCTCGAACGCTATAGCACCTTACACGGTGACACAGAAGACATGACATTGAAGAGGAGGTGATAGATGACCCAGTTGTTGACCCAGATTGGCAGCCATTGGGGGAAGAGGGTGCCGCTGCCAGTAGCTCAGAAGCGGAGGAGGATGATCTTCAGCAGCCATCTACATCGCAACAGCTGTCATCTGGCAGGCCCGTATCAGGCCAAAAACCTTTGTCAAAAACAGTTTTAGGACAGCGTGGCCATCCGGTGAAAGTAGCACAGTGTGCAATGACTGAAAATAGAATTATTCTTACCGTTAATTCGGTTTCTAGGAACCTTCCACGACGGCATACGGAGGTTGTCTCTTTGCCCTAATGGGGAACAGGAAATACGGAGAGGTTAAAAGGCCCTCCCACCTCCTCCTCACCAGTGACTTATAACTGAAAACCAAAGCACCGGTTTACCTTGAATCCCAGATTTAAATCCAGGAGTATAGGGAGGGAACTAGCGCCGTCGTGGAAGGTTCCTAGAAACCGAATTAACGGTAAGAATAATTCTATTTTCTCTAGTCACCTTCCACGACGGCATACGGAGGAATACCAACTAATTTGGCGCTAGGGAGGGACAACGGCCTGGAGTACTTTCCGGCTGAAGGCTAAATCTTTGTTGGGCATTATGTCCAATCTGTAATGTCTGGAGAAAGTATGCAACGAAGACCATGTAGCTGCCCTGCAGATTTGTTCTGCTGATGCACCTGCTCTTTCTGCCCAGGAGACTGAGGTTGATCTAGTCGAATGAGCCTTGATTCCCACTGGAGGAGTTTTATTTTGAGCAAGATATGCTTCTGCTATCGCTTTCTTGATCCAGTTAGCAATAGTACTTTTTGCTACTTTTTTCCCTTTATTTTGTCCTGATGGATGGACAAATAGATTTTGATCAAGTCTGTAAGAGCTGGATTGCTCTAGGTAAAATAATACAATGCGCCTGACGTCCAGTGTATGAAAACTCTCTTCTTTTGGATTTGTTGGATTTTAGCAAAAAGGCAGAACAATTTCCTGGGAGTGGTGGAAATCTGATACGACTTTTGGAAGAAAGGAAGGGTCGAGGTGCAGTATTATAGAGTCATCTCTAATGGATAAATATGATTCTCTCATTGAGAGGGCCTGTAGCTCTCCCACCCTCCTTGCTGAGATAATTGCCACTAGAAAAATTGTTTTATAGATAAGATTTTTCTGAGAGCAGGAGGATAATGGTTCAAAGGGTGGACCTGTAAGTCCTTGTAACACCAGATTAAGGTCCCATAATGGTACTGTTATCTGTTTTTTAGGGTTCATCCTAGAAGCTGATATCATGAACCTCTTAATCCAGCGATGATTTGCCAGATCCTGATCAAATATTGAACTGAGGGCGGAAACTTGGACCTTTAGGGTGCTAGGCCTGAGGCCTATTTCTAAGCCTTTTTGCAGAAAGTCTAGAATTTGTGATAAATTCAGATTGAAGGGATCTGGTACTTCAGGAAGACAAAATGATGAGAATTTCTTCCAGACTTTATTATATATAGCATTGGTTACTGGTTTCCTTGATTTTTGAAATGTGGAAACCACTGGTTCTGATAGTCCTTTGGCTCTCAACACCTGGGCCTCAGTAGCCATGCCGCCAGATTCCATTTGTGGGCATCTAGGAGATGGATTGGCCCTTGAGAAAGAAGGTCTTCTTCCATCGGAAACTGGATCGGACCATCCACCTGTAAATCCACTATCAGGTTGTACCAGCTCCTCTTTGGCCACAACGGGGCTACAAATATAGTTGGTGTCCGTTCTTCCCGAACTTTCTGCAAGACTTTTGCCAATATTGGAATTGGTGGAAACGCATAGGCCAGCTGAAAATTCCATTTCTGGGCCAGTGCATCCATTCCTCTGGAGCCGTCCCTGGGGTTTAGGGAGAAGAAGGCTTCGACTTTCGCGTTTTGGCGGGATGCAAAGAGGTCGATTTCTGGAAGACCCCATTTGTTCACAAGCATCTCGAAACTTCGATTGCTTAAACACCATTCCCCCGGATGTATGTCCTGGCGACTTAGATAGTCTGCTTGAGTGTTGGATGAGCCTTTTAGGTGAACTGCCGTCAGGGATAATAGATGTCTTTCCGCCCAGGAACATAATCGGGTAGATATGCTCTTCAGGTTGTTGTTCTTTGAACTGCCCTGATGTCTGATGTGAGCCACCGCCGTCATATTGTCCGAATATACACGAACGTGATGTCCCTTGATAAGATGACCCCCTACTAGCAGAGCTTCCTCTACAGCCTTTAGTTCTCAGTAGTTGGATGATTTCCTGCTTGTTGTCTGGTGCCAGAGACCTTGGAAAGGGGTGTGATTTATCATGGCCCCCCAGCCTCTTTCGCTGGCAGCTGTTGTAACTGTAGTCAATGGGACTTGTGTCCAACTGACTCCTTTTTGTAAGTTTTTTCGGGTTACCCACCATGCCAGGGAGGCCTTGACACGACCCGGTGTGTACAACTTCTTGTTCAAAGAACTGGGATGACCGTTCCAATTCTGCAGGATATGTGCCTGAAGAATTCTGGAATGGGCTTGGGCCCATGGTACCGATTGGATGCAGGATGTCATGGATCCTAGGAGAGACATGCCTTCTCTGATTGTAGTGGATCTGGTGTCTCTGTACGTCTTGACCTTCGATAGTAGGGATAGATGATGGTCCAATGGAAGGAAGGACATTTGTCTTGCAGAGTCCAGAAGAACTCCTAGGAATTTCCTGCATTTGGAGGGCCGTAGCTGTGATTTTTTCAGATTCGGAACCCATCCAAGAGACGTCAGGATATTGAGAGTCTTCGAGACTCCAAGGTTTGTTTGGTGGAAGCCACTAACAAAAGGTCGTCTAGATAAGGCACTATACAGATGCCTTGCCTCTGGATAAAGGAGACTACTTCCCCCATTATTTTGGAAAAAACTATTGGTGCAGAGGAGATCCCAAACGGAAGGACGTTGAACTGATAGTGCTCTATCAGACGTCCCTTCTGTACTGCAAATTTGAGATACTGTCGATGTTTCTGGTGAATGGGGATGTGAAAATATGCATCTTTCAGATCCATAGTAGCCATGAAGGAGTGCGGGCTTATCAAGGGAATGGCATTTTTCACGGATTCCATCTTGAATCTTCGGTATTTTACATGCCGGTTGAGGCCTTTCAGATTTATAATAATACGGGACTCGCCCGAAGGTTTGGGCACCAGAAAAAGACGGGAGTAATGCCCCCAATCTCTCTCTGATCCCGGAACCTGAGATATCACATTTGACATCTTTAGGGCCCCGAGACCCGACTCTAATATGGACTGGTCTTTTAAGGAGAGAAGGGAGGTAATCTTTAGACCCCATGGGGGGGAGGAAATTAATTCTATTAGAAGACCCTCTTTGATGACGTTGAGGACCCAGGGGCAATTGGTGATGTTTTGCCACTGAAGTACAAATTTTGAGAGTCTCCCCCCCCACCGGGTCGAAGTCACCGCTTCTCTTGCTGAGACTGTTGCTGCTGTTGTTGAGGGATAAGGATATTTTTCCCCCCTCCCTTCGGGTAACTCCATCTCCCGGACTTGCCTTTTCGTCTCTGAGAGGTTTGGGTCTGAAAAGGACGAAAAAATTTATTTTGGGGAGCTTTTTGTTCTGGGAGGGCTTTCTTCTTATCGGTTGCCTTTTCCAAGATGTCGTCTAGGGAAGGCCCGAAGACATAGTTACCCTTAAACGGTATGGCGCACAATTTGGCCTTGGAGGTGATATCACCAGACCACATTTTTAGCCAAAGCGCCCTTCTGGCTGAATTAGTCTGCACTAATGATCTAGCAGCAATTCTGATAGTTTCCATAGAGGCATCCACTAAGAAACCCGTGGCTCTGAGAAGACTGGGTAGAGAGTCTAACAATTCAGCTCTAGAAGTGCCCTGGGATATGTGGGATTCCAGCTCTCCCAACCAGCGGAAAAGTGCTCTAGCTACACATGTTGACGCAATATTGGCTTTGAGGGCTACCGTGGAAGTCTCCCATGATTTTTTTAACAGACTTTCTATTTTCCTGTCCATAGTATCTTTTAATTGTGACGAGTCTTCGAACGGAAGAACCGTTCTCTTAGCCACTCTTGCCACTTGTGAAACAACTTTGGGGATATCCCATTTGGCTGAATCCCCTTCTAAGGGGAATCTATGCTTCATCTCAGATGGGGTACTGAGACGTTTTTCAGGTAGTTCCCACTCCTGATCAATCATATCAGATATATTGGAATGAATTGGGAAACCCACCCGTTTACCCTTAGTTATACCACCAAACATCTGGCCCTGTATGGACTGTGGTTCTGACTCTAGTTAGATACTAAATCCTCAATCCATTCTGAAGAAAAAAGATATTTCCTAGCTTCAGAGGTTATAGGGGACGTAGGTTCCTCTCGTCGACCTGAGGATGAGGCATAGGAAAGGTCTGATTCAGATTCAGAATCCTCATCCTGGATCTTTCTTTTCTTAGCTGGAGAGAGTGGTGGTGGGGGTGGTGGGGGTGGAGGGGTAAAGGCCGCTAGGGAAGATTGCACCTCCTGTTTGACTAGGGAGCGGATTTCTTCCAATAGAGAAGGTTGCTCTGCTCTGACAACCTTGTCAGTACAGGTTCTGCAGAGTTTTTTCTCCCATAATGGGGGCAGCTTAATGTTACAGATGGCACACTTCTTTTTAGTAGTAGTTTTAGAGGTGGACTTTTCTCCCTGTAACAAGAGGGGAGAGAGAGTCATAACTAATAATATCCCTCTAAATCACTAGCTAAGGAGGACCCCTGTCCGTGCAGCACTCACTATGGCAGGGGCAGCGCTGGGCTCTGCAGGTGCAGGGCAGGTACTGCTCTCCATGACAGGACAGTCTTACCTGCGACGTTTTCCGGCAGGTTTTATGCTGTGCAGCATGTCCCTGCCCCCAGCGGTTAACTAAATCCTCCTCCCTTCCATGGTCCCGGGTGGAGGAACGGCGTCCTGCACAAGATGCCGCCGGCGGAAGTGCCTCCAGAGAGCGCAGAAAAGACCGGAAGTGACGCGCGCGATCACTTCCGGGTCGCCAGCAGCGTGCAGAGGAGAGGAGACCGGAGAGCTCAGGGAGGACTCCGGTCAGGATCGCTGGCCTGCTTTGCCCTCACGGGGGTGCGGGAAGGCCAGGGAACGGTCTCGAGGACACCGCAGCGTGGCGCAACAGGAGCAGCACCAGGGGGAGGTAAGATACGACCCCATGCTGCCCGGTTTTTTTAAAATAGGCAGAGCCTCAGTAGGTGCAGTAGTTACCGGCCACCACAGCACATGAAAGAAACCTCTCTCTCTGTCCCATGGGGAACAGGAAAGACACTGGTGAGGGGGAGAGGTGGGAGGGCCTTTTAACCTCTCCGTATTTCCTGTTCCCCATTAGGGCAAAGAGACAACCTCCATATGCCGTCGTGGAAGGTGACTAGAGAAAAGGTATTCCATAGTAGGAAGAGTGCAGTGTGGCAATTTTTTAACCAAGATCCGAATGATCAGTCAAAAGTTATCTGTAAGAAATGCTCAAGACCTTTAGTAGAGGGAAGAATCTTCAAAATTTAAATACAACGTGCATGTGTAGACATTTAACCAGCATGCACTTGCAAGCCTGGAGTAACTACCAAACGTCCCGTACCGTTGGTGCACCTGCTCAGAATGAAGGTAGTCAGCAACGCTACATTGCTTCCCTCACTGTAAGCCCACAGGTTAGGACACCACCAGCAGCAAATGTGGAGGTATCGTCGCAAGGCCAAAGCAGTCAGGGAATCACAAGGTTTTTGGCAGGAAACACTGTATGTAGGCCAACATGAAGAATACCATCACCAACCCTCTCTCAATCTGCCATGTCCACCACCCCCACCACCACTAGTTCCACCATATGCAGCTCTCCAGTCCAGCTTACCCTACAAGAGACTCTCGTTAGGAAAACAAAAAGGTATTCATCCACTCATCCGCGTACACAGGGTTTGAACGCCCACATTGCTATACTAATCTCATTAGAGATGATGCCCTACCGGTTGGTTGAAAGCGAAGCTTTCAAAGACCTGATGGCCTACGCAGTACCACGCTATGACCTACCCAGTCAGCACTTCTTTGCGAGAAAAGCCATCCCAGCTCTCCACCAGCATGTCAAAGACCGCATTGTCCATGCACTGAGGCAATCAGTCAGTGGAAAGGTGCACCTCACAACAGATGCATGGACCAGTAGGCATGGCCAGGGACGTTATGTGTCCATCACGGCGCACTGGGTTAATGTGGTGGATGCAGGGTCCACAGGGGACAGCCATAGTGGGACAGTTCTGCCTAGCCCACGGTCTAGGAAACAGTTGGCTGTAGGCGTTCGCCACCCCTCCTCCTCCTCCTCCTCCTCAAGAAGAGAAAGCTCATCCACAGAGCGCAGTCGCACGACCACTCCATCCGCAGCTGCCAGTGTTGCACACGAGGTGTCCCATTATCGAACAGCTAGTGGTAAGCGTCAACAGGCTGTGTTACAAATGAAGTGTTTGGGCGACAACAGACACACCGCGGAAGTACTGGCCGAGTACTTGCAGAAAGAAACTCAGTCATGGCTGGGCAGTGTACATCTTGAGGCAGGCAAGGTAGTCAGTGATAACGAAAGGAATTTTATGGCTGCCATAGCCCTTTCAGAACTGAAACACATACCTTGCCTGGCTCACACCTTGAACCTGGTGGTGCAGTGCTTCCTGAAAAGTTATCTGGGGTTACCAGCCCTGCTCCTTAAGGTGCAAAAACTTTGCTCGCACATCCGCCGGTCGCCCGTACACTCCAGCCGTATGCTGAACCATCAGCGATCGCTGAATCTTCCCCAACACCGCCTAATAATCGACGTTGCAACAAGGTGGAACTCCACACTGCACATGGTTCAGAGGCTGTGCGAACAGAGGCATGCTGTAATTTATTTGTGGGAGGATACACATACACGGGCAGGCACTTGGATGGCAGACATGGAGTTGTCTGGTGTGCAGTGGTCGAACCTACAAGACCTCTGTCAAGTCCTTCAGTGTTTTGAGGAATGCACATGGATGGTAAGTGCAGACGACGCCATCATAAGCATGAGCATCCCACTAATGCGTCTGCTGATGCAAAGTTTGACGCACATTAAGGAGCAGGCGTCTGCAGCTGAGGAGGAGGGAAGCCTTGATGACAGTCAGCCATTGTCTGCTCAGGGAACTGTCCTGGATGAGGTGGTGGATGAAGAGGAGGAGGAGGATGATGGGGATGAATATTTATGGGAGGAGGATGCTTCTCGGGGCAATAGAAACTGGTGGCGTTGCAAGGTCAGGTACAGGGTTTTTGCGGGACACAAGTGATGTTGATTTGCAAGAAAGTGCTCCTCAACCCAGCACAAGCAGTGAATTGACACCTGGAACATTGGCCCACATGGCTGAGTATGCCTTGCATATCCTAAAAAGGGACTCCCGCATTATCAAAATGATGACCGATGACGATTACTGGTTGGCCAGCCTCCTGGATCCACGATATAAAGGAAAATTACAAAATATCATGCCACATGAGAACCTAGACCAAATATTGGCTACCAAACAAGCAAGTCTTGTAGACCGTTTGGTTCAGGCATTCCCAGCACACAGCGGCGGTGATGGTTCTCACAAGAGCCGTAGGGGCAAACATGGCAGAGGTGTTAGAGGTGCACAAATCCGAAGTGGCGTTGGACAGAGGGATTTTATGACCAGGTTGTGGAGTGATTTCGCAATGACCGCTGACACGACAGGTACTGCTGCATCGATTCAAAGTGACAGGAGACAGCATTTCTCCAGTATGGTTACGAACTACTTTTCCTCCCTTATTGATGATGTTCTCCCTCACAGGTCATTCCCCTTTGATTACTGGACATCTAAAATAGACAACTGGCCTGAATTGGCAGAATATGCGTTACAGGAGCTTGCTTGCCCTGCTGCTAGTGTGCTATCAGAAAGAGTCTTCAGTGCTGCTGGTTCAATACTGACCGAAAAAAAGGACACGTCTGGCTACCCGAAATGTTGATGATCTATCCTTCATTAAAATGAGCCAATCATGGATTTCAAATTATTTGGCCCCACCTTCCACTGCTGACACGTAGCTTGCCTGAAAAATGTCTCGCTTTTGGTCTCCTCTTACTGACTGCTCCAATTCCTCCATTTGCAGCAGCTGAATGTCCACCATAGGCCATTTTTATACCTCCCTAAATGGGCTGACTCCCCCCACAGGGCCGTGGTCACCACCTGGCGCAAGCACCCGTGCGAGTGCCATTTGCCTGGACAGGTGGGTGTGCCCACTCTTGGGCGACGGCACTGGCACAGGGTCCCTCATAGTACAATGAAGTGTCTCTGACAGTGGTGGTGCACAACCAACGTCAGACACACCGTCGTAATATGAGGGGCCCTGTGCCAGTACCGCCGCCCACGAGAGAGTGTTCCCCCCCAGCTCGAACAGTGCTCTACCACTTGCAATACTTACCTCTCCCTGCTCCACCACTGTGTAGTCTGGGCTGTTCAATCCTTCAATGGCACTGCCAATACAAATTTGTTGAAATGATAGATGATAGTTAAAATATACAGGGACCCTAGCCTCCATTTAGACCAGTTAATACTTTGCGGCTACTTCCACTGTCTGCTACTCAGCAGAGGAGCCCACCCCTGTACCTAGCTATGCCACCTGTTTATTTATGAACAATTTTTTGGCAGACATTTAGCCCACTTTATTATTTGGGCCTACTAACTGTGTCTGCCACTCATTACAGTTGTCCTCCACTGAACAATGCATTGCTGCCTGTTTAGTCCTGTTACCAATTTTGAACTGCATTTAGCCCACTTTATTATTTGGGCCTACTAACTGTGTCTGCCACTCATTACATGTCAGGACTCTGAACATTTTTTATTACCTCTTTGTGCATTACTGCCCTTTTCCAAGATGGCGTCTTTGGTCTCATGTGCACTGTGTCTTCCTGCTATAAAACTCCACCCCAGCCTTCAGTCTGTGCTAGAGTATTCTGCCTTGCATCCAGCTCCTGACCTCTGGTGACTCCCTGGCTATATATCTGCTCCTGTGAACCTGTGGGGTTATCCTGCTACTCTGCTCTGAGTTCCTGCTGCATACACCAGTTCCAGTAATCCTCCTTCATCTGCTCCTCGTGTTTGCTTCCATATGCATTTGCTGGAAATGTAAGCTGTTTCTGCTCTGCAAGAACCTGAGACTATTACCCAGACCTCCCTGGTTGAGCTAAGATATTATTTGAACTGCCTTATAAGCATATCTGTGTTGTGGACTAAGCAAGGACTTATTCGTGTCAAGTATCCTCAAGAATAATTGTGCTTCATAGACTTTCTGCGTGATTGCATTTTCCTCTGAAGTTTCCTATAGACTGCTGAGCTGCATTTGATATTTGCACCAAGTGTTGTGGACTTGAGTTTCTCTCTGCACCTGTTTGAATCACCGTGTGATAATATAGACTTTACCACTTATAAAACTGTGTCCTGTAGTTGTCTTGTTCCACGCAGAGTCTCCTGAGTTATCCCCTATAATTATTACATTACAGTTGTCCTCCACTGAACAAAGCAATGCTGCCGCCTGTTTAGTCCTGTTACCGCATTTGAACTGCATTTAGCCTACTTTATTATTTGAGCCTATATCTGTGTTTCCTCCTCATCCTGCCCATTGCCCAGCCACTAGTGTTGAGCGATACCGTCCGATACTTGAAAGTATCGGTATCGGAAAGTATCGGCCGATACCGGCAAAGTGTCGGATCTAATCCGATACCGATACCCGATACCAATACAAGTCAATGGGACACCAAGTATCGGACGGTATCCTGTATGGTTCCCAGGGTCTGAAGGAGAGGAAACTCTCCTTCAGGCCCTGGGATCCATATCAATGTGTAAAAGAAAGAATTAAAATAAAAAATAGTGATATACTCACCCTCCGACGCAGCCTGGACTTTACCGCCGTAACCGGGAGCCGTTGTACCTAAGAATGCGCGCTTGAAGGGCCTTAGATGAGGTCACTGCACTCTGATTTGTCCGTAGCGGTCGCGTGACCGCTACGCGACCAATCACAAAGCAGTGACGTCTTCTAAGGTATTTCAAGCGCTTGAAAGACCTTAGGTGACGTCACTGCTTTGTGATTGGTCGCGTAGCGGTCACCTAAGGCCCTTCAAGCGCGCATTCTTAGGTACAACGGCTCCCGGTTATGGCGGTAAAGTCCAGGAGCCGCCGGAGAGGTGAGTATATCCCTATTTTTTATTTTAATTCTTTATTTTACACATTGATATTAATCCCGATACCGATTCCCGATACCACAAAAGTATCGGATCTCGGTATCGGAATTCCGATACCCGCAAGTATCGGCCGATACCCGATACTTGCGGTATCGGAATGCTCAACACTACCAGCCACTGCTAGATGAGTCTGCTGGTACATTGACCCAGACCACTACATTCCCCTTTCACTCTATACAGCCAGAATCTGACCCTGCTGAAAGTCAGGTTCCCCTTCCCGCATACTATACCAACTTACACGGGGACAAAGAGGAAGGTGCAGATGAACGTGCAGGTTTCTTCATAAGGTGGGGGGGCATACTCGTTGGCAACGTCACTGGCACAGGGCCCCTCATAGTACGCAAAAGTGTCTCTGCCGGTGGGAGGCGCCACCCACCGTCAAACACACCGCCGTACTATGAGGGGCCCTGTGCCAGTGCCAATGCCAACGAGTGGGCCCCCACTGCTTGCTCAGGATCACAGCACTTGCAAAATTGAAATACTTACCTCTCCCTGCTCCACCGCCGTGACATATTCTGCGTTTCCTGGGCCCACGAAAATCTTGAGCCAGCCCTACCCCCCCACAACTTTAGCCAAATGACCCCCAGTTTTCAATGCCTAACTATTATTAGAAAGCAAATTAAGATTGACAAGCTTAAGTAATAAGAATTGATGTTTTGGGCATTAAAATGGGCACTGTAGGTGTTATCCTGTCCTCCACTCACTGCTGACTTTGATTCCCCATTGACTTGCATTGGGTTTCGTGTTTCAGTCGGCCCCTGACTTTTCGCAGTAATCGGCCGATTTCAGCCGACCCGACTTTTGACAAAGTCGGGTTTCGCGAAACCCGACTCGATCCGAAAAAAGTAAAAGTCGCTCAACTCTTGTCATAATTATAGGGGATAACTCAGGAGACTCTTTGCATGGAACAAGACAACTACAGGACACAGCTTTATAAGTGGTAAAGTCTATATTATCACACAGTGATTCAAACAGGTGCAGAGAGAAACATCAAGTCCACAACACGGAGTAAATATTAAATGCAGCTTAGCAGTCTATAGGAAACTTCAGAGGAAAATGCAATCACGCAGAAAGTCTATGAAGCACAATTATGCTTGAGGATACTTGACACGAATAAGTCCTTGCTTAGTCCAAAACACAGATAGATATGCTTATAAGGCAGTTCAAATAATATCTTAGCTCAACCAGGGAGGCCTGGGTAATAGTCTCAGGTTCTTGCAGAGCAGAAACAGCTTACATGTCCAGCAAATGCAGATGGAAGTAAACACGAGCAGCAGATGAAGGAGGATTACTGGAACTGGTGTATGCAGCAGGAACTCGGCAGAGTAGCAGGATAACCCCACAGGTTCACAGGAGCAGGTATATAGCCAGGGAGTCACCAGAGGTCAGGAACTGGATGCAAGGCAGAATACTCTAGCACAGACTGAAGGCTGGGGTGGAGTTTTATAGCAGGAAGACACAGTGCACATGAGACCAAAGACGCCATCTTGGAAAAGGGCAGTAATGCACAAAAGGTAATAAAAAATGTTCATAGTCCTGACTCTATTTCCAATGTCATAGTTCTTTTCTGCAGATGACATGGTATGAGAAAGGAATGCACATGGATGAAGCTGCCTCTTGCTTCCAACACTATGTGACAAAACGGCTCCCACTTCGACAACAAACGGCAGTTCAGGATTTGGATAGACTAGTAATGATGCACAAGTAAAGAGTCTTTAGTTTGTCAAAAGCCACTTGTTCCCTTGGAAACCATAAAAACACTTTGTTTTGGTTTTTGTGAGTGAGGTGAAATGATTTTTGAACAGTTTTCAATGAATCTTCTGTAGAAATGAGCAACTCCTATAAAGCGCTTTTACATTTCTTGGAGTAGGCCAGTCAACTACCGCTCTGATTTTACTGGGATGCATTCTTGGACCTTCTGGGGAGATTATATATCCCAGAAATTGTGTTCTGGTTTGTTCAGATTCACAGTTTTCAAGTTTGATATAGAGATGATTCTTCTGTAGATGTTCCAGGACTAACTGGACAAACCAGCCCCATCATTGCCCTCTCCTCCCCCACCATCCCCATCATTGCCCTCTCCTCCCCCTACACACACACACACACACACACCATTTACTTCTCTGCACATTCCCCTGCAGCGCGCCACACACACACAAACACACACACACCTCTCCTCGTGCTCTGCCGCAGCATCTCCATCGCCTTCCTCTGACACAGCCGGCTGCTGAATGATAACGTCATCCAGCGGCATGTCTGTGTGAGAGGAAGCATGAGCAGGAAGCAGGAAAACAGATCGCTGCAGCTCCACTGCTATTTTCTCTTGTAGGCAGCGGAGCTGCAGGGATTTCTTCCTGCCCGCAGCAGCCACCCTGCAGGGGCCCCCCTCCACCTCCACACATGTTGGGAGCCAGCGCTCTGCAGCTTCTCTGTGCCGGCTGTCAGCTTGACAGTCGGCACAGAGAACAGCTGACTCTCAGACCGGGGGCGGCAGAATGCAGCCGCTGGGGGAGACACTGCGGACCGCCACATTAGGCGGCCCAACTGCGCCCCCCCTGCCGGCTGCGCCCGGGGCACATGCCTCGGCTGCCCCCCCTAGATACGCCACTGCTCTTTGCCCTTATCCTACATTACAGATGAAATGGTTTGCATAACTGGATCTAGCCATTCAGAAAGGTCTATATTGCTTTCCGTTTTTGCATTTGTGAAGCTTATAGTTCTTTTATTAGGAAAATTAATGCCAAAATGTCCCAAGCTCCCATAATAGAGGCATACATTTTCTGTATGTAACCTCTCCTTCTGTACTGCAGAGAGAGGTTTTCGGATTACATTAATTATCATAGGTTCATTCACACTTTCCATTTCCTGTTGTTTTTTTGTTTTTTTATGCTGATTATGCAACTTGGTTTCAGCTGTATCACAATGATTTGGGTCATCAAACACTTGATCCATAGCTATGATGAAGGAAAGTAAGTCATTAAGGAAGTCACAATTCTTTTCCACATACGGTGAGGCCCATGCAAGAGCCTCATCAGTCAGGAAATTAATAATGAGCAAACCTTATTCCTGTCACTGGTAAACAGAGAAGGTTGCATCTGAAAATAGAAACTACATTGATTAAGGAATCCATTATAATGATAACAATCCCTACTGAACTTTGTGACAGTGGCATATGTGTGTTTGATCCTGGGCCTGTGCTGCGCAAATCCAAAAGTTACCTCTGTAACTCAATCATTTCTGTTTACTGACCCAACACTTGTGTTTGCAATTTAAAACATTTTTCTTGGTTTGTGGCACCAAAATTCCAAACTTCAGCAACTTGTTGCCTCAGGGTGGCTCCAAGAGACTCTATTTTGTGCGCAAGATTATTTGGAGGGTTGGAGTAGTGGTATTGCAGCCACTAGGGGCAGCAACGGCAGGTAGCATAGTCAGGAACAGCCAGCCATGAGAGCATCAGTATAGTTGAAGAATCAGCAGGTTGTGTAGTCAGGAATAGCCAGAGGTCGGTACATGGGAGCAACAGTATAGTTTAAGGATCAACAGGTTGCATAGTCAGGAATAGCCAAGGTAGCTACAAGGTAGCAGCAGTATAGTCTTGTATGAAGCAGCAGGTGAAAGGAGATATTGAATAAAGGCTGGGAGCTCAATAATCTTTCAAGGAAGGAAGTGCAGGAACTTACAGGGTGGAGCCAATCAGGAATTACATAGGTACTATTATCTGGGTTAGCAAGGAACTGTCCAGGGACCTGAAATAGCTCAATGGGAAGAGCTGCTGCCTGGTGCACCAGAGGTGCTGGGTTTGAGTTCTGGCAGACATGCTGGCAGCATATTTATTTGTTTTCATGTTTAGCATAACAAAGAGTTGGGCAGTTGCAGGGCACTCTGCTCTGTGATAGACACTTGGATGTTGATAGCGTTCACTCACTCTGTATTTTTCTACAGTGTTTATAGCACTTTGCACTTCAAATTGATTTTGTCTACTAGTTCCAAGTTCAGTTAAATGGAATCTGTCACCACATTTGACATAACCTATTAATGTGAGCATATAGGCAATGGACATGAAAGAAGTAAAGGCAGGCCTGCGTCAAACAGCATGATGGAAGTGAGGTGTGAAGTTTGGATGGAAGCGGAAAGAAAACTCCAGAGGAGACTGTTTGCGCTGAGTGACTCATCAGAACTTCCTGAGTGTCTCATTGAAAATGAGACTGTGCTTACGATACCTCCTGGTGGTTTTGCTTGAGCGACAGTGCTGGTGATGAATATGAAGTTAAATTGAACCCATACTGTGGTAGGCCACATTGAAAATATTAAGATGGTGTATCCAGCCATTGTGAGGCTAGTCCACGTTTCCGCAGTGAATTCAGTTTCCAAACCAAAGAGCAAATTGTGCCCAGGGAAGAGAACCACAAGACCAACCTCTGGAGCCTGTGACCCTCCAGTATCCCTTGAGCAACTAAGTCCCGAAGATTTAGCAGTAGCAAAGCATGTTAAGGGATGAGTGTCACGCGTTGTCAAAGGATGACTCTGATATAGGGTGTATCTCATCATTGCACCTGAAGATCAACCTGAAAGACACTACCCCAGTAACTAGAAGTTACATGTCTGTGCATAAACCATTGCACAACTAAGTGAAGGAAAGAATATCTGCAAGACCTAATTAACAGAGGTTGGATCCAAAAGACAAATTCTTCCTACTCCTCTTCTATTATCTGTTAGGAAGAAGGGTGGCACGTTGAGGTTCTGTTGTGATTACCGAAAATTAAACAGGAAGTCAATCCCTTGTTCAGAGGATTGCTGAATCCTTGTTGGTTTCTGCTTTGTGGTCTCATCTTAACACAGCTAAAAAGATAAGTCAGTCAATGACTGGCTGAGGCATCTTACTGCTGCATCCAGTGTTCAGCTTAGTGGGCATATCTGGTCATTTCCTGGTCGAGACATGTCTAGAAAGAAGAGGCCAGTAGGGACCAAATAAGTGTCTGTAAGTATGGGGATTGAGTGTGAGTACTACTACTTTAATTTTTTTTTTTTATATCAGTCGGAGATGTTGAAAACAATTTTCAACCATTGAATATGACATTTAATAAGATAAACTGAAATAGTTTTCTCTAATCCTATGCATTACTGCAGTAATATAGCTGTCAAAGATAATTTTCTGCTGATATTCAGACAGCTGCTGTGCCACATAATCATCAATGCCATAAATATATAGAATACTGTGTCAATTTCATCCAACTAGTGACCTACTTGTGCATTATTTTGTAGGAAGAGTTTTAAAAAAGTGATCTTTACAGTTCATATCCACATAGCTCGTTCCCCTTAAACCTGTTTTGGGAGTAGAGGGATATACTGTATAGGTGGAGATAACTCATACAAGGCTTTGTAACATATGGGGCTTCAGCTCTGTTATGTCCAATGGTTGCACACGTGGATTTGTGGACCCATTGTGCCACAGGACCAGGCCTACCTAGGTAGGGGCATAACTAAGCAGCTACCAGATGTTCACTGGAGCTCCTGATGGTGCCACTCCTAGGCAGAACCAGGTACTGCAGCTGATGACACTGATTAAGGAAAAGGGCTCTGTACAGGCTAGTAAATTCTGGCACCTCTACAGAACAGTTACTGACACAGATTCAGGCTACGTTCAGACTTGGCTTATTCTGGGAATGGTTCTAGCAGGCAGGATAGAAATGGACCGGGGTACGAGGTTTCTGGCTCTGGCCATACACGGACCGAGGAAGCAGGTTCAAGCACTGTCCGCACACGGACCAAAGGAGCAGGGTGAGACACTGGCCGCACATGGTGGGTTTAGACCCTGGCCACACGCAGACCATAGGAGCAGGTTCATGCCACACATGTACCATGTGTTCACATTCAGGAATCACCACACCATGACCCATGGACCTCTCAACTCACTAAAAGGAGAAACTACTGCACATGCTAATAAATATTGTTGCTTTGGCAACTCCCTAAAGGGGAGGGAGTCTTTTATATAAGATGCTATTGGCTGGGGGCATTTTACTATGTGCACGTGACCCCTTTAAGAAGGGGGAAGTGCGCACACACACACACACACAATAGATAGAGCTGTTCGTGCAGCAGTTTGGTTGATTGATAGGTACTGTAGGTTGAAGGCTTTTCAGAAGAGGTAGGTCTTCAGGTTCTTTTTGAAGGTTTCGATGGTAGGCAAAAGTCTGATATGTTCTGGTAGAGAGTTCCAGAGTATGGGTGATGCGCGATAGAAATCTTGTATGCGATTGTGGGAAGAGGAGATAAGAGGGGAGTAGCGAAGGAGATCTTGTGAGGATCGGAGGTTGCGTGCAGGTAAGTACTGGGAGACGATGTCACAGATGTAAGGGAGGAGTCAAGTTGTGGATGGCTTTGTATGTCATGGGTAAGGTTTTGCACTGGAGTCTCTGGGCAATGGGGAGCCAGTGAAGGGATTGACAGAGGGGGGAGGCCGGGGAATAGCGGGGGGACAGTTGGATTAGTCTGGCAGCAGAGTTTAGAATAGATTGGAGGGGTGCGAGAGTGATAGAGGGGAGACCACAGAGCAGGAGGTTTCAGTAGTCAAGGCGAGAGATGATGAGGGCATGGACTAGGGTTTTTGCAGATTCTTGGTTTAGGAATGTATGGATCCGTGAAAAATTTTTGAGTTGAAGTCGTCAGGAAGTGGAAAGGGCTTGGATGTGTGGTTTGAAGGAGAGATCAGTATCAAGGATTACCCCGAGGCAGCAAGCTTGTGGAACTGGGGAGAGTGGGCAGCTGTTTACTGTAATGGATTAGTCAGTTGGAGGGTTCGCGTGAGATGGGGGAAAGATGATGAATTCTGTTTTGTCCATGTTAAGTTTTAGAAATCTACCGGAGAAGAACGATGAAATAGAGTATGCCAGCGTCACTGCATGGAGGTGGAAGGGGAACCGTGCAGGCTGGAAATCGCATTACAGTACCTCCCTTTACGCCCTTTTTTTTCATGCCCTGAAGGAGTATTTGCAGAGAAGATAGAGGCGGATATCTCTTCAAGGACTCTGATGACTTCTCTTCAGGACCACAACTTCTCTTGTCCACTAGATGAAAAATGCAAGTCTCACCATCTTCAGGATTAGGATGCCTCTCTTCAACAAGCCATCAACAGCATAGGACGAAGCAGACATAGTACCAGGAACTAAGCATTGTGAAGTCTCTCTCCATTTGTTGAGAATCTCAGTTTCCTCTCCTTCAGACCCTGGGAACCATAGTATCCCATTGCACTGCATTGGGTTTCGCGTTTCGTCCGACCCCGACCCCGACTTTTTTATAGGATCGGCCGATTTCACTCGACCCGACTTTTGAGAAAGTCGGGTTTCGTGAAACCCGACCCGATCCTATAAAAATAAAAGTCGCTCAACCCTAGTTGAGATCAGCTATCACCCCGGGAGGTTCAAGGACCAAATGGAATTCTTCGTCCTGGTTGGTGGATTGCAAAGACTTGTAAGATGCCACTGCCTTGACGTTCACTTCACTAGAAACTGAAGATACGTCCTTAGGATCCATCTTCAGCCTGGTCTCCAGACAACGCGTCCACGAGGTGGGAAGGTTGCTGGGAGCAGATCATTGGTACAATCATCTGGACTGTGTAGGGACATCTCCTCTGCTTCCCTTCCTTTGGTGACGCCGGCACATAGCGACTCGGTGACTATCAGGCCTGGGGGAGAAGATAGCGACACAGATGACTGACCTAGCCATATGGGGACCAGACACCTCTTGTGATTCGCCTGTCCCCAATGGAACAGTTCTTGGTATCCCCATACTGGAACGGGCACTCGAGTTCTCAGCTATGGATGACTAAACGGAAGTGGATGAATGAATCAGACAGCATGTGGAAGGAGATCCACTCCATATGTACTGCTCCTATCTGGAGCTCTGAAATGACTTGACTGTTTTTTGTAGGACTTGTTCTTCATCTGGCAACATCCACACCGGATTGTGGAGCTGTTGAATGGGAATCCAACACCGAATTTTCACGGGCTGCAGAACCAACTCTCCCGCATGGCCAAAGCGTCCACTTGGATACAGTCACAGTCATTGATAGAGAGGGAATACTCTTGTAAAGGCCTGTCTCTCCAACTGGTCCTAGGCATTGGAGTTCTTTAGCCTTCTCAGGACAGAGACTGTCAGGATGTTCCACACAACTGCAGCGATACCGCAATCCTTTCTCACAAATGATTTCAGGTTGCTGCTCAACCAGCCAACTCTTGTCTACCTTAATGTACTCCGCATGGATAGCTGTCTTAACAGAAATTACACAGGCTCATGCAGTCCTCTCCCCCTGAGCCCCAGATGGGGATATATTACTAATATTACCCTGCCTGGAGGAAATAATGATTTACTACAAGAACAATATTTCTAATATAACAAGTAATACCACTATATAAAATTAAATAATTATAATATCAAAATAATGACATTACAATATGACAAATACCAACAAACCATAACCAAATATTAACAGCATATACAGTATTAATAATACCACCATCCTGATTGTTAAAGCAGTTGAGGTTAAAGTATATGTAACTTTAGACTTCTGAATCCTCATAGTGCACACTGTGAGGATTCTCCGATGCCCGCATTGGGAACAGCTGTCATATGATAGCAAGTATGCAATTTTCACACTTCTGGACACATTCTGACTAATTGTACTCGACTATGCTAATTTTAATTTTATTGAGTGAGGCTGTGCATGTGTAGTCAGCACTTGACCACATGTATGCAAATTGCATAGTTGCACTCACATGAGCAGAGGTGTAACTACAATAGGTGCAAGGGTTGCAATCGCACCCGGGCCCTGGGGCTTAGGGTGCCCCAAAAGTCCTTTTCGCCTATATGAAAAGACCAATTCTATTAAATACTTTCAATAATTGGGGTTCATGCTATTCGAGTTATGCCACTGCACATGATCACCAACTCCCAGTGCTGGGGAATTCTCACAGCGAGCAAGTTCTGTGAGGATTCAGAAATCTGCAGTCACATAGAGTCACTGCAGACCTTAACTTCAAGTTTGGACAAATACTGTAACCGAAAACACTGTACTAAGACTGATACTACCACCATACTGTGACCATACAATGGTGACATTCGTTTTACACTAGACCGCTACAGACCATATATGTGCATATTGTGCAGCAGGGCGTACATAGAAATCATGGGGCCCCATAGCAGAAGTTCTAATTGCCTCCACACCCCCCCCCCCCAAAAAAAAAGAAGCAATTGTTGGGGTCACACAGCCTTTATATAGTAATTTTCCTGCTGCTGAAGTCCTAGATTCCTCTTTCATTGCTCCCATAAAATATGCCAACAAAAATGCCCCCAAACAGTATGATACCCCCATGGAAAATTCCTCCTCATGCACATTATAATGACCCTACTGTACCCCACCTCAACGCCCAAGGCAAAATATGATGACAAAAGAAAAGACAAAAAAGCTAGCTCACCGATAGATGAAAGAAGTCCGGAACTCCGTCCTGATGAGACGTACTGAGACTCCACAAAGAAAAAAAAAATGGTTCCAGCTTCTTGAAAAATGTAAAACTTTAATCCAACATGGTAAAATCAGAGTAACTCCTGGGACAACACCATAGCACTGTATGAGGCAAGCGACGCGTTTCGACCGACACAGCGGTCTTTGTCACAGCTGATCTACTTGATAGCTCACCTAGTATAAAAAGAACTAACTACCAATGAAATGGTGAGAAATTGTCACATGACCAAAAGGTCCTGATCAGTAAAATAGACAAACATAAATACACAAAACATATAATACAATACATACTGATGCGTAAATATATAAAACAGCACACAATACATGCCTTCACATAGTATATATGTGGAATTACGCAAAAAAACAAAAAGCAAACAAAAAAAATAATTTAAAAAAATCAAAATTCAACAAAACTGCATCAAGACATGTTAATAGTGGAACATCAACTCGTTCCTTTTATTCAGACCATCCGGGAACCTAGTGCCAAGATTAAATATCCAAAAAGCCTCCCGTGTGAGCAGAGTTCTATGGGTGTCACCTCCACGTGGGTTTTTTTTAATCTTTTCAATGCCAGTAACCCTCAAAGAATGTGTGCTACGTGAGTGATACTCAATGAAATGTTTTGATGCAAAAGAAATATTACGACTGTTATTTGTAGTACAGGAAATATCATAAAGATGTTCCGATATGCGATTTTTAAATTTTCTGATAGTACAGCCGATATACGCTTTATTGCATAGAATGCAGTCAATTTTATACACTACACACCGAGTGTTACAGTTGATAAAGTCTTGAATCTTGTATGAATTACTGTTGCAACCATTGCCAAAGGACTTAGTGGTAATCAAATGCTTACATGTAGTGCAATTAGTCACATTGCATTTATGACTACCTGTGCACTTGAGCCAAGTATCCTTACATTGGTGAGAAGAAAAGGTATTCGGAGATAATATGTTGCCCAACGTGGGCGCTCTTCTGGCTGTAATATTGCAGCCATCATGTAGGATTTTGGCAAGGGTAGAATCTTCATATAAAATTGGAATCGCTTTGTTAATAATAGTCTTAATTGTATTGAATTGTGGACTATATTGTAGACATACATTTGGTCTACTTTCAATGTTCTTTTTGTTAGTTAATTTATTTTGATTTGTTTGAAGATTTTTACAATCCCTTTGAGTACTAGCTTGTGGAGAAATGAGAATGTCTTGATCTTTTTTTTCTCATTTTTTTCAGTTACTGATTTAAAATAAATAAATTCTCGCCTCTCCTCGTTCCACCTGATTGATGCTCCAATCACAAGAGCATGTGATGTGAAGAGCCACATTTCTCAGAAAAGTGGGCACACTGTAATGACATAATTGCGCCCACTGCTCTGACATGTCAGACACCGAGGCAGAATGATGGGGCGTGGAAGCGTCTGCTGACACGCCCTCCTCCATCATCATTGCTCATGCTGACAGCAGGAGAGGGACCCTATAGCAGTCGTGTGGCCTGCCTCTATTGGCGATACACCACTGTTGTGCAGGTTCTAACCAGTGACATTCTCCCGGATTGTTGTCATCTATTTTCCCTTTTCCTTTGCATTCAATCCAGACCACTATGACCCCTTCTTCCATTTATAACTTGTTCCTGTGAAATGTAACACACAGACAACTTCACTTTACTGATTTTTCAGGACCCTTCTCACATTCTACCACCTCTATACAAGCCACAACTTGTGATACCTTATTGTAAGTACCCTGTGCCTTCTTTAATAACGCTCCCCCGTGACCTCTTATGTTAATAATAATGCCTCCATCCTTCCCTTAAATTGATAATGACCCCCCCCCCCCATTGTGCCTCTTTATAATAAAGACCTTCAGTGCCTATTTATTGTAATAATACTTCTGAGCAGGGGCATACATAGAAATAAGATGCTCCCTATAGAAAAAGTCCTATCACATCACAATCAAAGAGAAGATCTCCCAACTTTTTAACAAACGGAGAAGGAAATGTATTGCAGCACTTAGACAGTTATTTTACCCCTACTGAATGAACCCCTAAGTGGTCTCCATCAATTTTATACCCCTTTTATGACCCCCATAAAGTATTATGCCCCCACAAAGTATGATGACCCCACACAGTATGATTTCCCCTTAAACCTTAAACAAAGTAGGATGCCCCACAGCACCCCTCCCAGTAAGATTCCCACCACAGCCTCCCATACAGTGTGGTATCCACAACAGACCCCAATATACAGGATGAGAGGCACCACAGACCCCTACTCTGTAAGATGTCCACCACAGGCTCCATACAGTATGATGTTTCCATAACCATCCTATACACTATGATGTTCACCACAACCCCCAACATAGCATCATGTATTCCATAAACCTCTACACACTATAATGTCCACGGTAGACATCCCACACAGTATGATGTTCACCACAACCACCCTACACAGCAAGATGTACCCGCAGCCACCCCACACAGTATGATAGATCCCCAATACACTATGAAGATCCCCCATAGCCCAAATACTGTATGGCTTCCCCCATATACACCTATATAGTATGATGGTCCACCTCACAGCCCCCCATATTGTATGATGATTAGTGTTGAGCATTCCGATACCGCAAGTATCGGGTATCGGCCGATACTTGCGGTATCGGAATTCCGATACCGAGATCCGATACTTTTGTGGTATCGGGAATCGGTATCGGGATTAATATCAATGTGTAAAAGAAAGAATTAAAATAAAAAATAGGGATATACTCACCTCTCCGGCGGCCCCTGGACTTTACCGCCGTAACCGGGAACCGTTGTACCTAAGAATGCACGCTTGAAGGGCCTTAGATGACATCACGGTGCTCTGATTGGTCCGTAGCGGTCGCGTGACCGCTACGCGACCAATCACAAAGCCGTGACGTCACCTAAGGTCTTTCAAGCGCTTGAATATAATATGATAGTTTACCACATAGTACCCTATATAGTATGATGGAGGTCCGTAAATCATGGATCATGAAACACAGAAGTATGAATGCAATTGTAAAGATATACAGTTGTGGCCAAAAGTATTGACACCCCTGCAATTCTGTCAGATAATACTTAGTTTCTTCCTGAAAATGATTGCAAACAAAATTCTTTGTTAGTATTATCTTCATTTAATTTGTCTTAAATGAAAAAACACAAAAATAATTGTCCTAAAGCCAAATTGGATATGATTCCACATCAAACATAAAAAAGGGGGTGGACAAAAGTATTGTCACTGTTCGAAAAATCATGTGATGCTTTTCTAATTTGTGTAATTAACAGCACCTTTAACTTACCTGTGGCACCTAACAGGTGTTGGCAATAACTAAATCACACTTGCAGCCAGTTGACATGGATTAAAGTTGACTCAACCTCTGTCCTGTGTCCTTGTGTGTACCACATTGATCATGGAGAAAAGAAAGAAGACCAAAGAACTGTCTGAGGACTTGAGAAACCAAATTGTGAGGAAGCATGAGCAATCTCAAGGCTACAAGTCCATCTCCAAAGACCTGAATGTTCCTGTGTCTACCGTGCGCAGTGTCATCAAGAAGTTTAAAGCCCATGGCACTGTGGCTAACCTCCCTAGATGTGGACGGAAAAGAAAAATTGACACGAGATTTCAACGCAAGATTGTGCGGATGTTGGATAAAGAACCTCGAATAACATCCAAACAAGTTCAAGCTGCCCTGCAGTCCGAGGGTACAACAGTGTCAACCCATACTATCCGTCGGCATCTGAATGAAAAGGGACTGTATGGTAGGAGACCCAGGAAGACCCCACTTCTTACCTCGAGACATAAAAAAGCCAGGCTGGAGTTTGCCAAAACTTACCTGAAAAAGCCTAAAACATTTTGGAAGAATGTTCTCTGGTCAGATGAGACAAAAGTAGAGCTTTTTGGGCAAAGGCATCAACATAGAGTTTACAGGAGAAAAAAAGAGGCATTCAAAGAAAAGAACACGGTCCCTACAGTCAAACATGGTGGAGGTTCCCTGATGTTTTGGGGTTGCTTTGCTGCCTCTGGCACTGGACTGCTTGACCGTGTGCATGGCATTATGAAGTCTGAAGACTACCAACAAATTTTGCAGCATAATGTACGGCCCAGAAAGCTGGGTCTCCCTCAGAGGTCATGGGTCTTCCAGCAGGACAATGACCAAAAACACACTTCAAAAAGCACTAGAAAATGGTTTGAGAGAAAGCACTGGAGACTTCTAAGGTGGCCAGCAATGAGTCCAGACCTGAATCCCATAGAACACCTGTGGAGAGATCTAAAAATGGCAAGTTTGGAGAAGGCACCCTTCAAATATCAGGGACCTGGAGCAGTTTGCCAAAGAAGAATGGTCTAAAATTCCAGCAGAGCATTGTAAGAAACTCATTGATGGTTACCAGAAGTGGTTGGTCGCAGTTATTTTGGCTAAAGGTTGTGCAACCAAGTATTAGGCTGAGGGTGCCAATACTTTTGTCTGGCCCATTTTTGGAGTTTGGTGTGAAATGATCAATGTTTTGCTTTTTGCTTCATTCTCTTTTGTGTTTTTTCATTTAAGACAAATTAAATGAAGATAATAATACCAAAGAATTTGTGACTGCAATCATTTTCAGGAAGAAACTGAGTATTATCTGACAGAATTGCAGGGGTGTCAATACTTTTGGCCACAACTGTACAGGGAGTCTCCAAAAATAGTAACACCCATCATCTTGCTGCAGACCACACAGTTAATTATGAGCCACAATCAGAGACAGAAGAAGCATTTTCATTTGCTGATTCACAGGTGACATCTTCTATAAGGCCGGTTTCACACGCCCAGATAATTCCGGTACCGGAGAAATCGGTGTGCTCACGTGGTACGTCAGTGTGGCACACGTGCGGCAGCCGTGTCCCGCTCGTGTACTGCCTGAGGACCACACGGACTGTGCAGGAGAGACAGTGCTACAGTAAGCGCTGTCCCCCCTGCGTGTGGTGCTGAAGGTGCCATTCATCTCTTCTCCCCTGCAGGAGAAAAGAGATGAAAAATCAAGTTTTTTTTTGTTGTTAAAAATAAAGTTTGGGGGTCACCTCCCGCATACCATCCTCCGTGCGCCCGCCCGCTTGCAGACAAATACTCACCCTGCTCCTGCAATGTCTCCTCTCAGCGCCGGCAGCTTGTCCTGTGTGAGCGGTCACGTGGTACCGCTCATTACAGTGATGAATATGCGCATATTCATCACTGTAATGAGCGGTACCACGTGACAGCTCACACAGGACAAGCTGCCGGCGCTGAGAGGAGATATCGCGGGAGCTGGGTGAGTATTTCTCTGCAAGCGGGCAGGCGCACGGGGTATGGGAGGTGGGAGGTGACCCCCAAACTTTATTTTTAACAAAAAAAAACTTGATTTTTCATCTCTTCTCTCCTGCAGGGAAGAAGAGATGAATGCCGCCTCCAGCACCACATGCAGGGGGGACAGCGCTTACTGTAGCGCTGTCTCTCCTGCGGGCGGTACGTGCACACGGAGGAGAGTGCACACTGTTCTCCGTGTGCACGTTTGCGGGGCGCTTTGCGGACCGTGCTGCCGGAGATAAACGGACATGTCTCCGTGTTTTCAACACAGACACACGGTCCGTGAAAACACGCAGGCATGTGCATAGACTCATTAATTTGAATGGGTCTACGTGTGTCAGTGTCTCCGGTATGTGAGGAAACTGTCACTACACGTACCGGAGACACTGACGTGTGAAAGAGGCCTAACTGCAATTTTACTCTTAGTTTTTCTTCTTCATCTGTCCCAGACCACGATGACAAGAGATTCTTTTTTAGCTTCTCACTTTTGCAGCCTGTTCCCAATGTTTAGAGCCTCAAAAACTCCTCATAGCACACTACACACAGTTTTCCTCTGACTATAATAGCTCCACGCACTGTACTCCTAAATATAACAGCATCAAATATCGCGTATCCTGAATATAGTAGTGGCAGTGTGTCTCCCTGAATCTTATTATGCTACATAGTGTGCTATCTGAAAACAATACTGCCAAATACTGTGTCTCTGAATATTACAGTACACATGGAAGACTAAAAAATGGATGCTAAAAATAATAATTTTAAACACTGTGGTCTGTAAAAATAATAATTTTCTGCCCTGTGTTCTTTGATAATAGTCAATAGTCAGAAACTATAGCTGAAACTAACAATGCCATATAAATCCAGGTTCCCCTGGACTCTACTAGACGGAGAGTCTTGTGCTAAGTCTGTCTGGTATAACAGGCCAGATTAAGGTTGCCTCACACTAGCAGTATTTGGTCAGTATTTTACATCAGTATTTGTAAGCCAAAACCAGGAGTGGGTGATAAATGCAGAAGTGGTGCATATGTTTGCAGCGCCCAAGAGTCCTGGTTGCTGCAGTAATGTTATTCCTCCACCGGGGGAGTGATATTACGTCTGGAGGCAATAAAGGAGATCTCCTGTCCAGGTATCACAAACACACCACACACTTCACACTCCAGTCCACCAGGGGGAGCAAAGGTTCTATCTATTAGGCCACTCCTCACAGTTAGGTAAAACTGGTGGGTTGGTTAGGAAGTTAGAGAGTTCCTGGCTGGACACTGAAAGGTCTCCAGGCTGAGCTGTCTGGAGTGATCTCCAGCAGATCCAGACTACGGTCTGAGGAGGACGAGGGTCCACGGAGCTGCGCCTGCACCCCATGCGGCAGTATCCTAAGAAAGAGACATTGAAAGGAAGCGTGTTCTATTGAGTGAGAAACGAAGGCATAGCAACAAGTGAATACCAGAGAGGATAGTAGACGAGATGAGCTGCATCCTTCTGGTGCGCGTTCTGGTAGCCAGGATACCGAGGGAGTAAAGTGCTCTACGCCATTGCTTCAGAGACTGGCAGGACAGTCAATTCCAAGTTGGCTGCCCGACCTAAAATACCTAAGAAGACAGGTGGCAACTTGTGGGGGTCGGGGCGTCTCTAGGGTCCCTATAAACAAGCCTCAGGCCATCAGTCATACGGGTTTTGTTCTATCCGACCACGGGGAACAGAGAGAGAAGCGTAATAACAGTGAGGACTTCATTAGAGCTTAAGCAAGTGAGGACCTACTGTGTTACTGTGCGCATAGGAAGGCTACTGATTTCCACCTGGATAAGGAGACTCTGGATTTGCCTTCAGACCGGCCGGACTCTGCCTACCCCGTGATCCGGTGCCCAGGACTGTGGACACTGAAGCCTTCAGTAAAGGTAAAGAGACTGCAACCTTGTGTCCTCATTCTTTACTGCGCCTTACACCATCACCATCTACACTTCTGGGAAGCCCTGGGGATACACTTCACCTGTGGGAAGGTATACCATCTAGCTGCCATAACATCACCCCAGCGGACGCCTAAGCAGCGTCGGTCACCCTGACCGAATACCACAGGTGGCGTCACGAACATTATACAAACTTTCCTTTTCATTGGACGTCCCTCAAAGGGCCACGGACCGGGTCGGGCCGCCGTGACATCCCCAGAACTGAGAAGGACCGGTACCGAGTACCCCATTGCCCTGACATGGGGGCGCTCCATTTCTCTATTATACTTTTCCTCTAATTGTTCCACTCCTGGTTTTGGCTTACAAATACTGATGTAAAATACTGACCAAATACTGCTAGTGTGACGGCAGCCTAATTCCCCGCCCAGAATATACCCCAGCTGCTGTAGATCAGATTTTTCAGGCTTTTGAGAACCATTGAGTGATATACTTAATAAAGGAGCCCCAAGCAGCAAACGGGGGGAGGGGGCAGAGACAGCGAACGGGGTCCCAGGCAGCACATTTAGCCCCAGGCAGTGCACAGGGGCCCCTGGCAGCATACAGGGCCCCAGGCAGCGCACAGGGGCCCCTGGAAGCATACAGGGGCCAAAGGCAGCACACAGGGCCCCAGGCAGCGCACAGGGACCACAGGCAGTGCACAGAGGCCCCAGGCAGCACACGGGGGGCAGAGACAGTGAATGGGGTCCCAGGCAGCACACAGGGGCCCCAAGCAGCACACTGGGCCCCTGGCAGTGCACGGGGCCCCAGGCAGCATACAGTGGCCCCTGGCAGCTCACAGGGCCCCAGGCAGCACACAGGGGCTCCAAGCAGCGCACAGGGACCTAGGCAGCACACGGGGCCACAGGCAGCATTGCACAGGGACCCCAGGCAGCATACAGGGGCCCCTGGCAGCATACAGGGGCCCCTGGCAGTGCACAGGGGCTCCAAGCAGTGCATAGGGCCCCAGGCAGTACACTGGGCCCTTGGCATTGCACAGGGGTCCCAGGCAGCATACAGGGGCCCCTGGCAGCATACAGGGCACCAGGCAGCACACAAGGACTCCAAGCAGCACACAGGGACCCAGGCAGCACACGGGATCCCAGGCAGCACACGGGGCCACAGGCAGCATTGCACAGGGGCCCCAGGCAGCATACAGGTGCCACTGGCAGCTCACAGAGGCTCGAAGCAGTGCATAGGGCCCCAGGCAGTACACTGGGCCCCTGGCATTGCACAGGGGCCCCAGGCAGCAAACAGGGGCCCCTGGCAGCACACAGGGCCCAAGGCAGCACACAGGGGCTCCAAGTAGTGCACAGGGCCCCAGGCAGCACACAGGGCCCCCGGCAGCGCACTAGGCCCCTGGCATTGCACAGGGGCCCCAGGCAGTGCACAGGGGCTCCAAGCAGTGCACAGGGCCCCAGGCAGCACACGGGGCCACAGGCATCGCACAGGGCCACAGGCAGCGCACTATACCCCGGTGTATAAATTGGCCTAGGCCAGATTATACCCCTCCAGGGCCAGAGTATACCCCAGCTGCTTTAGATCATATTTTTCATACTTTTGAGAACCATTGAGCGATACACTTAATAACAGGGCCCCTGTCAGTGCACAAGTGCCCAGGCAGCACACAGGGTGGCAGATACAGCACATGGGGCCCCAGACAGCGCAAGGGGCCCCAGACATGGCACAGGGGTCCCAGTCATCGCACACAGGACCCAGACATCACCAGCGGGGCAGATACATCGCACAGGGGGGCAGAGACAGCACGCAAGGGGGAATAGACAGTGCGCAGGGCCCCTGTGAGCTGTCTGGTACCCCCTCTGCGATGTCTGGGGCCCTGTTCTTGAGGATATCACTCAATCCTGTGCAATGTCTGGGGCCCCTGTATGCTGCCTGGGGCCCCTGAGCGCTGCCTGGGGCCCCTGTGCGCTGCCTGGGGCCCCTGTGCGCTGCCTGGACCCCCGTGTGCTGCATGGGACCCCTTTCGCTGTCTCTGTTCCCCTTGTGATGCCTGGAGCCCCTGTGTGCGGCCTGGGGCGCCATGCGCTGCCTGGGGCCCCTGTGCCCTGCCTGGGGCCTTGTGTGCTGCCAAGGGCCCTGTGTGCTGCCTGGGACCTCATTTGCTGTCTCTGCCCCCCTGTGTGCTGCCTGGGCTCCTTTGAGAATATCACTCAATGGTTCTCAAAAGCCTGAAAAATCTAATCTACAGCAGCTGGAGTATATTCTGACCTGAAGAGCTATAATCCTGCCTAGGCCAATTTATATCCGGGGTATAGTTTGGTCTAGGTCATAATATACCCGGGGTATATTCTGGCCCAGAGGGGCATAAACTGGTCTAGGCCACTTTAACCTCGGGTATATTCTGGGCGGTGGGTTAATCTGGCCTGTTACACTGGGTTAGCCTTTTTGAGCTTTTGGCCTCTGACAGACATTACACATACATTAGAAGAGGTGTCCCGGGAGGTTGGGAGGGTGTCCCGACTTCAAATGTTTCTGTGTCCTCAGAACATAGATACAGTTGGATTTAATGGTGGACAATGAGCCAACAGATCTTCCGAAGATTTTAGCAGGTTATTTCAGGCACTACCTAGACTGACAGCAGAAACCAGTTCATTAACACAATTGCAGCAAACAGGGCAATTGTAAGGCTCTTGTGCTGGCATCATATTGTGTGAGAGCAAATGAAGGGGCCATTATACTGTGTGGAGGAAGTGTGGGGGACATTATACTGTATAAGTTGGATGGCGTTTGGCGGAATCATACTGTGTTGTGAGACTACGGGGGCATTGTAGTGCATTTTCCATGCTTGGTATTATACTGTGTGTCGGGGAAAGTATTGTGGAAACATCATATCATGTGGGTTAGATGCATTGCAGGGGGGCTTCATGCTGTGTTCCAGGAAATTTACTGTGGGGAAAATAATACTGTGTTGGCTAGCTGCAGAGGATCATAGTGAGTTGAGAAAAATGTAATGATGAGCGAATATACTCGTTACTCGAGATTTTTCGAGCACGCTCGGGGGTCCTCCGAATATTTTTTAGTGCTTGGAGATTTAGTTTTTCTTGCCGCAGCTGAATGATTTACATCTGTTAGCCAGCATAAGTACATGTGGGGGTTGCCTGGTTGTTAGGGAATCACCACATGTAATCAAGCTGGCTAACAGATGTAAATCATTCAGCTGCTGCAAGGAAAACTAAATCTCCGAGCACTAAAAAATATTCGCAGGAGACCCGAGCATGCTCAGGAAACGAGTATATTCACTCATCACTAGTAAAATGTACTATTGGGGTATCATATTGTATGTGGGGAGATGCACTGCGGGGAACTTATACTGCGTGTGGTGGGAATGAAAAGTGGAAGCATTATGTGTGTTGAAGACACTGTGGGTCGTCATGAAAGTCATAATGTACTGTGTGAGAACACAAATAGGCTTCACTAGAAGCAGTATTTCTGTGTGGGCACATATACAGGATGGGGGAATGTTAAGGAAGTAACTTTTGAAAAAAAACAGAGAGGTGACCTCTATTCTTACATAATTACATGCTATGTTTAGTTTCAAATCAAGGGTCAGTAGCTTTCTCACAACTGCAAACAGCAGATGTAATATTTTGTAAAGAAGTGCAGTTGTAAATTATTGAAATTCACTGGATATTAACTTTGTGGATACCTAGATGGGAATGAATATCCCATTCTAAATACTGTTTCCTTTTACTCACATACACAATTTGTTCTGCAGGATTAATCATATCATATCATTCAATCTGCACTCCCACTAATGATAACTTCTGTAAAGATTGCTCCGTGCTCTTTTTTTTCTGATTGTGCGCCAGACTTTCTTAAGTACCACTTGATAATCCCCAGCAAACTACACTATAATTTGCGCTTCAACGATTCTCTTTTGAATTCTTCATCCTTATCACCTCCCATTGCAAAAACTTGAAGACTCCAACATTAAATTAAAATTGGAAGCCTGAGAGGATATCTGGAAAAAGAGACCCTACAGATGTAAACAAATCTCAAATTCTGCCCGTGCGGAAACCATCATTGATTTTGGATACTTCACACTCGACGTTGGAAATCAAGGTCTCTGAGTCTGGAGGAAGAGTGGAGAGGCCACAATCCAAGCTGCTTGAGGTCTAGTGTGAAGTTTCCACAATCAGTGATGGTTTAGAGAGCCATGTCATCTGCTGGTGTAGGTCCACCATGTTTTATCAAGACCAAAGTCAGCGCAGCCATCTAGCAGGAAATTTTATAGCACTTCTTGCTTCCCTCTGCCGACAAGCTTTTTGGAGATGGAAATTTAATTCTCCAGCAGGACTTGGCACCCGTCCACACTGCCAAAAGTACCAATACCTGGATTAAAAACAACATTATCACTGTGCTTGATTGGCCAGCAAACTCGCCTGACTTTAACCCCATACAGAATCTGAGGTATTGTCAAGAGGAAGATGATAGATGGCAGATCCAACAATGCAGACGAACTGAAGGCTGCTATCAAAGCAACCTGGGCTTCTATAACACCTCAGCATTTCCACAGACTGATCGCCTCCATGCCACACCGCATTGATGCAGCAATTAATGCAAAAGAAGCCCTGATCAAGTATTGTGTGCATTTACTGAACATACATTTCAGTAGATGAACATTTCAGATGTTAAAATCATTTTTTCAAGCTGGTGTTATAACGTATTCTAATTTACTGAGATAAGGACTTTTGGGGTTTCATTGGCTGTAAGCCATATTCATCAACATTAACAGAAATAAACACTTGAAAAACATCAGTCTGTTTGTAATGACTCTATATAATATATGAGTTTCACTTTTTGTATTGAAGAACTGAAATAAAATAACTTTCTGATGATATTCTAATTTTGTGAGATGCATCAGTGTATACCAATGTCCATAAAAAGTTTATCTTTATTTCAAATTTTCCGTAAAACCAGCTCTGTGGCAGAGGGAGCAGAGAGAGGGGGAGGACATCAAGTGCAATAAAGCAGATGATCGGCAGTTCGCGCTGGAGTGCACTTCAAATGGGTCAGCCGCTGAAGTGCACTCCAGCGCAAAACGGACCTCGTCTCCTCTGCTGCACCTGACGCCCTCCCCCTTCTCTATGCTCCCTCTGCCACAGAGATGGTTTTAACCCCTTCAAAACCTTGCCCTTTTTCATTTTTGCGTTTCTATTTTTCGCTCCCTTTCTTCCTAGAGCCATAACTTTTTTATTTTTCCGTCAGTATGGCCATGTGAGGGTTTGCTTTTTGCAGTACAAGTTGTACTTTTGAATGACATCATTGGTTTTAGCATGTCTTGTACAAGAAAATGGGAAAAAAATTCCAAATGTGGTGAAATTGCAAAAAAACTGCAATCCCACACTTGCTTTTTGTTTGGCTTTTTTGCTAGGTTCACTAAATGCTAAAACTGACCAGCCATTTTCATTCACCAGGTCATTACGAGTTCATAAACACCAAACATGTCTAGGTTATGTTTTATCTAAGTGGTAAAAAAAAATTTCCAAACTTTGCTAAAAAAAAAAAGAAATTGCGCCATTTTCCGATACCGGTAGCGTCTCCATTTTTCGTGATCTGGGGTCCGGTGAGGGCTTATTTTTTGCATGCCGAGCTTACGTTTTTAATGATACCATTTTGGTGCAGATACGTTCTTTTTACCCGTTATTGCATTTTAATGCAATGTCGTGGTGACCAAAAAAACTTCGGGTGTTTCGAATTTTTTTCTAACGACGCCGTTTAGCGATCAGGTTAATCCTTTTTCTTTTATTGATAGATCGGGCGATTCTGAACACGGCGATACTAAATATGTGTAGGTTTGATTTTTTTATTGTTTTATTTTGAATGGGGTGAAAGGAGGGTGATTTAAATTTTTCTATATTTTTTTATTTTTTTCATATTTTCTTAAAACATTTTTTTTTACTTTTTCCATGCTTCAATATCCTCCATGGGAGGCTAGAAGCTGGCACAACTCGATCGCCTCTGCTACATAGGAGCGAAGCTTAGATCGCTCCTATGTAGTAGATTTACTGCATTGTTATGAGCGCCGACCACAGGGTGACGCTCACAGCAAGCCGGCATCAGCAACCATAGAGGTCTCAAGGAGACCTCTGGTTGTTATGCCAATGCATCGCTGACCCCCGATCAAGTGACGGGGGTCAGCGATGCGCTCATTTCCGGCCCGATGGCCGGAAGCACTAGTTAAATGCCGCTGTCAGCAATTGACAGCGGCATTTAACTAGTTAATAGCGGCGGGTGGATCGTGATTCCACGCGCAGCTATTGCGGGCACATGTCAGCTGTTCAAAACAGCTGACATGTCCCGGCTTTGATGCAGGCTCACCGCCGAAGCCGGCATCAAAGGAAGAGATGCGACCTTCCAAATTTATGGAAGTTGATGAGTTCTTTTTCATTAGATACACTATACTGCCTTTCCTCCATGTGGGACTGGATAGCTGAGCATCTCCAGACACTTTGGGCTTTGGATGTTAGACTGAGTTCACACAGGAGTTTCCCATTTTAATGACATGATAGTGCAGAGTCAATTCTCCTCTTTGTGTCATGTGTTTAAATTCATGCTGGGAGGAAGTTAGTCACATAGTTACATAGTTACATAGTTACATAGTTATTAAGGTTGAAGGAAGACTGTAAGTCCATCTAGTTCAACCCATAGCCTAACCTAACATGCCCTAACATGTTGATCCAGGGGAAGGCAAAAAAAACCCATGTGGCAAAGAGTAACTCCACCATGGGGAAAAAAATTCCTTCCCGACCCCACATACGGCAATCAGACTAGTTCCCTGGATCAACGCCCTATCAAAGAATCTAATATATATACCCTGTAACATTATACTTTTCCAGAAAGGCATCCAGTCCCCTCTTAAATTTAATTAATGAATCACTCATTACAACATCATACGGCAGAGAGTTCCATAGTCTCACTGCTCTTACAGTAAAGAATCCGCGTCTGTTATTATGCTTAAACCTTCTTTCCTCCAGACGTAGAGGATGCCCCCTTGTCCCTGTCTCAGGTCTATGATTAAAAAGATCACCAGAAAGGTCTTTGTACTATCCCCTCATATATTTATACATTAACATAAGATCACCCCTTAGTCTTCGTTTTTCCAAACTAAATAGCCCCAAGTGTAATAACCTATCTTGGTATTGCAGACCCCCCAGTCCTCTAATAACCTTGGTCGCTCTTCTCTGCACCCGCTCCAGTTCAGCTATGTCTTTCTTATACACCGGAGACCAGAACTGTGCACAGTATTCTAAGTGTGGTCGAACTAGTGACTTGTATAGAGGTAAAATTATGTTCTCCTCATGAGCATCTATGCCTCTTTTAATACATCCCATTATTTTATTTGCCTTTGTAGCAGCTGCCTGACACTGGCCACTGAATATGAGTTTGTCATCCACCCATACACCCAGGTCTTTTTCATTGACGGTTTTGCCCAGAGTTTTAGAATTAAGCACATAGTTATACATCTTATTACTTCTACCCAAGTGCATGACCTTACATTTATCCCCATTAAAGCTCATTTGCCATTTATCAGCCCAAGCTTCTAGTTTACATAAATCATCCTGTAATATAAAATTGTCCTCCCCTGTATTGATTACCCTGCAGAGTTTAGTGTCATCTGCAAATATTGAAATTCTACTCTGAATGCCCCCTACAAGGTCATTAATAAATATGTTAAAAAGAAGAGGGCCCAATACTGACCCCTGTGGTACCCCACTGCTAACCGTGACCCAGTCCGAGTGTGCTCCATTAATAACCACCCTTTGTTTCCTATCCCTGAGCCAGCTCTCAACCCACTTACACATATTTTCCCCTATTCCCATTACTCTCATTTTATGTAACAACCTTTTGTGTGGCACCGTATCAAAAGCTTTGGAAAAGTCCATATATACTACGTCCACTGGGTTCCCTTGGTCCAGTCCGGAACTTACCTCTTCATAGAAGTTGATCAAATTAGTCTGACATGAACGGTCCCTAGTAAACCCGTGCTGATACTGGGTCATGAGGTTATTCCTCTTCAGATACTCCAGCATAGCATCCCTTAGAATGCCCTCCAGGATTTTACCCACAGTAGAGGTTAAGCTTACTGGCCTATAATTACCGAGTTCAGTTTTTGCCCCTTTTTTGAATATTGGCACCACATTTGCTATACGCCAGTCCTGTGGTACAGACCCTGTTATTATGGAGTCTTTAAAGATTAAAAATAATGGTCTATCAATGACTGTACTTAGTTCCTGCAGTACTCGGGGGTGTATCCCATCCGGGCCCGGAGATTTGTCAATTTTAGTTATTTTTAGATGCCGCTGTACTTCCTGCTGGGTTAAGCAGGTGACATTTAATGGGGAATTTTTATCACTAGTAATTTTGTCTGCCATGGGATTTTCTTTTGTAAATACTGATGAAAAAAAGTCATTTAGCATATTGGCTTTTTCCTCATCCTCATCCACCATTTCACCCAGACTATTTTTAAGGGGGCCAACACTGTCATTTTTTAGTTTCTTACTATTTATATAGTTAAAGAATATTTTGGGATTATTTTTACTCTCTCTGGCAATGAGTCTCTCTGTCTCAATCTTTGCTGCCTTGATTTGCTTTTTACAGAATTTATTGAATTTTCTGTATTTATTTAATGCCTCCTCACTACCTACTTCCTTTAATTCTCTAAATGCTTTCTTTTTGTCCCTTATTGCGCCCCTTACAGCTCTATTTAGCCATATTGGTTTCCTCCTATTTCTAGTATGTTTATTCCCATACGGTATATACTGTGCACAGGTCCTATCCAGGATGCTAATAAATGTCTCCCATTTTCTTTGTGTATTTTTGTGTCTCAGGATATCGTCCCAGTTAATTGCACCAAGATCCTCTCTCATCCGTTGGAAATTTGCCCTCCTGAAGTTTAGTGTCCTTGTCACCCCCCTACTACCCATCTTATTAAAGGTTACATGAAAACTTATTATTTTGTGATCACTATTCCCCAAGTGACCCCCAACCCTTATATTTGCTATGCGGTCTGGCCTGTTGGTTAATATTAGGTCTAGCAGTGCCCCCCTCCTTGTTGGGTCCTGAACCAGTTGTGAAAGGTAATTGTCTCTCATAGTTGTCAAAAACCGATTACCTTTGCTGGAACTGCAGGTTTCTGTTCCCCAATCTATTTCAGGGTAGTTGAAGTCCCCCATAATAATGACTTCTCCTTGAGTCGCAGCTTCATCTATTTGCTTTACGAGGATATTCTCCATTGCTTCCATTAGTTTTGGAGATTTATAACAAACCCCTATCAGTAATTTATTATTTTTTCCCCCTCCCCTTATCTCCACCCACAGGGACTCTACATTTTCATTAAATTCACCTATATTATCACGCAGGATGGGTTTTAAGGAAGATTTTACATATAGACACACCCCTCCCCCTCGCTTATCTGTACGGTCATTTCTGAACAGGCTATAGCCCTGCAAGTTAACAGCTCAGTCATGGCTCTCATCCAGCCATGTCTCAGATATCCCCACCATGTCATAATTATGCTCCAACAACATTAGTTCTAATTCATCCATTTTGTTGGCGAGGCTTCTGGCATTAGTATACATGCACTTGATGTTACTCTCTGTACCTCTATTCTTTCTTAAATTACTAACTGTTCTAACCCCACCCCCCATGCCACCGCCACCCCCAACTTCCTTATTTGTGCCCAGGTCTCTATCTGCACTATCTTCCCCTCCTATAAAATGAATACCCTCCCCCCAATCCCTAGTTTAAACACTCCTCCACTGGTTATTGGGCATGTTTGGAGCTGTAATTACCGTACTCTGCTGTAAATACTGATTAACTTTCAAGGTGTGAAAAGTTTAAATATTTACTGATAAAAAAACAAAAAAACAAAAGCAGCTTTTATAAAAACATGATGCCACCAGCATCGTAGACAAAAAGCTGCTGAAAGGTTCTGTTTAACAATATGCCTAAACCTTATCAAGCATTACACATCTTTGGATAATTACATGAAATTACTTACTAAAATCCTAGCTATGAGTATAGTATATTCAGCTCTGACAAAAATTAAGAGGCCACTGCAAAATGTTCAGTTTGTCTGATTTTTCTCTTTATAGGTATATTTTTGAGTAAAATGTAAATGGTTCTTTTAGTCTATAAACTTCTGACAACATGTCTCCGAAGTTCCAAGCACTAAATTTTGTATTTTTTTTCCGAACAGGAGAAATGGTCAAAATTAAAAAAAACAAACAAACAACCAAATAATGCAGAGAAAACAAGTTCATAATCATTTAGAAACAACAATACTAATGTTTTACCTCAGGAAGAGTTCAGAAATCAATATTTTGTGGAATAACCATGATTGTTAATCACAGCTTTCATGCATTAGGGCATGCTTGCAGTTCTTCTTTATTCGTTTGATGGCTTGTGACTATCCATCATCAGCTTGAATACATTCCAGAGGTTTTCAGTGGGGTTCAGGTCTGGAGATTGGGCTGGCCATGACAGGGATTTGATGTGATGGTCTCTAAATTTTTGCCAGAGCTGTAAGTGAGTAAAATAAATATATATAAATTTTAGTGATGGGCAATCGTGTTCGGATAAGGTATTATCCGACAATGCTCATGTCCTAATCGAGTATTTTCTGCATGCTCTCGTCGCCTTGGCTGTTCCATAGCCGCAACACATGCAGGAATTGCCTGTTTTTTAAGCAATCCCTGCATGTGATGTGGCAGACATGCAGTAGTAGCGAGTTGAGTATTTTTTTAAGCACGTTGAAAATACTTGATTAGGACATGAGTGTGCTCGAATAAATCAGACAACCTGAATATATTGCAGCTCTCTCTCAACTTTTGCCAGAGCTGTATATATAGCAGCATTAATTCCACAGCGCTTTACATACACTATCATCGCTGTCCCCGATGGGGCTCACAATCTACATTCCCAATCAGTATGTCTTTGACATATGGGAGGAAACGGAAAATCCGGAGGAAACCCACACAAACATTGGGAAAACATACAAACTCCTTGCAGATGTTGTCCTTGGTTGGATTTGAACCCAAGACCACAGTGCTGCAATGCTAACCATTGAGCCATCATAATATTTATATATAACATATTAATTTTATTATCATCACATATTTTTCTTTTCCATTGAACATGTGGCTGCTGCCATCACATATATTCTCTAACGAAAACTAAAGCGCTCTATTTTTTGATAGCTTACAAATAATGATATTTATGTCCTTGACCACCTTTCCTAAGCTAATTCATCTAATGCAGAAATTCATTAAAATTTCAGGTTTGGCGTATAAAGGCCACTACAATAGATAGCTGTTGGCTGAATGACAGCTCTCTCTCTCCAAACTCTCCTATACGACTCCACTTTTCTTTACCTCCCCACCTAACAAAATGATGAACCATGTAAATTCTTATGGACAGATTCTTCTTTCAGCTAATCAGCACTAAACAGTTGTGCTCAAAAGTTTAGATACCCAGCAAAATTTTTGCTTTCTTGGCCTTTTTTTTTTTTTTGAGAATATGAATGATAACCCCAAAACTTTTTCTCCACTCATGGTTAGTGGTTGGGTGAAGCCATTTATTTGTCAAACTACTGTGTTTTCTCTTTTTAAATCATAATGACAACCCAAAACATCCAAATGTCCCTGGTCAAAAGCTTACATACCCCATTTCTTAATACCATGTATTGCCCCCTCTAACATCAATGACAGCTTGAAGTCTTTTGTGGTAGTTGTGGATGAGGTTCTTTATTTTCTCAGATGGTAAAGCTGCCCATTCTTCTTGGCAAAAAGCCCCCAGTTCCTGTAAATTCCTGGGCTGTCTAACATGAACTGCGCATTTGAGATCTCCCCAGAGTGTGTCAATGATATTGAGATCAGTAGACTGAGATGGCCACTCCAGAACCTTCACTTTGTTCTGCTGTAGCCAATGACAGGTTGACTTGGCCTTGTGTTTTGGATCGTTGTCATGTTGAAACGTCCAAGTATGTCCCATGCGCAGCTTTCGGGTTGATGAGTGCAAATTTGCCTCCAGTATTTGCTGATAACATGCTGCATTCATCTTTCCTTCAACTTTCACCAAGTGTCCTGTGCCTTTGTAGCTCACACATCCCCAAAACATCAGCGATCCACCTCGGTGCTTTACAGTAGGAATGGTGTTCCTTTCATCATAGGCCTTGTTGACCTCTCTCCAAATGTAACATTTATGGTTGTGGCCAAAAAGTTCAATTTTGGTCTCATCACTCCATATTACCTAGATCCAGAAGTTTTGAGGCTTGTCTCTGTGCTGTTTAGCGTATTGTAGGCAAGATACTTTGTGGCATTTGCAATCATCACAATTACTTAAATCATTTTGTTGCTATCATAGTCTAAGAACCATGCCTTTTTCTTTTTTTTAAGTTTATAGAAGTGTGTGATGGCTTGTTTATTACTAAACAAGCTGTTGTTTTTAGTTTTAGTTGATACCATTCTGGAGTGCATACAAGATTTCCTCTCTTTTTATTTCATTCTTTAGAGGGTCAGGATAAATTAAACCAGCAATTCTGGCATTCTTCTTCTTCTTTTTTTACATTTTCATTTATTTACTGTGCAAGATAAATAACACAATTTCTAAATTGTACTGATTGGTCATTTTGTATAATTGTAACCAGACATTTGAGACTGAGACATTTTTTTTGTTTTCAGAAAGGTTGTGTTAGGGTTTGCGGAACGCTCCGAATATATTTATTGATGGGATTGGTGCATTCGCAACCCGGGATCCACCGTGCAGGAAAGATCCTGCTGCTAAGTGAATGGCGGTACAATGTGGCGGTATGAACCAGCTCTGTTAACTTCGGCCATGCGAGCCTTAAATAGCTGCAGCACGTACAGGACCTTCCTAAAAAGGACCAATGAGAGACTGCTACAGAGTCTGCGTACCTACAGGACCTTCCTAGAAGGACCAATAGATTTGGCTGCAGTACCTGAGCATGTGACCCTTGATCTCTACTGAGAGATCTTACCCTGGGCATGCTCAGTGTGAGCAAAGCAGGACTTAGTCCCAGAAAAGCCTACTCGCTGCAGATCAGTGCAGGGTACAATAGCAGAGCCTGGAGAGGCAGCAGTAACCCTTTGCACAGAATCAGGCTCAGTGAGAAGCTGGGACCGACGTCTCCGCTGAGCAGGCTCCACTGCGGCCGATGGAGAATGGGAGACCTGTGCAGCAGAGGAAACTCGACTCCTAACAGGTTGTTGCTTCAGTTTTTATAATGGCAATTTGTATGAACTCTGCATTGTTGTTGAGGCTTCCTTGACAGGCCAGAGTCTCCAGTACATATGGTGAGTCTGACAGTTATCACATGTACTGAGGACACTTACACAGGTAGACCCATTCAAGTGAATGGGTCTGTGCACATGACAGTGTGTTTCCACAGACTGTGTATCCATGGGCAAAACACCCTGACATGTCCATTTTTTATCAGCATCATAGGCCGCAAAACGTCCCGCAAATGGGCACACTAATGACACACGGATGACATTCGCCTGTGAAAAATAGGTATAAAATAAGCAATCTAGAAAAAAAAATTACATGGGCTCCAGTGTATTTTTTAGAACCAGCAGAGGTAAAGCCAACTGCTGGGGGCTGATGTGAATAATCTTGGAAAGGGGCCAATATCCCAAAAGGTTCCAAGCTATTAATAACAGCTCACAGTTCTCAGAGAGATCAGGCAACAATTATGAGAGCTGAATTCAGCACCCAGCACCTGGGAACAGCGAGAACTGTTCTACTTTTCCCAGGCGCCAGAATGTGACACACGGATGGCACACGGTTGCCACATGTATGCCACATGTATGCGGCACACAAATACATGGACACAGATAGCACAGGTATTGGTTTTTCCAGTACAGGAAATATCAGGACGTGTGAAAGAGCCCTTAGAGTGATCATATGAATTTAAAAAAAATAAAATACTGATGAAACACTAATCAGAAAAACTGATCTGTGAATTAGGCCTTATTTTATAAAATGAAAACCAGGTGTGGCTCCAAAACACAGAACAGTTCCTATTCTTTTCACTATATTTTTTTATGATATGTTTTTTGCTGACAACACTGATCAAAAAAAATTGATGTGTGAATCAGTGCTTATTCTTTGCCATGAAGATGAATTTAATCACAAAAAAAATTCAACTGAATTTAAGCTCTACTAACAAATGATTTGCTGACATCATTAAAATGATCATGATTGCAGACTACTGGGGTAAAGTTATTTTCTCAAATAAAGCCCCCTTAAAACCATTTGGAATTTGATTGCGCTGAAAAGAAAGTGCTATTAGGAGTAGTGATGAGTGAATATACTCGTTACTTGAGATTTCCCTAGCACGCTCGGGTGACCTCCGAATATTTTTTAGTGCTCGGAGATTTAGTTTTTCTTGCCGCAGCTGAATGATTTACATCTGTTAGCCAGCATAAGTACATGTGGGGGTTACCTGGTTGCTAGGGAATCCCCACATGTACTTATGCTTGCTAACAGATGTAAATCATTCAGCTGGGGCAATAAAAACTAAATCTCCGAGCACTAAAAAATACTCGGAGGTCACCAAATCACCAACACACAAGTACAGACCCACCAAAGTCTCAGATCAGCTATACTCTTATATATGGACCCCATCTTTTTCAAATTAACATCTTGCCACACTGATGTAATAGATGAAGAAAACCATTCCTCCTTAGGTACTCCTGAAGAACAATTCCTATTGAAGGGGCAGAATTGAGGTTGAAATCAGTATGCCCTGAAGAATGAGGACTTGCCAGTTGAGTCATGACAACAGTTATTCACAGATAATTCAGCTAGAGGTTAATTAGAAACCCAATCCTCCTGATTTTTGGACACAAAACACCTAAGATATGTCTCAGGATTCTGGTTCACACATTTAGTTTAGACATTAAACTGTGGATGAAAGGCAGATGAAAATGAAAAATGAATCCCCAAGCAAGCACAAAATGTTTTCAAAAATATGGAATTAAATTGCAACCCTCGGTCGGAAACAATATCAGAAGGAATCCCATGTAATTTCACAATTCATTTGCTAGAAATTTGTGACAAAGTCTTTAGGGAAAGCAGATAAAGCACAATAAAATGAGTTATCTTGCTGAATCTGTCCACAACCATGTCTATTATATAAAATCTACTGCCAAATGAGTCCAAGGTCTACAGAGAATTGACAAAGGTTGAAGAGCCCCCCAGATGGGGGAGTATGTGGGTGCTTAGAATGCGCACAAGTACTGCAGGCAGCTGTATACTTCCGAACATCCTGGTGCACCCCAGACCACCAAAAAGGATGAGTAAGAAGATCGGTTGTGGCTTTACTACCAGGATGTATAGCCAAGACCAAATCGTGATGTTCACTTAAAGGGCCACTGTCACCCCCCTCCAGCCGTTATAAACTAAAAGAGCCACCTTGTGCAGCAGTAATGCTGCAGTCTAACAAGGTGGCTCTTTTAGTTTTTGATTCAATTATTCCCTCAATAAAGCGTTTTAAAATTTGTACAAAATAACTTGTCCTTAGACCTGGAGGCGATCCGAAGCTTCCTCGGTGAATCTCCCAACGGCCGTCACTCTTCTCTTCTGGGGATGTGGTCGCCGCCCCCTGAGCGCTGTTTCTTCTTAAATCCGGCGCCTGCGCTGTGCGTGCCTGCCTGGGACAGGCGCAGTCTTCATTGTCCGTCATAGGTCAGATGCAGGGTGCCTGACTGCGCCTGTGCTGGCAGTGCGGCCACCCTGTTGCTGAATCCCCACCCCGCACTGTGTTATTCATTATGCACAGTGTGGGGCTGGGGTTCCTGGGCATGCGCACTGCGCTGTTCAGACACTCCCCCAGCTCAGACGCTCCCCCAGCTCCCCCGCCTTCCAGCGTTATTTGCGGCTGCTTCATTCCAAACGCTGGCAAGGAAACCTGTATATTACGGCAACGCTGGAAGGCGGGGGACCGGGGGAGCGTCTGAACAGCGCAGTGCGCATGCCCAGGAACCCCAGCCCCGCACTGTGCATAATGAATAACACAGTGCGGGGCGGGGATTCAGCAACAGGGTGGCCGCACTGCCGGCACAGGCGCAGTCAGGCACCCTGCATCTGACCTATGATGGACAATGAAGACTGCGCCTGCCCCAGGCAGGCACGCACAGCGCAGGCACCGGATTTAAGAAGAAACAGCGCTCAGGGGGCGGCGACCACATCCCCAGAAGAGAAGAGTGACGGTCGTTGGGAGATTCACCGAGGAAGGTTCGGACCGCCTCCAGGTCTAAGGACAGGTTATTTTGTACAAATTTTAAAACGCTTTATTGAGGGAATAACTGAATCAAAAACTAAAAGAGCCACCTTGTTAGACTGCAGCATTACTGCTGCACAAGGTGGCTCTTTTAGTTTATAACGGCTGGAGGGGGGTGACAGTGGCCCTTTAAAATTTTAAGCCAGAGGTTCTCATGTCCAAAAAGTTTACCTGAAGGACAGGCAGCAGGGGCGTCCCCCTGAGCCTCAACATCTCCCCTCTCCAGATCACAAGATCACAACATATAGTTGCAATTTCTATCCCTTTCTGTAATATAGTAAGAGGTTCACAATTACCTCATCCCCAGGAAAACAACTAGATAAGGCATCCGCCTTAATATTCTTATCCCATGACCTATATGTCACAAAAAAGTTGAATCTGGTGAAGAACAATGATCATTTTGCCTGTCTAGGTGTCAGACATTTTACAGATTCCAAATACAAAAGATTTTTATGATCGGTGATTACCAGGAAAAGATGAATTGTCATGTCCAAAAAGTGTCACCAATCCTTAAAAGTCAACTTTATTGCCAAGACTTCCCTATTACCAATGTCATGGTTTTTCTTGGCACACAACAGTTTCTTTGAAAAGTATGCACACAGACACCATTTACTTGGATATGAACCCTGCGACAATACAGCCCGAATCCCCACTTCTGATGCTTCTGTCTGTAAAATGAATGGCTGAGTGATGTCAGGCCAGGCTGTATAAGAATCGGTGCAGAAGCTAAATATTTCTTTAAAGTAGCAAATTCCTCACTGAAAGAACTGGGCCAAAATGTCATTTGCAAAGTTCTACAAGATGGTTGAAACATTAGTAAATCCAAATGGCATAGTGTCTCTCAGGTGTATTAAAAGCAGTCTTCCACTCACCCCCCTCCTTTATACGGATGAGATTAAGGAAATCTAGACAAGGGTGTAACCCCCCTTCTTTTTTTACAAAAGAAAAATCCTGCTGCAACAGGAGATGAGGAAGGTGGTCTGATATGACCCTTAACCAGACTTTCTGAGATATAGTCCTTCATGGCCTGCCTCTCCAGACCTGAAACATTATACAACCTGCTCTTAGTCAATTTGGCCCCAGCGATTAGATTAAAGGTGCAATCATAAAGATGATGAGGAGGGCATTTTTTACACCCCTGTTCTGAGAACACATCCTCAAATTTAGACTGGTATTCTGGCAAAGACCGGGTATCAACCCTGGCTAAACAGTTCCCCAAGCAGTGTCCTTGACAGTACTCACTCCACCTTAAGGTACCGTCACACTAGGCGATATCGCCAGCAATCCGTGACGTTGCAGCGACCTGGATGGCGATATCGCTGTATTTGACACGCAGCAGCGATCTGGATCCCGCTGTGAAATTGCTGGTCGCTGCTAGAAGGTCTGCACATTATTTGGTCGCTAGGTCGCCGTGTATCGCCGTGTTTGACAGCAAAAGCGACGATACCAGCGATATTTTACACTGGTAACCAGGGTAAACATCGGGTTACTAAGCGCAGGGCCGCGCTTAGTAACCCGATGTTTACCCTGGTTACCAGCGTAAAAGTTAAAAAAACAAACAGTACATACTCACCTGCGCGTCCCCCAGCCTCTGCTTCCTGACACTAAGGCGCCGGCCCTAAACTGAAAGTGAAAGCAACAGCGGTGACGTCACCGCTCTGCTGTTAGGGCCGGAGCTCAGTCAGCGTCAGGATGCAGAGGCTGGGGGACGCGCAGGTGAGCATGTACTGTTTGTTTTTTTAACTTTTACGCTGGTAACCAGGGTAAACATCGGGTTACTAAGCGCGGCCCTGCGCTTAGCAACCCGATGTTTACCCTGGTTACCCGGGGACCTCGGCATCGCTGGTCGCTGGAGAGCGGTCTGTGTGACAGCTCTCCAGCGACCACACAGCGACGCTGCAGCGATCGGCATTGCTGTCGCTATCGCTGCAGCGTCGCTTAGTGTGACGGTACCTTTACTACCTTCCAAGTCTGCCAGTCCACCACGGGATTGTGCAACATAAGCCAAAGTAATCCAAGAACCACAGGAGAGGGAATGTCGTCTAGCACATAACAATCAATTGATTCCAAGTACATGGTCCCTACCTGCAGATGTATCTCTCTAACGACCTGGCTAAAATACCCCTGGCTCAAGGGTGCAGAGTCTATAGCTATTATGGGTATAGGTCTAGACAAGTTATGTGGACTAAGATCCTAGCTCCGGACTAACCGGGCATTAATCAGATTATACTCATATACCCATTGCCCAAAAAGGCTGAAATAACTTACATTTGCTAAAATGGATCTCAGCCAGTAAAAAGAATTGTCACCTACCCACATAGGAAATATGTACACCCGGGTTGCTAACCTCCCCGCAACCTAGGCTCCTTAGGATGCCGGACGCTGTTTGCGATTATTTATGGATGCACAAATATTCACTAAATGACCTCTCACACCACAGAAAAAACACACTCGCTTTTTGTGGTAAACTGCAGGAGGACCAATAAAATGAGTCGCCTCCAATAACTGCATGGGTTCCTTGGTAGACTCAGCCCTAGCTTCCTCTAACCCCAGACCCCCCTGAAAATTGGGATGTCTCTTTATGTCTCTAGTGTAGATGGCGGTACTCACGGATAGAGAGAGACATGGCCACCTCCAGGGAAAACAGTGTCTAATACAGTGAAAAGGCATCCATTACTCTCACAGAAACCCCCTGAGAAAACTGACTAAGGAGCACAGGGTAATTCCACTTGCCATCTGTAAACCACCTACGGAACTCAGAGCAATATTCCTCCACTGGCCCGTCTTCCTGCTGACTCAGATGTAATTTAGACTCTGCCAGAGAGATGTGGTCGGGGTTGTCATAGATATGACCCAGAGCCTGAAATCCTCAATCGTCTGAAGCATCTGAGAGTCAGATAGGAGAGAAGATGCCCAGGCTTGGGGGTCACCCTGGAGGAGAAAGATTATGAATGATCCCTACCCATTGCTGCTTGGTACCTGAGGAGTGAGGACATAAGTTAAAATAGAGTTTTCAGGCCTCCCTGAAAACAACAAACTTATCCCAACCCATCTTGGGTTGCACCAGGGGTTGCCCAGGAGCTGCTGGCCCTAAACCTGGAGTGAATGGGCACTGCAAAGCAACTACAGGCAAGTCTGCCACCTCCAGACTGAGTTGTTGTAGCTGCCCTGCCAGAGCAGACACCAGATCCATAGTGGATCCAAAAATGTAAGGCCCGTATTAATTTCTTGGTACTGTTGCAGGATTTCCCGGGACAAGGGGCTTCTTCCCTGTCCCTCAAGCTAACAGGAAGCCATAGTCAATCCTTGAAATGATTAACCCTAGCAATGCCAGAACAAAGAAAGACTGTACTGTTTAGTAGGATGGTGAAGCAGTTCTAACCAGTGCAGGAGTTCAGGTTACCAGATGCCAGGATCCTCTGGTCCCTCTCTGTCACAGTATCCCCGTGGAAATATCAATCTGAAAAGCTATAATCAATCCTCAAAAGCAGGTGGACTAACAAAAATATAGATATTGTGATAAACTCAAAGTACTAAATAGGCAAGAATGGGTAGCCATCTGTCAGGATTTGGCCGATAAGTTGAAATTCAGCGTGCTAGGATGTATTGAACAATAAGTATTGTAAAAACTGTTTGTTTTAGGGGAAGATGATAGATTGGTATGGAGTCCATATTTTTTGCTCTTGACCAATGAAGTTATAGAAACATCCTACATCTCTAATCTTTTGGCTGGACATACAACAAGGCAAAGCACATATCAAAGAGTCTAGTGGAACTCAACCCAGCTTGGACCAATGAGGGCACATATCCATTTACTTATTAAGTGGATTTTCACAGGTAAGGAGATGCCATGAACAGTATCTGGACATAATCTGTTATTTAGGCACATTTCTGGGCACAGATAGGAAGATTAAAGGGCCACTGTCACCCCCTCCAGCCGTTATAAACTAAAAGAGCCACCTTGTGCAGCAGTAATGCTGCAGTCTAACAAGGTGGCTCTTTTAGTTTTTGATTCAGTTATTCCTTCAATAAAGCGTTTTAAAATTTGCCCTAAATACCTGTCCTTAGACCTGGAGGCGGTCCGAAGCCTCCAATGTGAATCTCCCAACGGCCGTCACTCTTCTCTTCTGGGGATGTGGTCGCCGCCCCTTCGCGCTGTTTCTTCTTAAATCCGGCGCCTGCGCTGTGCGTGCCTGCCTGGGGCAGGCGCAGTCTTCATTGTCCTTCATAGCTCAGATCCAGGGTGCCTGACTGCGCCTGTGCGGGCAGTGCGGCCACCCTGTTGCTGAATCCCCGCCCCGCACTGTGTTATTCATTATGCACAGTGCGGGGCTGGGGCTCCTGGGCATGCGCACTGCGCTGTTCAGATGCTCCCCCAGCTCCCCCGCCTTCCAGCATTGTTATTTGCGGCTGCTTCATTCCAAACGCTGGCAAGGAAACCTGTATATTCCGGCAACGCTGGAAGGCGGGGGAGCTGGGGGAGCGTCTGAACAGCGCATAATGAATAACACAGTGCGGGGCGGGGATTCAGCAACAGGGTGGCCGCACTGCCCGCACAGGCGCAGTCAGGCACCCTGGATCTGAGCTATGAAGGACAATGAAGACTGCGCCTGCCCCAGGCAGGCACGCACAGCGCAGGCGCCGGATTTAAGAAGAAACAGCATGAAGGGGGCGGCGACCACATCCCCAGAAGAGAAGAGTGTCGGCCGTTGGGAGATTCACAGAGGAGGCTTCGGACCGCCTCCAGGTCTCAGGACAGGTATTTAGGGCAAATTTTAAAACGCTTTATTGAGGGAATAACTGAATCAAAAACTAAAAGAGCCACCTTGTTAGACTGCAGCATTACTGCTGCACAAGGTGGCTCTTTTAGTTTATAACGGCTGGAGGGGGTGACAGTGGCCCTTTAACTATTTTCCTTTGGGGTACACATTTTGCTGGATTGGTTTTCAGGCATGCAGTGAGGGGATAACAAAATGGCTTGAGAAGATTTCTCCAAATCTGTACCTTACATGAAAAAGTTTGACATGGCATTCTTTACTGCTATTCCTGAAATAGTGGCATTAGTTTAGATTTCTGCCGGAGGTTCCGAAAGCAATAAAATGTTACAAATGACAGATGGTACCACTGTCAAGTATCATTACTAATTGAGAAATTGTGTGTCTTAAAGGCAAAGTATAAAGATCCATCACAACACTTTTGATGGGGCCAGACAAACAAAATTTACAGAGAATCTCTTCAATGCAACTCCAGAGTACCCTATCAAAGGTTTTCTCAGAATCTCGGTGAAAGTCAAATCAAGCATTTACGCTTTTCCATTCATTGTCACCCTGTCACAAATCCAACCTGACCTAATGAAATCATTAAGTGAACGACTTATAAATTGTGATTGGGTCACTAATAACTTAGTATATATCTTTAAATTGCAATTTAGAAGGAAGATGAGTCTGAAGTTTTCAGGTTTTATTAGAGGTTTCACTCACTTGACAAGAGAAATAATTATGGTCTCCAACCCAGTAGAGAAAAACGAGAACCCGAAGACCGCCAGTAGAAAGTGTTAGACTGTGTAGACAAAATAGACAAAAATGTTAACCTATTCTGTCCAGCTTTATTAGGTTTAGATGACTTCATAATAGGTGTTGTAACTGCTCCCAACACCCTAATAACCAAAAAACACTGAATTTTTTCTGACGAATGTTGATGGGTAAATGAACCATCATAGAGGATATGCAAAGGCATCAAGTTTTTCTGTAGGATTATGGATTTGTTTATGGGAATGACCATCAAGATACTTGAACTTAGACTTCATGTTAATTTGCCCGGAACTGATCCAGTGTTAGCAAACCTCTGGTATGTTCTTCAGTTTCATCATATTTAATGGAATCCCTATAGGATAATCTCCAATACTGTCTGTATTGGTCATCATGGGACTTTGTAATTTACATGTTCAATTTTGATAGGTTTGTGGTCTAGCAATGAAATTAACACTTAGTTGGAAATATCTGCATGGAGGAATAAGGCAAGTATCTAACAGAAAATAATTAATTCTGGAGCATGATAAATGCCTCACAAAATAGAATGAACAGTTCTCAGAAGCAGGATTTTATTTCCAAATAACATGCAAATTATGGTTTTGTAAGACACCTAAGTTCTAGTCTGTCTGTCATCGCTAAAGAGGAGCCAGCTATCCTTTGACACCTTGGGGCATATAATTCTCCACATATGAGTATTGCTGCCAAACACAATAGATGACTGACAGCTGTACAGCTGAACTATGATTTCACCAATCATTCAGCCAGCAGTCATTTCAGTTAGCTATCCCATAATTAGGAGGGCTTGTTCAGCAGCTTATGTCCAGGAAAACAAAAATGATAGTAGTCTGAACTCGGACATGCTGGATCCTTAACTTTCTTGACAATCAATTGTCCGTGGTCTACATACACATTAGACTGTTGGCAGAATCAGTCAATATTGTCAGGTATGGCTGACATTAGTTTAACATATATGGGGGGGCTTAATACTCTAGTCATTTATTTAGTTTTCTTTAAGTAATTTGCAAGCAATGATGTTTTGGGATTTGTTTGGGGCATAGGCAGTAACTAATTTGTGTACATGGCCATTTAAAGAGCTCACCAATAATAGACTGAGTACAGGGACTGAGCGTAAGTCTATAGCACTTTGAATCTAGATTGCATGCACTCATTATTTCAAAGCTCATTACCATAAAATATTTGATATGTGGATTATCTACTTCAATGAAATGTGTCTTCTTCCTGCCATATCACATTACGTTTTGGGGATTTTCCTTCAGTTCAGAGTGAATGAAAAGCATATAAAAGAGGAACATAATTAATCCTTTTACCCCCGAGGATATTTTGCATATTAATGACCGGGCCAATTTTTACAATTCTGACCACTGTCATTTTATGAGGTAATAACTCTGGAACACTTCAACGGATCCCAGTGATTCTGAGAATGGTTTTTCGGCACATATTATACTTCATATTTCTTTGGTATGACTTTTGTTTATTTGTGAAAAAATGGAAATTTGGCAAAAATTTTGCAATTTTCCAACTTTGAATTTTCATGCCCTTAAATCACAGAGATATGTGACACAAAATAGTTAATAAATAACATTTTTCACATGTATACTTTACATCAGCACAATTTTGGAACCAAATTTTTTTTTTGTTAGGAAGTTGTAAGGGTTAAAAAAGGTGATTTTTAAATTTTTCCAGCAAAATTTACAAAACCATTTTTTTAGGGACCAAATCACATTTGAAGCCACTGTGAAGGATCTATATGATAGCAGATACCCAAAAGTTACACCATTCTAAAAACTGCACCCCTCAAGGTGCTCTAAACTACATTCAAAAAGCCTATCAACTCTTTAGGTGCTTCCAAATAATTTTTACATTAACATTTAACTTTTTTCAAAAAAATTTCACTACACACTGGCGACCCAGGACACATTCCCACTTCGCTGTCATGATGCACATGATCCCTTATTCTGCAGCAATCCGTTCTCACAAAGGTCCGGATTAGGACCAAAACGTTATAATTAGTGATGAGAGAATGTGCTGAGATAAGGAGTTATCCGAGCATGCTCATGTGCTAACCGAGTAACTTCGGCGTGCTCAAATAATATGTTCGAGTTCCCGCGCCTGCATGTCTCACGGCTGTTCAACAGCCACAACACATGCAGGGATTGCCTACCAAGTAAGCAAGCCGGCAACAGCACCCCAACTGATCAGATATTGATGGCCTATTCTGATGATGGGCCTTCAATAAAAAAAAGTAGCGGCCGGCCTCTTTCAGGAGAGGCTGATTTAGGAAGCACAATCTGCAATTTGTTTTTAAGTTCTGCAGCACTATTCATTTTTCCTACACATACACTGAAGTTGATCTGGTACCACCCTAAAGGAGCATTTACACTGCATAGTTACTGGGAATCGGCCTTATTTTTCCAGCACTAATTTCCCGATAATTGGGCAGTGTAAACTGGATTCCAATCACCTGGCAAATGTGTAAAATGCTTCTTCATATGGTGAAATGCTTTTTTAAGCTCTTTTAAAAATCATTGTGAACTACAGCAAATCACCCTGTGTAAACAGTACTTGTGTTGCCAATAACAATGATTGTCTGTGCAAGCAGAATGATCTATTAATGATCATTGTGTGGACATTGGATGCAGTCAGCCTTCTAAATGACCCCAAACATGTAGTCAATCAGCGGTGGTTTAACACCGCAAGTCGTGCTGTGTAAATACATTTTTGCTTTTTTTTTTGTTTTTGTTTTTTTTACTGTAGCTTTTGTATTCTTTGTTCATGCTGAATACTAAGAAGACACTGACATTAACTAGATAAGTAAAGGATAAATGTTCCTTTTTATTTTGCCCCATTGTTGCAGATATATATGATGAGAGGAATTATTGATAGAATAAATGCAATTTATAATATAAGCATGGTTAATTTCAGTAGTCTAAATCAAGTTGCCAGCCAAAATAAATAATAAAGTTTCTTCATAATTCAATTCTAAGTTTATTCAGTAATGTAGACCTGCGCACAACAGCAGCCTTACCTTTGGTCTATATAATGATTATAATCACTGTAATCGGCAAGTCTTCTATTCTAATGTATTTCCTGGGATTAGTGATCAGCGAATGTGCTGGGATAAGGTGTTATCAGGGAAGGTTCATGTGCTAACCCAGTGACTTCACCATGCTCGAAAAATATGTTCTAGTCCTTGTGGCTGCATGACTCCCGGCAGTTCGACAGCCATAACACATGCCGTTTGTCGTACCGCCAGGAGACATGCAGCTGCATGGACTTGAACATATTTTTCGAACACACGGAAGACACTCGGTTAGTACCGTAGCCTGCACTCATAACACCTTATCCTAGCACGTTCGCTCATCACTACCTGGGAATATATGCATGGTCGGCAAGCATGACCCAAAATTGTGCTTAAACTATTGTAAATAATTTTTACCACATTTTAACAATAAGTGTTTTTCTTTTTTTTCAATATTTTCCAGAGGGAATCCTGAACAATGCCAGAGATACAAGTGTCATGGATACTCTACCACTGAATGGTAACCATATGAACAGCTATAACATTGCAACACGAGAATATCTTAGGGACTGTGTAAAAATAATCGACCGTGGCTTTAACCACAAAGAATCTGCCTTAGAAAAAAAGATTTTGAAGGAGCTCACTTCTAACTATATACCGTCCTATCTGAATAACCATGAACGCTCATGTGAACAAAGTAGGAACTTAGTAAACAAGTTGATAAATAACATTAACAATTTAAAAGAGGATGAAGCAGTTCTCGATGACGCTACATGCTTAACTAATGACGAAATTCTTGGTTTAGAACTGATAAATGAGGAATCTAATGCTCCATTGCTGCCCTCCCGTGCCCTCGCTATCGATAGTTATCAGCCTCTTCACTTTACTAGGGGAAAAATTCCACCTGAAAACAGTGAAAGTGTTTTCCCTTTGTTAACAAATGAGCACATTGAAGCAATGCATTCGCCTACCAGAGATTTTCTCTACACAAGCATGCCAACTCTAACTGGCACCGCTCTCACGGGAAGTGTTACAACGAGTACTCAAGCGGATTCATCACCAGTCAAAACTAAGGATGCGGAAGAATCATACTATAAAAGCATGCCAAACTTGGGTACCCAACATAAAATACATCAACTTCATACATACTATCCGCTAGGACGGGGAAGCAGTGATGGATTCATATTTCCACTGAGCAAAGATGGAACACCTTTTGCTGAAAAACCAGCTCACCTCGTCACAAGTCTATAGGATGTGAAAGAGAAAAGTAGTAATCTTAACAAACTCTTTTATGATTTACTATAAGAAATAATATTGTGTGTGCTCCTAAATCTTTATGCTGTAAGACATTTTTTAAAATGACATTTTTAGTCCTGTGTATGGGATACAAATGTAATGCTCTGTTTTCTTTTTTTTTTCTTTTTTTTTAAGTAATTGTCCCAAAAAGAATTAATTATGTTAATAAAAAAATAAGAAAGAATGAAAGAAAGAGAGAGACAATGAATGGCAATATTTGTAGCTCTTATGTATTATACTGTTACCTGAATAATTGGATATTGTTTCTTAATAACACACAATAATTTTGATTGGTGGCTTGACATTTATAGAAAAAAATGTATTTTTCACATTCGTTAGTCACAATTTGGTACTGAAATTGTCATACAGGAATATAATATATTTAGATCAACAGTTTGGGACAGATTATACCAGATTTCTAGGCGAAATACAATGAGAGATCTGGCATTTATTCAAGACACCATTCAAAATATGCCATTTGATTAGAAAGAGTTGGTTGGACTTCAAAATTCCATGGAAGTTTGACTCATTTACTAATAACCTACACCACTTTAGTGATTAGAAAAGTGTCTGAAAAGTCTAGAACTAAATCAGGAATTGTATTTAACCAATGCTTGCTGCTCAGGAGAGAAATAGTAGTGGTAGACCTACCTACCATAGAGGCAGTCCTAACACCCTTTGAGAGAGGGTATCTATTCCAGGTCACTTTCAGCCCATTTGAACTAATGGTGATAATCTGCATATGGAAGTGGTCATTACAACTGATACAAGGATAGCAAAAAAGGAAATGAAAAATGTGATTAAACTAAAAAAAAAGATAAGGTCACCAGTACTTGTCCTCCAACTAAGGAGTGTTGTGGTCAAATTGGCCATTTTGGGTGTGTCTGATGTAGGAAAACTAGAATGTGAGCCCGACTGGGGACAGGGACTGTTGAATGATGATAATGTCAGTACGGCGCTAAGCAAGAGAAATAATCTGAAAGGGGCTGATTTTTTTTAATCTTTGTCCCCTTTCCTCTTGTACACCAGCGACCAGTATTGGTAAATCTCCATCATTATGTTATCAAATTCTTCATTCCATTTAACAATGCAAACTATCAATATCTATTTTCTTGTACCGTTATGAAAATGATTATACCACATCCACATACCAATCTAAGACATAACTGAAATATTGCTGCAAACTTTTAGGCTTACCATAATTTTTTTTTATTATTATTTATTTTATTTTTTTATTGTTACAGGTGACAAAATGTTGCTATGTCAAAATAAGAAAATGGATTCAAAATGAACAAAAACACAATCCTCAAAATATTAACCAATTTTAAAATCACATGCTAATTTGATATATTTGTTATGTGCTGTATTAACAAACTATACAAACAAATTAAATGAAAAGAAAACTAATGGCATAAATATAAAGATTTAATGTGATGTGCATTTACTATCATCGCACCTCTAATGTATGCTTTTTTCCTGAAAGTTGTGTCCCTGTTAATGTAGTGAAAAAAATATAAATTTTTTTGTTCTTATTGTCTCACAACTTTGTCTCAGTCAAAAATTGTCAGTTATGTTAATATGTTTTGTTCATAAAAACAAGTAGGTTGATTTTGAAGTACTTACATTAACAAAATATTGTTTTCTAACTTCCAATATTTGTTGTTTTTTTTTAATTATTATTTTTTGTATTTTTGTTTTCATGTTATATATATATTTTTTTACTGGAAGTTTATGAATATAATGAACATAGCCATAAACTTCCAATAATCTGGCATGATTGTAACAGGCTAAATGGCAATTTGGTTTTGTATAATCCAGAAAATAAAAAGGGTTTGTTCAAGTTAATATTAAAAGTGCCAAACATTCCATATCTGTTCACAAGGTTCATCCTATATATAACGTACACATCTTTTTTTTTATTGTATCGTAAACTCTCCTTACTTTATCAATTGTGAAGAAGAAAGAGGCAGCACTCTCCGATCGTCCGAGACAGGTAATTTTATTCACATGAGGTAAAACATCTTCACGGCCGGGGGTGCTTTACAACGAGAGCGGCAAGCCTGATGACGGCCGTTTCGTGCCTAGTGGGTGCTTCTACGGGTCAGTAAGTGAGTGCCAGAAACGCCGGGGGAAGTAGAAGGTCGGAGCCGATAACCCCTCCTTCTACCTCCTCCCTTTGCAAACTAGACACACCCCACTGCGTGACAAAATACTAAAAACACATTAAAAACATGAATCACACCAAAATTCATTGATGACAGTGCTATTAAACTTTCAAAAATCACAATCTGTTACTAACAATAGTTATAATGGTGAACTTCAATTGACTGCAACAAGTCCTAGCTTATTGTCTTTGCTTATCCTAGTGCTAAATTTAATCCACATAGATGAATAAATCCGTTGCGGCTATAGTATTACGTGTCTTATAAAAAGATGGACATATCGACCCTATCATTAAAACCTAAAGGGCCCATAGCATTCGTTTGCATGATCCATCGCGCTTCTCTTCTTAAAGGGAACCTGTCACCACGTTTTTGGAAGATGGGATAAAAATAGCGTTAAATAGGGGCAGAGGTGGGCGTTACATTAGTGTGTGTGTTATGCGTTTATTACCCACCTAAGTTGCCGAAATAACTTTGCAAAGTCTCCGTTTTCGCCTGTCAATCAGGCTGGTCAGGTCACATGGGCGTGGTGTCTTCACCCAGATTTGGCGTAGTTTTCCGTTGGTGGCGTAGTGGTGTGCGCATGCCCAAAGTCCGGAATCCTCTTCCAGGGGATTTAAAATAGCGCGGTGTTCGTTATTGCATTGGTGATCGGTGGGCGCGGCCATCTTCCTTTGGCCGCGCGTGCGCAGAAGCGGCGCTCTGCTGGCCGCGGCTTCAGGAAAATGGCCGCGGGATGCCGCGCGTGCGCAGATGGATATCGCGGCGGCCATTTTCCTGAAGCCGCGGCCAGCAGAGCGCCGCTTCTGCGCACGCGCGGCCAAAGGAAGATGGCCGCGCCCACCGATCACCAATGCAATAACGAACACCGCGCTATTTTAAATCCCCTGGAAGAGGATTCCGGACTTTGGGCATGCGCACACCACTACGCCACCAACGGAAAACTACGCCAAATCTGGGTGAAGACACCACGCCCATGTGACCTGACCAGCCTGATTGACAGGCGAAAACGGAGACTTTGCAAAGTTATTTCGGCAACTTAGGTGGGTAATAAACGCATAACACACACACTAATGTAACGCCCACCTCTGCCCCTATTTAACGCTATTTTTATCCCATCTTCCAAAAACGTGGTGACAGGTTCCCTTTAACAACATGTTATGCAAATCTCCTAGGTAAGACCACTTTGTCTATTCCTGCAAATGTCAATACGTTGGAGTCCCCTCCATGTATTTCGCGAATATGTTCGATCAATCTTGGTACTCCTTTACCTGTAATGATTGATCTACAATGCTCGCGGAATCGCATATACAGACAACGGATTATTTTACCGATATAAAAACGTCCACATGGGCAATACACCACGTATACTACGTATTTAGTTTTGCAGGATATAAACGCATTCACTGTATACTTAACCGGGCCTATAGTGAGGGTTTGACCTGTTAGACCTGTTAGGTGGCTCTTGCAGTGTGAACAATGTCCACAGCGATGATTCCCCTTAGGTGCACCAGAATCCAACCAATTAACTTTATCACTGGATATCCGATTATGCACCAAAATATCCCTTAAATTTGTACTGCGTTTGTTTGATATTAATGGACCCCTGTTTGCTGTTTCTATGAGATCTCCATCTTTTTCGAGAATGTGCCAGTTTTTCCTGATGGCAGACCGAATATGCGTATCTATAGGGCTATATTGGAAACAAAATGTAAAACGTTTCCCTGTAGACATATTCTCTTTTAAGATACCGCTACTAATGTTGATTTTTTTCTCTGGCTTCTTGTAATAACTTTTTTGGATAACCCCTTCTTTCAAACCTTTTGCATAATTCGGTGGATTGCAGCTCAGCTCCCTCTGACGTGCTATTCGCCCTACGTACCCTTAAGAGCTGGCTGTATGGTAGTGACCGTTTGGTATGAGATGGATGATAGCTCTTGTAACGGAGTACTGAGTTGGTTGCAACAGGTTTCCGGTATAAAGTTGTGCCTAAAACTCCATTTTTAGCAGAAAATTGAGCTGCGCACCACCAAATTCCGATGTGAATGACATGTTCATTGTGTTACAGTTTAAATAGGCTACAAACTGGACAAAAGTCTCCTCTGGTCCATCCCACACAAAGAACATGTCATCCACGTATCTGCAATAAAACTTTATGTGCTTCAAGTATGCATTATGGCTAGCATAGACATATTTTTCCTCAAAGAGGCCCAAGAACAAATTTGCAAATGTACATGCTGCCGGAGTCCCCATGGCAGTCCCAGTTATCTGCCTATACCACAAATCCATAAATGTGAATGCATTGTGTGTTAAAATAAACTGTAAAGCATCACATACAAAATCAACAAAAGACTGAGTGCGATCAGTGGTTTTGAGTATGTACCTAATTGCTTCCACACCTTCTTTTTGGGGTATTCTGGTGTACGAATTAACTACGTCCACTGAAGCTAATGCAAAACCCAATTGCCACTGAAATTGTTTAATATTATTTAAAAATGCATCAGTATCCTTTGTGTATGATGGAATGCTGGTAAGTATGGGGCATAATAACCAATCTATGTACCGGGATAATGGTTCCGTAAGTGAACCAATCCCGGATACGATGGGATGCCCGGGTGGATCCACTACTGATTTGTGTATCTTCGGGACATGATACCAGTGTGGTTTCATGGGGAACTCCGGCAGCAGTTTCTCGGCCTTCTTTTGTGTGATTACCTCTACTTCCACTGATTGTTTAAGGAAGGATTGCAATGCTCCCTTGAATTTATGTGTGGGATCTTGCAGTAACCTGACATATGTGCTTGCATCTGCCAATTGTCTTTTTGCCTCCCTTATATACATTGTTTTCGGAATCAACACAATTTTTCCGCCTTTATCGGCTTGTCTTACTACAGTGTCTGACCAACTGGTAATTTCTTTTAAAGCTTTCTGTTCAGGGTCTGACAAATTTGATGGTGCTCCTTTATATACCAAAGCCTCAACATCTTTAATAACTAGGGTTTCAAAAAGGTCAATCACGTTTCCTGGTGACACTGGTGGCATATATTTGGAAGGTACCCCTCCCACAAATGGTCCCCCCAAAATTAAAGAATCACTATGGGAAAATGTCCTTTCATCAGTTATACTTAACAATAGAGCTGCATCCTCCCTATTATCTGCCAAGGATTGCAATCCTGCTCCTGCCAGGAAACCGAGTGGCCCAACTCTGACCGGTTTCTCTCCCTCTTTATGTACGGGAGCAATTTTACTGGACACAAAAGCTTTATGAAGATGCATCTTACGAGTTGCTTTAAAGAGATCGATTCTGAAGTCCGTCAAATTGAAGTCATCCGGGATACAATACAAGAGTCCTTTACTCAACAGAGAAAGATGTTCAGAACCTAGCTGGTGATCAGTTAGGTTTAGCACGTATTGATCTGTCTCTATGTCTGTCGTCTCTGTCTCCAAGACACTTTCTTTCTCTTGCGGCGAAGATCGTAACCGCCTCCTCCTTCCTCCTCGCCGTATTCTCCTTCTAAAGGGGATCCTGGTCTTATATTATCCTTCTCAGATGTCACATCCGCTGATCCTGTAGAAACAGCCGCTCCTTCACTAAGGCTCGAATCAGACTCGGTCGTGAGGTAGTCCCTTCTTTGATACTGCTTACGTTTTTTATTTTTATTTTTAGTAACCGAACGGTACGTTCTCTCCGGGCCTTTATTCTCCCCTCGTTGTTGTTTGTTGCAGGTGAATATGCGTCCCATTTCAAAGTCATTTTTATCCCAAATAAACTTATCTCTCTTGCGCATTTTTATATCCGCTTGTATCGGAATCATTTTGGTATCTAATTTTTTGTTTAATTGCGTCCACTGGCTTTCTGTCAGTCTGCTCTTAAGTTCATCTTGGGTTTTTTTCAACTCATTATTCACAATTGAACAAGTCTACAAGTATATTCGGCACAGCACCCAGGATCCGAAGATCTGACTTCCACTGCAGGTGAGCAGTTTCCACTAAATCATACAGGCGGTAGTGCGATCTATCTGTTTCTCAACACATTATATCTCCTTACTTTATGTTTATGCTTGTAGGATGTAGCACCAATTTTAACACTGATTATGTAGTCAGTCAGCTTTAAATCAAGTTGTCTTCTGTTAGATAATTGATCCCCAATATATTGTCAAGCCCTAAACCACCTCTAGGTCTCAGTCCTGGGGTTGTCACGGTGGCTAGACCCGGTCCGTGGCCCTGTCTGTCAGTGGGGAACGTCCGGTGCAATAAGTGGTGTTGTAACGGTGCAGTTGTGGGGTGCAGGTCGCGGTAAATAACGAGGACACCAGGTTGCAGTCTCTTTACCTCTTTACTGGAGATCTCTGAGTCCTCAGTCCAGAATACGGTTCACCAGGCTGCGCAAGTCCGGCCGGTCCAATGGCACTTCCAGAGTTCTCTTCACAGGTGGAAATCGGTGCCTTCCTTCTTAGCGCTATGTGTTGTAGTCCTCCCCTGCTGTGCTTACGGAAAGTACCCCACAACTGTTGTGTCTGTTTCTTAAGTTCCCTCACAACTCGATTAAATGATGTTCTTCTAATCGTCCGTCCCTCCCTGATGTTACGGTTAGAACGGCACCCGTTTGTCGGGTAGGCCTGGAGTTCTTCCGGGACCCTAGAGACGCCCCTCTCCCGCAATTGCCTCCCAAGACTTCATAGGTGATATGTGTTAGACAGCCCGCCTTAAACTGACTGTCCTGCCGCTGTTTAGAGTATTGCTTGAAGCTGAATGTTATAATACTCCCTCGGCGTTCCGGCCACCGGTAGTGCGCCTCAGTAGGGTGTTGCTTCGGTCTTACAGCACGACCCCTACTGGAATTCTCCTATTGCTTGATCTCGTTTCTCACTCAGCACAATCTATCTCGCTTCTAATCCTTTCTTAGGGCACCGCCGCTATTCTGAGCAGGCACGGTCCCGTTACGTTCTTTCCAATGCCAAGCCTCTGCCAGGATCCCACCCCTGGCAGAGACCCTACTGTCTCTTCCTCCACAACACCCTCTGCCACAAGGTGTTGCTTCGTTCAATCCAGTCAGCTTTCTCTGATCTAACTTCCTGCCTGACCCCCAGTTTACCCACTATGGTGGGGAGTGGCCTAATGAATAGAACCCTTAGCTCCCCCCGGAGGCCCGGCTGTGAAATGTATTGGTGTCTGTGATACCTGATCAGATGAACTCCTTCAGTGCCATCGGACGCACCATAGCTCCCCATAGTGGCGGAGCCACAGTACTGCAACGACCAGGACTCTGGGGCGCTGCACTCCCCCCTGGTTAAACACAGTACTCCGGGACTGGGAAGAAAACAACAATACAGGTTAGCAAAAAGACATACAATTTTTGTTGAGTGCAAAACAATAAGTATACTTGAACAGGCTTCCCTTTATGGGAGGTGAGGACACTTTAACGTTACAAACATAACACAGGCCAACAAAAAACAACTTTTTTTATGTTTCTTTGATGAAAATAGGCAAATATTACTAATTTTGGGTCGAGAAACTCAAATATACCCACAGAATTGTTTAATTAGCTCTCGTTTTTTAGATACACGCCATGGAAGTATGTGCTGTAGGTAGCGAGAAGAATTCATTACAAGAGTATAAATTGCACAGTACAGTACACATATTTAGTATCGCCGCGTCCGTAACGACCCAACCTATAAAACTGTCCCACTAGTTAACCCCTTCAGTAAACACCGTAAGAAAAAAAAAAAAAAAACGAGGCAAAAAACAACGCTTTATTACCATACCGCCGAACAAAAAGTGGAATAACACGCGATCAAAAAGATGGATATAAATAACCATGGTACCGCTGAAAACGTCATCTTGTCCCGCAAAAAACAAGCCGCCATACAGCATCATCAGCAAAAAAATAAAAAAGTTATAGTCCTCAGAATAAAGCGATGCCAAAATAATTATTTTTTCTATAAAATAGTTTTTATCGTATAAAAGCGCCAAAACATTAAAAAATGATATAAATGAGGTATCGCTGTAATCGTACTGACCCGACGAATAAAACTGCTTTATCAATTTTACCAAACGCAGAACGGTATAAAGAAATTCATGAATAGCTGGTTTTTGGTTATTCTGCCTCACAAAAAACGGAATAAAAAGTGATAAAAAATGGTCACGTGTCCGAAAATGTTACCAATAAAAACGTCAACTCGTCCCGCAAAAAACAAGACCTCACATGACTCTGTGGACCAAAATGTGGAAAAATTATAGGTCTCAAAATGCCACGTATATAAGTGCCACGTATTTAAGTGCCACGTATAAGTGCCACGTATTTAAGTGCCACGTATAAGCAAAGTAATGATGGTAAGCAGTCTTCACAAGTGGAGTAATTGGTCTTCTTTGGTTGGCAAATGTCACATAACCACACACGTAACAAAAATTGTTAACAATATTTGCACATTTACGAGGCATTTTCAAAGTGTAAATTCTCTCCACAAAATTACTGCAACAAGAGAAAGAGACTTCAATTAGTACAAACTATGCAGACACAATTTATAAAATGGCTGACATTGGTTCAACAGGTCTGTAATCAGGTTTACCAATACACATTTGTTGAAAATTCAAAATTTCCCTATTTTCCTGCATAATAATCTTAAATGACCTGTATCTCAGCAACAAGAGCTAATAATGATTTTTAAGTAACATATTCGTTTTTAGGATGCTAAAATTATTACAAACCAGCTATTTTCATTTCAGAAACATTTTCACTGTTGGCCAGTGTAATTAAATATCATAGCAACAGGCTACAATTAACTCTCATTACCCAACCGGGTATTCTACCAAGTGCAATTTAATGAACAATAATTTAACATTGCCTTCAAGGAACATACACTCTTAGCTCGCTAAAGGCCTTCCCATAATCACATTACAGGGCAAGTTAACTTTTCATTCTCCTACTTTGAACCTGCAGGACCGCCTGTCCCTATGGCACCAGACCTACTGCCTCTCCTTTCTTTTACAGGACCGCCCCGTTCAGCCAGGGCCTACTGCCTTTCTCTACTATACATGGTATAGACATAACATTCCTTTCAATTAGAGAACATGGAGCCGGCTCTACTTGGCTCCTATTAGGACTCACTCACTAACCCCTACGGGTTCACTTTCTGTCCTTAGTAACACATTATTAACTTTCTATGGGGACTCAGGGTTTACCTTCTATCCTCACCTTCATTATTACTTTCTTACTTTCACTTAAGCAGAACTCTAAATCTACCCCTACGGGCTTTCTGCATCTTTCTTTTTCAAAGAACATTATCTAGGTTTCACATTTTAAACAAATTGAACACACATAACTTTCCTATATGCAAAACAGTTACATTTCTTCCAGAGCATCATCATCAGTATTTCTTTACACTTAACTAGTTAAAACACATACAACTTTTCTCATTCCAACATTACCATGGCATTACTGTTCTTAAAACAGTATCTCTCGTAAGTACGCTGTTGGACATCCCCTTTAAAAGAGGATCAAGTCTTTCTGAGGTAGCTCGTCTTCTCAGCCTACCAGTCTTTGTTCAGCAAAGGTTCCAGAACGGTATCTTCGCAAAGAGTCTTTAAATAAAACCCGTAGGAAGCGCCTTTAATAAGGTGCAAACTATTTACAAGGGAAAAGTTTGTATCATGCACGGTCCATGATTACTGCAGTTTGTAAAACTTGTGCAAACTTGTAGAAAAACAAACAATAAGGATCCCGGGTCAACTAAGGGATCCATAAAGAGTTAACCCTGGACGGGTTTAGTAACAAACAATGAGGAACAGTAACTATTTACATCTTCAGGTTTCCGAGGTTTATTCTTCCAAGTCTGGGGCGGTCTCCCCCCCGGTGGAGGCAGCTCCTGAGCTGGTAGTTGGTCTCTCAGGCGCCCTCAGATCAGCCGGTGCCTGAATTTGAAGGCTAATCCTGCTTGCAAGTTCTGGAGCCGCTACGAGGCGTACGGTGGTGATAGGAATAAGATCTGGCAAATCGGGATCATTCATGATCGGAGCAACAGGGGGCGCTCTTTCAGGCCCACACCGTCGAACGTTCCGGGCACACCATCCTTGTGCACTCCGATGGCGGGTGTAGGTCACCTGATCTCCCCTCTGTAACGGATCACCATTTCGGCTGCAGCAGGGGGTCTTCACGTTATAGCTAGTAACAAAAACATCAGTTGGTAGCCCCGGTTCTTGTATGGAACCCCATCCCCTCTTCGGGTGGTAGGCCAGCACGGTTCCCCGCTTTACCACGTCTTTCCTACCGGGACCAGACTTCTTACGTTGTGTGTCAGGCGATTCGGTCTCGTCTCGATCTTTCCAGTGTTGAATCAAACATTGCTTATACTGTTCCCAGGTAAGTACCGCAAGGGTGAGGCCCTCTTCCCGGGTCCCATCCGGCCCGGTCCAGGGGGTGTCCCACCGAAGGATCACCCCGTCTAGGCCCACATCTAGGGGTTCTCCCATCTTGGTTGGTAGTGGGGGCACTAGCTTCCCCATCACGTTAGAGGTGAGGATCACCCGCTCCACCAAGAAGGAACGATCATTGCTAGGGTGAGGAGCGGTCACAGGAGCGGGATCGATCGGAGGAACCGGATCGGTCGGGGGAGCAGAATCGACCGGGGGAGTAGGGGCGCTTTCCATACCTGCGCCTGATGTGATTCCACCGGTGTCGATCCGTTCCGCCGACAAGGACACTGGAGTCAGCTGCTGCTCGGACCGCGGCTCCTCCAATGCGGTCCTCGGACGCGGCTCCGCTCGCTGTGGTTCCTCCTCCGCTGACTCCGAGGCCAGGATTGGGTGACTCGGCTCCGCTATCTGTTCCAAAGGCTTCGGATCTGCCGGCTGTAGAGGACACGGGTCCACCTCTAGTGAACGAGGGTAAGCCGGGACTGCTCTTTCCCCGTTCCGGCACTCGCTGTTCTTCATCATGATCTGTTGATCGGTGGCAATGCATGCATCTAACTCCGCCATTTCTCCGAGGTCGGGCTTCTCCATCACCCGCTTCCCGCCGTTGCAAATCAGGGGGTTGTCCTCTGCTTTGGGGCAGGTCATCTCCTTGCAGCCAGAAGCGCAGGGGGCGGTATCCATTTCTCGCGCCATTCTGGTAGTCTCCTCCCATAGCACGCCCTCCTTCTTCTCCGAAGTAGCAATGGCGGCGGCTTTTGGCGGGAACTTCTCTTGGTCAATGGTAGCACACAGTCTTTGCAATAAAGTACAGTTCAAGCACAACAAATCACAGTCTCTAGGCACACATGACCTGATTCTTCAGGCTTAAGTAGATCCTGTTCGTGACGCCAAGATTTGGAGCGCCCCCACACCGCCGCAGGGCCGAGGGGTACCCGGAGCCGGGCCTCTAGGTCTCAGTCCTGAGGTTGTCACGGTGGCTAGACCCGGTCCGTGGCCCTGTCTGTCAGTGGGGAACGTCCGGTGCAATAAGTGGTGTTGTAACGGTGCAGTTGTGGGGTGCAGGTCGCGGTAAATAACGAGGACACCAGGTTGCAGTCTCTTTACCTCTTTACTGGAGATCTCTGAGTCCTCAGTCCAGAATACGGTTCACCAGGCTGCGCAAGTCCGGCCGGTCCAATGGCACTTCCAGAGTTCTCTTCACAGGTGGAAATCGGTGCCTTCCTTCTTAGCGCTATGTGTTGTAGTCCTCCCCTGCTGTGCTTACGGAAAAAACCCCACAACTGTTGTGTCTGTTTCTTAAGTTCCCTCACAACTCGATTAAATGATGTTCTTCTAATCGTCCGTCCCTCCCTGATGTTACGGTTAGAACGGCACCCGTTTGTCGGGTAGGCCTGGAGTTCTTCCGGGACCCTAGAGACGCCCCTCTCCCGCAATTGCCTCCCAAGACTTCATAGGTGATATGTGTTAGACAGCCCGCCTTAAACTGACTGTCCTGCCGCTGTTTAGAGTATTGCTTGAAGCTGAATGTTATAATACTCCCTCGGCGTTCCGGCCACCGGTAGTGCGCCTCAGTAGGGTGTTGCTTCGGTCTTACAGCACGACCCCTACTGGAATTCTCCTATTGCTTGATCTCGTTTCTCACTCAGCACAATCTATCTCGCTTCTAATCCTTTCTTAGGGCACCGCCGCTATTCTGAGCAGGCACGGTCCCGTTACGTTCTTTCCAATGCCAAGCCTCTGCCAGGATCCCACCCCTGGCAGAGACCCTACTGTCTCTTCCTCCACAACACCCTCTGCCACAAGGTGTTGCTTCGTTCAATCCAGTCAGCTTTCTCTGATCTAACTTCCTGCCTGACCCCCAGTTTACCCACTATGGTGGGGAGTGGCCTAATGAATAGAACCCTTAGCTCCCCCCGGAGGCCCGGCTGTGAAATGTATTGGTGTCTGTGATACCTGATCAGATGAACTCCTTCAGTGCCATCGGACGCACCATAGCTCCCCATAGTGGCGGAGCCACAGTACTGCAACGACCAGGACTCTGGGGCGCTGCACATCCAGTCTGACCCATTAGTAATATGAATTGAAAGGGAACTTATCAGGTCCACTGACACTTTTAAAACGGCTCTCAAGGCCTTTTAGACCTTTATTAATGTATTAAATTTTAAACCAACTATTGTAAAAGTTTGTTAACAAAGTGTAGAAACAAATTAAACATTATACTTTTGTCCAAAATGTATGCTAAACCCAAACATGAAAAAATAAAACTAATATTAGGCATTAGAATGTGGTTGCCGCAAGCAGCAACTGTAACACCACTGGCAGCAACTGTCCCGGCAGTAGTAGAATCAAACGCAATCAAAGCAGGAAGATATTACCTCTGACAGCGAAACCATCAGCTGGAGTTGCTTTATGCTCATTCCACCTCTTTTGCCACAACAACAGTTAGGGTTCTCTCACAATTGCGTATAAATTGGACAAGTGCAATCGGATAAAAAATCAGATTGCCCTAGGACAAATGTTTTTCACTGAGCCAGCCCAGATCTGCTATTTTTTTGTGAGCTGTATTTGGCATGAGGAAAAAAATCACAGCAATACCACTCAGAAATCTGATGGGTGCAAAAAAAAAATTGAATGTCATACGGACCATCAGTATAGCGTCTGATTTTTACAGGTAGGGCTCATACTCCTCAGCGATGAGTGCAATCAGATAAAAAATCGGATTGCACTCTGACCAATGTTATAGGACTAGAAAGAATGGAGTGCTGACTACATGAGTATAAACAAATACATTTTATTCATCAAAATCAATCATAAACATATATATATTGTACATCAAGAAGGAAACAACCTGTCACCAGGGGAACAGTCCAAGTAATTGGGCTGTCACAGAACAGAGGAATTGTTTAAGCACATATGTGTATGAGTTTACTGTTATGAGACAAGCATATAAAAATCCCTACCATTATATCAAACAAATACACCACCTAATGAAAAGAGTGTATCACCACAAAGGAAAAGTTATAAGTATATCTCAGGACCACTCGGACCAACACCAATGTCCTTTGATAAGTCAGCAATTCATCTGCCGCATACAGTAAAATCACGGCGTCAGGGATGGTTTTAGACAAAGTACGGCCCTGGGCAAAAGTTTAAAGTGGGGTCCCAAATGCTCACATATTGCACCATCACAAACACTTCTGTTGTAGTTACAAGTGCTAAGATCAGGCCGCTAATCGAGCGCGATCGACAATATTGAAGTCGTTTGACACTTGTTTCCCGGCCTCATTAGGGTAGGTGCACATGTTCAGGAATTGGCAGTGCTTTAGATGCAGCTACATCCAAAGCACTGCTGTCTATTGAATGCAGGTGAATCCGCATGTGTTCATTGAACCGTGCGGATTCACTGAGTCCAATACATTGTACGGGTGAAATATATCTTGCGGAGACAAATAAAGATAAATAGAAATGCTGCGGTCTGGAAAAACGCGATGCATGTCTCCATGGGTACGCAACGTCCAACCCACATCGTTTACTGACCATGTGCACCTGCCCTTACTCCAGCTGACGAAGAATGATTGGTACAGATAGTCCTCGATACAGTATAATGCAGGTCCTATAAAGTACATATAGTTAAATGCACTTCCCATGGTCCTTGATACAGTATAATGCAGCCCCCTCATAGAGTATAGTGCAGCCCCCACAGAGTATAATGCAGCCCCACACACAGTATAATGCAGGCCCCACCCCCACAAACACACAGTATAATGCAGCCCCAGAGTATAATGCAGCCCCCTCAGAGTATAATGCAGCCCCCCCACACACAGTATAATGTAGCCTCAGAGTATAATGCAGCCACCCCAGAGTATAATGCAGCCCCACACACAGTGTTTAATGCAGGCCCCGACCCCCAAAACACACAGTATAGTGCAGCCCACACACACAGTATAATGCAGCCACCTCAGAGTATAATGCAGCCCCACACACACAGTATAATGCAGGCCCCACAAACACACACAGTATAGTGCAGCCCCCACACACAGTATAATGCAGCCCCCAGAGTATAATGCAGCCCCCTCAGAGTATAATGCAGCCCCACACACACAGTATAATGTAGGCCCCACACAGTATAATTCAGCCCCCCAAACACACAGTATAGTGCAGCCCCCACACACAGTATAATGCAGCCCCCACACACAGTATCATGTAGCCCCCACACAGTATAATGCAGCCCCCCAGAGCATAAAGCAGCCCCCTCAGAGTATAATTCAGCTTTACACACAGTATAATGCAGCCCCCCACAAACATACACAGTATAGTGTAGCCCCTACACAGAATAGTGCAGCCCCCGCACATAGTCTAAGTATAAAGCAGCTCCCTCAGAGTAAAATGCAGCTCTCCAAAGTATAAAGCAGCCCAGTCAGAGTATAATGCAGCCCTACACACAGTATAATGTAGCCCCCCACAAACACACACAAAGTATAGTGCTGCCCCCACACACAGTATAATGCAGCCCTCCAAACATACAGTATAGTGCAGTCCCTACACATACAGTATAGTGCAGCCCCCACATACAGTGCAGCCCCCACAAACTGTACAATGCAGCCACCACACACAGTATATTGAAGTAACTCCACGCTCAATATTGTGCAGCAGACACACACACTATAATTCAGACAGACACATACACACACATATACGTACACACACAATACTTACCTTTCCTCCTCGTTCCCCAGTTGCTCTGACTTCTGCAGAGCCTCTCAGCATCTCATCAGCTCCACTGCTGAAACACGCTGAGTCAGAGGCAGAGTGATGGGTATCTCCTCCATCACTGCTTTCAACTTTATCGACATAAATGATGCCAAGTTGAATGCACAATGTAGGGAGGGGGCGGTGCCGGACCCCTTTTACTCAGGGGCCCCATGACAGCCACTGGCTGGGGGCCCATGGAGGAGCAGGGGCCCTAGGCAGCTGCCCGGTCTGCCTGCCCCTAATGCCAGCACTGCACGGCATGATCCAACAAAATAGAATTGAGAGAATTGATATATAGACATAGAATAGATAGATATAAACATATCAGTCACATATATATAATTAGTATAATGTAGCTTACTGTACATGTATTTTTTTACATAGTAAATTATTTTATTAAAAAAATGGCATGTGGTCCCAGACATTTTATTAAGCAGCAGAGGGAAAGCAGACTGCTGGGGCAGATGTTTATGGCCTGGGAAGGTGGTAATATCCATGGACCTTCCCAGTCTATTAATATCAGTTCACAGCTGTATACTAAGCCTTTACTTGTTATTAAAATGGGGAACCCCTCAAAAAAATGATGTAGGGTCCCCTAAAATTAATAGCCAGAAAAGGCTAGGCAGACAGCTGCAGGCTGATATTAATAGCCTAGGACGGGGCCATTGATATTGGCCCCCTCCCAGACTAAAAACATCAGCTCCTAGCCACCCCAGAGAAGGTGCGTCCATAAGGCTACGTTCACATTTGTGTTGTTGGGCATTGCGTAGGTGATGCAACGCACAACGCATGCAAAACGCATTGTTTTGTGACGCAAGCGTCCATTTTTGGCATGATTTTTGGCGCAAAAAAACTGCATCATGCAGCGTCCTCTGCACCCTGACGCTTGCGCCAAAAATGACGCATGCGTCACAAAACGCAAGACAACGCATGTCCATGCGCCCCCATGTTAAATATAAGGGCGCATGACGCATGCGTCGCTATGCGTCGCCGAACCTGCGCCTGACGCAACGCAAATGTGAACGTAGCCTTAGATGCGCAGATTCTGGCACTTAGCCTCCCTCTTCCCACTTGCCCTGGTGCGGTAACAACTGGGGTGATAGTTGGGAGGTTGATGTCACCTTTGTATTGTCAGGTGACATCAAGTCCATAGTCAAGTCGCAGCTACAGCCACAAAATTTTGCACAGTCACACGTCTGGACCCCGAGAGCATCGTAGGCTGTGTTGTGAGGCGAAATTTTAACCCCGCGCTTTCCAATTCACCAAACAATTTTGCCCCTATCTACATAATGGGGAAAAAGTGAAAGGAAAATGTTGGAGGCAAATTGACAGCTGCCAGATGTAAACAAGGGGGACTTAAAGAATGAGAGCGATGGCGCCAAAGAGTATATACCATACAGTTGCTAAGGTGGGGCCCCAACATGGGATACTCACCACACACGGGGATATGAACACACACAAAATGCGCCACACACTACCACGTGCTTGAACACATACACCACCCCCAGCACACATTTCACCACACATATACCAACCTCGCCACATAAAAGTCGAAACACAAAAGTCACCACTCAAAACTCGCCACGCGCAAAATTCTCCACATGCAAAACTCGCCACATGCACAACTAGGCTCACGCAAAACTAGCCACACGTGCAAAACTCACCTCATGGAAAACTCACCACACGCAAAACTTGCACACGCAGAAAAATTGCCACATGCACAAAAGTTGCAACACATGCAAAAGTTGCCTCACACAAAACTTGCACATACTCAAAACGCACCACACATAAAACTCGCCACGCGCAAAACTCGCCATGCGCAAAACTTGCTGCACACAACTTGCTACACTAACCTATCACATGCAACTCGACACACAAAAAGTTGCTACATGCATGTCGCCACATGCAACTCAACACACACAACTTGACACATGAAACTCGCCCTAAAACACACACAAGTCTGGTATTATCCTTCAAAAATAAAAATCTGATTAATAAGCAGACAAACTACAAGAGCAGCAAATGTACCATATAGGAAATACGGCAGCTGTCAGTCACATCACTTGTCTATTATGTGTATGTGTGAGCTAATATATACTGCCAGGGGGGAGGGCTTCCTGTTGGCTGGGGATTTATCAGGCTGCCAATTTTGCTTACAAATACTGAGGTAAAAATACTGACCAAATAACGTGTGAACGAGGTCTAATACAGGAGGAGATGACATACAGGTACATACTATATACAGGGGAGATGACACACAGGTATATACTATATACAGGAGCAGATGACACACAGGTATATACAATATACAGGAGGAGATGACATACAGGTATATACTATATATAGGAGGAGATGACATACAGGTATATACTATATACAGGAGGAGATGAAACACGTATATACTATATACAGGAGGAGATGACATACAGGTATATACTATGTAAAAGAGGAGATGACACATAGGTATATAGAGGAGGAGATGACATACAACAGGTATATACTATATACAGGGGAGATGACATACAGGTATATACTATATATAGGAGATGACATACAGGTATATACTATATATAGGAGGAGATGGCATACAGGTATATACTATATACAGAAGAAATGACATACAGGTATATACTATATACAGGAGGAGGTGACACATAGGTATATACAATATACAGGAGGAGATGACATACAGCAGATATATACTATTTACAGGGGAGATGACATACAGATATATACTATATACAGGGGAGATGACATATAGGTATATACTATATACAGGAGATGACATACAGGTGTATACTATATATAAGGGAGATGACAAACATGTACAGTTGTGGCCAAAAGTATTGACACCCCTGCAATTCTGTCAGATAATACTCAGTTTCTTCCTGAAAATGATTGCAATCACAAATTCTTGGTATTATTATCTTCATTTAATTTGTCTTAAATGAAAAAACACAAAAGAGAATAAAGCAAAAAGCAAAACACTGATCATTTCACACAAAACTCCAAAAATGGGCCAGACAAAAGTATTGGCACCCTCAGCCTAATACTTGGTTGCACAACCTTTAGTGTTGTGAATTCCGTTCTTGGGCTCCATCCTGTGGTTGCTGATGGTATTTTTGGGAGTTCTGCTCTTGGGCTCCCTCTGGTGGTTTCAAGTGGAACTTAGCAGCTGCTTTCACTAATCGGTTCCCTGGCCTTGTTATTTAACTGGGCTTTTGGCTGTAGTTGATGCCAGCTGTCAATGTTCTCCTGTGGATTCAGTCCTTTCCTGGAAGTTCTCTGTTGGCCAGTCCATGTCAGCTTAAGATAAGTTTTGCTAGTTTTTGGGTGTTTCCCTGCTTATGACCTTCTGTTCAGTTTAAGTTATGTCTCTTTTGTCCAGCTTGTCATTATGAAATATTCCAGCTAGTTGGAAGCTCTGGGGTTGCAGATTTGCCCCCTCCACACCGTGAGTCGGTGTGGAGGTTATTTTTGTAAACTCTGCGTGGACATTTAGTTTTTATACTGACCGCACAGGAACCTTTTCTATCTCTGTCTATTTAGATAGTATTGGCCTCCTTTGCTAAAATCTAGTTTCATTCTGAATTTGTCATTTCCCTCTTCACTCACCGTCAATATCTGTGGGGGGCTATCCTTCCTTTGGGGGTTTCTCTGAGGCGAGATAGTTTTCCGTTTCCATCTTCAGGGGTAGTTAGTTCTTAGGCTGTGAAGAGGCGTCTAGGCAGAGATAGGAACGCTCCACGGCTATTTCTAGTGTTGGTGTTAGGAGTAGGGATTGCGGTCAGTAAAGCTACCACGTCCTCAGAGCTAGTATATTATTTGTTTTACCCACTAGGTCATTTCAGTGCTGCTCTGTAATCACTAGGTCATATTGGGGATTACTGTCTGTGGAGCTGCCACCTCCTCTGAGCTTGTCCATGATTGGTTTTACCCACCAGGTCATCTCAGTACCGCTCCGTAACCACCAGGTCATAACAGTCCAGCTGGCCCACAATGTGTTAAATGCATCTCAAAAGAGGGAAGAGAAAGTTCTGAGTCATTGTTTTTTTTTTTTCCTTGTTGCTTGTTTCGCCTTTTTTTTCCCCTTGATTTTTGGATGGTGCAGGAGCTTGGTGCTGATATGGAGGTTCAGGTTCTGTCTGCGCGTGTTGATCATCTCGCTGCAAGGGTACAGAGTATCCAAGACTATGTTGTTCAAACTCCTGTTTCTGAGCCTAGAATTCCTATCCCTGATTTGTTTTCTGGGGATAGATCTAGGTTTCTGAACTTTAAAAATAATTGCAGATTGTTTTTTGCTCTGAGACCCCGTTCCTCTGGTGACCCCATTCAGCAGGTGAAGATTGTTATTTCTCTGCTGCGTGGCGACCCGCAGGATTGGGCATTCTCCCTTGAGCCAGGAGATCCTGCATTGCTCAATGTAAATTCATTTTTTCAAGCACTTGGATTGCTTTATGACGAACCCAATTCTGTGGATCATGCAGAAAAAATTTTGCTGGCTCTGTGTCAGGGTCAGGAAGCGGCAGAGATGTATTGTCAGAAATTTAGAAAGTGGTCTGTGCTTACAAAATGGAATGAGGATGCCCTGGCGGCTATTTTCAGAAAGGGTCTTTCTGAAGCTCTTAAAGATGTTATGGTGGGGTTTCCCACGCCTGCTGGTTTGAACGAATCAATGTCTCTGGCCATTCAGATTGATCGGCGCCTACGTGAACGCAAGGTTGTGCACCATATGGCGGTGTCCTCTGGGCAGAGTTCTGAGCCTATGCAATGTGATAGAGTTTTGACGAAAGCAGAACGGCAGGAGTTCAGACGTCAGAATGGGCTGTGTTTTTACTGTGGTGACGCTACTCATGCTATCTCTGACTGCCCGAAGCGAACTAAGAAGGTTGCTAGGTCGGTTACCATCAGTACTGTACAGCCTAAATTTCTCTTGTCTATTACCCTGATTTGCTCATTGTCGTCCTTTTCTGTAATGGCATTTGTGGACTCTGGCGCTGCCCTGAACTTATTGGACCTAGAATTTGCCAAGCGCTGTGGTTTTTCCTTGGAGCCTTTGCAGAATCCTATTCCCTTGAGGGGGATTGATGCTACGCCATTGGCCAAGAATAAACCTCAGTACTGGACACAGTTAGCCATGAACATGGCTCCAGCACATCGGGAAAATATTCGCTTTTTGGTGTTGCATAATTTGCATGATGTGGTTGTGCTGGGTTTTCCATGGTTACAGGTACATAATCCAGTGCTGGATTGGAAATCTATGTCTGTGACTAGTTGGGGTTGTCAGGGAATACATAGTGACATTCCTCTGATGTCAATTTCCTCGTCCCCTTCTTCTGAAGTTCCTGAGTTTTTGTCGGATTTCCAGGATATATTTGAGGAGTAGGGTTGAGCGACTTTCATTTTTTTAAGATCGAGTCTGGTTTTGTGAAACCCGATTTAGTCCAGAGTCGAGTCGAGTGAAGTCGGCCGATTATCGCTAAAAGTCGGGGATCGACCGAAACACGAAACCCAATGCAAGTCAATGGGGAAGCATAGCCGGCAGTGAGTGGAGGCCAGGAAAACACCTACAGTGCACATTTTACTGCCAAAAACATCCATTCTTGTTTTCTGAAGCTTGTCAATCTTAATTAACTTTATAATAATAGTTGGGCACTGGAAATTGGGGGTCATTTGGCAAAAGTTGTGGGGGTAGGGCTGGTTCAAGGTTTTAGTGGGCCCAGGAAACATGGACTACGTCATGGCGGTGGAGCAGGGAGAGGTAAGTATTTCAACGTTGCAAGTGCTGTGATCCTGAGCAAGCAGGGGGGGCCCACTCGTTCGCATTGGCACTGGCACAGGGCCCCTCAAAGTACGGCGGTGTGTTTGCATGGCGGGGGCGCCTCCCACCAGCAGCGACACTTTTGCGTACTCTGAGTGGCCCTGTGCCAGTGACGTCGCCAACGAGTATGCCCCCCCACCTGATGAAGGAACCTGCACTTTCATCTGCACCTTCCTCTTTGTCCCTGTGTAAGGTGGTATAATATGCGGGAAGGGGAACCTTACTTTCAGCAGGGTCAGATTCTGGCTGTGTAGAGTACAAGGGGAATGTAGTGGTCTAGGTCAATGTACCAGCAGACTCATCTAGCAGTGGCTGGGCAATGGGCAGGATGATGAGGAAACAGATATAGGGCCAAAGAATAAAGTAGGCTAAATGCAGATCAAAATTGGTAACAGGACTAAACAGGCGGCATTGCTTTGTTCAGTGGAGTAGCAAACCCAAGAGCAGCAGACACTGTTTCAAGGGCCTAACCACACTAGTAGGCCAAATGCAGTTTAATATCTGATAGTATAGGCCGAAAGCCAGAATGTGGAAGCTCAGCTTTGTTCAGTTGAGGACAACACCAGGGAGGGGCAGACACCGTTAGTAGGCCCTAACCACCATTTTGTTTTTTAAAAAACACTTAATGAGAGCCAGAAGGTTGAAGCTCAGCTTTATTCAGTTGAGGGCAACACCAGGCAGGGGCAGACACCGTTAGTAGGCCGGAACCACCATTTTGTTTTTTAAAAAACACTTAATGAGAGCCAGAAGGTTGAAGCTCAGCTTTATTCAGTTGAGGGCAACACCAGGCAGGGGCAGACACCGTTAGTAGGCCGGAACCAGCAATGTGTTTAAAAACAGCAGTTAATCAGAGCCAGAAGGTAGAAGCTCAGCTTTATTCAGTTGAGGGCAACACCAGGGAGGGGCAGAAGCCGTTAGTAGGCCCTAACCACCATTTTGTTTTTTAAAAAACACTTAATGAGAGCCAGAAGGTTGAAGCTCAGCTTTATTCAGTTGAGGGCAACACCAGGCAGGGGCAGACACCGTTAGTAGGCCGGAACCAGCAATGTGTTTAAAAACAGCAGTTAATCAGAGCCGGAAGGTAGAAGCTCAGCTTTATTCAGTTGAGGGCAACACCAGGGAGGGGCAGAAGCCGTTAGTAGGCCCTAACCACCATTTTGTTTTTTAAAAAACACTTAATGAGAGCCAGAAGGTTGAAGCTCAGCTTTATTCAGTTGAGGGCAACACCAGGCAGGGGCAGACACCGTTAGTAGGCCGGAACCACCATTTTGTTTTTTAAAAAACACTTAATGAGAGCCAGAAGGTTGAAGCTCAGCTTTATTCAGTTGAGGGCAACACCAGGCAGGGGCAGACACCGTTAGTAGGCCGGAACCAGCAATGTGTTTAAAAACAGCAGTTAATCAGAGCCGGAAGGTAGAAGCTCAGCTTTATTCAGTTGAGGGCAACACCAGGGAGGGGCAGAAGCCGTTAGTAGGCCGGAACCAGCAATGTGTTTAAAAACAGCAGTTAATCAGAGCCGGAAGGTAGAAGCTCAGCTTTATTCAGTTGAGGGCAACACCAGGGAGGGGCAGAAGCCGTTAGTAGGCCCTAACCACCATTTTGTTTTTTAAAAAACACTTAATGAGAGCCAGAAGGTTGAAGCTCAGCTTTATTCAGTTGAGGGCAACACCAGGCAGGGGCAGACACCGTTAGTAGGCCGGAACCAGCAATGTGTTTAAAAACAGCAGTTAATCAGAGCCGGAAGGTAGAAGCTCAGCTTTATTCAGTTGAGGGCAACACCAGGGAGGGGCAGAAGCCGTTAGTAGGCCCTAACCACCATTTTGTTTTTTAAAAAACACTTAATGAGAGCCAGAAGGTTGAAGCTCAGCTTTATTCAGTTGAGGGCAACACCAGGCAGGGGCAGACACCGTTAGTAGGCCGGAACCAGCAATGTGTTTAAAAACAGCAGTTAATCAGAGCCGGAAGGTAGAAGCTCAGCTTTATTCAGTTGAGGGCAACACCAGGGAGGGGCAGAAGCCGTTAGTAGGCCCTAACCACCATTTTGTTTTTTAAAAAACACTTAATGAGAGCCAGAAGGTTGAAGCTCAGCTTTATTCAGTTGAGGGCAACACCAGGCAGGGGCAGACACCGTTAGTAGGCCGGAACCAGCAATGTGTTTAAAAACAGCAGTTAATCAGAGCCGGAAGGTAGAAGCTCAGCTTTATTCAGTTGAGGGCAACACCAGGGAGGGGCAGAAGCCGTTAGTAGGCCCTAACCACCATTTTGTTTTTTAAAAAACACTTAATGAGAGCCAGAAGGTTGAAGCTCAGCTTTATTCAGTTGAGGGCAACACCAGGCAGGGGCAGACACCGTTAGTAGGCCGGAACCACCATTTTGTTTTTTAAAAAACACTTAATGAGAGCCAGAAGGTTGAAGCTCAGCTTTATTCAGTTGAGGGCAACACCAGGCAGGGGCAGACACCGTTAGTAGGCTGGAACCAGCAATGTGTTTAAAAACAGCAGTTAATCAGAGCCGGAAGGTAGAAGCTCAGCTTTATTCAGTTGAGGGCAACACCAGGGAGGGGCAGAAGCCGTTAGTAGGCCGGAACCAGCAATGTGTTTAAAAACAGCAGTTAATCAGAGCCGGAAGGTAGAAGCTCAGCTTTATTCAGTTGAGGGCAACACCAGGGAGGGGCAGAAGCCGTTAGTAGGCCCTAACCACCATTTTGTTTTTTAAAAAACACTTAATGAGAGCCAGAAGGTTGAAGCTCAGCTTTATTCAGTTGAGGGCAACACCAGGCAGGGGCAGACACCGTTAGTAGGCCGGAACCAGCAATGTGTTTAAAAACAGCAGTTAATCAGAGCCGGAAGGTAGAAGCTCAGCTTTATTCAGTTGAGGGCAACACCAGGGAGGGGCAGAAGCCGTTAGTAGGCCCTAACCACCATTTTGTTTTTTAAAAAACACTTAATGAGAGCCAGAAGGTTGAAGCTCAGCTTTATTCAGTTGAGGGCAACACCAGGCAGGGACAGACACCGTTAGTAGGCCGGAACCACCATTTTGTTTTTTAAAAAACACTTAATGAGAGCCAGAAGGTTGAAGCTCAGCTTTATTCAGTTGAGGGCAACACCAGGCAGGGGCAGACACCGTTAGTAGGCCGGAACCAGCAATGTGTTTAAAAACAGCAGTTAATCAGAGCCGGAAGGTAGAAGCTCAGCTTTATTCAGTTGAGGGCAACACCAGGGAGGGGCAGAAGCCGTTAGTAGGCCGGAACCAGCAATGTGTTTAAAAACAGCAGTTAATCAGAGCCGGAAGGTAGAAGCTCAGCTTTATTCAGTTGAGGGCAACACCAGGGAGGGGCAGAAGCCGTTAGTAGGCCGGAACCAGCAATGTGTTTATAAACAGCAGTTAATCAGAGCCGGAAGGTAGAAGCTCAGCTTTATTCAGTTGAGGGCAACACCAGGGAGGGGCAGAAGCCGTTAGTAGGCCCTAACCACCATTTTGTTTTTTAAAAAACACTTAATGAGAGCCAGAAGGTTGAAGCTCAGCTTTATTCAGTTGAGGGCAACACCAGGCAGGGGCAGACACCGTTAGTAGGCCGGAACCACCATTTTGTTTTTTAAAAAACACTTAATGAGAGCCAGAAGGTTGAAGCTCAGCTTTATTCAGTTGAGGGCAACACCAGGCAGGGGCAGACACCGTTAGTAGGCCGGAACCAGCAATGTGTTTAAAAACAGCAGTTAATCAGAGCCGGAAGGTAGAAGCTCAGCTTTATTCAGTTGAGGGCAACACCAGGGAGGGGCAGAAGCCGTTAGTAGGCCCTAACCACCATTTTGTTTTTTAAAAAACACTTAATGAGAGCCAGAAGGTTGAAGCTAAGCTTTATTCAGTTGAGGGCAACACCAGGCAGGGGCAGACACCGTTAGTAGGCCGGAACCACCATTTTGTTTTTTAAAAAACACTTAATGAGAGCCAGAAGGTTGAAGCTCAGCTTTATTCAGTTGAGGGCAACACCAGGCAGGGGCAGACACCGTTAGTAGGCCGGAACCAGCAATGTGTTTAAAAACAGCAGTTAATCAGAGCCGGAAGGTAGAAGCTCAGCTTTATTCAGTTGAGGGCAACACCAGGGAGGGGCAGAAGCCGTTAGTAGGCCGGAACCAGCAATGTGTTTAAAAACAGCAGTTAATCAGAGCCGGAAGGTAGAAGCTCAGCTTTATTCAGTTGAGGGCAACACCAGGGAGGGGCAGAAGCCGTTAGTAGGCCCTAACCACCATTTTGTTTTTTAAAAAACACTTAATGAGAGCCAGAAGGTTGAAGCTCAGCTTTATTCAGTTGAGGGCAACACCAGGCAGGGGCAGACACCGTTAGTAGGCCGGAACCACCATTTTGTTTTTTAAAAAACACTTAATGAGAGCCAGAAGGTTGAAGCTCAGCTTTATTCAGTTGAGGGCAACACCAGGCAGGGGCAGACACCGTTAGTAGGCCGGAACCAGCAATGTGTTTAAAAACAGCAGTTAATCAGAGCCGGAAGGTAGAAGCTCAGCTTTATTCAGTTGAGGGCAACACCAGGGAGGGGCAGAAGCCGTTAGTAGGCCGGAACCAGCAATGTGTTTAAAAACAGCAGTTAATCAGAGCCGGAAGGTAGAAGCTCAGCTTTATTCAGTTGAGGGCAACACCAGGGAGGGGCAGAAGCCGTTAGTAGGCCGGAACCAGCAATGTGTTTAAAAACAGCAGTTAATCAGAGCCGGAAGGTAGAAGCTCAGCTTTATTCAGTTGAGGGCAACACCAGGGAGGGGCAGAAGCCGTTAGTAGGCCGGAACCAGCAATGTGTTTAAAAACAGCAGTTAATCAGAGCCGGAAGGTAGAAGCTCAGCTTTATTCAGTTGAGGGCAACACCAGGGAGGGGCAGAAGCCGTTAGTAGGCCCTAACCACCATTTTGTTTTTTAAAAAACACTTAATGAGAGCCAGAAGGTTGAAGCTCAGCTTTATTCAGTTGAGGGCAACACCAGGCAGGGGCAGACACCGTTAGTAGGCCGGAACCACCATTTTGTTTTTTAAAAAACACTTAATGAGAGCCAGAAGGTTGAAGCTCAGCTTTATTCAGTTGAGGGCAACACCAGGCAGGGGCAGACACCGTTAGTAGGCCGGAACCAACAATGTGTTTAAAAACAGCAGTTAATCAGAGCCGGAAGGTAGAAGCTCAGCTTTATTCAGTTGAGGGCAACACCAGGGAGGGGCAGAAGCCGTTAGTAGGCCCTAACCACCATTTTGTTTTTTAAAAAACACTTAATGAGAGCCAGAAGGTTGAAGCTCAGCTTTATTCAGTTGAGGGCAACACCAGGCAGGGGCAGACACCGTTAGTAGGCCGGAACCACCATTTTGTTTTTTAAAAAACACTTAATGAGAGCCAGAAGGTTGAAGCTCAGCTTTATTCAGTTGAGGGCAACACCAGGCAGGGGCAGACACCGTTAGTAGGCCGGAACCAGCAATGTGTTTAAAAACAGCAGTTAATCAGAGCCGGAAGGTAGAAGCTCAGCTTTATTCAGTTGAGGGCAACACCAGGGAGGGGCAGAAGCCGTTAGTAGGCCGGAACCAGCAATGTGTTTATAAACAGCAGTTAATCAGAGCCGGAAGGTAGAAGCTCAGCTTTATTCAGTTGAGGGCAACACCAGGGAGGGGCAGAAGCCGTTAGTAGGCCCTAACCACCATTTTGTTTTTTAAAAAACACTTAATGAGAGACAGAAGGTTGAAGCTCAGCTTTATTCAGTTGAGGGCAACACCAGGCAGGGGCAGACACCGTTAGTAGGCCGGAACCACCATTTTGTTTTTTAAAAAACACTTAATGAGAGCCAGAAGGTAGAAGCTCAGCTTTATTCAGTTGAGGACAACTTGAATTAGGGACTGCATACAGACTTAGCAGGCTGTCCCCTGTGTGGACCATGCATCCAATACATTAACCCATTGAGCCACAAAGGACACGTAACCTTCCGTGGCCATGCCTACAGGTCCATGTGTCTGTTGTCAGGTGTACCTTTGTCAATGTAGGCCTATTGGAAGGAGGGACCGCAGACAGGCTTCGAAGGCCTAACACAATAAAATGGGCTGGCTGTAGGCACTTTAAAATTGGTTCCAGGGGTACACGGGCAGCAGTGGTCTGGTCAGTGGAGGCCTAGTGGAAGGAGGGACCGCAGACAGGCTTCGAAGGCCTAAAATAACAAACAATAGGCTCATGGCAGTTTTACAGCGGTTACATGGATACACGGGCAGGCAGCTTGGTGGTGAGTGGAGGAGTATTTAAAGTAGGGACCGCAGACAGGCTATCAAAGGCCTAAAATAACAAACAATAGGCTCATGGCAGTTTTACAGCGGTTACATGGATACACAGGCAGCTTGGTGGTGAGTGGAGGAGTATTTAAAGTAGGGACCGCAGACAGGCTATCAAAGGCCTAAAATAACAAACAATAGGCTCATGGCAGTTTTACAGCGGTTACATGGATACACGGGCAGGCAGCTGGTGATGAGTGGAGGAGTATTTAAAGTAGGGACCGCAGACAGGCTATCAAAGGCCTAAAATAACAAACAATAGGCTCATGGCAGTTTTACAGCGGTTACATGGATACACGGGCAGGCAGCTGGTGATGAGTGGAGGAGTATTTAAAGTAGGGACCGCAGACAGGCTATCAAAGGCCTAAAATAACAAACAATAGGCTCATGGCAGTTTTACAGCGGTTACATGGATACACGGGCAGGCAGCTGGTGATGAGTGGAGGAGTATTTAAAGTAGGGACCGCAGACAGGCTATCAAAGGCCTAAAATAACAAACAATAGGCTCATGGCAGTTTTACAGCGGTTACATGGATACACGGGCAGGCAGCTGGTGATGAGTGGAGGAGTATTTAAAGTAGGGACCGCAGACAGGCTATCAAAGGCCTAAAATAACAAACAATAGGCTCATGGCAGTTTTACAGCGGTTACATGGATACACGGGCAGGCAGCTGGTGATGAGTGGAGGAGTATTTAAAGTAGGGACCGCAGACAGGCTATCAAAGGCCTAAAATAACAAACAATAGGCTCATGGCAGTTTTACAGCGGTTACATGGATACACGGGCAGGCAGCTGGTGATGAGTGGAGGAGTATTTAAAGTAGGGACCGCAGACAGGCTATCAAAGGCCTAAAATAACAAACAATAGGCTCATGGCAGTTTTACAGCGGTTACATGGATACACATGCAGCTTGGTGGTGAGTGGAGGAGTAGTGCAAGGAGTGTCTGTCCCAGTACTCCCAAAATATAAATAGATGTTAATGTCTCGCAAAACAACCAAAACAAAAAAAAAGGTGGCATACTTAGGTACAGGGGTGGGCTCATCTACTGAGTTTCTGACATAGTAATTTGGCAGTAACTATTTAATGGTGCCAATATAGGACACAGACACAGACTACTTTAAGTTGCATCATAGATGTCTACAAATTTGTATTGTCAGTGCCAGACATTGAATGATGTCAGCGAATAGACTAAAGATTGGTGGAGCTGTGCGACATAATTTTGCACGTGGTAGAGCACATTTTGAGCTGGGGTAGGGGGGAACTCTCTTGAGGCCGGCGGGACCGCCCCAGGGCCCCTCATGTTACAACGGTGTGTCTGACGTTGGGTGCGCACCGCCACCGCCAGAGACACTACATTGTACTATGAGGGACCCAGTAGCAATGCCGTCAACCAAAAGCGAGCACACCCACCTCTTCAGACAAACAGCAGTCTCACGGGTGCTTGCGCCAAGTCGCGATACCACGGCCCCGTGTGGGGAGTTTTGCCATTTAGGGAGGTGTAAACATGTCGTATGCTGTACAATCAGCTGCAGCAAATTAGACATTAGAAAAGTAATTCACAGGCAAGAGCTTTTCATAGGAAAGCTAGGTGTCGGCCGGGCAAGGTGGGGCAAAAGATTTCGAAATCCAGTTGTGGTTCATTTTAATGAATGTTAGATCGTCAACATTTTGGGTAGCCAGACGAGTCCTTTTTTCGGTTAATATTGAACCTGCAGCACTGAATACTCTTTCTGATAGGACACTTGCTGCCGGGCAAGCAAGCTCCTGCAATGCATATTCTGCCAATTCTGGCCAGGTGTCTAATTTGGAGGCCCAGTAATCAAATGGGAATGACGGTTGAGGGAGAACATCGATAAGGGATGAAAAATAGTTAGTAACCATACTGGACAAATGTTGTCTCCTGTCACTTTCAATTGATGCAGCAGTACCTGTCCTGTCTGCGGTCATAGCAAAATCACTCCACAACCTGGTCAGAAAACCCCTCTGTCCAACGCCACTTCTGATGTGTGCACCCCTAACACTCCTAGTCTGCTGCCCCCTGGAGCTCGTGTGAGAACGATCACGTGCGCTGTGTGCTGGGAATGCCTGAAGCAAACGGTCAACAAGAGTTGATTGTTTGGTTGCTAATATTAGTTCCAAGTTCTCATGTGGCATAATATTTTGCAATTTGCCTTTATAGCGTGGATCAAGGAGGCAGGCCAACCAGTAATCGTCATCGTTCATCATTTTCGTAATGCGTGTGTCCCTTTTTAGGATACGTAAGGCATAATCCGCCATGTGGGCCAAAGTTCCAGTTGTCAAATCTCCGGTTGTGATTGGTTGAGGGGCAGTTGCAGGCAAATCTACGTCACTTGTGTCCCTCAAAAAACCAGAACCCGGCCGTGACACGCAACCAATTTCCTGTGCCCCCGGGAAAGGTTCGGCATTAAAAATATACTCATCCCCATCATCCTCCTCGTCCTCCACCTCCTCTTCGCCCGCTACCTCGTCCTGTACACTGCCCTGACTAGACAATGGCTGACTGTCATCAAGGCTTTCCTCTTCCTCTGGTGCAGACGCCTGCTCCTTTATGTGCGTCAAACTTTGCATCAGCAGACGCATTAGGGGGATGCTCATGCTTATTACGGCGTTGTCTGCACTAACCAGCCGTGTGCATTCCTCAAAACACTGAAGGACTTGACACATGTCTTGTATCTTAGACCACTGCACACCTGACAACTCCATGTCTGCCATCCTACTGCCTGCCCGTGTATCCTCCCACAAATAAATAACAGCACGCCTCTGTTCGCACAGTCTCTGAAGCATGTGCAGTGTTGAGTTCCACCTTGTTGCAACGTCTATGATGAGGCGATGCTGGGGAAGGTTCAAAGACCGCTGATAGGTCTGCATACGGCTGGCGTGTACAGGCGAACGTCGGATATGTGAGCAAAGTGCACGCACTTTGAGGAGCAGGTCGGAGAACCCAGGATAAGTTTTCAATAAGCACTGCACCACCAGGTTTAAGGTGTGAGCCAGGCAAGGAATGTGTTTCAGTTGGGAAAGGGAGATGGCAGCCATGAAATTCCTTCCGTTATCACTCACTACCTTGCCTGCCTCAAGATCTACTGTGCCCAGCCACGACTGCGTTTCTTGTTGCAAGAACTCGGACAGAACTTCCGCGGTGTGTCTGTTGTCGCCCAAACACTTCATAGCCAATACAGCCTGCTGACGCTTGACAGTAGCTGGCCCATAATGGGACAACTGGTGTGCAACAGTGTCATCTGCCGATGGAGTGGTTGGCAGACTGCGTTCTGTGGAAGAGCTGTAGCTTCTGCAGGAGGACGAGGAGGAGGAGGGGGTGCGAACGCCTACAGCCAACTGTTTCCTAGACCGTGGGCTAGGCACAACTGTCCCTAAATTGATGTCGCCTGTGGACCCTGCATCCACCACATTCACCCAGTGTGCCGTGATGGACACATAACGTCCCTGGCCATGCCTACTGGTCCATGCATCTGTAGTCAGGTGCACCTTTGTACTCACAGATTGCCTGAGTGCATGGACGATGCGCTGTTTAACATGCTGGTGCAGGGCTGGGATGGCTTTTCTGGAAAAAAAGTGTCGACTGGGTAGCTCGTATCGTGGTTCAGCGTACTCCATCAGGGCTTTGAAAGCTTCGCTTTCAACTAACCGGTAGGGCATCATCTCTAACGAGATTAGTCTAGCTATGTGGGCGTTAAAACCCTGTGTACGCGGATGCGAGGATAAGTACTTCCTTTTTCTAACCAGAGTCTCATGTAGGGTGAGCTGGACTGGAGAGCTGGAGATCGTGGAACTTTCGGGTGTGCCGGTGTACATGGCAGACTGAGAGACGGTTGGAGACGGTATTGTTTCCGCCGGTGCCCTAGATGCAATATTTCCTCCTACAAAACTGGTGGTTCCCTGACCCTGACTGCTTTTGGCTGGCAAAGAAACCTGCACAGATACTGCCGGTGGTGCGGAAAATGGTGGCCTTACAGTGACGGAAGGGATGTTGCGTTGCTGACTAGCTTCATTGGCCGAGGGTGCTACAACCTTAAGGGACGTTTGGTAGTTAGTCCAGGCTTGAAAATGCATGGTGGTTAAGTGTCTATGCATGCAACTAGTATTTAGACTTTTCAGATTCTGACCTCTGCTTAAGCTAGTTGAACATTTTTGACAGATGACTTTGCGCTGATCAGTTGGATGTTGTTTAAAAAAATGCCAGACTGCACTCTTCCTAGACTCGGATCCCTTTTCAGGGATTGCAGACTGAGCTTTAACCGGATGGCCACGCTGTCCTCCAACAGGTTTTGGCTTTGACACGCGTTTTGGGCCAGATACGGGCCCGGCAGATGGAACCTGTTGCGATGTTGATGCCTGCTGCGGCCCCTCCTCCACCTCCGCTTCTGAACTACTGCCGCCTGCACCCTGTTCCCCCAATGGCTGCCAATCGGGGTCAATAACTGGGTCATCTATTACCTCCTCTTCGAGCTCGTGTGCAACTTCGTCTGTGTCACTGTGTCGGTCGGTGGTATAGCGTTCGTGGCGGGGCAACATAGTCTCATCAGGGTCTGATTGTGGATCTGTACCCTGAGAGGGCAATGTGGTGGTCTGAGTCAAAGGAGCAGCATAGTACTCTGGCTGTGGCTGTGCATCAGTGCACTCCATGTCAGAATCTACTTGTAATGGGCATGGCCTGTTAAATGTTTCACTTTCTAAGCCAGGGACGGTATGTGTAAAGAGCTCCATGGAGTGACCCGTTGTGTCGCCTGCTGCATCTACTTGTTGTAGTTTTTGCTGAGGAGGACAAGGAAGCGACTTGTCCCTGACCGTGAACATCCACAAGCGACGCGCTGCTTTTACATTTACCAGTTTCTGAAGAGGAGGCAAAAGAGCTAGAGGCTGAGTCTGCAATGTAAGCCAAAACTTGCTGTTGCTGCTCCGCCTTTAAAAGCGGTTTTCCTACTCCCAGAAAAGAGAGCGTTCGAGGCCTTGTGTAGCCTGACGACGAAACTGGCTCCACAGCTCCAGACTTAGGTGGAATATTTTTATCCCCACGACCACCTGATGCTCCACTACCACTACCATCATTACCAGCTGACAATGAACGCCCACGACGACCTCTTGCACCAGACTTCCTCATTGTTTTAAAATCTTAACCAAAGTAACTTTATTTGTTGCTGTCAAACAACTTACACGGTGAGCTATAACTTCAGTATGATTTCAATATCCCTTAACAGGTTGGTGAGACCACAAGGAAAATCAGGCACAATGTTACACACTCTGTTTTCTGTGGCACAAAATCACAGAGATGACACACACGCAGGACTGTCACTCAAGCACTAATGTCAATATTAATCTCCCACCTAATTTATTTTTTTTTTTTTCTCAGGGAGACTTTAGAAACCAAATAATATTAAAAAAAAACTAAAAAAAAAAGGCTTTCTATGGCCCACAATTAGAGAGAGAGAGGTGGCACACCCAGGAGTCAAGACTGGCGCACAAGCTGAAAGGGCAATATTACTCTCCCACTGTTTTTTTAAGTTTTTTTTTTTTTATTTTCAGGGAGACTTTAGAAACCAAATAATATTAAAAAAAAACAAAAAAATAAATAGCCTTTCTATGGCCCACTGAATGAGAGAGAGAGGTGACACACCCAGGAGTCAAGACTGGCACACAAGCTGAAAGGGCAATATTACTCTCCCACTGTTTTTTTATGTATTTTTTGTTTTTTAAGGGAGACTTTAGAAACCAAATAATATTAAAAAAAAAAAAAAAAAAAAAAGGCTTTCTATGGCCCACAATTAGAGAGAGAGAGGTGGCACACCCAGGAGTCAAGACTGGCGCACAAGCTGAAAGGGCAATATTACTCTCCCACTGTTTTTTTAAGTTTTTTTTTTTTTTCAGGGAGACTATAGAAACCAAATAATATTAAAAAAACCAAAAAAATAAATAGCCTTTCTATGGCCCACAATTAGAGAGAGAGAGGTGGCACACCCAGGAGTCAAGACTGGCACACAAGCTGAAAGGGCAATATTACTCTCCCACTGTTTTTTTATGTATTTTTTGTTTTTTAAGGGAGACTTTAAAAACCAAATAATATTAAAAAAAAAAACAAAAAAAAAAGGCTTTCTATGGCCAACAATTAGAGAGAGAGAGGTGGCACACCCAGGAGTCAAGACTGGCGCACAAGCTGAAAGGGCAATATTACTCTCCCACTGTTTTTTTAAGTTTTTTATTTTTTATTTTCAGGGAGACTTTAGAAACCAAATAATATTAAAAAAACCAAAAAAATAAATAGCCTTTCTATGGCCCACTGAATGAGAGAGAGAGGTGGCACACCCAGGAGTCAAGACTGGCACACAAGCTGAAAGGGCAATATTACTCTCCCACTGTTTTTTTATGTATTTTTTGTTTTTTAAGGGAGACTTTAGAAACCAAATAATATTAAAAAAACCAAAAAAATAAGTAGCCTTTCTATGGCCCACTGAATGAGAGAGAGAGAGGTGGCACACCCAGGAGTCAAGACTGGCACACAAGCTGAAAGGGCAATATTACTCTCCCACTGTTTTTTTATGTATTTTTTGTTTTTTAAGGGAGACTTTAGAAACCCAATAATATTAAAAAAAAAAAAAAAAAAAAAAAGGCTTTCTATGGCCCACAATTAGAGAGAGAGGTGGCACACCCAGGAGTCAAGACTGGCACACAAGCTGAAAGGGCAATATTACTCTCCCACTGTTTTTTTATGTATTTTTTTTTTTCAGGGAGACTTTAGAAACCAAATAATAAGAAAAAAAATAAATAAATAAATAGGCTTTCTATAGCCCACTGAATAAGAGATAGCACACACAGCAGTGGCACACAAGCCCTGACTGAGGCCAATATTTTTCTACCACTGATTGATGTAGTGTTTTTGTGTTGAGGTAGAATTTAGAACACAAATCACGGAAAAAATAAATAGGCTTTCTATGGCCCACTCAGTGAGAGATGGCACACACAGGGATGGCGCTGTAGCAGAAATGCCAATCTTAATCTCCCACAAAAAAAAAAAAAAAAAAAACAGGGACTGTCCTACAATTACTATCTCCCTGCAGTAATCTAAGCCAGGTATGGCAGGCAGCAATAGGAGTGGACTGATGCACAAATTAAATAAAAAGTGTGGACAAACAAAAAAGATAGCTGTGCAGAAAGGAACAAGAGGATATGTGCTTTGAAAAAAGCAGTTGGTTTCCACAGTGGCGTACACACAGCAATACAGCTATCACGGAGCCTTCTAGGGCAGCCCAATGAGCTACAGCGCTGAGGAAAAAAAAAAAAGGTGGTGTTGGACAGTGGAAATCGCTACAGCACAAGCGGTTTGGTGGTTAGTGGACCCTGCCTAACGCTCTCCCTGCTTCTGACGAAGCGGCAGCAACCTCTCCCTAAGCTCAGATCAGCAGCAGTAAGATGGCGGTCGGCGGGAACGCCCCTTTATAGCCCCTGTGACGCCGCAGACAGCAAGCCAATCACTGCAATGCCCTTCTCTAAGATGGTGGGGACCAGGATCTATGTCATCACGCTGCCCACACTCTGCGTTCACCTTCATTGGCTGAGAAATGGCGCTTTTCGCGTCATTGAAACGCGACTTTGGCGCGAAAGTCGCGTACCGCATGGCCGACAAGCACAGGGGTCGGATCGGGTTTCATGAGACGCCGGCTTAGCCAAAAGTCGGCGACTTTTGAAAATGATCGACCCGTTTCGCTCAACCCTATTGAGGAGCCTAAATCCAGTCCTCTGCCTCCTCATAGGGACTGTGATTGCCTATTAATTTGATTCCTGGCTGTAAGTTCCCTAAGGGTCGACTTTTCAATCTGTCTGTGCCAGAGCATGCCGCTATGCGGACTTATGTAAAGGAGTCCTTGGAGAAGGGGCATATTCGCCCGTCTTCGTCACCGTTGGGAGCGGGGTTCTTTTTTGTCGCCAAGAAGGATGGCTCCTTGAGGCCCTGTATAGATTATCGCCTTCTCAATAAGATCACGGTCAAATTCCAGTACCCTTTGCCTTTGCTCTCTGATTTGTTTGCTCGGATTAAAGGGGCTAGCTGGTTTACCAAGATTGACCTTCGAGGGGCGTATAATCTGGTCCGCATCAAACAGGGTGATGAATGGAAAACAGCATTTAATACGCCCGAAGGCCATTTTGAATATCTTGTGATGCCTTTCGGGCTCTCTAATGCTCCATCTGTGTTTCAGTCCTTTATGCATGATATTTTCCGGGAGTATCTGGATAAATTTATGATTGTATATTTGGATGATATTTTGTTTTTTTCCGATGATTGGGAGTCTCATGTGAAGCAGGTCAGGATGGTATTTCAGATTCTTCGTGCTAATACACTGGTGGTGAAGGGGTCTAAGTGCCTTTTCGGCGTTCAGAAGGTTTCTTTTCTGGGGTTCATTTTTTCTCCCTCGGCTATTGAAATGGACCCTGTTACGGTCCAGGCTATTTATGATTGGACTCAACCTACATCTGTGAACAGCCTTCAGTAATTTTTGGGCTTTGCTAATTTTTATCGCCGCTTCATTGCTAATTTTTCTACTGTGGTTAAACCTCTGACAGATTTGACCAAGAAAGGTGCTGATGTGGTGAATTGGTCCTCTGCGGCTGTGGAGGCCTTTCAGGAGCTTAAGCGTCGTTTTACTTCTGCCCCTGTGTTGTGTCAGCCAGATATTTCTCTCCCTTTTCAGGTTGAGGTTGACGCTTCTGAGATTGGGGCAGGAGCTGTTCTGTCTCAGAGAAGTTCTGATGGCTCTGTGTTGAAGCCGTGTGCTTTCTTCTCCAGAAAGTTTTCGCCTGCTGAGCGTAATTATGATGTCGGCAATCGGGAGTTGTTGGCTATGAAGTGGGCATTCGAGGAGTGGCGACATTGGCTTGAGGGAGCCAAGCATCGTGTTGTGGTCTTGACCGATCATAAGAATCTGATCTACCTTGAGTCGGCCAAGCGGTTGAATCCTAGACAGGCTCGGTGGTCTTTGTTTTTCTCCCGTTTTGATTTTGTGGTCTCGTATCTTCCGGGATCTAAGAATGTGAAGGCTGATGCCCTGTCTAGGAGTTTTTTGCCTGATTCTCCTGGAGTCCGTGAGCCGACTGGTATTCTCAAGGAGGGGGTGATTCTTTCTGCTATCTCCCCTGATTTGCGGCGGGTGCTTCAGACGTTTCAGGCTGATAGACCCGACCGCTGTCCTGTGGGGAAATTGTTTGTTCCTGATGGTTGGACTAGTAAGGTGATTTCTGAGATTCATTGTTCAGTGTTGGCTGGTCATCCTAGGATCTTTGGTACCAGAGATTTGGTTGCCAGGTCCTTTTGGTGGCCTTCTTTGTCACGGGATGTGCGTTCCTTTGTGGTGTCCTGTGGGATCTGTGCCCGGTCTAAGCCCTGCTGTTCTCGTGCTAGTGGGTTGCTTTTGCCTTTGCCTATCCCTGAGAGGCCTTGGACGCATATTTCCATGGATTTTATTTCTGATCTTCCTGTTTCTCAGAAGATGTCTGTCATCTGGGTGGTTTGTGACCGGTTTTCTAAAATGGTCCATTTGGTACCTTTGCCTAAGTTGCCTTCCTCCTCTGATTTGGTTCCTTTGTTTTTCCAGCATGTGGTTCGTTTGCATGGTATTCCAGAGAATATTGTGTCTGACAGAGGTACCCAGTTTGTTTCTAGGTTTTGGCAGTCCTTTTGTGGTAGAATGGGCATTAATTTGTCTTTTTCTTCGGCGTTTCATCCTCAGACAAATGGACAGACGGAGCGAACCAATCAGACCTTGGAAACCTATTTGAGATGCTTTGTGTCGGCTGATCAGGATGATTGGGTTACCTTCTTGCCGTTGGCCGAGTTTGCCCTTAATAATCGGGCTAGATCGGCTACCTTGGTTTCGCCTTTTTTTTGTAATTTCGGTTTTCATCCTTGCTTTTCTTCAGGGCAGGTTGAGCCTTCGGACTGTCCTAGGGTAGATTCTGTGGTGGACAGGTTGCAGCGGATTTGGACTCATGTGGTGGACAATTTAACATTGTCTCAGGAAAAGGCTCAACGTTTTGCTAACCGCCGTCGGTGCGTTGGTCCCCGGCTTCGGGTTGGGGATTTGGTCTGGTTGTCTTCTCGTCACGTTCCTATGAAGGTCTCTTCCCCTAAGTTCAAGCCTCGTTTTATTGGTCCTTATAGGATTTCGGAAATTATCAATCAGGTGTCTTTTCGTTTGGCCCTTCCAGCTTCGTTTTCCATGCATAATGTGTTCCATAGATCTTTGTTGCGGAGATATGTGGTGCCCATGATTCCCTCCGTTGACCATCCTGCTCCGGTGTTGGTTGAGGGGGAGCTGGAATATGTGGTGGAGAAGATTTTGGATTCTCGTCTTTCATGGCGGAAACTTCAGTATCTGGTCAAGTGGAAGGGTTATAGCCAGGAGGATAACTCTTGGGTTTTTGCCTCTGATGTCCATGCTGCCGATTTGGTACGTGCTTTTCATTTGGCTCGTCCCGATCGGCCTGGGGGCTCTGGTGAGCGTTTGGTGACCCCTCCTCAAGGGGGGGTACTGTTGTGAATTCCGTTCTTGGGCTCCATCCTGTGGTTGCTGATGGTATTTTTGGGAGTTCTGCTCTTGGGCTCCCTCTGGTGGTTTCAAGTGGAACTTAGCAGCTGCTTTCACTAATCGGTTCCCTGGCCTTGTTATTTAACTGGGCTTTTGGCTGTAGTTGATGCCAGCTGTCAATGTTCTCCTGTGGATTCAGTCCTTTCCTGGAAGTTCTCTGTTGGCCAGTCCATTTCAGCTTAAGATAAGTTTTGCTAGTTTTTGGGTGTTTCCCTGCTTATGACCTTCTGTTCAGTTTAAGTTATGTCTCTTTTGTCCAGCTTGTCATTATGAAATATTCCGGCTAGTTGGAAGCTCTGGGGTTGCAGATTTGCCCCCTCCACACCGTGAGTCGGTGTGGAGGTTATTTTTGTAAACTCTGCGTGGACATTTAGTTTTTATACTGACCGCACAGGAACCTTTTCTATCTCTGTCTATTTAGATAGTATTGGCCTCTTTTGCTAAAATCTAGTTTCATTCTGAGTTTGTCATTTCCCTCTTCACTCACCGTCAATATCTGTGGGGGGCTATCCTTCCTTTCTCTGAAGCGAGATAGTTTTTCGTTTCCATCTTCAGGGGTAGTTAGTTCTTAGGCTGTGAAGAGGCGTCTAGGCAGAGATAGGAACGCTCCACGGCTATTTCTAGTGTTGGTGTTAGGAGTAGGGATTGCGGTCAGTAAAGCTACCACCTCCTCAGAGCTAGTATATTATTTGTTTTACCCACTAGGTCATTTCAGTGCTGCTCTGTAATCACTAGGTCATATTGGTGATTACTGTCTGTGGAGCTGCCACCTCCTCTGAGCTTGTCCATGATTGGTTTTACCCACCAGGTCATCTCAGTACCGCTCTGTAACCACCAGGTCATAACACTTTAGCCAAAATAACTGCGACCAACCGCTTCTGGTAACCATCAATGAGTTTCTTACAATGCTCTGCTGGAATATTAGACCATTCTTCTTTGGCAAACTGCTCCAGGTCCCTAATATTTGAAGGGTGCCTTCTCCAAACTGCCATTTTTAGATCTCTCCACAGGTGTTCTATGGGATTCAGGTCTGGACTCATTGCTGGCCACCTTAGAAGTCTCCAGTGCTTTCTCTCAAACCATTTTCTAGTGCTTTTTGAAGTGTGTTTTTGGTCATTGTCCTGCTGGAAGACCCATGACCTCTGAGGGAGACCCGGCTTTCTCACACTGGGCCCTACATTATGCTGCAAAATGTGTTGGTAGTCTTCAGACTTCATAATGCCATGCACACGGTCAAGCAGTCCAGTGCCAGAGGCAGCAAAGCAACCCCAAAACATCAGGGAACCTCCGCCATGTTTGACTGTAGGGACCATGTTCTTTTCTTTGAATGCCTCTTTTTTTCTCCTGTAAACTCTATGTTGATGCGTTTGCCCAAAAAGCTCTACTTTTGTCTCATCTGACCAGAGAACATTCTTCCAAAACGTTTTAGGCTTTTTCAGGTAAGTTTTGGCAAACTCCAGCCTGGCTTTTTTATGTCTCGGGGTAAGAAGTAGGGTCTTCCTGGGTCTCCTACCATACAGTCCCTTTTCATTCAGATGCCGACGGATAGTACGGGTTGACACTGTTGTACCCTTGGACTGCAGGGCAGCTTGAACTTGTTTGGATGTTAGTTGAGGTTCTTTATCCAACATCCGCACAATCTTGCATTAAAATCCCTTGTCAATTTTTCTTTTCCGTCCACATCTAGGGAGGTTAGCCACAGTGCCATGGGCTTTAAACTTCTTGATGACACTGCGCACGGTAGACACAGGAACATTCAGGTCTTTGGAGATGGACTTGTAGCCTTGAGATTGCTCATGCTTCCTCACAATTTGGTTTCTCAAGTCCTCAGACAGTTCTTTGGTCTTTTTTCTTTTCTCCATGCTCAATGTGGTACACACAAGGACACAGGACAGAGGTTGAGTCAACTTTAATCCATGTCAACTGGCTGCAAGTGTGATTTAGTTATTGCCAACACCTGTTAGGTGCCACAGGTAAGTTACAGGTGTTGTTAATTACACAATTTAGAGAAGCATCACATGATTTTTCAAACGGTGCCAATACTTTTGTCCACCCCCTTTTTTATGTTTGGTGTGGAATTATATCCAATTTGGCTTTAGGATAATTCTGTTTGTGTTTTTTCATTTAAGACAAATTAAATGAAGATAATAATAACAAAGAATTTGTGTTTGCAATCATTTTCAGGAAGAAACTGAGTATTATCTGACAGAATTGCAGGGGTGTCAATACTTTTGGCCACAACTGTATATACTGAGGGGAAATGAGAGGTGTGAGGTGAAAATAAGGTGTGAGGTGAAAATGAAAAGGTGTGAGTGCAAAATGAGAGGAGAGAGGGCAAATAGTGGAGTGATCGGAAAATGACAGATGTGAGGTCGAAATGACAAGTGTGAGGGGGGAATGAGAGGAGTCAGGGGGAAAATAAGAGGAGTGAGGGGAAAATGAGAGGTGTGAGGAAGAAAATGAGAGATGTGAGGGGGAAAATGAAAGATGTGAGGGGGAAAATGAGAGGCGTGATGGGAAAATAAGAGACGTGAGGTGCTGTAACTAACCACAGATATTTACTATGCCCAGGCAACGCCGGGCTCTTCAGCTAGTATATTTATATCATAGATATATCATAAATAAATACAAAGATAGATTAGATACAGTATTTTTCGGACTATAATGCTCACTTTTTTCCTGAAAACTGGAGTCCCCAAGAAAGTTTCAAGAAAAAGTTGGTGGTGAGGCAGGAGCAAAGTCCCCGCTTTGTACATTGATTTCCCACCGATGGGCTTCAGGATTATGGCCGCCGAAGGCTGTGCGTGGGCAGATTTAGATGTGAAACCCACCACCGGGAAATCAATGTACAGAGCGGGGACTCAGCTCCTGCCTCACTGCCAACATTTTCTTGAAGCCCAGGGCCCACTGCCATGCACCATTGGGACACTCCCTCCTCCCAGCCCAGGGCCCTCAGCATCGCCCCATTCCTGCCTCTGCTGACTTCCTGTAGCAATGACCCTGCTTCCTGTGATCCTGCTCCACTTCTCCATTTTAACATTCTTTTTTTTTTCTATTTTCCTCTCCAAAATTTGGGGTTTGTCTTACGATCTTATCATCCAAAAAATATGGAAGAGAGAAAGATAGAATAGATAGATATCCTTAAGATATAATTTCACAGCCATCCTACATATTTTAAACTTGCACCCTTTAGTGCCTTTCATGTAGAGTTTATTCTACAGCTTTTTATGCTTATTAAAAAAATAAGTACATGAAACAAAATTACATGGGTTAACCCCTATTTTATGAAACCAGCAAAGGTAAAACAGACAGCTGTGAGCTGATATTATCAGGCTGGGAAGGTCCATGGTTATTTTGCCTTTTCAGCCCAAAAATACCAGCCCTCAGCCGCCCAAATCAGATGCTCTTCCAAATTGACCTGGTGCATTGACAAACATGGTAATGGGGCTTGGGATTGATGTCAGCTGTGAACTGTGCAAAAACACAGCTGACATCAAGCCCTGGTGTTAGTAATGGAAAGGTGTCTATCAAATTATCATTATTGAACCAGTACTAAGGCCTAGGTCGCACTTGCGTATGCAATGCAAGGGACTCGCTCGAGTCTCTCATATCAATTCCTGGCACTGCCACCGATGGTTCAGACAGGAGCGTTCAGCTGCATAGAATTACATGCAGCCGCACACTCCAGTCCCGAGTGTCGGCGGCAGTGCCAGGTATTGATGCGAGAGACTCGCACAAGTTTCTTGCATTGCACACGCAAGTGTGACACCGGCCTAAAAAGTAGAAACATACACACAAAAATAGTTTATTTAAAAAAAAAAAACACAGCCCAACTTTTTTCTTGGTTCCCCAATTTATTTATTTTTTTTAAAGGGACTCTGTCACCTGAATTTGGAGGGAACAATTTTCAGCCATAGGGGCGGGGTTTTTGGGTGTTTGATTCACCCTTTCCTTACCCGCTGGCTGCATGCTGGCTGCAATATTGGATTGAAGTTCATTCTCTGTCCTCCGTAGTACATGCCTGCACAAGGCAATCTTGCCTTACGCAGGCCTGTACTATGGAGGACAGAGAATGAACTTCAATCCAATATTGCAGCCAGCATGCAGCCAGCGGGTAAGGAAAGGGTGAATCAAACACCCGAAAACCCCGTCCCTATGGCTGAAAATTGTTCCCTCCAAATTCAGGTGACAGAGTCCCTTTAAAAACCATTCAGGTCCATCGTAGTTCAGGGAATCCAACGTAGTCCACAAATGTAAACCTTAAAAATATAAGAAGAGCGAAACAAAAGAATTGATTATTAAAAAAAAAGGCCCCAAGCAGGTCTGGCGTAGTCCAGTGCTTCCCACGATGTACCCCAATTCCATTGTCCAAAGCCTATGGAGCCTCATTCTGAGGGTCAATAGATTTTATGCAGCAACCACTCCTGGCTCGTGTTGCGCTCCGTGAAACTCAGTAAGTGTGAAGAGCAGTAACAATTACATCACTACTCATCAGATTCGCAGGGTCACACTGCGCTCCACGAGACCCAACGACTGTGAAGAGCAGTAATGTTACTGACGTCACCGCTCTTCACAGTCATCAGATCTCGGGTAGCGCATCGGCCCGATGACTCTGATGAGCGGTGACATCAGTAACGTTACTGCTCTTCACAGTCACACGGTCTCTACAAGCATAAAAAGCTTAGATCATGACAAAAAAGATGATCACAAGGCCATTATTAGGTAATAAGAAGACAAATATTTATTGAAAAACATCATTTTAAAACCATACTACCAAGGTGAAACAAAGAGACAAACCTCCCACTCATCACAATCACCCATAATCCACGCACTGCTGCAGGTGACACAAAACTAGTATACACAAATCTATCAAGATGGGTGGCTAACCATGGATAATAAATAAATAATTAATACTCAGGAGTAGGGTTGAGCGAAACGGATCGGTCATTTTCAAAAGTCGCCGACTTTTGGCAAAGTCGGGTTTCATGAAACCCGACCCGATCCCAGCGTGGGATCGGCCATGCGGTACACGATCTTCGCGCCAAAGTCGCGTTTCATATGACGCTTAAAGCGCCATTTCTCAGCCAATGAAGGTGCAAGCAGAGTGTGGGCAGCGTGATGACATAGGTCCTGGTCCCCACCATCTTAGAGAAGGGCATGGCAGTGATTGGCTTGCTTTCTGCGGCGTCACAGGGGCTATAAAGGGGTGTTCCCGCCGACCGCCATCTTACTGCTGCTGATCTGAGCATAGGGAGAGGTTGCTGCCGCTTCTTCAGAAGCAGGGATAGCGTCAGGCATGGTAAATTAACCCCCAAACCACTTGTGCTGTAGCGATTTCCACTGTCCAACACCACCTTTTCTTTGCAGGGACAGTGGAGGCTAGATTTCTGTGCAACAGCTCTGTAGCTTATAAGGCTCTCTGATAGCTGCATTGCTGTGTGTACGCCGCTGTACAAACCAACTGCTTTTTTCAAAGCACAAATCCTGTTGCTCCTTCCTTTCTGTGCAGCTATCTTGTTTGTTTGTCCACACTTTTGACTTTTGTGTGCAGCAGTCCTTTTTATTGCTGCCTGCCATACTTTTCTGAGATTACTGTAGGGAGATAGTAATTGTAGTACAGCCCCCTTTTTTTTTTTTTTTTGTTTTGTTATATCTCTTCAAGCCACTTTCTGCCACAGGAAATATACTCTAATACAGTGGCCCAGATTTATTCACTAGTCTCCCTGAAAAAAAAAAAAGGGGCAGATTAAAATTGGCAAATCTGCATCAGTGCCAGTCCTGTCTGTGGCATCTGTCTTTCATTTTCTGCCACAGAAAACCTACTGTATAACAGTGGGCATGATTTCTTCACAATTCTCCCAGAAAAAATAAAACAAGTGGGAGATTAAGATTGGCAAATCTGCATCAGTGCCAGTCCTGTGTGTGGCATCTGTCTTTCTTTTTCTGCCACAGAAAACCTACTGTATAACAGTGGGCCTGATTTCTTCACAATTCTCCCAGAAAAAAATAAAACAAGTGGGAGATTAAGATTGGCAAATCTGCATCAGTGCCAGTCCTGTGTGTGGCATCTGTCTTTCTTTTTCTGCCACAGAAAACCTACTGTATAACAGTGGGCCTGATGTCTTGACAATTCTCCCAGAAAAAATAAAACAAGTGGGAGATTAAGATTGGCAAATCTGCATCAGTGCCAGTCCTGTGTGTGGCATCTGTCTTTCTTTTTCTGCCACAGAAAACCTACTGTATAACAGTGGGCCTGATTTCTTCACAATTCTCCCAGAAAAAATAAAACAAGTGGGAGATTAAGATTGGCAAATCAGCATCAGTGCCAGTCCTGTGTTTGGCATCTGTCTTTCTTTTTCTGCCACAGAAAACCTACTGTATAACAGTGGGCCTGATTTCTTCACAATTCTCCCAGAAAAAATAAAACAAGTGGGAGATTAAGATTGGCAAATCTGCATCAGTGCCAGTCCTGTGTGTGGCATCTGTCTTTCTTTTTCTGCCACAGAAAGCCTACTGTATAACAGTGGGCCTGATTTCTTCACAATTCTCCCAGAAAAAAATAAAACAAGTGTGAGATTAAGATTGGCAAATCTGCATCAGTGCCAGTCCTGTGTGTGGCATCTGTCTTTCTTTTTCTGCCACAGAAAACCTACTGTATAACAGTGGGCCTGATTTCTTCACAATTCTCCCAGAAAAAATGAAACAAGTGAGAGATTAAGATTGGCAAATCTGCATCAGTGCCAGTCCTGTGTGTGGCATCTGTCTTTCTTTTTCTGCCACAGAAAACCTACTGTATAACAGTGGGCCTGATTTCTTCACAATTCTCCCAGAAAAAATGAAACAAGTGAGAGATTAAGATTGGCAAATCTGCATCAGTGCCAGTCCTGTGTGTGGCATCTGTCTTTCTTTTTCTGCCACAGAAAACCTACTGTATAACAGTGGGCCTGATTTCTTCGCAATTCTCCCAGAAAAAATAAAACAAGTGGGAGATTAAGATTGGCAAATCTGCATCAGTGCCAGTCCTGTGTGTGGCATCTGTCTTTCTTTTTCTGCCACAGAAAACCTACTGTATAACAGTGGGCCTGATTTCTTCACAATTCTCCCAGAAAAAATGAAACAAGTGTGAGATTAAGATTGGCAAATCTGCATCAGTGCCAGTCCTGTGTGTGGCATCTGTCTTTCTTTTTCTGCCACAGAAAACCTACTGTATAACAGTGGGCCTGATTTCTTCACAATTCTCCCAGAAAAAATAAAACAAGTGGGAGATTAAGATTGGCAAATCTGCATCAGTGCCAGTCCTGTGTGTGGCATCTGTCTTTCTTTTTCTGCCACAGAAAACCTACTGTATAACAGTGGGCCTGATTTCTTCACAATTCTCACAGAAAAAATAAAACAAGTGTGAGATTAAGATTGGCAAATCTGCATCAGTGCCAGTCCTGTGTGTGGCATCTGTCTTTCTTTTTCTGCCACAGAAAACCTACTGTATAACAGTGGGCCTGATTTCTTCACAATTCTCCCAGAAAAAATAAAACAAGTGGGAGATTAAGATTGGCAAATCTGCATCAGTGCCAGTCCTGTGTGTGGCATCTGTCTTTCTTTTTCTGCCACAGAAAACCTACTGTATAACAGTGGGCCTGATTTCTTCACAATTCTCCCAGAAAAAATGAAACAAGTTTGAGATTAAGATTGGCAAATCTGCATCAGTGCCAGTCCTGTGTGTGGCATCTGTCTTTCTTTTTCTGCCACAGAAAACCTACTGTATAACAGTGGGCCTGATTTCTTCACAATTCTCCCAGAAAAAATAAAACAAGTGGGAGATTAAGATTGGCAAATCTGCATCAGTGCCAGTCCTGTGTGTGGCATCTGTCTTTCTTTTTCTGCCACAGAAAGCCTACTGTATAACAGTGGGCCTGATTTCTTCATAATTCTCCCAGAAAAAATGAAACAAGTGTGAGATTAAGATTGGCAAATCTGCATCAGTGCCAGTCCTGTGTGTGGCATCTGTCTTTCTTTTTCTGCCACAGAAAACCTACTGTATAACAGTGGGCCTGATTTCTTCGCAATTCTCCCAGAAAAAATAAAACAAGTGCGAGATTAAGATTGGCAAATCTGCATCAGTGCCAGTCCTGTGTGTGGCATCTGTCTTTCTTTTTCTGCCACAGAAAACCTACTGTATAACAGTGGGCCTGATTTCTTCACAATTCTCCCAGAAAAAATAAAACAAGTGGGAGATTAAGATTGGCAAATCTGCATCAGTGCCAGTCCTGTGTGTGGCATCTGTCTTTCTTTTTCTGCCACAGAAAACCTACTGTATAACAGTGGGCCTGATTTCTTCACAATTCTCACAGAAAAAATAAAACAAGTGTGAGATTAAGATTGGCAAATCTGCATCAGTGCCAGTCCTGTGTGTGGCATCTGTCTTTCTTTTTCTGCCACAGAAAACCTACTGTATAACAGTGGGCCTGATTAAATCACTTGTCTCCCATATCCCAAAAAAAAATTAAAATAAAGGGAGAATAATCTTGCCAAATCTGTGCATCTGTGCCAGTGCTGTCTGTGGTATCTGTCAGTCATTTTGTGCCACAGAAACTATACTGTGATATAGTGGGCCTGAATAAATCCCTTGTCTCCCATATAAAAAAAAAAGAGGGACATTTCTATTGCCAGTGTGTGCATCTGCGTCAGTCCTGTTAGTGTCATATCTGCCAGCCTCTTTCTGCCAATCAAACAGTGTAGTGTAATACAGTGGGCCTGATTTTTCCCTGCATTCTCCCACACATAAAGAGGGACATTTCTATTGCCAGTGTGTGCATCTGCGTGCGTCAGTCCTGTTAGTGTCATATCTGCCAGCCTCTTTCTGCCAATCAGTGTAGTGTAATACAGTGGGCCTGATTTTTTTCCTGCATTCTCCCACACATAAAAAAGGGAGATCTAAATTCACAACAAGTTCACGTACACCTTCTACCTGGTTTTACAGGACCACATAACGGTTGTTAGTTTGGTTACATTTTTCCAAGAATGAGGAAGACTGGTGGAAGAGGTCATGGCCGTGGGCGGTCATTGCCAGCTGGTAATGATGGTGGTGGTGGTGGTCGTGGAGCATCAGGTGGTCGTGGGAAAAGCAATATAGCCTCTAAGTCTCGAGTTGTTGAGCCAGCATCATCGTCTGGCTACACAAGGCCTCTAACGCTCCCGTTTCTGGGAGTAGGAAAACCGCTTTTAAAGCCGGAGCAGCAGGAAAAAGTTTTGGCTTTCATTGCTGCCTCTGCCTCTAGCTCTTTTGCCTCCTCTTCGGAAAGTGCGAAATTTGAAAGCAGCGTGTCGTCAGTGGATGCTCCCGGTCAGGAACAAGTCGCTTCCTTGTGTCCTTCACCAAGAACAACAGTGAAGGATGTGTCAGGCGACACAACAGGTTACTCCATGGAGCTCCTTACACATACCGTGCCTGGGTTAGAAAGGGAAATTGTTAACAGGCCATGCCCATTACAAGATGAATCGGACATGGAGTGCACAGATGCACAGCCACAGCCAGATTATTATGCTGTTCCTTTGACTCAGATCAGAACATTGCCCTCGCAGTGTACTGATCCAGAATCTGACCCCGATGAGACTATGGAGCCCCGTCACGAACGCTATAGCACCGGCTTACACGGTGACCCAGAGGAAGGTGCACAGGACATAGAAGAGGAGGTCATAGATGACCCAGTTGTTGACCCCGATTGGCAGCCATTGGGGGAACAGGGTGCAGGCGGCAGTAGCTCTGAAGGGGAAGAGGAGGAGCCGCAGCAGGCAACAACATCGCAACAGGTTCCATCTGGCAGGCCCGTATCTGGCCAAAAACGTGTGGCAAAACCAAAACCAGTTGTAGGACAGCGTGGCCATCCGGTTAAAGTAGCTCAGTGTGCAATGCCTGAAAAGGTATCCGATAGTAGGAAGAGTGCAGTCTGGCATTCTTTTTAACCAAGATCTCAATGATCAGTGCAAAGTCATCTGTAAGAAATGCTCAAGGACCTTCAGCAGAGGTCAGAATGTTAAAAATCTAAATACAAGTTGCATGCGTAGACATTTAACCACCATGCACTTGCAAGCCTGGACAAACTACCAAACGTCCCTTAACGTTGTAGCACCCTCTCACAATGAAGCTAGTCAGCAACGCGACATCCCTTCCCTCACTGTAAGCCCACCATTTACCACACCACCTGAAGGTAATGTGGCGGTTTCGTTGCAAGGCCAAAGCAGTCAGGGAATCACCAGGTTCGTGGTAGGAAAAACTGTATGTAGGGCAACAGCAAGAATACCATCACCAACCCTCTCTCAGTCACCCATGTCCACCGGCACCCCCACTAGTTCCACCCTATGCAGCTCTCCAGTCCAGCTCACCCTACATGAGACTCTCGTTAGGAAAAGGAAGTACTCATCCTCGCATCCGCGTACACAGGGTTTGAACGCCCACATTGCTAGACTAATCTCGTTAGAGATGATGCCCTACCGGTTAGTTGAAAGCGAAGCTTTCAAAGCCCTGATGGACTGCGCTGTACCACGCTATGAGCTACCCAGTCGACACTTCTTTTCGAGAAAAGCCATCCCAGCCCTCCACCAGCATGTAAAAGACCGCATTGTTCATACGCTCAGGCAATCTATGAGTAGAAAGGTGCACCTGACAACAGATGCATGGACCAGTAGGCATGGCCAGGGGCATTACGTCTCCATCACGGCACACTGGGTTAATGTGGTGGATGCAGGGTCCACAGGGGACAGCAATATTGGGATAGTTCTGCCTAGCCCACGGTCTAGGAAACAGTTGGCTGTAGGCGTTCGTCCCCCCTCCTCCTCCTCGTCCTCCAGCAGAAGCGAGAGCTCGTCCTCAGACCGCAGTCGCACGACCACTCCATCCGCAGCTGCCACTGTTGCACACGAGGTGTCCAATTATGGAACAGCTAGTGGCAAGCGTCAGCAGGCTGTATTGGCAATGAAGTGTTTGGGCGACAACAGACACACCGCGGAAGTTCTGTCCGAGTTCTTGCAGCAAGAAACTCAGTCATGGCTGGGCACTGTACATCTTGAGGCAGGCAAGGTAGTGAGTGATAACGGAAGGAATTTTATGGCTGCCATAGCCCTTTCACACATTCCTTGCCTGGCTCACACCTTAAACCTGGTGGTGCAGTGCTTCCTGAAAAGTTATCCGGGGTTACCCGACCTGCTGCTGAAAGTGCGCAGACTTTGCTCTCACATCCGCCGTTCTCCCGTACACTCCAGCCGTATGCAGAACCATCAGCGGTCTTTAAACCTTCCCCAGCATCGCCTAATCATCAACGTTGCAACAAGGTGGAACTCCACACTGCACATGCTTCATAGACTGTGCGAACAGAGGCGTGCTGTTATGTATTTGTGGGAGGATACACATACACGGGCAGGCAGTTGGATGGCAGACATGGAGTTGTCTGCTGTGCAGTGGTCGAAGCTCCAAGACCTGTGTCAAGTCCTTCAGTGTTTTGAGGAATGCACACGGCTGGTTAGTGCAGACATCGCCGTAATAAGCATGAGCATCCCCCTAATGCGTCTGCTGATGCAAAGTTTGACGCAGATAAAGGAGCAGGCGTCTGCAGCCGAGGACGATGGAAGCCTTGATGACAGTCAGCCATTGTCTGCTCAGGGTAGTCTACAGGACGAGGTGGCGGGCGAAGAGGAGGAGGATGAGGAGGATGATGGGAATGAGTATTTTTTGGATGAGGAAGCTTCTCAGGGGGCAATAGAAACTGCTGGCGGTGCAAGGCCGGGTTCAGGGTTTTTGAGGGAGACAAGTGACGTTGATTTGCCCGAAAGTGTTCCTCAACCCAGCATATGCACTGATTTGACAACTGGAACATTGGCCCACATGGCGGATTATGCCTTGCGTATCCTCAAAAGGGACCCACGCTGTTGTGAATTCTGCTCTTGGGCTCCCTCCGGTGGTTATAAGTGGTAGCGCTGCTGTCTTTGGATCGCAGCATTCATCAGGTGTGTCCACTTATTGCAATTCTGACTGGGCTATTTAGTCTTGCTTGACCCTTTAGTTAGTGCCAGTTGTCCATTGTTTCCTGGAGGATTCACTTCCCTGCCTGGTCTCTCTTGCTTGCTGTTCATTTCAACAAAGATAAGTTCTGGCTTTGTTTTTTGCAGTCCACATGCTGTGGGCCTGATCGTTCAAATTATTTTCTATGTTTTGTTTTGTCCAGCTTGGTCTGTATAAGGATTTGTTCAGCCAAGCTGGTATCTCTGGAGATGCAGATATACCCTCCATGTCTTTAGTTAGATGTGGAGATTTTGTATTTTCTGTGGTGGATATTTTCTAGTGTTTTAATACTGACCACATAGTACTCTGTCCTATCCTTTCTATTTAGCTAGAAGTGGCCTCCTTTGCTAAATTCTGATTTCAGTCTGCGTATGTTATTTCCCTCTCCTCTCACAGTCAATATTTGTGGGGGGCTGTCTATCCTTTGGGGATTTTCTCTGAGGCAAGATAGTTTTCCCTTTTCTATCTCTAGGGGTAATTAGTCCTCCGGCTGTGTCGAGATGTCCAGGGAGTGTTAGGTACATTCCACGGCTACTTCTAGTTGCGGTGTTAAGTTCAGGGTCTGCGGTCAGTACAGGTACCACCTTCTCCAGAGTACATCTCATGCTGCTCCTAGGCCACCAGATCATAACAGTACAACTGGCCAACAATGAGTTAATTGCATCTCAGAAGAAGGAAAGGAAAGTGCTGAGCCATTTTTTTTTCTGTAGTTTGTTGTGCCTTTTCTTTCCTCTTTACCTCTGGGTGGTTCAGGAGTTTGGCACTGGTATGGATGTTCAGGGATTGGCTTCTCGTGTGGACCAGCTTGCTGCTCGAGTACAGGGTATTTCCGATTATATCGTTCAGACTCCGGTTTTAGAGCCTAGAATTCCAACTCCTGATTTGTTTTTTGGGGACAGGTCCAAATTTTTGAGCTTTAAAAATAAATGTAAACTGTTTTTAGCTCTGAAACCCCGTTCCTCTGGTGATCCCATCCAGCAGGTTAAAATAGTCATCTCTCTGCTGCGCGGTGACCCTCAGGATTGGGCGTTCTCCCTGGAAGCTGGAAATCCTGCTTTGCTTAATGTAGACACCTTTTTTCAAGCACTAGGGTTATTGTATGATGAACCTAATTCAGTGGATCATGCTGAGAAGACCTTGTTGGCCCTGTCTCAGGGTCAAGAAGCGGCAGAATTATATTGCCAGAAATTTAGAAAATGGTCTGTGCTGACTAGATGGAATGAGGATGCCTTGGCTGCAATTTTCAGAAAGGGTCTTTCGGAATCTGTTAAAGATGTTATGGTGGGGTTTCCCACGCCTGCTGGTCTGAGTGATTCTATGTCTCTGGCCATTCAGATTGATCGGCGCTTGTGCGAGCGCAGAGTTGTGCGCGCTGTGGCATTGTCTTCCGAGCGGACTCCTGAGCCTATGCAGTGTGATAAGATTGTGTCTAGAGCTGAACGACAAGGATTCAGATGTCAGAATACGTTGTGTTTTTACTGCGGCGATTCTGCTCATGTTATTTCTGATTGCCTTAAGCGTACTAAGAGAATCGCTAGTTCTGTTACCATCAGTACTGTACAACCTAAATTTCTGTTATCTGTGACCCTGATCTGCTCATCATCGTCATTTTCTGTCATGGCATTTGTGGATTCAGGCGCCGCTTTAAACTTAATGGACTTAGAATTTCCCAGACGTTTTGGGTTCCCTTTGCAGCCTTTGCAGAGTCCTATTCCTTTGAGGGGCATTGATGCTACACCGCTGGCTAAAAATAAACCTCAGTTTTGGACACAGCTGACCATGTGTATGGCGCCAGCTCATCAGGAAGATTGTCATTTTCTGGTGTTGCATAATTTGCATGATGCTATTGTGCTGGGTTTCCCATGGTTACAGGTGCATAATCCGGTATTAGATTGGAAATCTATGTCTGTGACTAGTTGGGGTTGTCAGGGGGTTCATGGTGACGTTCCTTTGATGTCAATTACTTCCTCCCCCTCTTCTGAAATTCCTGAGTTTTTGTCAGATTTCCAGGATGTATTTGATGAGCCCAAGTCCAGTTCCCTTCCACCGCATAGGGACTGTGATTGTGCTATCGACTTGATTCCAGGTTGTAAGTTCCCTAAGGGCCGACTTTTTAACCTGTCTGTGCCAGAACATGCCGCCATGCGGAGTTATGTTAAGGAATCTTTGGAGAAGGGGCATATTCGGCCATCTTCTTCACCATTGGGAGCGTTTTGTTTTTTTTGTTGCCAAGAAGGATGGCTCCTTGAGACCCTGTATTGATTATCGCCTCTTGAATAAGATCACGGTCAAATTCCAATACCCTTTGCCTTTGCTTTCTGATTTGTTTGCTAGGATTAAGGGGGCTAGTTGGTTTACTAAGATTGACCTTCGAGGGGCATATAATCTTGTTCGTATTAAGCAGGGTGACGAATGGAAAACTGCGTTTAATACGCCCGAAGGCCATTTTGAATACCTTGTGATGCCATTCGGACTCTCTAATGCTCCATCTGTGTTTCAGTCCTTCATGCATGATATATTTCGGAGTTATCTTGATAAATTCATGATTGTATATTTGGATGATATTTTAATTTTTTCAGATGATTGGGAGTTTCATGTGAAACAAGTCAGGATGGTATTTCAGACCTCCATGATAATGCTTTGTTCGTGAAGGGGTCTAAGTGCCTCTTTGGAGTACAAAAGGTTTCTTTTTTGGGCTTAATTTTTTCTCCCTCATCTATAGAAATGGATCCGGTTAAGGTTCAGGCCATTCATGATTGGATCCTGCCCACTTCTGTGAAGAGCCTTCAGAAATTTTTGGGCTTTGCTAATTTTTATCGCCGTTTCATTGCCAACTTCTCCAGTGTGGTTAAACCCCTGACCGATTTGACGAAGAAGGGCGCTGATGTGGCGAATTGGTCCTCTGTGGCTGTTTCTGCCTTTCAGGAGCTTAAACGCCGATTTACTTCTGCCCCTGTGTTGCGTCAGCCGGATGTCTCCCTTCCATTTCAGGTTGAGGTTGACGCTTCTGAGATTGGGGCAGGGGCCGTTTTGTCTCAGAGGAATTCTGATGGTTCCTTGTTGAAACCGTGTGCCTTCTTTTCTCGAATGTTTTCGCCTGCGGATCGCAATTATGATGTCGGCAATCGTGAGTTGTTGGCTATGAAGTGGGCATTTGAGGAGTGGCGTCATTGGCTTGAGGGGGCCAAGCACCGTATTGTGGTCTTGACTGATCATAAGAATCTGATTTACCTCGAGTCTGCCAAATGGCTGAATCCTAGACAGGCCCGATGGTCCCTGTTTTTCTCCCGTTTTGATTTTGTGGTCTCGTACCTTCCGGGTTCTAAGAATGTTAAGGCGGATGCCCTCTCTAGGAGCTTTTTGCCTGATTCTCCTGGGGTTCTTGAGCCGGGCGGCATTCTGAAGGAAGGGGTGATTCTTTCTGCCATCTCCCCTGATTTACGACGGGCTCTTTAGGAATTTCAGGCTGATAAACCTGATCGCTGTCCAGTGGGGAAACTGTTTGTTCCTGACAGATGGACTAGTAAAGTGATTTCTGAGGTTCATTGTTCTGTGTTGGCTGGCCATCCTGGGATTTTTGGTACCAGAGATTTGGTTGGTAGGTCCTTTTGGTGGCCTTCTTTGTCACGGGATGTGCGTTCTTTTGTGCAGTCCTGTGGGACTTGTGCGCGGGCCAAGCCTTGCTGTTCCCGCGCTAGTGGGTTGCTTTTGCCTTTGCCGGTCCCTGAGAGGCCTTGGACGCATATTTCTATGGATTTTATTTCAGATCTTCCGGTTTCCCAGAGGATGTCGGTTATCTGGGTGGTTTGTGACCAGTTTTCTAAGATGGTTCATTTGGTACCTTTGCCTAAATTGCCTTCCTCTTCTGATTTGATTCCGTTGTTTTTTCAGCATGTGGTTCGTTTGCATGGCATTCCGGAGAATATTGTGTCCGACAGAGGATCTCAGTTTGTTTCTAGGTTTTGGCGGGCCTTTTGTGCTAGGCTGGGCATTGATTTGTCTTTTTCTTCTGCGTTTCATTCTCAGACAAATGGCCAGACCGAGCGAACTAATCAGACTTTGGAAACTTATTTGAGATGCTTTGTGTCTGCTGATCAGGACGATTGGGTGGCTTTCTTGCCATTGGCCGAGTTTGCCCTTAATAATCCGGCTAGTTCTGCTACCTTGGTTTCACCCTTCTTTTGTAATTCTGGTTTTCATCTTCGTTTTTCTTCAGGGCAGGTTGAGCCTTCTGATTGTCCTGGGGTGGACTCTGTGGTTGACAGGTTGCAGCAGATTTGGGCTCAGGTTGTGGACAATTTGGTGTTGTCTCAGGAGGAGGCTCAGCGTTTTGCTAACCGTCGTCGGTGTGTTGGTTCCCGGCTTCGGGTTGGGGATTTGGTCTGGTTGTCTTCCCGTCATGTTCCTATGAAGGTTTCTCCCCCTAAGTTCAAGCCTCGGTTTATTGGTCCTTATAGGATTTCTGAGATTGTCAATCCGGTGTCTTTTCGTTTGTCCCTTCCGGCCTCTTTTTCCATCCATAATGTTTTTCATAGATCTTTGTTGCGGAAATATGTGGTGCCTGTTGTTCCCTCTGTTGATCCTCCTGCCCCGGTGTTGGTTGATGGGGAGTTGGAGTATGTGGTTGAGAAGATTTTGGATTCTCGTTTTTCGAGGCGGAGGCTTCAGTATCTTGTCAAATGGAAGGGTTATGGCCAGGAGGATAATTCTTGGGTTGTTGCGTCCGATGTTCATGCTGACGATTTGATTCGTGCCTTTCATTTGGCTCGTCCTGATCGGCCTGGGGGCTCTGGTGAGGGTTCGGTGACCCCTCCTGAAGGGGGGGGTACTGTTGTGAATTCTGCTCTTGGGCTCCCTCCGGTGGTTATAAGTGGTAGCGCTGCTGTCTTTGGATCGCAGCATTCATCAGGTGTGTCCACTTATTGCAATTCTGACTGGGCTATTTAGTCTTGCTTGACCCTTTAGTTAGTGTCAGTTGTCCATTGTTTCCTGGAGGATTCACTTCCCTGCCTGGTCTCTCTTGCTTGCTGTTCATTTCAACAAAGATAAGTTCTGGCTTTGTTTTTTGCAGTCCACATGCTGTGGGCCTGATCGTTTAAGTTATTTTCTATGTTTTGTTTTGTCCAGCTTGGTCTGTATAAGGATTTGTTCAGCCAAGCTGGTATCTCTGGAGATGCAGATATACCCTCCATGTCTTTAGTTTGATGTGGAGATTTTGTATTTTCTGTGGTGGATATTTTCTAGTGTTTTAATACTGACCGCATAGTACTCTGTCCTATCCTTTCTATTTAGCTAGAAGTGGCCTCCTTTGCTAAATTCTGATTTCAGTCTGCGTATGTTATTTCCCTCTCCTCTCACAGTCAATATTTGTGGGGGGCTGTCTATCCTTTGGGGATTTTCTCTGAGGCAAGATAGTTTTCCCTTTTCTATCTCTAGGGGTAATTAGTCCTCCGGCTGTGTCGTGATGTCCAGGGAGTGTTAGGTACATTCCACGGCTACTTCTAGTTGAGGTGTTAAGTTCAGGGTCTGCGGTCAGTACAGGTACCACCTTCTCCAGAGTACGTCTCATGCTGCTCCTAGGCCACCAGATCATAACACCACGCATTATAAAAATGATGACCGATGACGATTACTGGTTGGCCTGCCTCCTTGATCCTTGCTATAAAGGCAAATTGCAAAATATCATGCCACATGAGAACCTTGAACAAATATTGGCAACCAAACAAGCAACTCTTGTAGACCGTTTGATTCAGGCATTCCCAGCACACAGCGCCGGTGATGGTTCTCACACGAGCTGCAGGGGGCAACAGGGCAGAGGTGTTAGAGGTGCACAAATCAGAAGTGGCGTAGGACAGAGGGGTTTTCTGACCAGGTTGTGGAGTGATTTCGCAATGACCGCAGACACGACAGGTACTGCAGCATCAATTCAAAGTGACAGGAGACAACATTTGTCCAGTATGGTTACTAACTATTTTTCCTCCATTACCGATGTTCTCCCTCAACCGTCATTCCCCTTTGATTACTGGGCATCCAAAATAGACACCTGGCCTGAATTGGCTGAATATGCATTGCAGGAGCTTGCTTGCCCAGCAGCTAGTGTGCTATCAGAAAGAGTATTCAGTGCTGCTGGTTCAATACTGACCGAAAAAAGGACTCGTCTGGCTACCCAAAATGTTGATGATCTAACCTTCATTAAAATGAACCACTCATGGATTTCAAATTATTTTGCCCCACCTTTCCCGGCTGACACCTAGCTTTCCTGTAAAAAGATCTTGCTTTGGGACTGTTGTTACTGACTGTTCCAATCTCTTAATTTGCAGCTGCTGTTTGTCCAGCATACGACATGTTTACACCTCCCTAAATGGCCTAACTACCCCCACGGGGCCGTGGTCTCGCCACTTGGCGCAAGCACCCGTCAGAGTGCCGTTTGTCTGGCGAGGTGGGTGTGCCCACTTTTGGTCGACGGCACTGGCACTGGGTCCCTCATAGTACAATGAAGTGTCTCTGGCGGTGGTGGTGCGCACCCGACGTCAGACACACCGTTGTAACATGAAGGGCCCTGGGCTTGTACCGCCGGCCAGGAGAGAGTGTCCCCCCCCAGGTCAAACAGTGCTCTACCACTTGCAAAATTATCTCTCACTGCTCCACCACTGTTTAGTTTATGTGCTGAAATCCTTCAATGCCTGGCACTGACAATAACAATTTGTTGACATGTATGATGCTAGTTAAAATAGTCAGGGGCCCTGTCCTACATTTACACGGCCCTGTGCTACATTTACACCAGTAAATACTTTGCGCCAAATTACAATGTCTGAAAGTCAGCATAGGAGCACACCCCTGTACCTAAGTATGCCACCCTTTTTTTGTTTTTTGTTTTTTTTTTTTTGGGAGACATTAACATCTATTTAGTTTAGTTTTTGTGAGTACTTACTGTGTCAGACACTCCTTCCAATTGTCCTCCGCTGACCACACCAATGCTGCCTGTGTACCCCTGCCACATAATGGAAGCTGCATAGAGCCTATTTTATTATTTTGGGCCTAGGAAGTCTGTCTGCGGTCCCTCCTTCCAATTGTCCTCCGCTGACCACACCAATGCTGCCTGTGTACCCCTGTAGCCAAATTTAAGCTGCATAGAGCCTATTTTATTATTTTGGGCCTAGGAAGTCTGTCTGCGGTCCCTCCTTCCAATTGTCCTCCGCTGACCACACCAATGCTGCCTGTGTACCCCTGCCACATAATGAAAGCTGCATATAGCCTATTTTATTATTTTAGGCCTAGGAAGTCTGTCTGCGGTCCCTCCTTCCAATTGTCCTCCGCTGACCACACCAATGTTGCCTGTGTACCCCTGTAACCAATTTAAAACTGCATAGAGCCAACTTTTTTAGTTAACACATACTACCTTTGTCTGCGCCACTCAATCACACTGTCCTCCACTGAAAAAGCTGAGCTACAACCTTCAGGCTCTCATTAAGTAGTTGTTAATGTAACACTGCAGTTGCCCTACTACTATGGTTGGGGCCTAGTAACGGTGTCTGCCGCTCCTTGGTGTTCGCCTCCAGGTTTCCTTGTCTGAGCTTCAACCTTCAGGCTCTCATTAAGTAGTTGTTTATATAAGACAGCAGTTGCCCTACTACTTTGGTTGGGGCCCAGTAACGGTGTCTGCCGCTCCTTGGTGTTCTCCTCCTCCTTGGTGTTCTCCTCCAGGTTTCCTTGTCTGAGCTTCAACCTTCAGGCTCTCATTAAGTAGTTGTTAATGTAACACTGCAGTTGCCCTACTACTTTGGTTGGGGCCTAGTAACGGTGTCTGCCGCTCCTTGGTGTTCTCCTCCAGGTTTCCTTGTCTGAGCTTCAACCTTCAGACTCTCATTAAGTAGTTGTTTATATAAGACAGCAGTTGCCCTACTACTTTGGTTGGGGCCTAGTAACGGTGTCTGCCGCTCCTTGGTGTTGTCCTCCTCCATGGTGTTCTCCTCCAGGTTTCCTTGTCTGAGCTTCAACCTTCTGGCTCTCATTAAGTAGTTGTTAATGTAACACTGCAGTTGCCCTACTACTTTGGTTGGGGCCTAGTAACGGTGTCTGCCGCTCCTTGGTGTTCTCCTCCAGGTTTCCTTGTCTGAGTTTCAACCTTCAGGCTCTCATTAAGTAGTTGTTTATATAAGACAGCAGTTGCCCTACTACTTTGGTTGGGGCCTAGTAACGGTGTCTGCTGCTCCTTGGTGTTCTCCTCCTCCTTGGTGTTCTCCTCCAGGTTTCCTTGTCTGAGCTTCAACCTTCTGGCTCTCATTAAGTAGTTGTTTAGATAACACTGCATTAGGCCTACTAGTTTGGTTGGGGCCTTCTAACGGTGTCTGCTGCTCCTGGGTTTCCTCCTGTTTGGTTTTCTTGAGCTTCAACCTTCAGGCTCTCATTAGATAGTTGTTAATGTAACACTGCAGTTGGCCTACTATTTTGGTTGGGGCCTAGTAACGGTGTCTGCCGCTGCTTGGTGTTCTCCTCCACTGAACAAAGCAGTGCCGCCTGTTTCCTACTGTTACCAATTTAGAACTGCATTTAGCCTAGTTACTTATTTGGGCCTACTCACTGTGTCAGCCTCTCATTACAGTTGTCCTCCACTGAACAAAGCAATGCCGCCTGGTTAGTCCTGTTACCAATTTTGAACTGCATTTAGCCCACTTTATTATTTGGGCCTAGATCTGTGTTTCCTCCTCATCCTGCCCATTGCCCAGCCACTGCTAGATGAGTCCGCTGGTACATTGACCCAGACCACTACATTCCCCTTGCACTCTACACAGCCAGAATCTGACCCTGCTGAAAGTCAGGTTCCTCTTCCCGCATACTATACCACCTTACACGGGGACAAAGAGGAAGGTGCAGGTGAAAGTGCAGGTTCCTTCATCAGGTGGGGGGGCATACTCTTTGGCGACGTCACTGGCACAGGGCCCCTCATAGTACGCAAAAGTGTCGCTGCCGGTGGGAGGCGCCTCCGCCATGCAAACACACCGCCGTACTGTGAGGGGCCCTGTGCCAGTGCCAATGCGAACGAGTGGGCCCCCCCTGCTTGCTCAGGATCACAGCACTTGCAACGTTGAAATACTTACCTCTCCCTGCTCCACCGCCGTGACGTAGTCCACGTTTCCTGGGCCCACTAAAAACTTGAACCAGCCCTACCCCCAACTTTAGCCAAATGACCCCCAATTTCCAATGCCTAACTATTATTATAAAGTAAATTAATATTGACAAGCTTCAGTAACAAGAATGGATGTTTTTGCCATTAAAATGGGCACGTTAGGTGTTTTCCTGGCCTCCACTCACTGCCGACTATGCTTCCCCATTGACTTGCATTGGGTTTCATGTTTCGGTCGATCCCCGACTTTTCGCGATAATCGGCCGATTTCACTCGACTCGACTTTTGACAAAGTCGGGTTTTGCAAAACCCGACTCGACCCCAAAAAAGTAAAAGTCGCTCAACCCTACTCAGGAGGACAAGTCAGATAAACAGTTAATCTGTATGGTTAACACATATCTCATAGTTGTGCCGAGAATCCAAGTCCCGGTATATGACTAACATGTTATTCACCCCTGTTTTCCTCCACCCACCCCTGGCTACATCCTACCACAATGGGTAATATACCCTTCTATGAGACCATGCTCGAATGAAATTACTTCAGTATAATTACCTTAGAAGGACCATGGTAGATATTGCCACTATCACCCGCAGCAGCGCTTATGCCCCGATGCTCATTTCGGACTCCTTTCTCAAGGGGCCTACCATTCATCCACTGTCTCCTCTATGTCACCCGGCTGCAGCGTCATTCGCTGCACAGCTGGAAATAACATTAACTCTCCAGAATATGTCGCGCCCCATTGCCCAGTCGATGGCAACGCCGGCAAGTGTCGGCATCACAACGTGGGCGGAGCCGGGGCGGGCTCCTGCCATGTCAAGAGATGCCGAAAGCAAGAAGGGGCAGCAGCGAGTGGGCCCCGTGCGCGTCAGGGGGAGGGAATGCGGAGACCATCAATACACATTTACTCCATCATAGACAACCCATACACATAGAGCAGATATACAACAGTCAGTGGCACTTCACCATTTACTACATCTATCCTTATATTAACACCCACAAATGCATATAATGTAAATTGCAATACAATGCAATATCTTATATCACTAAGGAGTGGTATAACAAATATATTATAACAAAATAATAGCGGTAGTTGAGCATAAAGTCTTTATAATTAAAAGATGTTATCCAGACTAATTCTCTTCATAGCTCTTCTAGAGTATGTGGGATCATATCCTGCCACTTCCCGCAGCTCCTCAGAATAGCGATATGTGCACATAGGATAAATACTAAAAAACATAAAACAATATAATTAGAATTAAAAATATGGGGACAGCGAAGAGTGGATCACAAACATCAGCAAACAAGAGATGGGACAAAACTACAGAAGCGGGGCATAGCTGATATTCTCATTGAGCCCAGATGGATGGACTGTGCCAAGAGTCCATATCCACCTGGACTCTAACTGGGCCAACCTCCTGGTCACATCCCCCCCACGGATGCCCATCTCGAGCATATCGATACCGCGGAATCTGAGGAGATCTCTATTGCAGATATTTCCTAAAGTGGCGAGGAATAGTTTTTAATGATGTAACATCTTCTGCCGTTGCTGCTGCCATAATACCTAATACATGTTCTCTAACTCGTATTTTTAATGGCCTAGTGGTCATACCGATATAGATTTTATGGCATGGGTATACCGCGTAATAGATCACATGTCTACTAGTACATGTGATCCGTTTTTTTATCTTAAACACATGTGATCCATCCTGACTCACAAAGTTATCTATACGGTCAATGTTGGTACAGGCAACACAACGGCCACATTAAACAAATCCATTTCGTATCGTCACCTGGTCCAGAAATGTATTACTGGATTCTCCAGTATAATGGCTATGGACCAAATGATCCCGCAGATTTCTAAATCTTCTAGCTGCAATTGCAGCTTTTTCAGGCAAGAATCTGGAGATCACCGGGTCAGCCCTCAGAATATGCCAAGATTTGTCCAATATGCCTCTCATGCGGGCAAACTGTGAGTGATAGTCCGTCACAAATCTTACTAAACCTTGACCATTTTTTTATTGTTTTGGGCCATAGAGCAAGGTGTTCCTAGATGCATATTTAGTCCTATTGAAGGCCTTCTTAATCATGCGGTTACTAAAGCCACATTTCTTAAGTCTCTGTTTGAGATCATCGGCCTGTTCAAAGAACTAATCATCTGTCGAGCATATACTCCGCAATCGTAAGAATTGCCCAGTGGGGACTGATTGAATCATGTGACCCGGATGGGACGAGGTCGCATGCAACAGCATGTTTGTCGAGGTTGGTTTGCGAAAGATGTTAGTTTGTACCTCCCCCTTCTCATCCTTTTGAAGTAATACGTCCAGAAACTCAATAGTCATACGGACTGAGCCAAGAAAATAACCGCACACTCACATTGCACTCACATGACAAAAGCTAAACCATATAGATTCCACTTGTCCAACTTTCCTCGATGAGAATGTGACCACATTCGTATATGCTAGTGTAGCAAAGATTTAATGTTGTACAGAGTGAAATTTCCAATCCATCAATGTTGCCTGTTTTATTCAGTCCCAAAATCGCTTAATCCACAGCCATATAAGGCCTAAGGAACATACTCCACCAGAAAAACTTAAGCCAGTTGATAGTTTTGAAGACATGAGCACACAGCTTTGGGCAACCTGATTCCAATTCTAATTTGTGCTGCAGCCTCTGATAGCCGAGGTGGTAAGAGCAGAGCACGTGGTAGTAGAACTCTAAGCCAGGGAAAACCTTGTAGTGGAAATCAGGTGGGTGGACGGACAAAATGATTGCTGCCCATTGCACACACAGAGGCACCTGTTAGCCAATTCATAGGTTAAGATGATGATGATGATTGATGATGGGAACCAGGCAGGAGTGAGGAGGATTTGAGGTAATCAGAGGAGGAAGTTGCTTGCATTGGCGCTACACAGGAAATTAAGCACCTTCTGCAGGTGGAGGAGGCTATACAATGCCTACAAGTTCTGGTCATGATGGTTACAAGGCGCACTTGCGGTCTTCTCGTGTGTGGGAATTTTTTTCCACTTTAATGGAGGAGCGTTAAAGGAGGACCAGCCTATGGCATTGTGTAGCCTCTGCTGTTGGAAAATAAGCTGGGTATTTCATGGCACATATTAAATAGGAACTACATCACTCTGTCTTGAAATGGTATCACCTGTTCATGTGGAGAAAAACAAACTGACCAGCAAGATCAGCAAAGCTCAAGCTGTCATCCGTCCTCTCCTCGAGATCATCATTCTGGTAACCAGTCTGCACCCACAAGTGCCTTGTTGTCATCAGACCCATCATCCTCACCTACTGCTTTCCATACTCTTCATCCTCTACCTTCATTGCATTGTCCGTTCTCATTTTTTCTGCACTAAATATGAATTCAGTCATCCAATTACATGGAAATTGTACTCCAGTATGTTCAACTTTACCACAATTGATGCCAAACCACCTGGATTTTTATTGCCAATTGTGAAATAATTGCATGCTCTCAGAATCAGTAGAAGATACCTAAGCACCATTAGTTATTGTACCAAGAAAGCATCCTTGCAAGGTTTGGGGGCAAAATGCAACATAACCAAAATTTATTGTATAACTTGCACCAATTTTTAAATGCAACAAGCATTTCTAATTTTGGTTGAAATTAAAAACTATTGTGACTGCGTTTGGGTTGACTTATCCAAGCAGCACCTTGATCAAGATTATGAAATAGGAAAAATTGTTGAAAATAATTATCATACCAAAATTCTTTAAACTTCATAGGTGATTTGTTTAATAAAAATTATACATTTTTTTCTCAAAATTCCTCAGAAAATTGTGGAATTGGCAAATTAGTAGGAAAACATGTGTTCCGTAAGCTTTTGCACAGTAGACGGTTGCCAACTGAATATATATGACCAGATGACCACTATGTGTCCCCTGCACAGAGTAGATCAGAAAGGGAAAAAATGTTTTTAAAAATATTAAACCAAAATTCTTTGAATTCCTTACATGAAAACTTCTGTCCAACAAAATATTTTTTTCCAAAATGATTGCAAAATGTTGGTTGAGGGGAATTGGCATATTAGCAGGGTATTATGAGTTCACAAATTGGTGAACTTTTTGCACAGTGGACGGTTGCAGACTGCATGCATGACCAAGTGACCACTATTCGCAGTGTCACCACTTCCCAAAGTGTTCAGTCCCTGCTCAGGGCCAGCCAGTGTAATTTTCTTTCACAAAATTAACAATTTGACAAATAACCAAGGCATCAAAAGCAACAATTACTATATATATGACATGATGGGCTATACAGTTTATCTGCCAGTGCAAAACTGATGCACATCAGTTCCACTTCTTAAACAGCCAGATTCAGTCCTATCTAGACCTTTCTTACACAGATACCCTGAGCCCCAATCCCATGACTTCCTGGGTGAACAAATTGGACCAGAGGCCAGAACCTGCACAGTTTGCTAAGGGCATACTATCATATCCAGCCCCAATGTAATGTCAGAGAGGGTGTTTAGCATGATTGGTGCATTTATCATGACCACACGAACTAGACTATCCGCTATAGGTGCTATATGCATGTAAAACTTAATATTTGTCAAAATGAATCAGGCATGGATCAGTGCAGACAGTGATTGAATGGACTGTAGCATCTGTCTGCCTGCCTGCCCGTTGACTGTCATCATTTATGCTGCCATCAGGGTCAATGGACCACACTTTCCCTATCCATCTTAATATCTATACTACTGTACCGCTGCTGCCGGGTCTGCGATCACTGGCCCTAAAATTCCAAGCACTTTATGGTCTGATCCTATCTATCGCTCTACCATGCTGCTCCTGCTGCAGCCATTGCACAGCCTCACCATTCACCCACCTCCCGGCTGCTCATTGTGTTTTGTATTGTTAGACCGTACTACTGATGCTGAGAAATGTACTTTCATGTTTTTGTACCCTCAAAATTTATCCTAAGTCATGTGACAAGGCTCGTTAGAGAGTCGATATTGACTTTTAGAATTGCTACTTCCTAAATGTGGCACAAGAGTTCCAGTCCTCTTCCTGTCTGAAGAGACCATTTGCATTTGTACCCTCAAGAAACACCTCTGAAAATAGGACTTATTATTTAAAAGGCTTGATGACAACAAACCAAAACTTTTTCATGTTCATTATAGTGCCACTGTCTTGTTTGGAGAACAAAGGAGATACGTTTTGTATGGCTTCATAAAAAGCATCTGTCATTGCCTAATGATTTTGTAATTGATAACCAAAAAGAGAGAAGAAATGGGAAACCCAAGAAATAAATATGTTCATCAATTTAATTAATCAATACTTATTAAAAAATCAGTAAACATACTAAAAATGGAGAAAATGTGTGTACAGAGTGATGCCCAACCCAAACCAAACAACACTAGAGAGACAAATATTATCCACTGATGTATCTACATAGGTAAGTGCAGTATCACAAGGTAGATAAAATGTTAAGGATATCTACTGAACGCATAGTCCGTTAGAAAAATATAATTCAATATATGTATCACCAGAAGTAAATATATAGATACATCAGAAAGGTAATGTGAATCTTCAATGGTACATCGTAGTGAATAATGCTATTGTACTAATATGATCACAAATAATGTGACAAGTGCAAACTATACAAGATGACTGTTGTTAAATTAAATCCATATTGGACATGTGAAGTACCAAGGTAAATGCCTTAGGGTATGTGCACACGCTGCGGATTTTGCTGCGGATCTGTAGGTCCGCAGCAGTTTCCCATGAGTTTACAGTATAATGTAAACCTATGGGAAACGAAATCCGCAGTTCACATGCTGCAGAAAAAAACGAGCGGAAACGCAGCGGTTTACATTCCACAGCATGTCAATTCTTTGTGCGGATTCCGCTGCGGGTTTACACCTGCTCCAATAGAAAACTGCAGGTGTAAACCCGCAGCGGAATCCGCAATAGAAACCGCGATAAATCCGCAGTAAAAACTGCAGCGGTTTTGCCCTGTGGATTTGTCAAATCCGCTGCAGAAAATTCCGCAATGGAATCCGCAGCGTGTGCACATGGCCTTAATCTGATTATAGACAGATGAATGTAATCAGAGTTAGTAAAGCGCATGTGCAATAATAAATAAGATCAAAGAAATTCAACAATATGAAGTATAAAAGGTACCTGAAAGTTACGCATGTATAAAAATCTATAAACAGAGCAAAACTATGAAATATACCTTTAGAAGTGTGTCAGGTGGGGTAATTTGTAATGAACAAACCAGTTACAGACATAAAAAAAGGAATAATTTTTGAATGTCTGCTTGAGAGGCCATTATAGACATTGCAGCGGCTTCTGTCACAGTACTCCATCAGGTGAGGTTGCAGACTGCACACTGGTAATGGAGAATCAGGGTTCTATTCCATAAAGGTAGCCTGATAAATGGGTATGACATCCAATGAAGGCAGCCGTTAAGCAAATTAACCACTTCTCAACTGATTCAGTAGTTTATGTAACGAGACAAAATAGACATCCATGACAATTTAGAGGCTCTGTAATTGGAATAAGTAGTTAAATCCTTTAATGAGCATTAGGCCCAGCCACAAAAGTAGAGTAGAATTATTTTTTAGGCCCACTACTCATACAGACATGGCTGCAAAGTACACAGAAGCTTTAGGGCACAGTGCCCCCACAGAAGCTGAGAACAAATTTCACCCACAGAACATATTTTCATATTTCAATGAGAAAGATTATTAAAAATTTAACACCTAGACAATGAGGCACACTACCCCCACAAGCTGGGTTGTAGAGTACACACAGCGGCTTTTGGCACAGTACCCCCTCAGAAGCTGATAACAATTTTCACCCACAGAGAATGGGACACTGTAGCTCACACAGAAGAAGCTTCCAAATTTCATCCACAGAGCATGGGCTAGAGTACCCCCACATGAGCAGTGTACAAATTTCAACCACAGAGCATGGGACACAGTACTCCCACAGAAGCTAATAATAAATTTCACTCACAGAGCATGGGGCAGAGTACCCCTACAGAAGAAGCTTAAAAATTTCACCAACAGAGCCAAACTTTTATGTTCAGTAGCTTACAGTAGAGCAGCCACAGATAAAAAGATAAAATGCATGTAGTTTGATTCTGGGTACAGCTGGCAGTTGGCCACAAGGCTTGCTAGTGGCAGTCCCAGCCCCTTTGCCTTAAGACACCTCCCCAATAATGTTGGCTACGGGTTTCGGGGACCCAAAGTTTTTACTTTGAAAAAATTATTTGTCTGAGGCATGGAAGTCCGGCCAATCGTGGGAGTGTACAGCGCCTCAGGGCGCAAAAAGGTTCTCTACAAATTTGAAGTTCGGTCCAAAAGAGGGGATATGCTTAAGACAGCGTTCAGCCCATAATGGGAGTCGTGTTCTGGAAGAGTGCAGGGTTCAAAATGAAGTATGGCCCACCGGATAATTTGTTAATTGTCAATAAATGAATGGAAAGCAGCTATCATGTTGTGGACTGTGGAAGATATGTATGTGACCAGAATGAACACTCATTTCCAGCAGATGATACTGATATGACACAGCAAGAAACACCACAAGATAGCAAACAACAAGAAGTTGAGAGCCACATCCATGTCCCTTATTTGATGCTCTCATTTGTTTTAAGTGGTTTTTAGGCAAAGTACTGCCACAAACACGGTTGCATATTAGAAAACTTATTTTTTACCCACAGTACTATGAGAGACATGGCTGCATAAGAGTAGAAACATTTTTTTATGTACAGTACTATCACAGTCATGGAGGCAGAAGGGATGAAAAATTTGTTTTGACGCATATGACTCCTACCAACACGGTTGCAGATCAGTAAAGCTTTGGGTACAAACAGTACTATCACAGACACAAGTGCACAGCACACAGAGTGTTTTTGGAAAACTGCACACACATAAAAAAAAAATGCTGCTCCTCACTAGAGCTGCGTCCTCTCCCTACGTTATGCAGAGCAGAAATAAAAGATAATAATCTTGAACAGATCCAAGTGGAGGATGAGGTGGACGTGGCAGGGAAGTGGAAGAGGCAAGGGAGGAGTAAACCAACACTATTGGGGGATTTTTGTATTTTTTTTATGAAACTGACTTAAAACAACCTATAATTAACCAAATTGAAACTAGCAATCTAGAACCAGGAAACACAGGTCCAATTTGAGGAAGAGGTGGAAGTGTCGGTATACGTGAAAGAGGCAAGGGAGGAGTAATTATACTTTTTTGTTTTTTTGTTTTATGGAACTGACATAGAGGCAAGAGAGGAGTAATCCAACACTGTTTTTTATTTGTGTTTTTGTTTTTTTCAGGGAACTGACTAAAGAACATAGAATGAACCCAAAACATTCACGCATTTTGCATCCCGCTGTTGGGACTGTAACCCACCCTCCGAGCCATGTGTGGATGACAGGCCTGATAATGGTGTGAATTGGTCCTGCTCCTCTTCATCCTGTGCCATCACCTTGTCCATCATGGCCTAATTTTTTTTTCCAGCAGACATATCAGTGGCATAGAAATGTTGATGATGGCATCATGAGCGATGGCCATATTGGTGGAGTATTCAAGACAGCTCAACATGACGCACACCTCCTGCATGGAGGACTACTCAATGGTAGTGAAGTGTTGCTGCCCCGCAGAGCAACTTAGCCATGTGTGCTGCAGCTGAAACTCCACTATTGCCTGTTGATCGCATAGTCTCTCCATCATACAGTCATGGCTAAAAGTGTTGGCACCCCTGAAATAGCTCCAGAAAATGAAGTATGTCTCCAAGAAAATTATTGCAATTACACATGCTTTGTTATATACATTTATTTCCATTGTGTGTATTGTATTGGAACAATACAAAAAACAGAGAAAGAAAGCAAATTGGATTTAATTTCATACAAGACCCCAAAATGGGCGGGTCAAAATTGTTGGCACCTTCAACTTAATATTTGGTTGCACATCCTTTGCAATAAATAACTGCAATCAATCGCTTCCTATAACCATTAACAAGCTTATTACACCTCTCAACTGGAATTCTAGACCACTCTTCTTTTGCAAACTGCTCCAGGTCTCTCATTTTTGAAGGCACCTTCTGTCAACAGCAATTTTAAAGGGAACCTGTCACCCCGTTTTTTCCGTATGAGATAAAAATACTGTTAAATAGGGCCTGAGCTGTGCATTACAATAGTGTATTTTGTGGACCCCGATTCCCCACCTATGCTGCCGAAATACGTTACCAAAGTAGCTGTTTTCGCCTGTCAATCAGGCTGGTCTGGTCAAAAGGGCGTGGTGTCTTCCCCCAGATCTTGCTTATTTTTCCGTTGGTGGCGTAGTGGTTTGCGCATGCCCAAGTCCAGAATCCACTGCACAGGGGAGGGAAAAGAGCGCGATCTGCGCTATTCCGCTGGTAATCGGTGGGGGCGGCCATCTTCCTGTGGCCGCGTGTGCGCAGATGGAGCGCTCTGCTGCCCGGGGCTTCAGGAAAATGGCCGCGGGATGCCGCGCGTGCGCATATGGAGATCGCGGCGGCCATTTTCCTGAAGCAGAGTTCCCTCCCCTGTGCAGTGGATTCTGGACTTGGGCATGCGCAAACCACTACGCCACCAGCAGAAAAATAAGCAAGATCTGGGGGAAGACACCACGCCCTTTTGACCAGACCAGCCTGATTGACAGGCGAAAACGGCTACTTTGGTAACGTATTTCGGCAGCATAGGTGGGGAATCGGGGTCCACAAAATACACTATTGTAATGCACAGCTCAGGCCCTATTTAACAGTATTTTTATCTCATACGGAAAAAACGGGGTGACAGGTTCCCTTTAAGATCTCTCCACAGGTGTTCATAGCGATTTAGATCTGGACTTATTGTTGGCCACTTCATAACTCTTCAGCACTTTGTTTCCATCCATTTGTAGGTGCTTCTTGAAGTATGTTTAGGGTCATTGTCCTGCTGGAAGACCCATGACCTAGAACACAAACCCAGCTTTCTGACACTGGGCATTACATTTTGACCCAAAATCCTTTGGCAATCTTCAGATATCATGATGTCTTGAACACAGTCAAGGCAGCAAAAAAACGCAAAACATCTTTCAACCTTTGCCATATTTGACTGTAAGTACTGTGTTCTTTTCTTTATAGGCCTCATCCATTTCTAGTAAACAGTAGAATGATGTGCTTTAACAAAAGCTCTATCTTAGTATCATCTGTCCACAAGATGCTTTCCAAGAAGGAACTGGGCTCATTTATGTACATTTTGATAAACAGCATTCTAGCTTTTTTATGTCTCTCTGTCAGCAGCAGAATCATCCTAAGTCTCCTGCCATATCGTTTCATTTCATTCAAATGTAAATAGAAAGTTTGCACTGACACTGATCCACCCTGAGCCTGCAGGAAATCTTGAATTTCTTTAGAGCTTCAGTGGGACTCCTTATACACCATCCGGACTATCCTGCATTGCAACATTTCATCAATTTTTTTCTGCCGTCCACATCCAGGGAGAAAAGCTACAGTGCCATGGGTTGTAAACTTCTTGATTATGTTGCAAACCATGGACAAAGGAACATCAAGGTCTCTGGAGATGGACTTGTAACCTTGAAATTTTTGATACTTTTCAACAATTTTGGATCTCAAGTCCACAGAAAGTTATTTTCTCCTCTTTCTGTTCTCCATGCTTAGTGTGGCACGCACAGTCACACAATGCAAAGATTGAGTCAACTTCTCCCCTTTTTATCTGGATTCAGGTGTGATTTTCATATTGCCCACACCTGTTACTTGCCACAAGCGAGTTTGAATGAGCATCACAAGCTTGAAGCAAAGTTGTTAACCTACATTTTTTGAAAGGTGCCATCAATTTTGTCCCGACCATTTTTGGGGGTTTGTGTGACATTATGTCCAATTTGCCTTTTTTTGCTCTGTTTTTATGTGCTATAAAACACACAAGGAAGTAAACGTGTATAACAAAACATGTGTAATAGCAATTATTTTTAGGGAGAAAAACTTAACTTTCTGGAGCAATTTCAAGGATGCCAACACTTTCGGCCATGACTGTATGCAAGGTGGAGTTCCACCTTGTTGGTACGTCGCATATGAGGTGGTGAGCGGGAAGGCAGATGTGACACTGCAACACAGACAAGCGAGCAGCAGGGTGAGAACCCTGAGAGTGCACACACACTACCCGCTCTTTCAGCAACAGCTCTGACATGTGTAGGTAGTTTTTCAGGAAGCTCTGCACCAAGTTTAGCACATGAACCAGGCATGGGATGTGCGTCAAACCAGCTAGGCCCACGTTTTACTGTGAATGGATGAGGAGGCAAAGGAGGTGACGGAGTAGGAGAATGCAACCTGGACAGAGAAACGTCCAGCAATCCCAGGTTATAGTAGGACTTGAAATAGACTGCCATCCGCCTCTGTCCTACAATTACCCAGTGTGCAGTTAAGGAGATATAATGTCCCTGGCCGAACTTACGGGTCCACGTACTTGTGGTTATGTGGACCGTGCCACTGATGGCGTTACACAGTGTGCACCTGATTTGGTCTGCAAAATGTCTGAGCAGGGCAGTGATGGCCAACCTTAAAAAGAAGTGGCAGCTGAGAACAACATACTGCGGCACAGCCATCCCCATCATTTTTTTTTTACTGTCTCCACCAGACGGAGTGGCAGCATTTCAAAGGCTAGTAAATTGGAAATGCTGCCATTCAGGACCATGGCTCGTGGGTGGCTAGGGGATATCTCCTCTTTCTCTTAAGGATTTGGGGATGATAAAGCTGAACACTTCCATGGTACAGTGTGGAGATGCTCGGTGACACTGGTGGTGGTACTTTTGAAAAAACTGACCGTCACATCCCTTTGTGACGGTCAGTTTTTTCAAATGTATTATTTTGCCTTCTGACCGAGCACTCCGCCTCCTAGTCACAGGTGTTTGAATTGCAGCAGGTCCATTACCCCTCCACAGAGAGAGAGAATAGTAGTCTCATAAGAGGTTTTCATAGGCACCCATTCACATGGAGACGTTTATTCTCAGTGAGGAAGGAAATCGTAGGACCTGGTATAAGAGAGATGCCGTAAAGTGGCTACCAGGTGCACATAAAATTGGCCTTTTTTTATACGCTAAACGCTCTCATTTTTCATATTTCTAGTGCAGTAATGCAGTTAAATTTTCATGTTTCATGTTTGCATGTTTCAGCGCTACAGTGTGCTACCTTATTTGCTTGACTGGTGGTGGTACTGTCACATCCTCTCTTTGTGGAGAGGCAGGTGGCTGTTGATCGTGAGTGGGAGGAAGAGGCCAAAACCGAAGCAGAAGAGGGAGCAGGAGGAAACTCAGATCTCTCATGCTTTTTATGGGGTGTACTCCACTGCACCTTGTGCTTGGAATTCAGATACCTTGTCACACTGGAGGTGCTGAGTGTTATGATCTGGTGGCCTAAGAGCAGCATGAGACGTACTCTGGAGAAGGTGGTACCTGTACTGACCGCAGACCCTGAACTTAGCACCGCAACTAGAAGTAACCGTGGAATGTACCTAGCGCTCCCTAGACATCTCGACACAGCCGGAGGACTAATTACCCCTAGAGATAGAAAAGGGAAAACTATCTTGCCTCAGAGAAAATCTCCAAAGGATAGACAGCCCCCCACAAATATTGACTGTGAGAGGAGAGGGAAAAAACATACACAGACTGAAATGAGAGTTTAGCAAAGGAGGCCACTTCTAGCTAAATAGAAAGGATAGGACAGAGTACTATGCGGTCAGTATTAAAACACTAGAAAATATCCACCACAGAAAATAAAAAATCTCCACAGCTAACTAAAGACATGGAGGGTATATCTGCATCTCCAGAGACACCAGCTTGGCTAAACAAATCCTTATACAGACCAAGCTGGACAAGAGAAAAACATGGAAAAGAACTGAACAATAAGGCCACAGCATGTGGACAGCAAAAATCAAGGCTAGAACTTATCTTTGTTGAAATGAACTGCAAAGCAGAAGAGAACAGGCAGGGATGTGAATCCTCCAGGAACAATGGACAACTGGCACTGACTAAAGGGTGAAGCAAGACTAAATAGCCCAGTCAAAATTGCAAAAAGTGAACACACCTGATAAATACTGCGATTCAGAGACAGCAGCGCTACCACTTACAACTACCGGAGGGAGCCCAAGAGCAGAATTCACAACAGTACCCCCCCCCTTGAGGAGGGGTCACCGAACCCTCACCAGAGCCCCCAGGCCAATCCGGACGAGCCAAATGAAAGGCACAAACCAAATCATCAGCATGAACATCGGAGGCAACAACCCAAGAATTATCCTCCTGGCCATAACCCTTCCATTTGACAAGATACTGAAGCTTCCGCCTCGAAAAACGAGAATCCAAAATCTTCTCAACCACATACTCCAACTCCCCATCAATCAACACCGGGGCAGGAGGATCAACAGAGGGAACAACGGGCACCACATATTTCCGCAACAAAGATCTATGAAAAACATTATGGATGGAAAAAGAGGTTGGAAGGGCCAAACGAAAAGACACTGGATTGATAATCTCAGAAATCCTATAAGGGCCAATAAACCGAGGCTTAAACTTAGGGGAAGAAACCTTCATAGGGACATGACGGGAAGACAACCAGACCAAATCCCCAACCCGAAGCTGGGAACCAACACACCAACGACGGTTAGCAAAACGCTGAGCCCCCTCCTGAGACAACACCAAATTGTCAACAACATGAGCCCAAATTTGCTGCAACCTGTCAACCACAGAGTCCACCCCAGGACAATCAGAAGGCTCAACCTGCCCCAAAGAAAAACGAGGATGAAAACCAGAGTTACAAGAGAAGGGTGAAACCAAGGTAGCAGAACTAGCCCGATTATTAAGGGCAAACTCGGCCAATGGCAAGAAAGCCACCCAATCATCCTGATCTGCAGACACAAAGCATCTCAAATAAGTTTCCAAAGTCTGATTAGTTCGCTCGGTTTGGCCATTTGTCTGAGGATGAAATGCGGAAGAAAAAGACAAATCAATGCCCAGCCTTGCACAAAAGGCCCGCCAAAACCTAGAAACAAACTGGGAACCTCTATCGGACACAATATTCTCCGGAATGCCATGCAAACGAACCACATGCTGAAAAAACAACGGAACCAAATCAGAAGAGGAAGGCAACTTAGGCAAAGGTACCAAATGAACCATCTTAGAAAACCGGTTACAAACCACCCAGATAACTGACATCCTCTGGGAAACCGGAAGATCCGAAATAAAATCCATAGAAATATGCGTCCAAGGCCTCTCAGGGACCGGCAAAGGCAAAAGCAACCCACTAGCGCGGGAACAGCAAGGCTTGGCCCGCGCACAAATCCCACAGGACTGCACAAAAGATCGCACATCCCGTGACAAAGAAGGCCACCAAAAGGACCTACCAACCAAATCTCTGGTACCAAAAATCCCAGGATGACCAGCTAACACAGAACAATGAACCTCCAAAATCACTTTACTAGTCCATCTGTCAGGAACAAACAATTTCCCCACTGGACAGCGGTCAGGTTTATCAGCCTGAAATTCCTGATGAACCCGTCGTAAATCAGGGGAGATGGCAGAAAGAATCACCCCTTCCTTCAGAATACCGACCGGCTCAAGGACCCCAGGAGAATCAGGCAAAAAGCTCCTAGAGAGGGCATCAGCCTTAACATTCTTAGAACCCGGAAGATACGAGACCACAAAATCAAAACGGGAGAAAAACAGGGACCATCGGGCCTGTCTAGGATTCAGCCGTTTGGCAGACTTGAGATAAATCAGATTCTTATGATCGGTCAAGACCACAATACGGTGCTTGGCCCCCTCAAGCCAATGTCGCCACTCCTCAAATGCCCACTTCATAGCCAACAACTCACGATTGCCGACATCATAATTGCGTTCCGCAGGCGAAAACTTTCGAGAAAAGAAGGCACACGGTTTCATCAAGGAGCCATCAGAATTCCTCTGAGACAAAACGGCCCCTGCCCCAATCTCAGAAGCGTCAACCTCAACCTGAAAAGGAAGAGAAACATCCGTCTGACGCAACACAGGGGCAGAAGTAAATCGGCGTTTAAGCTCCTGAAAGGCAGAAACAGCCACAGAGGGCCAATTCGTCACATCAGCGCCTTTGTTCGTCAAATCGGTCAGGGGTTTAACCACACTGGAGAAGTTGGCAATGAAACGGCGATAAAAATTAGCAAAGCCCAAAAATTTCTGAAGGATCTTCACGGATGTGAGCTGGATCCAATCATGAATGGCCTGAACCTTAACCGGATCCATTTCTATAGATGAGGGAGAAAAAATGAAGCCCAAAAAAGAAATCTTCTGTACTCCAAAGAGGCACTTAGACCCCTTCACAAACAAGGCATTATCACGAAGGATCTGAAATACCATCCTGACTTGTTTCACATGAGACTCCCAATCATCTGAAAAAATCAAAATATCATCCAAATATACAATCATGAATTTATCAAGATAATTCCGAAATATATCATGCATGATGGACTGAAACACAGATGGAGCATTAGAGAGTCCGAATGGCATCACAAGGTATTCAAATTGGCCTTCGGGTGTATTAAACGCAGTTTTCCATTCGTCACCCTGCTTAATACGAACAAGATTATATGCCCCTCGAAGGTCAATCTTAGTAAACCAACTAGCCCCCTTAATCCTAGCAAACAGATCAGAAAGCAAAGGCAAAGGGTATTAGAATTTGACCGTGATCTTATTCAAGAGGCGATAATCAATACAGGGTCTCAAGGAGCCATCTTTTTTGGCAACAAAAAAAAAACCTGCTCCCAATGGTGAAGAAGATGGCCGAATATGCCCCTTCTCCAAGGACTCCTTAACATAGCTCTGTATGGCGGTATGTTCTGGCACAGACAGGTTGAAAAGTCGGCCCTTAGGGAACTTACAGCCTGGAATCAAGTCAATAGCACAATCACAGTCCCTATGCGGTGGAAGGGAACTGGACTTGGGCTCATTGAATACATCCTGGAAATCTAACAAAAACTCAGGAATTTCAGAAGAGGGGGAGGAGGCAATTGACATCAAAGGAACGTCACCATGAACCCCCTGACAACCCCAACTAGTCCCCAACTAGGGAAACCCAGCACAATAGCATCATGCAAATTATGCAACACCAGAAAACGACAATCTTCCTGATGGGCTGGCGCCATGCACATGGTCAGCTGTGTCCAAAACTGAGGTTTATTTTTAGCCAACGGTGTAGCATCAATGCCCCTCAAAGGAATAGGACTCTGCAAAGGCTGCAAGGGGAAACCACAACGTCTGGCAAATTCTAAGTCCATTAAGTTTAGAGCGGCGCTTGAATCCACAAATGCCATGACAGAAAATGATGATAATGAGCAGATCAGGGTCACAGATAACAGAAATTTAGGTTGTACAGTACTGATGGTAACAGAACTAGCAATTCTCTTGGTACGCTTAGGGCAATCAGAAATAACATGAGCAGAATCGCCGCAGTAAAAACACAACCTATTCTGATGTCTGAATCCTTGTCGTTCAGCTCTAGACACAATCCTATCACACTGCATAGGCTCAGGACTCCACTCGGAAGACAATGCCATAGTGTGCACAACTCTGCGCTCGCGCAAGCGCCGATCAATCTGAATGGCCAGAGACATAGAATCACTCAGACCAGCAGGCGTGGGGAACCCCACCATAACATCTTTAACGGATTCAGAAAGACCCTTTCTTTTTTAAATCAGATATTTTTATTAAACAGTAAGGGTAATACATGGAAATTACGTTAGTGTAAACAGTACACATATGTATTTAACTTTTTAAGAAATTTTTAAACCCCAAACCCAACTCCCACATCCCCTCCCCCCCAACCTTAGAGACCTGACAAAAACCAAGAAAGACCCTTTCTGAAGATTGCCGCCAAGGCATCCTCATTCCATTTAGTCAGTACAGACCATTTTCTAAACTTCTGGCAATATGATTCTGCCGCTTCTTGACCCTGAGACAGGGCCAACAAGGTCTTCTCAGCATGATCCACTGAATTAGGTTCGTCATACAATAACCCAAGCGCCTGAAAAAAAGGTGTCTGCATTAAGCAACGCCGGATTCCCAGGTTCCAGGGCAAATGCCAAATCCTGGGGGTCACCACGCAGCAGAGATATAACAATTTTAACCTGCTGGATGGGATCACCAGAGGAACGGGGTTTCAGAGCAAAAAAACAGTTTCCAGTTATTTTTAAAGCTCAGAAATTTGGACCTATCCCCAAAAAACAAATCAGGAGTTGGAATTCTAGGCTCTAAAACCGGAGTCTGAACAATATAATCGGAAATACCCTGTACTCTAGCAGCAAGTTGATCCACACGAGAAGCCAATCCCTGAACATCCATACCAGCGCCGAACTCCTGAGCCACCCAGAGGTAAAGAGGGAAGAAAAGAAAAAAACCCACAACAGACTACAGAAAAAAAAAATGGCTCAGCACTTTCCTTCCCTTCTTCTGAGATGCGGTTAACTCATTGTTGGCCAGTTGTACTGTTATGATCTGGTGGCCTAGGAGCAGCATGAGACGTACTCTGGAGAAGGTGGTACCTGTACTGACCGCAGACCCTGAACTTAACACCGCAACTAGAAGTAGCCGTGGAATGTACCTAGACATCTCGACACAGCCGCAGGACTAATTACCCCTAGAGATAGAAAAGGGAAAACTATCTTGCCTCAGAGAAAATCCCCAAAGGATAGACAGCCCCCCACAAATATTGACTGTGAGAGGAGAGGGAAAAAACATACACAGACTGAAATGAGAATTTAGCAAAGGAGGCCACTTCTAGCTAAATAGAAAGGATAGGACAGAGTACTATGCGGTCTGTTGTGAATTCCGCTCTTGGGCTCCCTCCGGTGGTTGTAAGTGGCATTTTTGCGAGTTCTGCTCTTGGGCTCCCTCCGGTGGTTTTAAGTGGTACTGCTGCTCCTTGGATTTAGTAGTCAGCAGCTGCTTCCACTGATTATCTTTCTGGCTCGACTATTTAGCCTGGTTCTATCCTTCAGCCTGTGCCAGTTGTCAATGGTTCCTGGTTGGATTCACATCTCTTCTTGGATTTCCCTGATATTCTCACCAGTTCAGCAAAGATAAGTCCTTGCTTTGTTCTTTTGAAGTCCACTTGTTGTGGACTTAATCTTTCTGCACTTTCTATGTTTTTTCTAGTCCAGCTTGTCAGTATGGATTTATTTAGTTAAGCTGGAAGCTCTGGGAAGCAGATTTACCCTCCACACCTTTAGTCAGGTGTGGAGATTTTTGTAAACTCTGTGTTGGATTTTTCTAGTTTTTAATACTGTCCGCACAGTATTCTTTCCTGTTCTATTTATCTAGTTAGACTGGCCTCCTTTGCTACATCCTGGTTTCATTCTGCGTATGTCATTTCCCTCTCCACTCACAGTCAATATTTGTGGGGGGCTGTCCTACCCTTTGGGGATTTTCTCTGAGGCAAGATAGCTTTCCTGATTCTATCTTTAGGGGTAGTTAGTCCTCCGGCTGTGACGAGGTGTCTAGGGAGTGACAGGAACATCCCACGGCTACTTCTAGTGTTGTGTTAAGCTCAGGAACTGCGGTCAGTACAGGTACCACCTCCTCCAGAGTACGTCCCATATTGCTCCTAAACCACCAGTTCATAACAGCGGTCAGTATTAAAACACTAGAAAATATCCACCACAGAAAATACAAAATCTCCACAGCTAACTAAAAACATGGAGGGTATATCTGCATCTCCAGAGATACCAGCTTGGCTAAACAAATCCTTATACAGACCAAGCTGGACAAGACAAAAACATGGAAAAGAACTGAACAATAAGGCCACAGCATGTGGACAGCAAAAATCAAGGCCAGAACTTATCTTTGTTGAAATGAACTGCAAAGCAGAAGAGAACAGGCAGGGATGTGAATCCTCCAGCAACAATGGACAACTGGCACTGACTAAAGGGTGAAGCAAGACTAAATAACCCAGTCAAAATTGCAAAAAGTGAACAAACCTGATAAATGCTGCGATTCAGAGACAGCAGCACTACCACTTACAACCACCGGAGGGAGCCCAAGAGCAGAATTCACAACAGCTGAGGTTCAGTATATTTATACCTTGTTTCAGGATCTGACGTCACAGCATGCAGGCTTGTTGGCATGGGTTTCCTCTGGCTTCCTCCCACACTCCAAAGACATACTGATAGGAAATTTAGATTGTGAGGCCTAGTGGGGACAGTTCCAAAAATGTCTGTGAAGTGCTGTGTAATTAAGAGAGTAAAATAAATGAAAACAAAAAATATAAATCTCTGTGAGTCATTTCACACATTTTTTAGATGCACCCGTATACCAGCAGAACAAAGTAAAAGTCTGACATGTAGTGAACGACTGGAGATGATGGTGCAGGAGTATCTCAAGCTCAATATCAATGCCATCGGGGGTTGACCCTTTTGCACTTCAGTCTTCAAAAATGGAAGAGGGGCCTGTGCTCAAATGTGGACTCTTGACTCTGGCACAATATCATCAGTATAAAAGAGTTATATGCTGAAATGTGCCCTGGTGTCCCTGGACCACACAATTAGCAAAAACAATTGATCTGCTGGAAGGTTGATTTCACAGCCACTCAGGATCCTATGTATCTGAACTATCTGACTGACAATTAACCGTCTAACTATCTGACAATCCAGTTCCAGCACCAGGAGCTGCCTCTCTGCGCTGTTACACTGACAATATGGCACAAAAACAACATGTCTGCTCTTTATATGGTGAGGGACATGTGACTTCAGCAGCCAGTGACACAAGCCCTTGTGTCTGGACGTAGTAGATGGTTTCTGCAGCATGATTTGCTGCCAGAATCTCCACACATAAAGTTAAGAAAAAAAAAAATCTGCCTCTCCCCTAACCTCTCCCAGCCCCCCTCCCCTCATCAAACACTTCCCCCTGCTTATCATACAGCACCACTATCCTAGCCAAAATCCTAACAAAAGCATTACTGGAAAATCCATCATGTAACGAACTGTGGATGAATTATGCAAATTTTTAGCAAAAATGTTCAGGTGTCCAAACACGAATCTGAATGTGCTATGTTCATGACAAATTTGAGACTGGTGAACGCTTTCCAAATAAGTTCGCTCATCTCTGTTTCCTATCTCGCTTTAACCCAGACTTCTCTGGAAGCGTGGGTCACATAAACAATCTAAGATATACGTTTTGTGGCTCTCATTCTCTCCTTTCCACAGACACCTAACATGAGTATGTGCAACATTTCCCTGAGGAGCAACACACCAAGAGCCTTGATCCCTATCTGACCGGTAGCAACGTAGGGGGAAGTCAAAGCGGTCGACTTGTACCCAGGGAATGGGGCACTCTCCTTGTGTACAACAAAGAAAAGAAAATATTGGAGTGCATACAAATTACATACAAAACAATTAGTAAAAATTGAAGTAGACAAAAAGAATTCAACAGTCACCCTGGGATTAAAGGGACTGGGCACGGAGGGTTATCAAAGACATTACATGAATCCAACATAGGGATAGTCTATACAGAGAGAATTTCCATAAAGAAAAGTTGGGCACATCACTCAAAAAATCTCCCTAACAAGAGGTGTAGTAAAGTGCATGTACTGAGATCAGAACTCAGGGTAATTGTTCTCTAAATGTTATTATTCAACATAGGTAAGAAAATATAGAAAGATAAACAGAAAGGTGCATGTGCAATACATGAATCATACTAGATAACAATAGTAAAATGCATGTACGCAATTCAAAGTATTCCCAGGCGACAGCATCTGACACACTTTTCGCATTAGCTTTTTCAATACGAATATTGTATGTAATCTACCTATAAATAATAAAATATTGTTATGTTTACTCATGAAGTCAGCACTCCAATATTTTCCTTTCTTTGCTATACCTATTTGGAGTTTCTTCCATAAATGTATTAGTTATAATTAGAACTGATAGGAAACTATGTTATTGGCACTGTTATTTACCCATTTAACTATCAGTATTCCTGTGAACCTCTTTTAATATTAATTTGGGTACAAGTTGGCAGCAATCCCAGTCCTGGCTCTAGGCCGGTGAAGGTCCCAGTTGCAGCAAACTTTTAGTATAAACAGGGCTCATTTAGGCCTACAGAGAGAGAGGTGGCATGACTCCCCTGATACTTTCCCCTCTGGAGTTATGGGGGGGGGGGGTGAAAGAGGTTGACTTGTACCAAGGGAATGAGACACCCTTCCTGGGTACAAGTTGGCAGCTTTCGGCCAGTGAAGGTCCCAGTAACCCCAAACTTTCTGTCATGGTATAGGACATGGTTCATGTCCTGCTCTCTCAGGGTTAATACTGCTGGCCTTTGGATCTGGGAGGGATATTTATACACACTCCAGACTAGGATTCCCTGTCCGCTATACTTTTGTTTAGTCCAAGTTTCTGACCCCCTGGGTGTGTATTCAGTTTGCATTTGCTTGTTTTGCTCTCCATGTTTTACTCTGCTTGTTTGTTCTGTTTGCTTTCTGACCTTTAGCTCTCTTTCTGACTATCCCTCCTCCTCACCCCTCGGTTACCTGGTTATCTCCTAGTTTTGATATTGGCACGTTTAACTACTCTCCAGTGTATATCATCTCCTCTACACCCCGGCATCTGGCGCCACTGTTGTCGCAGGTCTCGACCTACTCTATGATGAGTCCACTGTAGAGATGACGTCACGGCACCGGAGAGATAAGACACAATACACCAGGGCTGTATCTGAAATATCTCTAGTTTATTAAGCTTACACACACTTTTTATGCATTTTTATGTCGGAGGCGGATTCTCCATATATGGGCTAAGCGTCGGAGTGTTTTACTCCCTAGTCTCCATATGGTTTCGAAAACATATTTTTACACAGAACATTATTCGTTATCTGACCAAGGACATTCCCTGCTACAATTAGTTCTTAGAAATCAGCAATAACAGCACAATGAAGAAAAGTGAATTATGTCTTGTTTTCCTGACCTTTTAGTAACACTTATACAAAATGGAGGCAAGCAAGATAAAATTGATCCTGCTATAACAATTTCCCCCATTTTATTCACTATTTTGAATAAGCTGTACTGTTTCCTGGCAGTAGGATTTGTTAGTATATATCATCATCAGCTGTGTGAGTGCAGAATTTCCCAGCGCGTACTACACCAAGGACAGAAAATACAGAGAAAACTGGAACGCAGCTACGTGCCCCCTCCATACCAGAGACACAGCAGAGATAAGAAAATCACAGCATTCCTCAACACAGAAGAAAGCAATAGCGCAGATATTTGACTCATTCCTTTCATCAGGTATTTTAGAAATTTCACACAGAAACAGAATACAGCAGTTCTCAGACTTAATTAATTTCTACAAAACCTTCATCACACAATTCACGTGCCAGAACACCTTAGAAAAACCAATGATTGAGGATATTTTTCCTGCATTCCTGACAGACTTCTTTCCCCATCTTTGGGCTAACAATATCAGATTCATCACACAAATTCAAAGTCTTCTTCTTCTTCTACGGAAACTGATTATCTAGCAGGGAGACCCTCTGTTCCAAATTTGTAACTGTTTGCTTTCCCGACACATTAATCTCAGTCACTTTCTCAGTTCCTTCTTGCACCACAAAACATCCATTTTTTTGTCATAGTAATAGACAACTTTCCTTTTTTCAACGTGACAAAAACAATCAGAATTCACTTCCTCTGTTGATCCTCAATTTGCTATATATCAACCACTCAACTTGAAGCAGGTAAATCTTTTACCAATCTTTCAATCACACTGATAACCAAACAATCACTTACAAGTTTCCTTCTAAAACTAGGCACCATATTTCACCTTCAACTTCCAACTTCAACTTACAATATTTCTTTCTACTGCAAAACAATATTGTTGCTTTAAACAAAACACAGATCTCCCAGTACATACAGAGATACACTTAAAAACTATTTTCAACACTATATATGCAATAAGGACAATCGCAACTATATGCAATAAGCTTTGTAAAATCCCAGCTACCCAGCCCCCGATCCCCTTAAACCAATTGGCTGGGTTGAGGAAAGAGAAAGTATCTGACCACCAGCTGTCCGACGGTAGTGTTCCACAACTGAACATTGTTCGTGGCATTGTTGGCAAGTGTGTCAGAACAATCAGTCCAGGCAAACAGTTCCTCAGGTGACACAGGGATAGCTAGGAAGGGGACACTTGTGGCTGACGTTGGTGAATGCGTACAGATCCAATAGTCTGATAAGGGCTGGGAATTTCTCAACAAGTCATCTATCAATTTTCTGTGATGTTGCACAAACTTATTGTTCAACGATGTTGGAGAATTCAGACTGTCCCATGCGATTACGCATAATATCATGGAAATCGAAACCAGCCAAAACATTATGTTTCCTTTATCGGCTGTCAGGTTCTTTAACTCGCTTGCAGTGTGATGCGTGGATCCAACTAGATTTTCCTTCGAGCCTGACAGCTGTGGCTGTGGTCAGGAGCACTTGGTATGGTCCGTCAAATCTTGGTTCCAGGCTCTTCCGGACGTGCCGCTTTATCACTACCCAGTCTCCTGGCTCCAAGGGATGGTGTCCAGGAACCTTGTCTGGGTCTGGAAGAGAACTGAAGACAGTTAAATGCACTTTGGCAAGGTGTCCATGTAAGGCCTGCACATAGCTAGTCATGTCCTGGTACTTGAGCTGCAACTGTTGTGGAAAGAAACATCCAAGATTGGGGTCCCTGCCAAACAGAATCTCATATGGTGACAGTCCTGTCTTCCTGCTTGGGGTATATCTTACTGAAAACAAAGCCAGAGGAAGGCATTCTGTCCATGGTTTACCAGTCTCTGCCATTGCGTTCTGGATTTTAAGCTTAAGAGTTCCATTTAGTCTCTCCACTTTTCCACTGCTCTGTGGATGGTATGGAGTATGCAATGCTTGACTTACCCCCAGTGCAGCCATTACCTCTGACATGATCTCTCCAGTAAAATGGGAACCCCGATCGCTTTCAATGACTTCAGGAACTCCATACCTGCATATGATCTCAGCCATCAGTTTCTTTGCTGTTGTCTTAGCCATAGCTTTGGCAACTGGGTAGGCTTCTGGCCAACCTGAAAATAAATCAATGCAGACCAACACATACTCATATTCCCTACCCTAGGCAACTGAATATAATCAATCTGCAGTCTCTGGAATGGGTAAAGGGGCCGGGGAGTGTGTTTGGATGGAGTTTTCACTGTCCCACCCTGATTATGTGTGGCACATATCATGCCGCTCTGTACCTGCCTTTCTGCGCAGGTGGAAAACCCCGGGGGCAATCCATTGTTTCTGCAGGGTGTCACACATGGCCGTCTTCGAGTGGTGCACAGTCCCGTGCAGAACCTGTGCCATCATTGGGTACAGTACCTGTGGTAGGCAGACCTTTTTACCCCTCCCCCATAGCCCAGTGACGATATCAGATCAAGCCCCTATCTCTTGCCACCTATTTTTCTCCTCCTTACTTGCCTGTTCTTGTAACCGGGCTAAGATGTCTTTTGACACAAGTGGAGATGGTGGGGTGTCCAGGTGACGTACTTTAGAGGCTACAGGAGTGCTTGCTGCTTTCTTGGCAGCCTGGTCTGCCAGTGCGTTACCCTTTGCCTGTCCATCAGTGCCTTTGGTATGTGCCTTTACCTTTATGATGCCTGCTTGGGTGGGAAGCTGTAGTGCATTCATAAGTTGCTGGACTGCCTCAGCATGTTTAATGGGGTGGCCATTTGCTGTCAGGAAAGCCCTGGCTCTCCAGATAGGCCCATAATCGTGTGCAATGCCAAAAGCATACCTGGAATCAGTGTAGATATTTACAGTCTTACCTTCTGCTAGTTTGCATGCTTCTGTGAGCGCCTTGAGCTATGCTTCTTGTGCAGACATATGAGCTGGCATTGACTCTGCCTTGATTACCTCATGTTCTGAGACCACAGCATATCCGGTACAGAAGCGTCCTTGGTCATCTTGGTGACGGGATCCATCTACAAAAAGCTCAAAATCAGCATTAGGTATGGGCACACTAGAGACAGTAGGGAGACCAGCCGTTTCCTGAGACTTCAATTCTAGACAATCATGTGGTTTGGAAACCTGATCTTGTTCCTCTGGATCCATTCTAGAAAGAAAAAGAGTGTCCTTTCCCATGTCACCTACCCCTCCCTCATTTGGATCCATAGGAACTGGGAGAAGAGTAGCGGGGTTTAGGACAGTGCACCTTTTCAAAGTCACATTAGTAGGCATGAGAATAGCACACTGAAGACGCAGCTGTCTGGCCATGGACAGGTGGCTAGGTTGTACTTGGTTAAGGATACTATGTACATCATGTGGGGTATGGACCATCAGTGGGTGATCCAAAACAATCTCTGAAGACTTGTGTAGCAACAGCTGGACAGACAACACAGCCCAAACACAGGAGGAACTTCCTCTTGCCACTGTATCCAAGCGGCCGCTGTAATAAGCAACAGGTCTCTGTTTGTCTCCATGAAGCTGAGTCAGCACACCCGTTGCATGTCCTGCATTTTCATGAAGAAAGAGGTTAAAAGGAAGGGCATAATTGGGGATGCCCAAAGCTGGAGAAGAAACAATGCATAATTTCAGAGAGTAAAAACAGTCAAGTGCCTCTGGTGTAAGACAGAAGGGGACAGGTTGCATACAGTCACATAGAGGTTGCATTAAGACGGAGGCAGAACGAATCCATGGATGACAGTAGGAAGTTAGTCCTAGAAACACACGGAGGCCCTGCAAATTCCGTGGGGGCTGCATGTCCATGATAGCCTGTTTTCTCTCAGGGGTGAGGTGCTTTTTCCCTGGAGAGAGACAATGTCCTAGAAACACAACAGTACTTAAGCAAAACTGTAATTTTTGTTTGGATACCTTGCACCCCTGTTCATGGAGAAAAAAGAGTAAAGAGATTGTGGCCATTTTACACAGAGAACAAGAAGGAGCACACAGCAATAGGTCATCAACATACTGAATGAGAACTATTCCTTTAACATGCCAGCCTTGTAGGACTTGTGCCATGCACTGTCAGAAGATAGTAAGGGAATTCTGGGCTCCCTGTGGTAGGACAGTCCAAGAATACTGCTTGTTGCGGAAGGTAAAAGCAAAAAGATACTGACAATCTGGGTGCAATGGAACACTGAAAAAGGCATTTGCTAAGTCAATCACTGAAAAACAAATACTGTTAACAGGTATGTGTGCCAACGAGGTGTTTGGGTTAGGAACCAAGGGAGCAAGCAGTTCTGTTGCGGCATTGACTGCTCTGAGGTCATGGACCATTCTATAATTCACCGGCTCCCCAGGCCTATCCTTCTTCTTTACTGGATACAGGGGAGTGTTGCAAACGGACTGTGTAGGCACAACAACCCCTGATTCCAGCAATTTTTGTAACTGTGCGTCTATTACCGCCTCCTGAGCAGCACTCAAGGGGTACTGACGCAATAGGGGTGGTGCTACCCCTGGTTTCAATTTGACTATTATGGGAGGAACTTTGAGTTTTCCCACATCAGTTTTGCCTTTTGCCCACAGATCAGTGGGGAGTTGATCCAGGGCAGGTTCAGTGGGCGGATCACTTTCTGCAGTACTTGCAGCTGCATCCAGGGCCATAATCTTGCAGAGGGTACTGGGTTTAAGTTGAGGGGTCATAGTCACTGTTCCGTCATCATGGCAAGTAATAACCGCCTGTAGTTTCCGTAAAACGTCAGCACCTAGCAAATTACATTGTCCCCTGGGGGCTACCATTAACTAAGTCAGAATGGTCTTCCCACAAATGGAGAGGGGAATGGTTTCCGTCATTCCCAAGGTCTGGGTCGGCGCATTGAAAGGTGTTGCCATGACTAAGTCGGTGGTGTCATGGAAGGATAATGGACAGTCTGAAAGCGTGATAACTAAGTTGTCAGCTCCTGTGTCAACCTGAAAGTCAGCGGTAGTTCCTCCTGGCAGGCTCACCTGTACTGTACAGTCGGGGGTGGGGGGTAGAGTGACTAGAGGACACAGTTGCAGGCTGCCAGTTACCTATTCGTCGGTCTGGGGGGTAGCAGGGGTGGGAACCTTATCTGGGTATGGGTTTGTGTGACAATCTTTCCTAAAATGTCCTGGTTTCTTACATCCGTAACACAATCTAGGACCCGTAGTGGGTCCTCCACGTCCTCCACTTCTCTGTGAGGGTCCACTCCTCTGAAAGTGAACCTTAGTCTTTTGCTTCTGTGAGTCCAAACTGACTCCATGTGCAATCTTAGCAAGATCGCCTGGGGGGCAGGATCTCCAATCTGGTCTACTTGCCATCACCTTCTCTCTCACATACTTATCAATCCCTTGCATATATGCATGATTTAACAAACGTGTTGCAGTTCTATCATCTTATCCATAACCCATATCAGACCACCGTTGTTGCAACCTGTAGAAATAATCAATGGGGAGCTCCTTCGGGTCCTGTATACAGTCTTCTAAATGCACCGATACTTCCTCCTGTCTAATCTTACAGGCTTTTTCTAGCGCCTCAACAAAGTCAGACCCTGACCTGGCATTGTTAGGTTCTCTGTCTTGGGGACCATTTCCCCCTGGGTACATTTTAAATGTCTCAGCTGTCAGTCGGGTGGAAGGTGCTTCCCCCAGGGCTGAACGCACTAACTGTTGCACGTCCTGTCTGGTTGCCTGGTAAGTGTGCTGTATTACCCCACACTGTCTGGCAAAAGTCATAGGTCGTTGGTTAATGTCTTTTCAAAGATAAAGCCGTGTGCACTACTACTGGTGGTGCCCAGGTAGGTTCCCACACCATGTGATACTAAAAGAAAGAACCTGGCACTCAACTTAATGCTTGTGAGATTTTAATCGTAGTAGCCAAAACGTTTCGGTCCTATATCTGGACCTTCATCAGTTACTTATTCACGCTGATAGGTGCTGTGCTTGTGTCCAGACACGGAATCCCCGCTTGTCTGTTGGTTAATGTCTGGCAGCTGGACAGTCAAAGACATCTGTTCTGTGGGAGACCATGGCTGATACTTACTAGCAACATGGTAAGTCGGAGGTCCACTGTCAGTTGCACCCTGTGGGTTTTCATGAAGTCATGCCATTTACCTGAATCTAATTCCCCTGAGGGGTGGAAGCCTCCTGCCTTCAAGAGCACACTAACCTGCTTCTGGGATTCCTTCCCTTCTGGACTATTCTCTGGACTAATTCTCTAGCACTATGGAACCCTGTACTTAGTTCCCAATTCTATTGCTAGTATACGTGCAGGCTGAAAACTTATCAGACGGACCTTTCCTCCTCACCTAGAGTAGGCTATGTTGTCCTGCGTTAGTCCTATACATGCAGGCTGAAAACTTATCAGACGGACCTTTCCTCCTCACCTAGAGTAGGCTATGTCATCCTGCGTTAGTCCTATACATGCAGGCTGAAAACTTATCAGACGGACCTTTCCTCCTCACCTAGAGTAGGCTATGTCCTCCTGCCGTAGTCCTAAACCTAAACTATAGGTTTACTGTGCTTACAGGTTACTGTATTAGCTTGCTTCCAAGATTGATAACACAGGTATATGAACAGATAAACAACAAACACTCCACAAGCATAACATACAAAGAGTCAATCATTTTAGTCTAACAGTGGAGTCAGCAGTAACCACACAATGAGGGTAAACATCTGGGTTCAAGGGTACCTGAGCCGGGCAAAGCCCGTGATCTTACCTGGTCCCGGTCGACTAGAAGCAGGGGAAAACCCGTCCACAAGTGGAATGACGTAGGCAGAATATAATCAGTATTCTTACCCCAGCGCTATGTGATGCCACTAGTCCCGGGAAGTCCCCTGGTCCATTACTTGAGTCGGCCGGGTCTCAGATGAAGCACTCAGGTCCCTGTTCGGGCAGCCAGAATTGTTGTTGCAGATCTCGACCTACTCTCTGATGAGTCCACTGTAGAGATGACGTCACGACACCGGAGAGATAAGACACAATACACCAGGGCTGTATCTGAAATATCTCTAGTTTATTAAGCTTACACACACTTTTTATGCATTCTTATGTCGGAGGCGAATTCTCCATATATGGGCTAAGCGTCGGAGTGTTTTACTCCCTAGTCTCCCTATGGTTTCGAAAACATATTTTTACACAGAACATTATTCGTTATCTGACCAAGGACATTCCGTGCTACAATTAGTTCTTAGGAATCAGCAATAACAGCACAATGAAGAATAGTGAATTATGTCTTGTTTTCCTGACCTTTTAGTAACACTTAAACAAAATGGAGGCAAGCAAGATAAAATGGATCCTGCAATAACACCACCCTCAACCACCTCCTACCCTGTCACATGGTTCAGGTCCTGTTTGCTACCCGGTGAGTTCCCCGCCACTCTGCTCTCAGCTCCCTTGCTGCGGCACACAGTTCTCCCCGCAGCAGTAATACCAGGGAGTCGTGACACTTTCAGTGGGAACAGAGCTCATCCAACCCTACACACAGAGGGATGAAACTTATTTTTAGTCCTTGTTGCTTGGGCACCAGATAATGCTTAAGTCCTGCAATAATTGCTCTGGTACTGAGGGTTCAGTCAAAAATTGGAGATATACATTTTGCAGTGCTTTTCCTCCCCTTTTCATAGACACATCACACGAGGATGTGAGAAGTTTACCGGCAGAGAAACGGGCACAGAGCACAGCATAACAAGACTTGGTGAACTTGGGCCGAAGGTGCATACTTTGGTGGCATCTTGTGGTCATTTTTTGTTACTACAACTGTAATTCGTGTAGAACAGTTCCTGAAACAGTACCAAGCAGAATGCTAAGTTTTACGGGGTGCGGAGTGAAAGCAGAGGAGCAGGAGGCACCTGCAAGCTTCCCCAAAATAATAATAATATTTTTGTGTATAGATGAGGCCTGTATAACATATACTAGATGCTCCAAACAATTTCATACTGAGATCTCCCTTACTGTGTTATGTAAGTAACAGAAGAAATGTATCTTCTGTGTGGATGGGACCTTTATAACATAGACTAGATGCAACAATTTCAACTGAAATCTTCCTTATTGTATCATATTAGTAACAGAAGAAATGTTTTTTTGTGTGGATGAGGCCTGTATAACATAGACTTAATGCGCCAAACAATTTCAAATTGATATCTCCCCTACTGTATCATGTTAGTAACAGAAGAAATTTGTTTTTATTGTAGATGAGGCCTGTATAACCTACAAGATATGTTCCAAACAATTTCAAACTCGGATCTAGTCTGCTGTATCACATTTGTCAAAAAATCTATATATTTTTTTTTACTGGGCAACAGCTCTGTAAACAGAACAATTTCACAGCCTTTAAATTACAAGGTGGGATATGGTGGGCTGTGTCATGTTTAGCTACAGAAATTTTTTTTTTATTGTGCAACAGCTGTACAAAAATATGAATTTCACTGCCACTAATTGACAGGACGAGATATGGCATGTTGAATCACATTAGTAACAGCCAAAAATATTTTTTTACTGTGCAAACAGCTGAAATCACAGAACAATTTCACTGCCCTAAATGACAGGATGGGATATGGCATGCTGTATCACATTTGTAATCATGAAAAAAAAATTTTTTTTATTGTGTATGAGCTCTGCACAAATCTGAATTTTACCACCACTAAAAGACAAGGTGAGATATGGCATGCTAAATCATGATAGCAACTGCAAAAAATATTTTTCTTTACTGTAAAACAGCTATGTTAAAAACACAGACACACCAAGGACACTATACAATTATAATATTAAAAGAAATTGTGCATATATAAAAATAAAATCAATTGTGATGGTGTTCTGTGAAAGACAGTGGGTGCCACTAAATTAGGACAACAACCAAAACAACAAGGAATATGGACAGGCCAAGAAAATATAAAGCAGGAAATAAATGATAAAAATGCCTTTATTAGGTAGAAATGTCAGAAAATAAAATAAAATACAAATGTGCGCGTATCAGGACAAAAAAATCACACGTAAATATATAAAAAAGCCAGATCATAATGGCAGACCCAATAATTTACAAATATATTCATCCATTGTGCAATTCATCGTGATAAAAAATTATAGACTGTGCAAATAAAATATAAAAAAGTGTCCAATCAATCTGGTTTAGAATGTAGGATAAAAATCACCAAAATGTGCCGAAAAAAGTGCAAAGTGCAAGGTAAGAAATACAACCGACTATTATATGGTCACCACATCCAAATAATCCAATAGCAATTAAAGTGCTGTGTGCAGGGAGGAAGTATAACAATAAATTGGTAGTATACCTTTAAGGGTCACCACGTCCTGTGATCGCGCACCCCGACGCGCGTTTCGGAAAACTTCCTTCGTCAGGGGGACATTTTTTCACATGTGGGGTGTTTGTGTAGCAAATTTGTTTCAAGTGTGAGTGATTGGTATAAACCTTTTTTCATTTAGAATAGGAAAAAAAAAGAATGAAAAATCTAGAAAGAAAAAGATAAGAATAAAAAAAAGGAATATACAGTAAAAATTTCGTAAAGTAAGAAATAAACTTACTAAATGGACATCCGTAAAAAACTCCGCGACTAATCTAGTCCCATCAACTAATCTAAATTATTTTTATAATTCTTTTTTCACACACAAGAAACAACAACCAGATGCAGATCAGTGATGTGCATCACTGATCAGCGTTGGACAGCTGTAGGACACATGCACGTATCACGAATGTGGTGAAAAAAGGGATAAAAAAGTAAAGAGAAAAAAATGGCATGGACAAAAGCGAGCACGGATGCTGATCAGTGGCTTGCGTTACTGATTAGCGACATGGCACATAGGATAGACAGGGAAAAAAGTCCTGGTAAAAAGTGAGCACGAGTGCTAATCAGTGGGGAGCCTCACTGTTATGATCCGGTGACCTTGGAGCCGCATGAGAGACTTTCTCAGGAGTAAGTGGCATCTGTACTGACCGCAAACCCTAAACTGACACCGCAACTAGAAGTAGCCGTGGGGTGTGCCTAACACGTCCTAGACACCTCGACACAGCCGGAGGACTAAATACCCCTATAGGTGGAAATGGGAATTCTATCTTGCCTCAGAGCAGAACCCCAAAGGATAGGCAGCCCCCCACAAATATTGACTGTGAGTATAAGAGGAAAGACACACGCAGGCAGAAAAACAGAATTTAGCAAAAGAGGCACTTCTAGCTAAATAGAAAAGGATAGGACAGAATTCTAAGCAGTCAGTATTAAAATCCTAAAAATATCCACAGCAGAAAATACAAATATTCTACATCTAACTAAAGACATAGCAAGTATATCTGCAACTCCTGAGAATCCAGCATGACTGAAAAATCCAAACAAAGTCTAAGCTAGACAAAAACACAATGAATTGCACTGAATTGCAAAGCACACTGCATGTGTGCACAGAGACAAAAAAACAGACACTTATCTTAGCTGAATTGGCAGCAGAGCATGAGGAACCAGAGAGAGATGCAATCCCTCCAAGAACAATGGACAACTGGCCAGGAGTAATGAATCCTGCACACCTAAATACCTAGTAGAGCTGCAATCAGCAGAAACACCTGCCCTGGATTACAACCCCAAGACAACTGCACTACCATTAACAACAACCGGAGGGAGCCCAAGAGCAGAATTCACAACAGTACCCCCCCCTTGAAGAGGGGTCACCGAACCCTCACCAGAGCCCCCAGGCCGATCAGGACGAGCCAGATGAAAGGCACGGACCAAATCAGCAGCATAGACATCAGAGGCAAAACCCCAAGAATTATCCTCCTGGCCATAACCCTTCCATTTGACAAGGTACTGAAGCCTCCGCCTCGAAAGGCGAGAATCCAAAATCTTCTCAACCACATACTCCAACTCCCCATCAACCAACACAGGAGCAGAAGGATCAAAAGAGGGAACAACGGGCACCACATATTTCCGCAATAAAGATCTATGGAAAACATTATGGATGGCAAAAGAGGCCGGAAGGGCCAAACAAAAAGATAATCTCAGAAATCCTATAAGGACCAATAAACCGAGGCTTAAACTTAGGGGAAGAAACCTTCATAGGAACATGACGGGAAGACAACCAGACCAAATCCCCAACCCGAAGCCGGGAACCAACACACCGACGACGGTTAGCAAAACGCTGAGCCTCCTCCTGAGACAACACCAAATTGTCCACCACATGAGCCCAAATCAGCTGCAACCTGTCAACCACAGAATCCACACCAGGACAATCAGAAGGCTCAACCTGCCCCGAAGAAAAACGAGGATGAAAACCAAAATTACAAAAGAAGGGTGAAACCAAGGTAGCCGAACTAGCCCGATTATTAAGGGCGAACTCGGCCAATGGCAAGAAAGCCACCCAATCATCCTGATCAGCAGACACAAAGCATCTCAAATAAGTTTCCAAAGTCTGATTAGTTCGCTCGGTCTGGCCATTTGTCTGCGGATGAAATGCGGAAGAAAAAGACAAATCAATGCCCAGCCTAGCACAAAAGGCCCACCAAAACCTAGAAACAAACTGGGAACCTCTGTCGGACACAATATTCTCCGGAATACCATGCAAACGAACCACATGCTGAAAAAACAACGTAACCAAATCAGAAGAGGAAGGCAATTTAGGCAAAGGCACCAAATGAACCATCTTAGAGAACCGGTCACAAACCACCCAGATAACCGACATCCTCTGGGAAACCAGAAGATCTGAAATAAAATCCATAGAAATATGCGTCCAGGGCCTCTCAGGTACTGGCAAAGGCAAAAGCAACCCGCTAGCACGGGAACAACAAGGCTTGGCCCGCGCACAAGTCCCACAGGACTGCACAAAAGAACGCACATCACGTGACAAAGAAGGCCACCAAAAGGATCTACCAACCAAATCTCTGGTACCAAAAATACCAGGATGGCCTGCCAACACAGAACAATGAACCTCACAAATCACTCTACTAGTCCATCTGTCAGGAACAAACAGTTTGCCCACTGGACAACGGTCAGGTTTGTCAGCCTGAAATTCCTGCAGAACCCGTCGCAAATCAGGGGAAATGGCCGAAAGGACCACCCCTTCCTTCAGAATGCCGACCGGTTCCAGTACCTCAGGAGAATCAGGCAAAAAACTCCTAGAGAGGGCATCAGCCTTAATATTCTTAGAACCCGGAAGATACGAGACCACGAAATCAAAACGGGAGAAAAACAAGGACCATCGAGCCTGTCTAGGATTCACCCGTTTGGCAGACTCGAGGTAAATCAGACTTTTATGATCGGTCAAGACCACAATACGGTGCTTGGCTCCCTGTTGTGAATTCTGCTCTTGGGCTCCCTCCGGTGGTTATAAGTGGTAGCGCTGCTGTCTCTGGATCGCAGCATTCATCAGGTGTGACCACTTTTTGCAAATCTGACTGGGCTATTTAGTCTTGCTTGACCCTTTAGTCAGTGCCAGTTGTCCATTGTTCCTGGAGGATTCACATCCCTGCCTGGTCTCTCCTGCTTTGCTGTTCATTTCAACAAAGATAAGTTCTGGCCTTGATTTTTGCAGTCCAAATGCTGTGGGCCTTATTGTTCAGTTCTTTTCCATGTTTTTGTCTTGTCCAGTTTGGTCTGTATAAGGATTTGTTTAGCCAAGCTGGTATCTCTGGAGATGCAGATATACCCTCCATATCTTTAGTTAGATGTGGAGATTTTGTATTTTCTGTGGTGGATATTTTCTAGAGTTTTAATACTGACTGCATAGTACTCTGTCCTATCCTTTCTATTTAGCTAGAAGTGGCCTCCTTTGCTAAATTCTGATTTCAGTCTGTGTATGTTTTTTCCCTCTCCTCTCACAGTCAATATTTGTGGGGGGCTGTCTATCCTTTGGGGATTTTCTCTGAGGCAAGATAGTTTTCCCTTTTCTATCTCTAGGGCTAATTAGTCCTCCGGCTGTGTCGAGATGTCTAGGGAGTGATAGGTACATTCCACGGCTACCTCTAGTTGCGGTGTTAAGTTCAGGGTCTGCGGTCAGTACAGGTACCACCTTCTCCAGAGTACGTCTCATGCTGCTCCTAGGCCACCAGATCATAACAGTACAACTGGCCAACAATGAGTTAACCGCATCTCAGAAGAAGGGAAGGAAAGTGCTGAGCCATTTTTTTTTCTGTAGTCTGTTGTGTTTTTTTTTCCCTCTTTACCTCTGGGTGGCTCAGGAGTTTGGCGCTGGCATGGATGTTCAGGGATTGGCTTCTCGTGTGGATCAACTTGCTGCTAGAGTACAGGGTATTTCCGATTATATCATTCAGACTCCGGTTTTAGAGCCTAGAATTCCAACTCCTGATTTGTTTTTTGGGGACAGGTCCAAATTTTTGAGCTTTAAAAATAACTGTAAACTGTTTTTTGCTCTGAAACCCCGTTCCTCTGGTGATCCCATCCAGCAGGTTAAAATTGTTATATCTCTGCTGCGTGGTGACCCCCAGGATTGGGCATTTGCCCTGGAACCTGGGAATCCGGCTTTGCTTAATGTAGACACCTTTTTCCAGGCGCTTGGGTTATTGTATGATGAACCTAATTCAGTGGATCATGCTGAGAAGACCTTGTTGGCCCTGTGTCAGGGCCAAGAAGCGGCAGAATCATATTGCCAGAAATTTAGAAAATGGTCTGTGCTGACTAAATGGAATGAGGATGCCTTGGCGGCAATTTTCAGAAAGGGTCTTTCTGAATCCGTTAAAGATGTTATGGTGGGGTTCCCCACGCCTGCTGGTCTGAGTGATTCTATGTCTCTGGCCATTCAGATTGATCGGCGCTTGCGCGAGCGCAGAGTTATGCACACTATGGCATTGTCTTCCGAGCGGAGTCCTGAGCCTATGCAGTGTGATAGGATTGTGTCTAGAGCTGAACGACAAGGATTCAGACGTCAGAATAGGTTGTGTTTTTACTGCGGCGATTCTGCTCATGTTATTTCTGATTGCCCTAAGCGTACCAAGAGAATTGCTAGTTCTGTTACCATCAGTACTGTACAACCTAAATTTCTGTTATCTGTGACCCTGATCTGCTCATTATCGTCATTTTCTGTCATGGCATTTGTGGATTCAGGCGCCGCTCTAAATTTAATGGACTTAGAATTTGCCAGACGTTGTGGTTTCCCCTTGCAGCCTTTGCAGAGTCCTATTCCTTTGAGGGACATTGATGCTACACCGTTGGCTAAAAATAAACCTCAGTTTTGGACACAGCTGACCATGTGCATGGCGCCAGCCCATCAGGAAGATTATCATTTTCTGGTGTTGCATAATTTGCATGATGCTATTGTGCTGGGTTTCCCATGGTTACAGGTGCATAATCCGGTATTAGATTGGAAATCTATGTCTGTGACTAGTTGGGGTTGTCAGGGGGTTCATGGTGACGTTCCTTTGATGTCAATTGCCTCCTCCCCCTCTTCTGAAATTCCTGAGTTTTTGTCAGATTTCCAGGATGTATTCAATCAGGCCAAGTCCAGTTCCCTTCCACCGCATAGGGACTGTGATTGTGCTATTGATTTGATTCCAGGCTGTAAGTTCCCTAAGGGCCGACTTTTCAACCTGTCTGTGCCAGAACATACCGCCATGCGGAGCTATGTTAAGGAGTCTTTGGAGAAGGGGCATATTCGGCCATCTTCTTCACCATTGGGAGCAGGTTTTTTTTTGTTGCCAAGAAGGATGGCTCCTTGAGACCCTGTATTGATTATCGCCTCTTGAATAAGATCACGGTCAAATTCCAATACCCTTTGCCTTTGCTTTCTGATCTGTTTGCTAGGATTAAGGGGGCTAGTTGGTTTACTAAGATTGACCTTCGAGGGGCATATAATCTTGTTCATATTAAGCAGGGTGACGAATGGAAAACTGCGTTTAATACGCCCGAAGGCCATTTTGAATACCTTGTGATGCCATTCGGACTCTCTAATGCTCCATCTGTATTTCAGTCCTTCATGCATGATATATTTCGGAATTATCTTGATAAATTCATGATTGTATATTTGGATGATATTTTGATTATTTCAGATGATTGGGAGTCTCATGTGAAACAAGTCAGGATGGTATTTCAGATCCTTCGTGATAATGCCTTGTTTGTGAAGGGGTCTAAGTGCTTCTTTGGAGTACAGAAGGTTTCTTTTTTGGGCTTCATTTTTTCTCCCTTATCTATAGAAATGGATCCGGTTAAGGTTCAGGCCATTCATGATTGGATCCAGCCCACATCCGTGAAGAGCCTTCAGAAATTTTTGGCCTTTGCTAATTTTTATCGCCGTTTCATTGCCAACTTCTCCAGTGTGGTTAAACCCCTGACCGATTTGACGAAGAAAAAGGCGCTGATGTGACGAATTGGTCCTCTGCGGCTGTTTCTGCCTTTCAGGAGCTTAAACGCCGATTTACTTCTGCCCCTGTGTTGCGTCAGTCGGATGTTTCTCTTCCTTTTCAGGTTGAGGTTGACGCTTCTGAGATTGGGGCAGGGGCCGTTTTGTCTCAGAGGAATTCTGATGGTTCCTTGATGAAACCGTGTGCCTTCTTTTCTCGAAAGTTTTCGCCTGCGGAACGCAATTATGATGTCGGCAATCGTGAGTTGTTGGCTATGAAGTGGGCATTTGAGGAGTGGCGACATTGGCTTGAGGGGGCCAAGCACCGTATTGTGGTCTTGACCGATCATAAGAATCTGATTTACCTCGAGTCTGCCAAACGGCTGAATCCTAGACAGGCCCGATGGTCCCTGTTTTTCTCCCGTTTTGATTTTGTGGTCTCGTATCTTCCGGGTTCTAGGAATGTTAAGGCTGATGCCCTCTCTAGGAGCTTTTTGCCTGATTCTCCTGGGGTCCTTGAGCCGGTCGGCATTCTGAAGGAAGGGGTGATTCTTTCTGCCATCTCCCCTGATTTACGACGGGTTCTTCAGGAATTTCAGGCTGATAAACCTGACCGCTGTCCAGTGGGGAAACTGTTTGTTCCTGACAGATGGCCTAGTAAAGTGATTTCTGAGGTTCATTGTTCTGTGTTGGCTGGTCATCCTGGGATTTTTGGTACCAGAGATTTGGTTGGTAGGTCCTTTTGGTGGCCTTCTTTGTCACGGGATGTGCGTTCTTTTGTGCAGTTCTGTGGGACTTGTGCGCGGGCCAAGCCTTGCTGTTCCCGCGCTAGCGGGTTGCTTTTGCCTTTGCCGGTCCCTGAGAGGCCTTGGACGCATATTTCTATGGATTTTATTTCGGATCTTCCGGTTTCCCAGAGGATGTCGGTTATCTGGGTGGTTTGTGACCGGTTTTCTAAGATGGTTCATTTGGTACCTTTGCCTAAATTGCCTTCCTCTTCTGATTTGGTTCCGTTGTTTTTTCAGCATGTGGTTCGTTTGCATGGCATTCCGGAGAATATTGTGTCCGATAGAGGTTCCCAGTTTATTTCTAGGTTTTGGCGGGCCTTTTGTGCTAGGCTGGGCATTGATTTGTCTTTTTCTTCCGCATTTCATCCTCAGACAAATGGCCAAACCGAGCGAACTAATCAGACTTTGGAAACTTATTTGAGATGCTTTGTGTCTGCTGATCAGGATGATTGGGTGGCTTTCTTGCCATTGGCCGAGTTTGCCCTTAATAATCGGGCTAGTTCTGCTACCTTGGTTTCACCCTTCTTTTGTAACTCTGGTTTTCATCCTCATTTTTCTTCAGGGCAGGTTGAGCCTTCTGATTGTCCTGGGGTGGACTCTGTGGTTAACAGGTTGCAGCAAATTTGGGCTCATGTTGTTGACAATTTGGTGTTGTCTCAGGAGAGGGCTCAGCGTTTTGCTAACCGTCGTCGGTGTGTTGGTTCCCGGCTTTGGGTTGGGGATTTGGTCTGGTTGTCTTCCCGTCATGTTCCTATGAAGGTTTCTTCCCCTAAGTTCAAGCCTCGGTTTATTGGCCCTTATAGGATTTCTGAGATTATCAATCCAGTGTCTTTTCGTTTGGCCCTTCCAGCCTCTTTTTCCATCCATAATGTTTTTCATAGATCTTTGTTGCGGAAATATGTGGTGCCCGTTGTTCCCTCTGTTGATCCTCCTGCCCCGGTGTTGATTGATGGGGAGTTGGAGTATGTGGTTGAGAATATTTTGGATTCTCGTTTTTCGAGGCGGAAGCTTCAGTATCTTGTCAAATGGAAGGGTTATGGCCAGGAGGATAATTCTTGGGTTGTTGCCTCCGATCTTCATGCTAAGGATTTGGTTCGTGCCTTTCATTTGGCTCGTCTGGATCGGCCTGGGGGCTCTGGTGAGGGTTCGGTGACCCCTCCTCAAGGGGGGGTACTGTTGTGAATTCTGCTCTTGGGCTCCCTCCGGTGGTTATAAGTGGTAGCGCTGCTGTCTCTGGATCACAGCATTCATCAGGTGTGTCCACTTTTTGCAAATCTGACTGGGCTATTTAGTCTTGCTTGACCCTTTAGTCAGTGTCAGTTGTCCATTGTTCCTGGAGGATTCACATCCCTGCCTGGTCTCTCCTGCTTTGCTGTTCATTTCAACAAAGATAAGTTCTGGCCTTGATTTTTGCAGTCCACATGCTGTGGGCCTTATTGTTCAGTCCTTTTCCATGTTTTTGTCTTGTCCAGTTTGGTCTGTATAAGGATTTGTTTAGCCAAGCTGGTATCTCTGGAGATGGAGATGTACTCTCTATATCTTTAGTTAGATGTGGAGATTTTGTATTTTCTGTGGTGGATATTTTCTAGTGTTTTAATACTGACCGCATAGTACTCTGTCCTATCCTTTCTATTTAGCTAGAAGTGGCCTCCTTTGCTAAATTCTGATTTCAGTCTGTGTATGTTTTTTCCCTCTCCTCTCACAGTCAATATTTGTGGGGGCCTGTCTATACTTTGTGGATTTTCTCTGAGGCAAGATAGTTTTCCCTTTTCTATCTCTAGGGGTAATTAGTCCTCCGGCTGTGTCGAGATGTCTAGGGAGTGATAGGTACATTCCACGGCTACTTCTAGTTGCGGTGTTAAGTTCAGGGTCTGCGGTCAGTACAGGTACCACCTTCTCCAGAGTACGTCTCATGCTGCTCCTAGGCCACCAGATCATAACAGCTCCCTCAAGCCAATGTCGCCATTCCTCAAACGCCCACTTCACAGCCAACAACTCCCGATTGCCGACATTATAATTGCGTTCCGCAGGCGAAAACTTACGGGAAAAGAAGGCACACGGTTTCATCAAGGAACCAACAGAATTCCTCTGTGACAAAACGGACCCTGCCCCAATCTCAGAAGCGTCAACCTCAACCAGAAACGGAAGAGAAACATCTGGCTGACGCAACACCGGGGCAGAAGTGAATCGGCGTTTAAGCTCCTGAAAGGCAGAGACAGCCACAGAGGACCAATTCGTTACATCAGCGCCTTTCTTCGTCAAATCGGTCAGGGGTTTAACCACACTGGAGAAGTTAGCAATAAAACGGCGATAAAAATTAGCAAAGCCCAAAAATTTCTGAAGGCTCGTCATGGATGTGGGCTGAATCCAATCATGAATGGCCTCAACCTTAACCGGATCCATCTCTATAGATGAGGGAGAAAAAATGAAGCCCAAAAAAGAAACCTTCTGCACTCCAAAGAGACACTTAGACCCCTTCACAAACAAAGCATTATCACGAAGGATCTGAAACACCATCCTGACCTGTTTCACATGAGACTCCCAATCATCGGAAAAAATCAAGATATCATCCAAATATACAATCATGAATTTATCAAGATAATTCCGGAAGATATCATGCATGAAGGACTGAAAAACAGATGGAGCATTAGAGAGTCCGAATGGCATCACAAGGTATTCAAAATGGCCTTCGGGCGTATTAAACGCAGTTTTCCATTCATCACCCTGCTTAATAAGAACAAGATTATATGCCCCCCGAAGGTCAATCTTAGTAAACCAACTAGCCCCCTTAATCCTGGCAAACAAATCGGAAAGCAAAGGTAAAGGGTATTGAAACTTGACCATGATCTTATTCAAGAGGCGATAATCAATACAGGGTCTCAAGGGGCCATCCTTCTTAGCAACAAAAAAAAATCCCGCTCCCAATGGTGAAGATGTCCGAATATGCCCCTTCTCCAAAGACTCCTTAACATAACTCCGCATGGCGGTATGTTCAGGCACAGACAGGTTAAAAAGTCGGCCCTTGGGAAACTTACAGCCTGGAATCAAGTCAATAGCACAATCACAGTCCCTATGCGGTGGAAAGGAACTGGACTTGGGCTCATCGAATACATCCTGAAAATCAGACAAAAACTCTGGAACCTCAGGAGAGGTGGAAGAGGAGATTGACATCAAAGGAACGTCATTATGAACCCCCTGACAACCCCAACTAGTCACAGACATAGACTTCCAATCCAACACAGGATTATGTATCTGCAACCATGGAAAACCCAGCACAATAGCATCATGCAAATTATGCAACACCAGAAAACGACAATCTTCCTGATGGGCTGGCGCCATGCACATGGTCACCTGTGTCCAAAACTGGGGTTTATTTTTAGCCAGAGGTGTAGCATCAATGCCCTTTAAAGGAATAGGGTTCTGCAAAGACTGCAAGGGGAAACCACAACGCCTGGCAAATTCAAAGTCCATTAAGTTCAAAGCGGCGCCTGAATCCACAAACGCCATGACAGAAAATGACGACAATGAGCAGATCAAGGTCACAGATAACAGAAATTTAGGTTGTACAGTACTGATGGTGACTGAACTAGCGATTCTCTTTGTACGCTTAGGGCAGACTGAAATGACATGAGAAGCATCGCCACAATAAAAATACAACCTATTCTGACGTCTGAATCCTTGCTGTTCCGTTCTAGACAGAATCCTATCACACTGCATAGGCTCAGGCATCTGCTCTGAGGACAACGCCACAGCGCGCACAGTTCTGCGCTCCTGCAAGCGCCGATCAATCTGAATGGCCAGAGACATAGAATCACTCAGACCAACAGGCGTGGGAAACCCCACCATAACATCTTTAACAGATTCAGAAAGACCCTTTCTGAAAATTGCAGCCAAAGCATCATCATTCCATTTAGTCAGCACAGACCATTTTCTAAATTTCTGACAATACAATTCTGCCGCTTCTTGACCCTGAGACAGGGCCAACAAGGTCTTCTCCGCTTGATCCACAGAATTTGGTTCATCATATAATAATCCTAGAGCCTGAAAAAAGGCGTCTATATTAAGCAAGGCCGGATTCCCAGATTCCAGTGAAAATGCCCAATCCTGAGGGTCGCCACGCAACAGGGAGATGACAATTTTAACCTGCTGAATGGGATCACCAGAGGAACGAGGTTTCAGAGCAAAAAACAGTTTACAGTTATTTTTAAAACTCAAAAATTTGGACCTGTCCCCAAAAAACAAATCAGGAGCAGGAATCCTAGGCTCTAAAAGCGGAGTCTGAACAATATAATCAGAAATACCCTGTACCCTAGCAGCAAGCTGGTCTACACGAGAAACTAATCCCTGAACATCCATGCTAGCACAAGTTTCCTTAGTCACCCAGAGGAAAAGAGGGAAGGAAAAAAAAAACAGGCTACAGAAAAAAAAATGGCTCAACACCTTTCTTCCCTTCTTCTGAGATGCATTTAACTCATTGTGGGCCAGTTGTACTGTTATGATCCGGTGACCTTGGAGCCGCACGAGAGACTTTCTCAGGAGTAAGTGGTATCTGTACTGACCGCAAACCCTAAACTGACACCGCAACTAGAAGTAGCCGTGGGGTGTGCCTAACACGTCCTAGACACCTCGACACAGCCGGAGGACTAAATACCCCTATAGGTGGAAATGGGAATTCTATCTTGCCTCAGAGCAGAATCCCAAAGGATAGGCAGCCCCCCACAAATATTGACTGTGAGTATAAGAGGAAAGACACACGCAGGCAGAAAAACAGAATTTAGCAAAAGAGGCACTTCTAGCTAAATAGAAAAGGATAGGACAGAATTCTAAGCGGTCAGTATTAAAATCCTAAAAATATCCACAGCAGAAAATACAAATATTCTACATCTAACTAAAGACATGGCAAGTATATCTGCAACTCCTGAGAATCCAGCATGACTGAAAAATCCAAACAAAGTCTAAGCTGGACAAAAACACAATGAATTGCACTGAATTGCAAAGCACACTGCATGTGTGCACAGAGACAAAAAAACAGACACTTATCTTAGCTGAATTGGCAGCAGAGCATGAGGAACCAGAGGGAGATGCAATCCCTCCAAGGACAATGGACAACTGGCCAATCAGTGATTTGTGTCACTGATCAGCACTCGGCAGCTGCAGGATGCACACACAAAAGAAAACAATAAATGAATGGTCATTTACAACCTGTGCCATAACAAGATTAGCAGGTTCCTGACCACTACCATTCTGACCACCACCAGCATGCTCAGGAACATGTAATCCAAGCACTCAACTAAGTTGGCCGAAAGTCTGGTTCCCCAATCAGTGTCTGTGGGTAACTCTACTGTCTCTTCACCTGTGCTACATGCTTGCCAATCCCCTGTCCAGGAGACAGGAGCGGATGGCTCCCGTCCTGCAAATGTTGTTGCAAATACGCAACCAGCATCAGCAACCTGTTATGATCCTAGTGGCTTAGGATCACAAATCTAACCAGCTAAGTAGAAAATAATAGGACGAGCTCTGGGGATGTGGTAACTGGACTAACCGCAAACCTGATCCTAACCGCACACACTATAGGCAGCCGTGGAACGTTTCCTGAAATCCTAGACGTCTCTTCACGGCCTGAGAAACTGACTACCCCTAAAGAGAAAGTAAAGACCTCACTTGCCTCAGAGAAATCCCCCAGAGATATAGAAGCCCCCCACAAATAATAACGGTGAGTTAAGAGGAAAAGACAAACGCAGAGATGAAACAGGTTAAGCAAATGAGGCCCGCTAACGCTAGATAGCAGAAAATAGCAAGGGATCTGTGCGGTCAGTAAAAAACCCTATGCAAAAATATCCACGCAGAGAATGCGAGAACCCCCACACCAACTAACGATGTGGGGGGAGCAACTCAGCACCCCAGAGCACCAGCAAGCAGGGAAATCACATATTAGCAAGCTGGACAAAAACTCATCATATACTAGGAAACATCTTGAACACAGATGAGCAAAAATAAGCAAACAGAACTTAGCTTCTCTTGGAGAGACTGATAACGGATGTAGACAGGAGCAATCAGAATAGCACTGAATACAACGGCAACAGGCAAGGAATGAAGGACCAGGTGGATTAAATAGGAAACCTAACTAGCAGATGACGAGACAGCTGATCCTGCCAGAAACCTGCAAAATAACAAAAAGAGCCACCAGGAGGAGCCCAAAGAGAGAACTCACACAGTACCACTCATGACCACAGGAGAGAGCCCGGAAACAGAGTTCACAACAGTACCCCCCCCTTGAGGAGGGGTCACCGAACCCTCACCAGAACCCCCAGGGCGATCAGGGTGAGCCACATGGAAGGCACGAACCAAATCGGCCGCATGAACATCAGAGGCGACAACCCAGGAATTATCCTCCTGACCATAGCCCTTCCACTTAACCAAATACTGAAGCCTCCGTCTTGAAATACGAGAATCCAAGATCTTCTCCACCACGTATTCCAATTCTCCCTCAACCAGCACCGGAGCAGGAGGCTCAACAGAAGGAACCACAGGCACCACATACTTCCGCAACAAAGACCTATGGAACACATTATGGATGGTAAACGATGCCGGGAGGTCCAAGCGAAATGACACAGGGTTGAGGATTTCCAAAATTTTATAAGGACCGATAAAACGAGGTTTAAACTTAGGAGAAGAAACCTTCATATGAACATAACGAGAAGACAACCACACCAAATCCCCCACACGAAGTCGGGGACCCACACAGCGACGACGGTTAGCAAAGCGCTGAGCCTTCTCTTGTGACAACATCAAATTGTCCACCACATGGTTCCAAATCTGCTGCAACCTATCCACCACAGAATCCACCCCAGGACAGTCAGAAAGACTCAACCTGACCCGAGGAAAAACGAGGATGAAAACCAGAATTACAAAAAAAAGGTGAAACCAAAGTAGCCGAACTAGCCCGATTATTAAGGGCAAACTCAGCCAATGGCAAAAAAGTCACCCAATCATCCTGGTCAGCAGAAACAAAACATCTCAAATAAGTTTCCAAGGTCTGGTTAGTTCGCTCGGTTTGGCCATTCGTCTGAGGATGGAAGGCCGACGAAAAAGACAAATCAATGCCCATCTTAGCACAAAAGGACCGCCAAAATCTGGACACAAACTGGGATCCTCTGTCAGACACAATGTTTTCAGGGATGCCGTGCAGACGAACCACATTCTGAAAAAATAACGGAACCAAATCGGAGGAAGAAGGCAACTTAGGCAAGGGCACCAAATGGACCATTTTAGAAAAACGATCACAAACCACCCAGATGACAGACATTCTCTGAGAGACCGGAAGATCCGAAATAAAATCCATGGAAATATGCGTCCAAGGCCTCTTAGGAACCGGCAAAGGCAAAAGCAAACCACTGGCACGAGAACAGCAAGGCTTAGCCCGAGCACAAATCCCACAGGACTGCACAAAGGAACGCACATCCCGCGACAAGGAAGGCCACCAGAAGGATCTAGCCACCAAATCTCTGGTACCAAAAATCCCAGGATGACCCGCCAACACTGAAGAATGGACCTCGGAAATAACTCTGCTGGTCCATCTATCTGGGACAAACAGTCTCTCTGATGGACAACGGTCAGGTCTATCTGCCTGAAATTCCTGTAACACCCGTCGCAAATCTGGGGAAATGGCAGACAAAATTACCCCCTCTTTGAGGATACCAACCGGCTCAGAAACTCCAGGGGAGTCAGGCACAAAACTCCTAGAAAGAGCATCAGCCTTCACGTTCTTCGAACCAGGAAGGTACGAGACCACGAAATCGAAACGTGAGAAAAACAACGACCAACGAGCCTGTCTAGGATTCAACCGCTTGGCCGACTCAAGATAAATCAAATTTTTATGATCAGTCAAGACTACCACACGATGCTTAGCTCCCTCTAGCCAGTGTCGCCATTCCTCAAATGCCCACTTCATTGCCAACAACTCCCGATTACCAACATCATAATTTCGTTCAGCCGGCGAAAATTTTCTTGAAAAGAATGTACATGGCTTAATCACAGAGCAATCAGAGCTTCTCTGTGACAAAACAGCCCCTGCTCCAATTTCAGAAGCATCAACCTCGACCTGGAGGGGAAGAGAGACATCTGGCTGACATAAAACTGGAGCCGAAGAAAACCGGCGCTTCAGCTCCTGAAAGGCCTCAACGGCCGCAGGAGACCAGTTAGTCACATCAGAACCCTTCTTGGTCAAATCCGTCAAAGGTTTAACCACACCAGAAAAATTAGCAATGAAGCGACGGTAAAAATTAGCAAAACCCAAGAACTTCTGAAGACTCTTAACCGATGTAGGTTGAGTCCAATCATCAATAGCCTGGACCTTGACTGGGTCCATCTCAATAGAAGAAGGAGAAAAAATAAAGCCCAAAAAGGAAACCTTCTGGACTCCGAAGAGACATTTGGAACCCTTCACAAACAAGGCATTGGCACGCAGGACCTGAAATACCATCCTGACCTGCTTCACGTGGGATTCCCAATCATCTGAAAATACCAAAATATCATCCAGATACACAATCATAAATTTATCCAGATATTCTCGGAAGATATTGTGCATGAAGGACTGAAACACAGAAGGGGCATTAGAAAGCCCAAAAGGCATCACCAAGTACTCAAAATGGCCTTCGGGCGTATTAAATGCTGTTTTCCATTCATCGAACCTGTTTTATACGCACAAGATTATACGCACCGCGAAGATCTATCTTGGTGAACCAACTAGACCCCCTAATCCGAGCAAACAGATCAGACAACAATGGCAAGGGATACTGGAATTTGACCGTGATTTTATTTAGAAGGCGATAATCTATACAGGGTCTCAACGAACCATCCTTCTTGGCCACAAAAAAGAATCCCGCACCAAGAGGGGACGAGGAGGGGCGAATATGTCCCTTCTCCAAAGACTCCTTTACATAGCTCCGCATAGCGGCATGCTCTGGTACAGACAAATTAAACAGTCGTCCCTTAGGGAACTTACTACCAGGAATCTAATTTATAGCACAATCACAATCCCTATGAGGAGGTAGGGCACTGGATTTGGGCTCATCAAATACATCCTGGTAGTCCGACAAAAACTCAGGGACTTCAGAAGGAGTAGAGGAAGCAATTGATACCAAGGGAGCATCGCCATGAATTCCCTGGCAACCCCAACTCAACACAGACATAGCTTTCCAATCCAGGACTGGATTATGAGCCTGCAACCATGGCAGACCCAACACGACAACGTCATGCAAATTATATAACACAAGAAAGCGATTCACCTCCTGATGTGCAGGAGTCATACACATGGTCACTTGAGTCCAGTATTGAGGTTTATTCTTGGCCAATGGTGTAGCATCAATTCCCTTCAATGGAATAGGGAACTGTAATGGCTCAAGGATAAAACCACAGCGCTTGGCAAATGACAAATCCATCAGATTCAGGGCGGCACCTGAATCTACAAAAGCCATAACTGAGTAGGATGACAGAGAGCAAATCAAAGTAACAGACAAAATGAATTTAGGCTGTACAGTACCAATGGTGACAGATCTAGCAAAGTTTTTTGTGCGCTTAGAGCATTCTGAGATAACATGAGCTGAATCACCACAGTAAAAGCACAACCCATTCTGACGTCTATGATTTTGCCGTTCAATTCTGGTCAGAATCCTATCACATTGCATAGACTCAGGTTTCTGTTCAGAAAACACCGCCAGATGGTGCGCAGGTTTGCGCTCCCGCAAACGCCGATCAATCTGAATGGCCAAAGCCATTGACTCATTCAGACTCGCAGGCGTGGGGAACCCCACCATAACATTCTTAATGGCTTCAGAAAGACCTTCTCTGAAATTTGCAGCCAGGGCACACTCATTCCATTGAGTAAGCACCGACCATTTCCGAAATTTTTGACAATACACCTCAGCTTCATCCTGACCCTGAGAGAGAGCCAGCAAGGCCTTTTCTGCCTGGTTCTCCAGATTAGGTTCCTCATAAAGCAATCCAAGCGCCAGAAAAAATGCATCCACATTCAGCAATGCAGGATCTCCTGGCGCCAGGGAGAAGGCCCAATCTTGAGGGTCGCCGCGTAACAGAGAGATAACAATTCTAACTTGCTGAGCAGAATCACCAGAGGAACGAGGTCTCAAAGAAAGAAATAATTTACAATTATTCTTAAAATTCAGAAACCTAGATCTATCTCCAGTAAAAAACTAGGTACTTTTGGCTCAGACATAGGACTGTGAACAACAAAATCCTGAATGCTTTGCACCCTTGCAGCAAGATGATCCACACTAGAAGTCAGACTCTGAATATCCATGTCTGCAGCAGAACTCAAAGCCACCCAGAGATTAAGGGGAGGAGAGAAGCAGGACAGACTGCAGAGCAGAAAAAAAAAATTGAACTCAGGATTTCTCTTATCCTACTTTTGCGATGCATTTAACACTTTTGGCCTGTTGCACTGTTATGATCCTAGTGGCTTAGGATCACAAATCTAACCAGCTAAGTAGAAAATAATAGGACGAGCTCTGGGGATGTGGTAACTGGACTAACCACAAACCTGATCCTAACCGCACACACTATAGGCAGCCGTGGAACGTTTCCTGAAATCCTAGACGTCTCTTCACGGCCTGAGAAACTGACTACCCCTAAAGAGAAAGTAAAGACCTCACTTGCCTCAGAGAAATCCCCCAGAGATATAGAAGCCCCCCACAAATAATAACGGTGAGTTAAGAGGAAAAGACAAACGCAGAGATGAAACAGGTTAAGTGTTGTGAATTTGCTTTTTGGCTCCCTCTAGTGGTTACTAGTGATTTGACTCTGGGTATGTCAGTCATCCCTTGTATGCTCACCTGGGCCGTTAGTTCAGGGGTGTTGCTATATAAGCTCCCTGGACCTTCAGTTCAATGCCTGGCAACGTTGTAATCAGAGCTAATCTGTTGTGCTCTTGTCTACTGATCCTGGTTCCTGCTAGATTAAGCTAAGTCTGCTTTCTTGCTTTTTGCTATTTGTTTTTGTTTGCATTTTTGTCCAGCTTGTACTTAATCTGTATCCTGTCCTTGCTGGAAGCTCTAGGGAGCTGGTGTTCTCCCCCCGGGCCGTTAGACGGTTCGGGGGTTCTTGAATTTCCAGCGTGGATGTTTGATAGGGTTTTCGTTGACCATATAAGTTATCTTACTACATTCTGCTATTAGTAAGCGGGCCTCTCTTTGCTAAACCTAGTTCATTTCTATGTTTGTCATTTCCTCTTACCTCACCGTTATTATTTGTGGGGGGCTTGTATCCTACTTTTGGGGTCCTTTCTCTGGAGGCAAGAGAGGTCTTTGTTTTCCTCTTCTAGGGGTAGTTAGTTCTCCGGCTGGCGCGAGACATCTAGCGACCAACGTAGGCATGTTCCCCGGCTACTTCTAGTGTTGGCGTTAGGAGTAGATATATGGTCAACCCAGTTACCACTGCCCTATGAGCTGGATTTTTGTACTTCGCAGACTTACCTATTTCTCTGAGACCCTCGCCATTGGGGTCATAAGAGTTTGCCAGGCCAGTATTAAATGTTAAATGCATTGCAGAAGCGGGATTATAAGAAAGAAAATTCTGAGTTTTTTTTTTTCCTCTCTCTCATTTTTTTTTTTCTTTTCCCCTTTACCTCTGAGTGGCTCAAGCTTGCTGTAGACATGAATGTCCAGACCTTGATTACAAGTGTGGACCAGATTGCTGCTCGTGTGCAGGGCATACAAGATTATGTTACCAGAAATCCTATGTCAGAACCTAAGATACCGATTCCTGAATTGTTTTTCGGAGACCGATTTAAGTTTAGAAATTTCAGGAATAATTGTAAATTATTTTTGTCCCTGAGACCCTGTTCATCTGGAGACTCCGCTCAGCAAGTGAAAATTGTTATTTCTTTTTTACGGGGCGACCCTCAGGATTGGGCCTTCTCGCTGGCGCCAGGAGATGCGGCATTGGCGGATATTGATGCGTTTTTTCTGGCGCTCGGTTTACTTTATGAGGAACCCAATCTTGAGATTCAGGCAGAAAAAGCCTTGCTGGCTATGTCTCAGGGCCAGGACGAGGCTGAAGTGTATTGCCAAAAATTTCGGAAATGGTCCGTGCTGACTCAGTGGAACGAGTGTGCACTGGCCGCAAATTTTAGAAATGGCCTTTCTGAAGCCATTAAGAATGTGATGGTGGGTTTCCCTATTCCCACAGGTCTAAATGATTCCATGGCCCTGGCTATTCAAATTGACCGGCGGTTGCGGGAGCGCAAAACCGCAAATTCCCTTATGGTGTTGTCTGAACAGGCACCTGATTTAAGGCAATGTGATAGAAAAACCGCAAATTCACCTATGGTGCTGTCTGAACAAACACCTGATTTAATGCAATGTGATAGAATCCTGACTAGAAATGAGCGGAAAATTCATAGACGCCAGAATGGCTTGTGTTACTACTGTGGTGATTCTACACATGTTATCTCAGCATGCTCTAAACGTCTAACTAAGGTTGTTAGTCCTGTCACCGTTGGTAATTTGCAACCTAAATTTATTCTATCTGTAACTTTGATTTGTTCACTGTCATCTTATCCTGCCATGGCGTTTGTAGATTCAGGTGCTGCCCTGAGTCTTATGGATCTGTCATTTGCCAAGCGCTGTGGTTTTGTTCTTGAGCCATTAGAAAATCCTATCCCTCTTAGGGGTATTGATGCTACGCCGTTGGCAGAAAATAAACCGCAGTTTTGGACACAGGTTACCATGTGTATGACTCCTGAACATCGAGAGGTTATACGTTTTCTTGTTTTGCATAAAATGCATGATTTGGTTGTTTTGGGGTTGCCATGGTTGCAGACCCATAATCCAGTCTTGGATTGGAAGGCCATGTCAGTGTCAAGTTGGGGATGCCGTGGAAATCATGGGGATTCCCTGCCCGTGTCTATTGCTTCTTCTACGCCTTCGGAAGTTCCGGAGTATTTGTCTGATTATCAGGATGTTTTCAGCGAGTCCAGGTCCAGTGCACTGCCTTCTCATAGGGAGTGTGACTGCGCAATAGAGTTGATTCCAGGCAGTAAGTTTCCTAAGGGAAGATTATTTAACCTGTCGGTACCTGAACATACCGCTATGCGTTCATATATTAGAGAGTCTCTGGAGAAGGGGCATATCCGTCCTTCTTCTTCCCCTCTTGGTGCGGGATTCTTTTTTGTGGCCAAAAAGGACGGATCTTTGAGGCCTTGTATTGACTATCGGCTCTTAAATAAGATCACTGTCAAATTTCAGTATCCTTTGCCGCTGTTGTCAGACTTGTTTGCCCGGATTAAAGGTGCCAAGTGGTTCACCAAGATAGATCTTCGTGGTGCGTATAACCTTGTGCGCATTAAGCAAGGAGATGAATGGAAAACCGCATTCAATACGCCCGAAGGTCATTTTGAGTACTTGGTGATGCCTTTTGGGCTCTCTAATGCGCCTTTAGTTTTTCAGTCCTTTATGCATGACATTTTCCGGAAGTATCTGGATAAATTTTTGATCGTTTATCTGGACGATATTCTGTTTTTTTCTGATGATTGGGACTCGCATGTAGAACAGGTCAGGATGGTTTTCAAGATTTTGCGTGAAAATTCTTTGTTTGTTAAAGGCTCAAAGTGTCTCTTTGGTGTACAGAAGGTTCCCTTTTTAGGGTTCATTTTTTCCCCTTCTGCTGTGGAGATGGACCCAGTCAAGGTCCGAGCTATTCATGATTGGACTCAGCCCTCGTCAGTTAAGAGTCTTCAGAAGTTCTTGGGTTTTGCTAACTTTTACCGTCGTTTTATCGCTAATTTTTCTAGCGTTGTTAAACCTTTGACGGATATGACCAAGAAAGGCTCTGATGTAGCTAACTGGGCTCCTGCTGCCGTGGAGGCTTTCCAGGAGTTGAAACGCCGGTTTACTTCGGCGCCTGTTTTGTGCCAGCCTGATGTCTCACTGCCCTTTCTGTTGTGAATTTGGATTCTGGGCTCCCCCGGTGGCTACTGGTGGAATTGAACTGGTGTCTTCATCTTCTCTGTTCACCTGTTCCCATCAAGATGTGGGAGTCGCTATATAACCTTGCTGCTTTGTTAGTTGCTTGCCGGTCAACAATGTTATCAGAAGCCTCTCTGTGCTTGTTCCTGCTCCTAGACAACTACTAGATAAGTTGGACTCTTGTCCATGTTTGTTTTTGCATTTTTGTTCCAGTTCACAGCTGTAGTTTCGTTACTGTGTCTGGAAAGCTCTTGTGAACAGGAATTGCCACTCTGGTGTTATGAGTTAATGCCAGAGTTTTAAAGTAATTTCTGGATGGTGTTTTGATAGGGTTTTTAGCTGACCATGAAAGTGTTCTTTCTGTCTTCTGCTATGTAGTAAGTGGACCTCAAATTTGCTAAACCTATTTTCATACTACGTTTTGTTATTTCATCTTAATTCACCGCCAATACATGTGGGGGGCCTCTGTCTCCTTTCGGGGTATTTCTCTAGAGGTGAGCTAGGACTTATTTTCCTCTGCTAGCATTATTTAGTCCTCCGGCTGGTGCTGGGCATCTAGAATCAACGTAGGCATGCTACCCGGCCACTGCTAGTTGTGTGTTAGGTTTAGTTCATGGTCAACTCAGTTCCCATCTTCCAAGAGCTAGTTCCTATATATGCTGATGCTATGTTCTCTTGCCATTGAGATCATGACAGTTTGACCGGCCCACAAAGTGTTAATTGTTTGGGCTGAAGCAGGAGATAGAGAAGTGTTTAAGGGAAATTTTTTTTTTTTTTTTTTTTTTCCCTTCAGAGTTTTGCTGTCTAGCCCTTAATTGCTGTCTAGCTGCTTCTTACCTCCTCTTAACCCTTGAATGGCTCTGTGTCCACCTGTTTGTAATGGATCTTCAGAGTGTAACTGCAGGTTTGAATAATCTCGCCACGAAGGTACAAAATTTGCAAGATTTTGTTTGTCATGCACCTGTATCTGAGCCGAGAATTCCTTTGCCGGAATTTTTCTCGGGGAATAGATCTGGGTTTCAGAATTTTCGAAATAATTGCAAATTATTTTTGTCCCTGAAATCTCGCTCTGCCGGAGACCCTGCACAGCAGGTCAGGATTGTGATTTCCTTGCTCCGGGGCGACCCTCAAGACTGGGCTTTTTCATTGACACCAGGGGATCCTGCGTTGCTCAATGTGGATGCGTTTTTTCTGGCCTTGGGGTTGCTTTATGACGAACCTCATTTGGAGCTTCAGGCAGAAAAAACTTTGATGTCCCTATCTCAGGGGCAAGATGAAGCGGAAATTTACTGCCAAAGATTCCGTAAATGGTCTGTGCTTACTCAGTGGAATGAGTGCGCCCTGGCGGCGACTTTCAGAGAGGGTCTCTCTGATGCCATTAAGGATGTTATGGTGGGGTTCCCTGTGCCTGCGGGTCTGAATGAGTCCATGACAATGGCTATTCAGATCGATAGGCGTTTGCGGGAGCGCAAACCAGTGCACCATCTGGCGGTGTCCACTGAGAAGTCGCCAGAGAGTATGCAGTGTGATAGAATTCTGTCCCGAAGCGAGCGGCAGAATTTTAGACGGAAAAATGGGTTGTGTTTCTATTGTGGTGATTCTACTCATGTTATATCAGCATGCTCTAAACGCACTAAAAAGCTTGGTAAATCTGTTTCCATTTGCACCTCACCGTCTAAGTTTATTCTATCTGTGACCCTGATTTGCTCTTTGTCATCTATTACCACGGACGCCTATGTCGACTCTGGCGCCGCTTTGAGTCTTATGGATTGGTCCTTTGCCAAACGCTGTGGGTATGATTTAGAGCCTTTGGAGACTCCTATTCCTCTGAAGGGGATTGACTCCACCCCATTGGCTAATAATAAACCACAATACTGGACACAAGTAACTATGCGTATTAATCCGGATCACCAGGAGATTATTCGCTTTCTGGTGCTGTATAATCTACATGATGATTTGGTGCTAGGATTGCCTTGGCTGCAATCTCACAACCCAGTCCTCGACTGGAGAGCTATGTCTGTGTTGAGCTGGGGATGTAAGGGGGCTCATGGGGATGTACCTGTGGTTTCCATTTCATCATCTATTCCCTCTGAAATTCCTGAGTTCCTGTCTGACTATCGTGACGTCTTTGAAGAATCCAAGCTTGGTTCGTTACCTCCGCACCGAGAGTGCGATTGTGCCATAGATTTAATCCCGGGTAGTAAATACCCAAAGGGTCGTTTATTTAATCTGTCTGTGCCTGAACATGCTGCTATGCGAGAATATATAAAGGAGTCCTTGGAAAAGGGACATATTCGTCCATCGTCATCTCCCTTAGGAGCCGGTTTTTTCTTTGTGTCAAAAAAAAGACGGCTCTTTGAGACCATGTATTGATTATCGGCTTTTGAATAAAATCACTGTTAAATATCAATACCCATTGCCGTTGCTGACTGATTTGTTTGCTCGCATAAAGGGGGCCAAGTGGTTCTCTAAGATTGACCTTCGTGGGGCGTATAATTTGGTGCGAATCAGGCAGGGGGATGAGTGGAAAACCGCATTTAATACGCCCGAGGGCCACTTTGAGTATTTAGTGATGCCTTTTGGTCTTTCAAATGCTCCGTCAGTTTTCCAGTCCTTTATGCATGATATTTTTCGCGATTATTTGGATAAATTTATGATTGTGTATCTGGATGATATTCTGATTTTTTCGGATGACTGGGACTCTCATGTCCAGCAAGTCAGGAGGGTTTTTCAGGTTTTGCGGTCTAATTCTTTGTGTGTGAAGGGTTCTAAGTGTGTTTTTGGGGTACAGAGGATTTCCTTTTTGGGATATATTTTTTCCCCCTCTTCCATTGAAATGGATCCTGTCAAGGTTCAAGCTATTTGTGATTGGACGCAGCCCTCTTCTCTTAAGAGTCTTCAGAAATTTTTGGGCTTTGCTAACTTTTATCGTCGATTTATTGCTGGTTTTTCGGATATTGCTAAGCCATTGACCGATTTGACTAAGAAGGGTGCTGATGTTGCTGATTGGTCCCCTGATGCTGTGGAGGCCTTTCGGGAGCTTAAGCGCCGTTTTTCCTCTGCCCCTGTGTTGCGTCAGCCTGATGTTGCTCTACCTTTTCAGGTTGAGGTCGACGCTTCTGAGATCGGAGCTGGGGCAGTGTTGTCGCAGAAAAGTTCTGACTGCTCCGTGATGAGGCCTTGTGCCTTCTTTTCCCGTAAATTTTCGCCCGCTGAGCGGAATTATGATGTTGGGAATCGGGAGCTTTTGGCCATGAAGTGGGCTTTTGAGGAGTGGCGCCATTGGCTTGAGGGGGCCAGACATCAGGTGGTGGTATTGACGGACCACAAAAATTTGATTTATCTTGAGACCGCCAGGCGCCTGAATCCTAGACAGGCGCGCTGGTCATTATTTTTCTCTCGGTTTAATTTTGTGGTGTCATACCTACCGGGTACTAAGAATGTTAAGGCGGATGCCCTTTCTAGGAGTTTTGAGCCTGACTCGCCTGGTAACTCTGAGCCCACAGGTATCCTTAAGGATGGAGTGGTATTGTCAGCCGTTTCTCCAGACCTGCGGCGGGCCTTGCAGGAGTTTCAGGCGGATAGACCTGATCGTTGCCCACCTGATAAACTGTTTGTTCCTGATGATTGGACCAGTGGAGTAATCTCTGAGGTTCATTCTTCTGCGTTGGCAGGTCATCCTGGCATTTTTGGTACCAGGGATTTGGTGGCAAGGTCCTTCTGGTGGCCTTCCCTGTCACGAGATGTGCGAGGCTTTGTGCAGTCTTGTGACGTTTGTGCTCGGGCCAAGCCTTGTTGTTCTCGGGCTAGTGGATTATTGTTGCCCTTGCCTATTCCTAAGAGGCCTTGGACGCACATCTCGATGGATTTTATTTCAGATCTGCCTGTTTCTCAGAAGATGTCTGTCATCTGGGTGGTGTGTGACCGTTTCTCTAAGATGGTCCATTTGGTTCCTCTGCCCAAGTTGCCTTCTTCTTCCGAGTTGGTTCCTCTGTTTTTTCAAAATGTTGTTCGTTTGCATGGTATTCCTGAGAATATCGTTTCTGACAGAGGGACTCAATTCGTGTCTAGATTTTGGCGGGCATTCTGTGCTAGGATGGGCATAGATTTATCTTTTTCGTCCGCTTTCCATCCTCAGACGAATGGCCAGACCGAGCGGATTAATCAGACCCTGGAGACATATCTGAGGTGTTTTGTGTCTGCTGACCAGGATGATTGGGTTGCTTTTTTGCCATTGGCGGAGTTCGCTCTCAATAATCGGGCCAGCTCTGCCACTTTGGTGTCCCCGTTTTTCTGTAATTCGGGGTTTCATCCTCGATTTTCCTCTGGTCAGGTGGAATCTTCGGATTGTCCTGGAGTGGATGCTGTGGTGGAGAGATTGCATCAGATCTGGGGGCAGGTGGTGGACAATTTGAGGTTGTCCCAGGAGAAGACTCAGCTTTTTGCCAACCGCCACCGTCGTGTTGGTCCTCGGCTTTGTGTTGGGGATTTGGTGTGGTTGTCTTCTCGTTTTGTCCCTATGAGGGTCTCTTCTCCTAAGTTTAAGCCTCGGTTCATCGGCCCGTATAAGATATTGGAGATTCTTAACCCTGTTTCCTTCCGTTTGGACCTCCCTGCATCCTTTTCTATTCATAACGTTTTTCATCGGTCATTATTGCGCAGGTATGAGGTACCGGTTGTGCCTTCCGTTGAGCCTCCTGCTCCGGTGTTGGTTGAGGGTGAGTTGGAGTACGTTGTGGAGAAAATCTTAGACTCTCGTGTTTCCAGACGGAGACTCCAGTATCTGGTCAAGTGGAAGGGATACGGCCAGGAGGATAATTCTTGGGTGAATGCATCTGATGTTCATGCCTCTGATCTGGTTCGTGCCTTTCATAGGGCCCATCCTGATCGCCCTGGTGGTTCTGGTGAGGGTTCGGTGCCCCCTCCTTGAGGGGGGGGTACTGTTGTGAATTTGGATTCTGGGCTCCCCCGGTGGCTACTGGTGGAATTGAACTGGTGTCTTCATCTTCTCTGTTCACCTGTTCCCATCAAGATGTGGGAGTCGCTATATAACCTTGCTGCTTTGTTAGTTGCTTGCCGGTCAACAATGTTATCAGAAGCCTCTCTGTGCTTGTTCCTGCTCCTAGACAACTACTAGATAAGTTGGACTCTTGTCCATGTTTGTTTTTGCATTTTTGTTCCAGTTCACAGCTGTAGTTTCGTTACTGTGTCTGGAAAGCTCTTGTGAACAGGAATTGCCACTCTGGTGTTATGAGTTAATGCCAGAGTTTTAAAGTAATTTCTGGATGGTGTTTTGATAGGGTTTTTAGCTGACCATGAAAGTGTTCTTTCTGTCTTCTGCTATGTAGTAAGTGGACCTCAAATTTGCTAAACCTATTTTCATACTACGTTTTGTTATTTCATCTTAATTCACCGCCAATACATGTGGGGGGCCTCTGTCTCCTTTCGGGGTATTTCTCTAGAGGTGAGCTAGGACTTATTTTCCTCTGCTAGCATTATTTAGTCCTCCGGCTGGTGCTGGGCATCTAGAATCAACGTAGGCATGCTACCCGGCCACTGCTAGTTGTGTGTTAGGTTTAGTTCATGGTCAGCTCAGTTCCCATCTTCCAAGAGCTAGTTCCTATATATGCTGATGCTATGTTCTCTTGCCATTGAGATCATGACACCTTTCAGGTTGAGGTGGATGCTTCGGAGATTGGGGCAGGGGCCGTTTTGTCTCAGAAAGGTCCTGGTTGCTCTACTATGAGACCTTGTGCCTTTTTCTCTAGGAAGTTTTCACCTGCAGAGCGAAATTATGATGTGGGCAATCGGGAGTTGTTGGCCATGAAGTGGGCATTTGAGGAGTGGCGTCATTGGCTCGAGGGTGCTAAGCATTGTGTGGTGGTTTTGACTGATCACAAAAATCTGATGTATCTCGAGTCTGCTAAACGCCTGAATCCTAGACAGGCCCGCTGGTCATTGTTTTTCTCCCGTTTTGACTTTGTGGTCTCGTATTTACCAGGTTCGAAGAAAGTGAAGGCCGATGCTCTGTCTAGGATCTTTGTGCCTGATGCTCCTGGAGTCGCTGAACCTGTGGGTATTCTTAAGGAAGGAGTTATCTTGTCAGCTATTTCTCCGGATCTGCGACGTGTGTTGCAGAGATTTCAGGCTGGTAGGCCTGACTCTTGTCCATCTGACAGATTGTTTGTGCCTGCTAGGTGGACCAGTAGAGTCATTTCCGAGGTCCATTCCTCGGTGTTGGCAGGGCACCCGGGAATTTTTGGCACCAGGGATCTGGTGGCCAGGTCCTTTTGGTGGCCGTCCTTGTCAAGGGATGTGCGGTCTTTTGTGCAGTCCTGTGGGACTTGTGCTCGAGCTAAGCCTTGCTGTTCTCGTGCCAGCGGGTTGCTCTTGCCCTTGCCTGTCCCGAAGAGACCTTGGACACACATCTCTATGGATTTCATTTCTGATCTTCCGGTGTCTCGGGGCATGTCTGTCATCTGGGTGATATGTGATCGTTTCTCCAAGATGGTCCATTTGGTTCCTTTGCCTAAGCTGCCTTCCTCTTCCGATCTGGTTCCTGTGTTCCTCCAGAACGTGGTCCGTTTACACAGCATTCCTGAGAATATTGTGTCGGACAGAGGATCCCAGTTTGTTTCCAGGTTCTGGCGATCCTTTTGTGGTAGGATGGGCATTGATTTGTCGTTTTCGTCCGCTTTTCATCCACAGACTAATGGACAAACGGAGCGAACTAATCAGACTCTGGAGGCTTATTTGAGGTGTTTTGTCTCTTCTGATCAGGATGATTGGGTGACCTTCTTGCCGTTGGCTGAATTTTCCCTTAATAATCGGGCTAGTTCCGCCACCTTGGTTTCGCCATTTTTCTGCAACTCTGGTTTCCATCCTCGTTTTTCCTCGGGACATGTGGAGCCTTCTGACTGTCCTGGGGTGGATTCTGTGGTAGATAGGTTGCAGCAGATCTGGAATCATGTGGTGGACAACTTGAAGTTGTCACAGGAGAAGGCTCAGCGTTTTGCCAACCGCCGCCGCGGTGTGGGTCCCCGACTTCGTGTTGGGGATTTGGTATGGCTGTCTTCTCGATTTGTTCCTATGAAGGTCTCCTCTGCCAAATTTAAGCCTCGCTTCATTGGTCCGTACAAGATATTGGAAATCCTTAATCCTGTGTCCTTTCGCCTGGATCTTCCGGTGTCGTTTGCCATTCACAACGTATTTCATAGGTCCTTGTTGCGGCGGTACGTTGTGCCTGTGGTTCCTTCTGCTGAGCCTCCTGCTCCGGTGTTGGTTGAGGGCGAGTTGGAGTACGTGGTGGAGAAGATCTTAGATTCTCGTCTCTCCAGGCGGAGGCTTCAGTACCTGGTCAAGTGGAAGGGTTATGGTCAGGAGGATAATTCCTGGGTGGTCGCCTCTGATGTGCATGCGGCCGATTTAGTTCGGGCCTTTCACGCCGCTCATCCTGATCGCCCTGGTGGTCTTGGTGAGGGTTCGGTGACCCCTCACTAAGGGGGGGGGTACTGTTGTGAATTTGCTTTTTGGCTCCCTCTAGTGGTTACTAGTGATTTGACTCTGGGTATGTCAGTCATCCCTTGTATGCTCACCTGGGCCGTTAGTTCAGGGGTGTTGCTATATAAGCTCCCTGGACCTTCAGTTCAATGCCTGGCAACGTTGTAATCAGAGCTAATCTGTTGTGCTCTTGTCTACTGATCCTGGTTCCTGCTAGATTAAGCTAAGTCTGCTTTCTTGCTTTTTGCTATTTGTTTTTGTTTGCATTTTTGTCCAGCTTGTACTTAATCTGTATCCTGTCCTTGCTGGAAGCTCTAGGGAGCTGGTGTTCTCCCCCCGGGCCGTTAGACGGTTCGGGGGTTCTTGAATTTCCAGCGTGGATGTTTGATAGGGTTTTCGTTGACCATATAAGTTATCTTACTACATTCTGCTATTAGTAAGCGGGCCTCTCTTTGCTAAACCTAGTTCATTTCTATGTTTG